>NC_047516.1:27427072-28150405 GCF_902827115.2 Pseudochaenichthys georgianus | reverse complement strand
GAGTGAGTGTGGATATGTGTGTGTATAATTAATTAAATTGATTATTCCACTCCTCTCTCTTTCTTTCAGAACCTCAAAGTAAAAGGTCCTAAAGACTCCAAAGATTGTACCACAAACGTCTCAATGGAAGGTAAGTGTTATGTGGGTGTGTGTATGTGCGTGCACATTCTTGTCTATTTGTGAGTGTGTGTATGTGTTCATCTGTGTAGACTAGCTTGCTGCTTTAAGACTCCAGTCCTGCCCCTTCTACTTCTGTATGCAGCAGGCTTTGCGAGGCACACCGGCACACACACACACACACACACACACACACACACACACACACACACACACACACACACACACACACACACACACACACACACACACACACACACACACACACACACACACACACACACACACACACACACACACACACACACACACACACACACACACACACACACACACACACACACACACACACACACACACACACACACACACACACACACACACACACACACATTCTCTCTCTGCCTGTCTGCCTGAGAAAGGAGGCAGGAGAACAGAGTGAGGAGAGAAGATGAGGGACATGGAAGTGCTTCTGGTTCTCAGGCTGTGTTGTAACACATACGGTAACGACTGCTTGATATGATGTGCCGCCGTTCGATGTATAGGCGACTTGGAGTGTCGTCTTTCCCTTTTTTCTGTCGTTTTTCAACGAACCGGGATGTCATCATCTTTCATTGTAAGGTGGATTGATCGTCTTGTTTGCCGTGAAGTTGGGACACTTATAGCTAAGCTGTCGGATTGATTTTGGATGTTTGGAGCATGAAGTAACGCTCATGGTGCACGTATATTATCTCTCTGCTGTACAGTATAAATGTGTTTATTTTGGATCTTTTGTGTTCTTGCTGAGTGAGGATCCTCTGGAGCTCACTCATACTGGCAAACTGCAATTATTCATGTCTTTTTATCATACAAAATGTTCTGAAGGACAGCAGCTTTTTTCTGTTTATCTGTGTTCAGAAGCCGGGCACGTTTAGTGTAGTAATATTAGGACTGCTGGCCCCAGACTGCTCCTGGTGGAGAATACTTATCGCCGGAAACAAGTCTGATGTGTGTGTGAGGGAATGAGTGTGTGTGATAGGGAGTTGGTAGATCCTTACATGATTGGTGTGTGCTCTGCTAATGTCATGCAAACTTGTGCAGTTTTGGGTTTATGGCACAACTTAACCAGGGAGAAGACTGCAGGGAAATTGTATGTGGCTTAGTCAGTCTGAGAGAGGGTGGGTGTTCATTTGTTTGTGTGTATGTGTCAATTGTCAGCTTCATGTACCTGTGAACCTGTCCGTTAATTTATGCAGCGTAAATGAGGAATAACATATCATTTTCTCGTCTTTACTGCTTCGGCTAAATGATCATACACTGTAATATTGGATTGCTGTACTACCACCTGGTATGGTGGTTAAATAGCATGACGCTTGCGTAATATTCCCTCAACATTCAGTGTTTGTCAGCACCCAGGGGCAGCTGCTCTGATTAGAGTTTGAATTACATTTCCTTAATTACCTGGCGAGGTAGTCCAGGGATTTCTCTTCCTCAGTGACTTCCTTTTCTGTTCCCTCCATATTTCTGTTATCGTGTTTTCTTCCCAACTCCTTTCTTCTAGGGGTGTGAATCTTTTGGTATGTGATGAGTTAAAACCATTTCTGATCAAAATCAATACTTGATCCAGTACATACGGGGCGGGGGTTACGTTTATCTATTCTATTCTGCAGTAGTTAATTATGGCATATGAGCCAAGTAGCATGTGAATAATGTTATGGAGTTTTTATATTTATATATAAGCTGTATCAACGGATTGCAATAATGTTAACACATAAAGGCAAAAGTAAGACAACATGTATATTAATTCATCCTAAAGTTGCACAAATAAACACTTTTTTCTATTAAAGTCTATCAATTCTTACTTTAGAGAAAGTATTTCTCCATTTTCAGTGACTTTTATAATAACAAGTCATACAAAAACATGAACATGCTTCCTTTTCCATCATTACAATTGGTAGTCTTAGGCTAGCTGCGTTTTTAATTTCTCAAAAACATTTCAAAAATGAATTTCACACAAATTGATGCTGTAAAAGTTTTCAATAAATCACTCAATGATGCTCGACACAACTTTGACTTGGTAGAAGAAAACAATAACAATTTTATAAATGTTTCCCTCAACCCTACTTTTATCCCTGTACCCATCCTTCCTCCTTCCATGTGATTCAATTGGACCCCAGCCAAATTAACTGACGTTCAGTTTTGTGTATTCTCTTTATTAAAAAAGGCAATTTGTCAGGCCTGTTAACATATAGTACAGCTCACCGTTATCTGGCTGCAACCTCTAAGTGAAACAATGCTAATGGGAAGTACTACATTAGATAGCATCTACTTTCTATCGTTCCGATGTGTCCTTGTCTTCCTCCGTCACGGCTCTTGCTAACATTGCATACTGAGTTTCTTGCCAAATGAAAGCTGGCAGACCCTGCGTCCTCACTGTAGACCCCTGCAGTGTGGTGCTGTTCAAAGACTTTGCCCACGTGTCTATCGCCTCCTTATCAAAGATGATCTATCTGTCCGTCGGCCAAGTCGTCAGGACGACCTTGAGAGAGGGACCAATCAGAGTCAGCTCACTGTGACGGGTCATCGACTTCCAATAATCCTCCTCTCTCCGTCTTCTCATCCTCTCATGTCCTGACTCCTGACCGGACTTTGAACCTCTCTGTTATTGAGCTCCCTCGTCCAGACTGTCTCAGCAACTATTTGATGGATTGCTGAGAGATTTTTGTACTGACTAATGTGCTTCAAAGGAAGAATCATACAAACTTTTGGTGATCCCTTAACTTTCTATCTAGTGCAGACATCTTGATTATCACGTTATCACATTAAATGTATGCACAATGTCCACAAATGTTCTTCCTAGTTCTCTGAGGAACATTTGCATGCACCATTGACATTCTTTAAAGTTAACAACAGCATGTTAGCATTGTCACTGTGACCATGTTAGCATGCTGATATTAGCATTAGGCTAAAAAAGTATCTTTGTTTCTGAGCTGCTAACACGACTGCTTAGTCTAGTTTTCATGAAGAACCAAGGTGCAGTACAATTTTAAACATGCAGCACGTTAAACATTAATAATCATTTGTGTTCTTACTTACATATACAACCAGCCAACATACCAACTAATGTGTACTTAAATGTACTCAACTCACACCTGAAATTAGCCAAAGCAACCTAAAGACACCTACAGGTTCCCAAAGTATTTGAGATGAATACAAAGCAGTATGCACATAATTGTGTTTGCAGCCTCTTGTAGTCCGCGCAGGTCGAGCTGTAAATTCTCTGGGAGTTTGGGGCATTGGTTCATCGAACCAGGACCAGCTAAGAGGGCCGCGTTATTAATGACCAGAGGCTGGAGGAACTTCAAAGAGCATCAGCAAGGCCCTCTAGAAGACTTATACAGTTCATCAGTGTATTCTTGTGTGTATTTGAACATATAGGAGTGTGTTGAGTTTAATATGACAAGCCCGATCTGTGGATCTGAACATGTTCCCTGTAGGTTTGTGCTCTGGCCCTTTCATATCTTTTAAGGAGGCGAGAAGAAGAAAGGAGGATGAAGAGTACAGAGAGGGATGGAGAGAGATGACATGTCTGCTGTACAGCTGATGGGAGTGACGTTGAATGGTTTAAACAGAAAAGTGTAGCACCGAGTCTCCCTCTCTGTGGGAGCAGGCTGTCTGGGACGACCTGCCCTGCATACAGCAGGCACATCACTTGGATAGCTTTCCTTCCCTTTCCATTTAAAAAAAGTCAGTTGTTTTAAGTCCGCTCTATAATACATTTGGATTAACTTGATCAGCTGGTTTCCTATATTCTTATGCCCTTGTGGATATGCTTGTATTTATTGCATACCCTCTTTCTGAGTGCATAGCAGCATTATTATATATTGTATGCTTGGTGACGCCAGTCGCTTTATTATTTTGAGACCTTGAGACATTTTTGGTATTTCATTACTGTTGCAATCCAGGGCTGATAGACGAAAGAATAAAAGCCCTCACACCCCCTCTTTATTCATATCTATATGCGTTTCTTCCCATTCCTCTCTCCTTAGGGGTCCTCTCATCTGCCACCTTGCCTGCCGCCCATCTCCTTGGTATCATTTTATTTCCCATCTTTCCCTTTGTCTTATCCGTGGGAGTTTCTCACCTAGAGCTGTCATTTATGTCAGATCTGTTCTCACCATCTCAGGAGCAAAGCCGTCCCTAGAGGAACCGGCAGAGTGCGGTGGTGGAGGCTCAAACTCTGATTCTATATTTAGCACTCTGCTTTATGTGTGTGGTTTATGTTTGCATCCAAGACTCTGTTGAAGTACAGTGCCAAGGCAGGATGTAAATAACCTAGCAGGATCATACATATTTAGCGGAAGCAAACTGTATCAAGGCAAGGCAAGTTTATTTATATAGCACCTTTCAACACAAGGCAATTCAAGGTGCTTTACAAAAATGAAAGACATTAAGACAAAGGCATTTAAAAACAGTCATTAAAAAAGATAATAAAAGAAAAAATACATGAATAAAAAGTTACAGTGCAGTTTAAGATATGAATAGCTCACACAGAAGTTCCATTTTACTGATGCCTTTCTTTAAGGTTTCTCCGAACATGAGCTGTGTACGCTTGTATGGCACATACGTCCCGATCAGCATACACAGAGAAAATCAGCCAGGACAAAGTCCCCAGACACTGATTCCCTGGGGTTACTAGCCCCAAATGTTCATTATACACAACCGCTCCGTTTCAATTAAAAGCAGCGGTAAAAAAGAAAAGTCTTCAGCCTGGATTTAAAAGTAGTCAGAGTTGCAGCGGACCTGCAGGTTTCTGGGAGTTTGTTCCAGATGTTTGGAGCATAATAACTGAACGCTGCTTTACCATGCTTAGTTCTGACTCTGGGGACAGAAAGCTGACCAGTCCCTGAAGACCTGAGAGATCTGGATGGTTCATAATTTAGCAGGAGGTCAGAAATGTATTTTGGGCCTAAACCAGGGGTCTGCAACCTTTTTGACCAAAAGAGCCATTTCGCTCCTTTTTCCCCAAAAATGTTTTTGTCTGGAGCCGCAAAACATATTTCATAGTTTTTTATTGTTATATCAGACAAAAAACTACAGGTTTTTTTGCATTTATTAGGCTATTTATTACATGATATAAAACTGTTCACCTCTAATAAGAAACAAAGAACTTTTATAAGGAGAATTACTAATAATACACAGGCCTACTTTAAAATAAATTAAACACAGCACTTGGGGAGTCCTCTGCACATTTGAAGGGGAAAACATATTATTAAATGGGCCCACTTTGAAATAAATAAAACATATATCTGCACCCTAAAAAGAGTTAAAGGTAAGAATGGAGAAACCAGCTCGAGTGCGCTAGAATTTGAAAGTACACAACCGGAAAAAATATGCCTCTTCCTTCAGACTTTCTTACAGAGTCCCTCCTCCAACACACACGAACGCACACATGACCAATGAGGGCACGAGATAAGTTTGTGCCCAGATGGAAGGCTGACAGGCAGGTAGGCCATCCAGTTATTTTAGCCGGGCCGGCTCAGATGATTGGTCGTGCTTTTTTACAGCGCTCCGGCTTCCAGAGATTAATTTTTGTATGTATTTATTGTCAAAGCATTTAATATATGAATTGCTATCGGGACGTTAGGAGCATTCCATGGAATATAACAAAAAGTGTTTTCTGAAATAAATTACATACCCCATTGAATTATGACTAACGATCGTCAGCTGTCTTCCTCTCCCTCGTAAAGGCTGCACCACCACAACTTCTCTCTATATATCAGACATACCGGTAAACCAGCATCATTTGCTGTGAAAGCATACAACTCTGTCCACGCAGAATTAAATCCTGTGTTCCTCCGGTACTTTTCTTTGATTTATCCATAGTTCGCTCATCGAGCCGGGGGTCAGGTTATTCACCTCCAAGAAAAGGCGCTCGCGCGGGACCGGAGCAGGATGTGACGCATATTTCAGTTGACCTAATTAAAACCGTTTTGTTTTTTATTTATGTGTCACAGTATCACCTCAAAATACAACATACGAAACATTTTCAACCATGCAACAAAATATAAATAGTCCTACAAATACTTTTATTTTATTTCCTTCTTATTTTTGTCTAAGCTCAAGGGAGCCAGAGCAGAGGGCTTAAAGGGCCGCATGCGGCCCGTGGGCCGCGGGTTGCCGTCCCCTGGCCTAAACCATTCAAAGCTTTATAAACCAGCAGCAGTATTTTGAAATCTATTCTTTGACACACAGGAAGCCCGTGTAAAGACTTCAGAACTGGAGTGATGTGATCCACTTTCTTAGTGTTAGTGAGGACTCGATCAGCGGCGTTCTGAATCAGCTGCAGCTTTCTAATAGATTTTTTAGTGAGACCTGTGAAGACACCATTACAGTAGTCAAGTCTACTGAAGATAAAAGTGTTTCCAAATCCTGCTGTGACATTAGTCTTTTAATCCTAGATATGTTCTTTAGGTGATGGCAGCCTGATTTAGTAACTGTTTTAATGTGACTGTTGAAACTCAGGTCAGAGTCCATGACTACACCTAGATTTCTGGCTTTATCTGTTGTTGTGAACATTGCAGACTGAAGCTCAGCGCTAACTTTTATACGTTCTGACTTTGCTCCAAAAACCATTACCTCAGTTTTATCTTTGTTTAATTGGAGAAAGTTCTGAAACATCCAGTCATTGATTTGTTCAATGCACTTACTCAGTGTTTGAATTGGAGCATAGTCTCCTGGTGAAATGGTTATGTACATTTGTGTGTCATCCGCATAGCTATGGTAACTTATTTTGTTGTTTTTCATTATCTGAGCCAGTGGTAGCATGTAGATGTTAAAGAGAAGAGGCCCCAAGATGGAGCCTTGAGGTACCCCACATGTCATATTTGTCAACTCAGATGTGTATGTACCTATAGAAACAAAGTTGTTTCTGTCCTTTAAGTAGGATTCAAACCAATTTAGAACTGTTTCCGAAAGTCCCACCCAGTTTTCCAGTCGGTCTAGTAATATGCTGTGGTCAACAGTGTCAAACGCAGCACTGAGATCTAATAATACTAACACTGAAGTTCTGCCACTGTCTGTGTTTAAGTGGATGTCGTTAAAGACCTTTACAAGAGCAGTCTCAGTGCTTTGTTTTGGACGAAAGCCTGACTGGAACACATCGAAACAGTTATTTAAATGCAAGAAATTACTCAACTGTTGAAAAACAACTTTTTCAATGATTTTACCTAGAAATGGCAGGTTTGATATTGGCATGTAATTGTTCATTACTGAAGCGTCTAGATAATTCTTTTTTAAGAGCGGTTTAATGACTGCAGTTTTCAGGGCCTGTGGAAAAACACCTGAGTGAAGAGACTTGTTTACGATCTGCTTTAGTTCATCAGAACTAAAAGAGTTCTCATGAACTATTGTGGGAAAAGTACTTGGTGTGAACGCGCCTTATATGAAGTAGATCTGAGGCCATGCAAGGAAAATTTTTTTTGAGAAACCCTGTTGGAATAATATCAAGGCAGCAGGAAGAGGACTTCAGAAGTTGTATTATGTCCTCTTGGTTTTTATCATTAATCTGATGGAATTGTGTCATGGTGTCAGAACCAATAGTCTGCAGCGTGAACCCCGAAGATAGACTGCCTTTCTGTACGATTCTTTTTGAAGTATGACGTGATCCCAGCCACCTTAGTCAGCATTGCATCATTTAAATACTGCTGTGTGTGTTCTATTGAACATTGTTTTGAAGGTTAAATCTATGTGGTTTAAGTAAGCGGATTTTAAATGTTGACATGTATTTATAGACAGCGACAGTTTCTTATCTTGTCTCTTGCGCTTCATTTCTTGGAGTGGGTATAAAGGAGGGCGTGGAGGGGGGACAGCTTAAATGAGAAATTATCAAATCAAAGCAAGACATTTGACTTGTAAGCACAGTAATGATGTTAACAAATAAATTAGACAATGTTCAGAAAGTGATTTCCTACAGTTAAGGTCTTGAAATATCCTCCTGAATCTTTCTGGTCTGAGACAAACCACTGAGTGAAAGTTCTGTCAATTCGAAGTCGAGACCATGACCGATCTTTCATATTGCAACACTTTTGTAGTAAATTATCAATCATATCGTATCATCAGTGGACCATACAGTAGGTGCAGTGTTTTAACTCCGTAGCAGCTGAGTGGGACTGTTTGTCCTTTTCAGAGTCTGAGGAAGTGTGTGTGTGTGTGTGTGTGTGTGTGTGTGTGTGTGTGTGTGTGTGTGTGGGTGTGTGTGTGTGTGTCTGCGCGTGTGTGTCTGCGCGTGTGTGTCTGCGCGCGTGTGTGTGACTGCGCGCGCGTGTGTGTGTGTGTGTGTGTGTGACTGCGTGTTTGGACTTGTGTGTGAGCGACACTGACTCAGATCCCTCCTCTTCTCACCCCACAGCTCTCCTCTACAAGCCGATCGACCGTGTCACCAGAAGCACCCTGGTCCTTCATGTGAGTACAGTCAGTGCACTTCTGCATTAAAGGATCATTCTCAAAGTCAAACAAAAACCAAAGGACAAAATGAACCAGTAGTATTTCTATAGGATGTTACTAGTTCAACAAAAGCGTGATTTCCTCTTTTAACTTCCAACATTATGTTGTATAAATACATTGTTTGGACATTAAGGGTAATATGGTTCAAGTAATTACAAAATAAGTAAAGTGATAAAATATGTTTTCTTGTGTTGCTTGTTTTTTGGGGGGATTTGACCCTCAAGCTGTCTGACTCATAAACACACAGGATTCCAATATTGAAAAATCAAAGCCTTCTTTTTGTTGTTTATCACAGTATCCTCTCAGCGTTTATACTATGCGCAGTGCAATTACGTTTTTTTAATAAGAAGATCAAATTCAATCAGAATTTATGTTCATGCTTGGATGGATTTTTGTTAGGAAGTGAAAATTGATTTTTATAGAGTTTTAGAATAAGACTTTTGGACATTATTAGGCAAAGCATGTTTATTTTTAAAGCAGAAATGCAAAGTGCTTACACAAACAATTATACCTAAAGTAAAGTTGTGTGTGTGTTTGTGTTTGTGTGTGTGTTTTAGGACCTGCTGAAACACACTCCTAAGGACCACCCGGACTTCCCGCTGCTGCAGGACGCTCTGAGAATATCTCAGAACTTCCTCTCCTCCATCAACGAGGAGATCGACCCCCGCAGGACCGCCGTCACCACGCCCAAAGGAGAGGTGTGTGTGATGGCTTGTTAATGAATACGCTTTTCATCTGGGAGTACTACCTGGAACTGTCCTTTTTAATTGTCTAAATAAATTGCCCCAAGTGAAGGAGTTCAAATATCTTGGGGTCTTGTTCTCGAGTGAGGGAACAATGGAGCATGAGATGGGCCGGAGAATCGGAGCAGCGGGAGCGGTACTGCAGTCGCTTTACCGCACCGTTGTGACGAAAAGGGAGCTGAGCCAGAAGGCAAAGCTCTCTGTCTACCGGGCCATTTTCGTTCCTACCCTCACCTATGGTCATGAAGGATGGGTCATGACCGAAAGAACGAGATTGCAGATACAAGCGGCCGAGATGGGTTTTCTCCGCAGGGTGGCTGGTGTCTCCCTTAGGGATAAGGTGAGAAGTTCAGTCATCAGGGAGGGACTCGGAGTTGAGCCGCTCCTCCTTCGCGTCGAAAAGGAGCCAGTTGAGGTGGTTCGGGCACCTAGTTAGGATGCCACCTGGGCGCCTCCCTAGGGAGGTGTTCCAGGCACGTCCAGCTGGGAAGAGACCAAGGGGTAGACCTAGGACCAGGTGGAGGGATGATATCTCTTCGCTGACCTGGGAGCGCCTTGGGATCCCCCAGTCAGAGCTGGTTGATGTGGCCAGGGAAAAGAAAGTTTGGGGCTCTCTGCTGGAACTGCTACCCCCGCGACCTGACCACGGATAAGCGGGAGAAGATGGATGGATGGATGGATGGATGGATAAATAAATTGGGAAAGCCCACACACTGTGCTTGGTTACTATAATACATGTATCAGGAATGTTTTTCCTGTTTAATGGGTTTGACTTGAAGTTATGTGTTGTCATCATTTGGTGCATGGTAAGTGTGACCCTTGATAGAGGAACAATCTCAGCATGAAGAAAAGGCAGCTAGTGATAATACACTATAATATAGACTTTACATGCCTCATTTGACAGAGGTGTGTATAAATCAGCAATTGTGCCTATTGATTTTCCTTTCTAACATATATAGCTTTCTCTTGTGCCAAAAAGGCTTTGTTTGAAACATTTTAGAATATGCAGTAACACTCACCAAGACTTTTAATGTGTACAATTGATGGACTTTCCCTTTGATATCTAACACACATTTAATAAGAAAAGACTAACGTGCGATTGTCCGCCCTTTAGGAAAGACTTAACTACCGTACTTTTCGGACTATAAGCCGCGACTTTTTTCTCCATTTTTTTTTTGTACAGCTAACGGCCACTAGGGAACCTCCTAAATATATGGATTTTACAGGTAAAATTAACCACCTTTAACACTATGGGCTCTATGACCGCGGCGGGCTCCAGCAGGAAAAGCTGGATTCCGGAAAAGAGTGAGACAGGTAGCGCGCCAAAGTAAAAGTGGAACCGAGAGACAGAACGAGAGCAAGACAGACGGACAATTTAGCTGCTGCGGCTTATATGCAGGTGCGCTTTATAGTCCGAAAAGTACGGTATTATATTTGTTTGCAAAGGGAATGTAGAGCTGATTGGGAGTCAGTGTTTGTTCTGAACATTTCTCTATCACCTTGAAGAAACCCATGTATCATCATTTGAAATGAGCAGGTTCAATCCAACTGGATACAAATGCCTTGATCTCCTTAAAAACAACACAACATTTATTTATTTTTTAAACCGATGCTGCCAAAAGTCAACACTGTTGTGTCTTGCTTATCATTACTGTGTTTGCGTTGTTGGGACAACAGAAAGTGACATGAGGTGTGTTCGTAGGCTCGTCAGCTGGTGAAGGATGGCTTCCTGGTGGAAGTATCAGAAAGCTCCAGGAAGCTTCGGCACGTCTTCCTCTTCACCGATCTGCTGCTCTGTGCCAAGATGAAGAAGACGTCTGTGGGGTGAGTCCACTTTACCTCTTCATAAGTATCATAACAATGTGTTTTTCAGGGGAGGCATTTGGAGGGGGCCTTCTGAAAAGGGCTCCTTGGCAATGTGGCAAAAATCCTCATCATGGTTATTTTGCTCAATATTAAGACCATGATTATTTAAAGTGATAACTTATCGGCTTTGCAAACTTAATACATATACTGCACTTAAAAAAAAGAAAAATCGTTTTTTGCATTGAATTTTGACCTAGACTTTAAATGAATTACTCTATTTTTTTTAATTAATTTAAAGTAGATAATGAATGCAATTAATAATATGATAACAAAAATAAGATCATCTGAGCTTTAGTGCACTTCCCCACGCTACTGATATTCTCTTAACATTTTGAGAAAGTATATTCTTCCATTCACAATAATACTTTATTTCTAAAGTCCTGTTGTCATGACAACCAAAGAAAACAAAATTGTGGTTAATCCCCCGACTTAAATATCCCCTTTTTAGGATCGCCTTCTCAGTGTTTATTTCTGTACTTCATTCATTCTGCCCTCTACATCAGCATGTCAACCCCTAACAGTGAATCAGAAAGGATGAGTTTTACAGAGTATCCTGGCTCCTCAAAGCAGAGAACGGAGAACTTTTTGAAGCCTCTATAACAAAAAAAAAGGCTCTGGGCATTTTGCCTCTGGTATTTTTTGACAGCGTAGGTCTGTAGGAGAATAAAGAACCCGGATAAAGGTATTATTCAAGAAAACATGTGCGCACAGGCAGAGGGTTGTTGAGCTGAAGTTAAGAGAGGACACAAACAGAGGGATTGTGTGTGTCATGTGGCTTGACACATGCTCATAGATTAAGCGTCACTTTAACCAGATTGCCTGTCGCTCGCCTCGTCAGCACGGCGGCAGCTGTTAGTCTGATTGGATCTTACTTCGGTTGACATTTACCGCTTGTCTGTGTCATTCTCAGCATATAGCGTTGCCATCGCTACCAGACCTGTAAATCAAATCATTATGGTCTGGAGTGTTATCTCAGCGTGCCCCCTACAGGCCACACACACACACACACACACACACACACACACACACACACACACACACACACACACACACACACACACACACACACACACACACACACAGTTAGAGCAGCACAGCCATGCAGGGAGTCGGTCACTGAGTATCCTGAATCCCATTTTATCATTATCTCCATTCTATCATTGAGGAATATTATATTGAAACCGCCGCCACATGTTCCACTTCCAGAGTTCTATATATCATAATATATATCATCCTTATTTATGTTCCGTCCTTGCTATTCTTACTGAAAGGATATGATGAAATATTCCTTATTCAGATATGGATTTACTTAAGCTCCTACAAAAGAAATTATGAATAACATGTAACACATTTAAAATCAATCATCTGAGTGTGAGTAAAACATTTCACAACAGAGGAGAGCATTGAGACACAAAGGGGTTGATGATGGAGGGGTGAAAGATGAGAGGATCAAGATGGGCTTTGAGGGGTGTAAAATAAATGTATTTCAATACTAAATAAAGTAACAACCCATTTTTCCAGTTCTGCGACAGTAAGAGGGAAACGAAGACCACTTTTTTTGCAATCAAGACATTAACTGTAACATTAGAAAAATGTTGTTTTCCAGTGTGGATTGTCAAACTGCTTAAAATAGCTTCTGATGAAGGAGTCAAGCCGGTAATGAGTTGAATGCGCAGGAATGCAAATCAAAGTCTCATTAGTGACGACGACTCAAATCAATCTTCTCAGTTCTGTAATCTCTACTGAGCGTGCATCATTTTTCATTAAATTGCATTACAGCTGCATGAACAGGCTGAACAGTATATCCTCTTTTGATGCATTCAGATACAATTAGTCCTGAGGTCAAATTAGCATACTTTTGAAAAAAGTGACCTTAGAATGTGGTTTTTCCAATTGGCTAAATACTGTAATTTGAAAGTCTGGCAGGATATTTCATGCTTTCTTTTCCTCTTTTTTATATATAGCTGTGAATATTGTAATGTTTCTATTGTAATGATGTAATACAGTATGTGTTAACACCATGGTGAACGGACAAATAGGAATTCTTTATAAAAAATGAGACCAGAGATATATTGATTGTGCCATTTCAAAGGTTATCATGGCAACTATACAAGTGAATATTTAAAAAAGAGACTTAATTTCTGGCCAAACCTAATTGGATTGAGAATGTTCTATTAAGTCCGGATGTTAAAAAAATAAAAGCAATTCTCTGCTACCTTCGGTCTGCATATTTTAACAGCTTTTCCTGTCCTCAACAGTTTTGTCGATTCTTAAAAAGGAGTTAGGATTTATCGTACGATTGTGTTTCGTCAGATTGTGTTTCATACCCTCCTTCTCAAACCTTATATCCCCTTCCTTCCCCTCTGTGCAGTCGCCATCAGCAGTATGAGTGTAAGTGGTACATCCCTCTGGCGGACCTGACCTTCCAGACCCTGGACGACTCTGACTCTTCGCCCAGCATCCAGGTCCTGCCCGAGCACGAGATCGAGGAGATGAAGATCAAGATCTCAGTCCTAAAGAGTGAGATACAGAAAGAGAAGGTAACCCTCTTGGTTTTCACTGGCATTTGAGACCTTTTTCTTTGTTCTAAATGGGACCTTCCAGAAAATCAGTAGCCGATGTTCTATTATGTGAAACACCAACACTAGTGACTCAGGAGTGACTAATATGTTCCTGATTCTTATCATGGAATACACCAACTTTGTTGGAAGACTTCCTCATATCAATGATTCCTTACTGGAAAACACTGCTGTTGTTTTTCTTGGACAGGTCAGGTATAAAGTGTTGGGAAACCCTTGTGAGTGCTTCAAATCTCAGATATCATAAATATATTTTATTACAATAAGCAGTATAATATTCCAGTCTTCAGTAATTAATTTAACATTCTATTAATCTTACGCTGTTTTACATGTTTTATGTACATTTTATTTGCACCATTGTGTCTCAATTCTTTATTTAGAAGATATTTAAGAACATTTAACCAGTCACAATGAAACAGACTTGCAGTTACAGGTAGGGTTGCAAAGGGGCGGAACATTTCCGGAAAGTTTCCATGGGAAGTTAAGCTGGGGAATTTTGGAAATAGAAGCATTTGAGCTCCATACTGCGTTTTATCACAGCAGAATTTAACTTTATCTCCGGTAGAATTCTGATCAGGCATTTTTTTTTTTTTTTTCCTTTTTTTTTTTATAAAGCTAAGGACCTAAAATGTGCATTACTTTAACAGGGCTGCAATAGAGGGGTATGAGCAGTATGAGGCATGGCTACAATGGGTGATCTGTTTGGTATTTTAAGCATGTTTTGTATAGGTATGGCCCTATAATATATGTTTCCAATATAATAATAATAATAGATTTAATTTGTTAGCGCTTTTACAGGTGCTCAAAGACGCTTTACATATATAGTGAAGAGAATATAAAATAAAATAAAGGAACAACAAATACATATATATTTAAAGTTAAAGTCAAATAATACAAAAACAATCACACATTAAAAGCCAGATTGAAGAGGTGAGTTTTTGTAAGTTTTTTGAAGGTGGTGAGGTCAGTGCAGTCTGATGGGTTGTGGGAGTGAGTTCCAGAGGGAGGGGGCAGCGACGGAGAAGGCTCTGTCCCCCCAGGTCCGGTGATTGATGTGAGTGGGGATGGATAGGAGGTTGGCTTCTGATGAGCGGAGGCAGCGGGAAGGGGTGTGGTGGTGCAGCAGGTCTGTGAGGTAGGGGGGGGGCCTGATTGTTGAGGGCTTTGTGATTAATCAGGAGGACTTTGAAGTTGATTCTTTGACGGACGGGGAGCCAGTGAAGGTTCTGGAGGACGGGAGTGATGTGGTCTCGGGAGCGGGTGTGGGTGAGGAGGCGGGATATAAAGCATAATAGGTCCACTTTAAGTTCCCTATGAAGAGCCAATCTTCAATTTAGAACATTCCCAGTTTATTCCCATAAATTCCCATGGAAAATGTCCATCTTTGAAAATTCCCGTAATTTTGCAACCCTTGTTACAGGGAATACTAAAGATCTGCAATAAGGAAGCTGTATGAATTGGAACCCTCCCCAGTATTGTACGTCTTTGTATCTCTTTAAGTATTTTGTATGTTGCACTGCTACAGAAGCCTGGGGCTTTAGATTTCTATTGCCTTTGCTGTAGCTCTTATGCAAGGGTAATACAACCCTATAAATAATCTATAAATGTATCTTCAAACTGGACAAAACTGATTTGCACCCGAGATCGAAGTGCTGCATCACACTTGCTGGCAAATGTTGTGTTATATTTCTATTCTTATCTGTGCTGAAACACTGGTTCAGCACCTGAGGTTAAAAAAAGAAAAGATGCAAGGTCCGCCAACAGTTACCCGTTGTTACAGTAATACACCGGGCAGAGACGCTGAAGGCTCCAGGGGCAGAGAGTTCCTGTTATTCCCGTCTCACTGCGATAAAGTGGCCCACCCGGGGCTCAGAGAGGGGACGCGGCTGGTGTTCAGAGTCAGAGGAGGTCGGAGCAGAGAGATTGAGATGATTGTTTCCAGGCTCTGACTCACGGCTTCCTGCTGAGGGCTGGGAGGATGTGTGTGTGTGTTTTTGTTTTCCTTTAATACTGACAAGAAGCCTGAATTATATACAAAGACTATCCCAGCATGGCACTCAATTTCAGGGGTTTATCCAGTGTTTTGTGGAAAATAGGAAATATGTCATTAATCTGATGCTACCATGCTGATAAGAAAAATGACATGTAAGTCATAAATCGTTATGTTCTAATGTTTAGAGGTCATACAGTGGTGTGTAAACTAGACACAATGCAATACCATCACCATGATATATACTTTTAGTCAGTGTGCGAAATACCCGTCAATAATCGGGGGGGTCCCCATCTCCCATTTATTGCGCAATATACCGGTCGAAGATTTCTCAATATGTAGTAGGCCTCCTATACAATATTCCATGGAGGCAAGCCAAGACAATCAGTAGTCTATAGCAGCGTTTCTCAACCGGTGCGTCTTCAGGGGTGCCGTCAAATAATTCTATATTCTGACGTTCATATGAATGAACGAATACGTGACCGTTAAAGAGCCGTCTGTTTTGGATTCTATGCGAGGAAATGCTTTTGCTGCCAAAATAGAAGATATTTGTGAATAAATGTTTTGAATTATGAATACCGGACATAGGAAGCTTAAAAACATTTTAGTGACCTTTGCAAGTGACAAATACATATTATAATGTGAGACCCCCCTCAAATTTAGCTGTTGAGACTTTCAGGGGGCTCAGGTGTTAATCAGGGGGATTGAGCTCCCCCGGACCCCCCCGTATTTCACACACTGCTTTCAGTGTATATTAAGTGTACTACCCTTTAAGTTGTTCCTTGTTACAACGTATTATATGATTTTATTTTAATTAGTTTTTTGTTATTCAGCATCAAGGTTTTGAATGCACAAATATTGGATTCATGTCACAATCATAGACAAGTCTCCTCATATGATTTAAGATCATACAGTGTAGAGCAAATAACAGATATTTAAAGTGACAACATTTCAAGATGAGTTTAAGAAATTGATTTCAGATATATAAAAACTAGAATACTCTAACATTAAAATGTAACAAAAACGTTGCTCTTCAACAAATGATATTATTATTTATGACCAACAGTCATTCGGGACGTAAACAGGAAGTATAATGCTGCCATCAGTTAGTAAGCTGTGGGCTACTACCTGACCCCTTTTGAAGCCTTTATTTGTCAATATGTTTGGCACATTTTCAGAAAGAAATAATTGAGTTGTTCCCGTTTGCAGTTTACCCATGAATATATAATGGGCAATGGCAGGATCATTTTGATAAAAACTTCAAAATGTGATAAATCTCATGCCAGAATATGTCTTTTTTTCTGTATGTGGCTTTGTGGATGTTTATTTGCGATAGACATTGTTAGATCGTGTAAGACATGCTGAATCTAAAAACAGGGTCTCATATCTGAGTATCAAGATTTGAATTCTGACTGAGTCGAAAGTACCTCATGCAGTATCTCACGTATTCCCCTTCGACCTTCCCTTCAACTCTTACTGTTTTAGAGGCTATACAGCAATGTTTCGTATTCTTGATAAACACTTCTCTATTAATCTCGGTATCAGGACTAAATGAGATATTACCTGTCTTTTTGTGTGTTTAGAAAGCACCGAAGGGGCAGAGTCGCGTGGACCGTCTGAGGAAGAAGATGAATGAGCAGGAGTCCTGGCTGCTCCTGCACTCTCCCACTATCCCTTTCCGCGTCCACAACAAACACGGAAAGGTAAAGTGTTCATCCCATGCTGTCACACTCTGCATCCATGAAGCTGCAACACTTGAGTCTCACCACTAGAGAGAGACATGACTCTTTCATTAAAGCGCTTGGCGATGGATGTGATTTAGCTTTCCAAATGAAAATCTTGTCACTGTGTGAGATCATTTCCCATCAAAGCTTTTCTACTGGATACTGCTTCTACTCTCTTTATCATTTCTATCATGCTATTAATGCAGATAGTCGTTAATGTGTGTTTGACCGTTTTTCTCTGTGTATGTAGAGCTATCAGTTCCTCCTCTCCTCCGATTACGAGAGGTCAGAGTGGAGGGAAAGCATCCAGAAACTCCAGAAGAAAGGTAACAGCTGCCTATTGGCCCTTTCTCACCGTAGACAACTATGCATCCTCCATCTGAAAATGGTTTCAAAGCACTTTTTACAGACTGTACTGCATAAAAGTAGAAGTTTGAACTCAGCTGTGTGTTTCTCAGATCTCCAGACGTGTTTGTTGAGTCCTGTGGAGCTCCAGGTCCTGACCAGCTCCTGTTTCAAACTCCGAACTGTGCACAACATTCCTGTCACGAGTAACAAAGACGGTGAGAAACACTTCTGCTTTCTCCTTTTTTCACACAATCACACACTCTCCTTCCTCTCCTCTTTGATTTGAGTTTAAATCCACACCAAAGCCCTTATTATACTCTAAAAGCCACATAATGAGAGCGGGGGGCCTGCAGGAGAGAATGTAGGTGACAATATGTTTCTCATCTAGCTCGTAGCAGTCAATGCCTCGCAGTGTGCCGCCGGTGGCCTGCGCTCAGCTCTTAGGCTCCATAATGTTTGTTTTTGCTCCAGATCTCCACGTTGCACCACTTTCAGAGGCTGGGGGTAACATTAAAGCCATCTGGCCGACCTGCTCTGATCCCCCCCCCAATGGAACAAGGGTCTCTGCTTTCACAACACACATGAGACAGACAGAGGACTCTGAAAGACACACTGTCTTAATCTTTCTCGCATCGCACAGACAAAAAGAAGTTTGCTTCTTATACAATCATGTCTGTGAGTCGTTATTTTGACATCCAATATCTCTAAAGTGCTGATCCTAGCCATTCTTGATTTGTTATTTCTTATTCTGGTTAACCTCAATGGAACTGGACCTTTTTTACAGCCAGCGAACAGTGGCGTATAGTGGATCAAATGGATTTCCTTTAGGGAAATGTGTTCTCCGCAAACCTCAAACACATCCCGTCACCATCTCACATCAATTTAGGATTTATTTACCTGTATGTATTTCAGATTATACATTTAAACCCTGCACACTCTGTGCTGTTTGAATTTTGGAGAAGAATCCCAATTGTTGGGCAACAGTCATTATTTCTCACTTATGGAAACAGCTATGAAGGTCTGCTTTTTCTGAGTGCCCCATGAAATTCATGAATACATTTTACACGCTCCGCAATCTAAGGTCAAATAGAAAGAATATGAATACTAAAACAAGGGCACTCCAAACAGAGACTCTACCAGAAAACAATGCATTTATCTACAAAAGGATTTTAGTCCTATTGGGTACATATTTTAAGAAGTAGTTTTGTTAAAAATGTCAACTGCTTTGCGGCCTCCAGGAGGTTTTTACTTCGCTCACTCGCTCTGCTAAATTAATTAAACCCTCACCTTTCTGCTATGTACAGTAAGTGGTCGAACATTTGGCTTCAGGTCGTTAATGTTTTTTCTTTTATTCCCCAGGGAGGCAATATATAAATCAGAGCTCAGGCATCACGTCTTGTCTCAGACATTTAAAGCACCCCTCATTGTAAGGTGAACATAAACACACACAGTGACACAGTAGGGCTTTAAATGCAGACCAGCTGTTTCAGGAATGTTTATCATAACTAAGAGGATGGATGATATTGAAAACCCCTAAATAATCACTTCCATTTGACTCCATTGTGAGGATTATCAATTATCGCATATTAGATCATGGATTTCCACAGGTTATTGTTCAAGTTGGATGATAATTGAAAGAAACAGATCCCAATTTCGCTCTCGAAGCGGTAACTCGAACTTGAACCTTTGAACCTTCCCCATGTGAAGCTCCCCTGTCGCTCATTCATAAAGCACACACACTCTCACACACACTCACATTAACCTGCTGGGTTGGTTGCTCTCCTCTCAGCTGCCCACAGTGGAGTCCTGCAGCCCTCCATGTTAGTTTATTTACCAGCAAACAGCTAGGCTTCAGAGGCCTTTATCAAAGCAAGAGTGTTCTTCATGTGTCTGTCGGCGGGGGGTGGGGGTATCTCAGGCTACTAAACCAAAAACGTCCACCCACGAGCCTGCAGTGGGCGGCAAGCTCAGTTGTCATCACAGAAGACAGTTTGTTGATGTGAAGTCTCATACCGCTCAGACAAAAGGTTGTCATAACAATTCATTTTCACTTAGGTCTTCAAATAAATTCATTTCCTCAGCCATTCTCCGGTGCATTTGTTTTCATGTTTTAGCTAGATCCATCTGATGTTTAATATATCTCCCCAGGAACATAGTAACTGGGTGTTGAAAGGGGTGAAAACAGTAATTAGATGTTATAAAGAGAGGTGTATCCACAGTTTGGACCTGGAATAAATGAAAAACACATATAGATGCGCTGATGTGTCGAGAAATGTATACAAATAATAGCAAATATTTATATATAATCGATTAGTAGTAATTTCTGTCACAAACTTCAGAAAATTATCTTTTCATCCTCAAATATGGAAGTAAAGATAATAAATAAATATAAAGATAATCTCTTTGCAATTTTTACTGTCAAAACTGAGATTGAAGAGAAACTATAGGTTACTTACGTAACCCCAGTGTTCAGAGTAACATGAAGTGAGATGTCTCACTATGGGATGCGCCTCATCGCGGAGCAAACAGAAGCATCAATCTCATTACGCCACGGCGCATGCGTCATTCAAAATAAGCACCTCTTCTCGCTTTACAATAGCAAGGAGGGCCGTCTGGTGAGACATCTCACTTCATGTTACTCTGAGTTCTGGGGTTACGTAAGTAACCTATAGTTCTCATTCATAACACTCCGTTCGATGTCTCACTATGGGAAATTGTAGCTCCCGTATTGCCAGGCGAGCTTATCTCGAAAATCACCAAACCAACCAGAACTTTAACAGGTAGAGCTCTGACTCAACCAGGTGCCCAGCACTGCTTGAGTCACACTAGGAGTAGAACGTCCAGACTGTTAAGAGGCGGACAAAAGTGAGCGGCGAGGACCAGCTCGCCGCTTGCACCAATGTCTTGGATGGGAGACATCCTGGATAGAGCCCAGGATGCAGCCAGACCCTGAGTCAAAAGAGCTCGTGGACCCGAGAGTGCCTGCGAACTCTGACTCGTATGGGCCCCAAAGCAATTGCTTCCACAAACCAGTGGGAGAGCCGTTGCTTAGTAACAGGCTTGCCCTTATAAGGGTTAGCCCAGGACACAAGGGGTTTGGTCATTATGACGAAGCACCCTTGATCTGTCGCTGTACGTGCGTAAAGCACGGGCTGGACACGGCAAATCCGGCCGCTGTTCCCCGGAGGAATACAGTGGCGGGGAGGATGCCTCAATGTCAAATATGGTACCTGAACCAACCGCCTTAAAATAAAGGCCGGGTTGGGCTTCAACCACACTCTGTTTGCCCTGGGGCGAACCGAGTGCCTGAAGACTGTACAGATAGCGCATGAGTGCCACTGGCTCGCTTGGCAGCTGCCAGGGTCAGCTTCATGTCACACTGTATTCAGATTGTACCACTCACGGGCCAGGCCCATAGAGCCAAGCGCTCTGGGTGTGGGTGAAAGATCGCCCCCCCCCCGCTTGGGACAGTATGTCCCTGCGTAGTGGGGGCTGCCATGGCTGCCCGCACAGCAGCTGATATATCTCCGCTAGCCAGTACATAGCTGGCCAGTGCGGAGCTATCAGAATAAGTGTGTGGCGTTGCTCTCTCACTCTGGCCAGAGTTGGAGGTATCAGAGCCAGGGGTGGGAACGCGTACAGAAGGCCCGGGGGCCAATCGTGCGCGAGTGCATCCACGCCTAACGGTGCATTTAGATCACGCATCGAAAAGAACAGCTGACACTGAGCGTTGTCTTTCGATGCGAACAGATCCACCGCGGCTCTGCCGTAACGCACCCACAGCTGGCTCACAATCCTTGGATGTAGAGTCCAGTCTGCATAAAGTGGTGTACCTCTGGACAGTAGATCTGCCCCGAGGTTCATCACTCCCGGTACGTGCGTCGCTCTCCGAGAGAGGAGACGTCTACCGCTCCATAGGATAAGTTTGCGCGCCAGTGTGTGTAACTGGAGAGAACGCAAACCCCCTTGGCGGTTAATATACGATATTGTGGTCGTATTGTCTGTCTGTCCCCTGAGGAAAGGCAGAAAGCGTTTTAGGGTGAGAAACACCGCTTAAAGCTCCAGGTAATTTATGTGCGCCCGCTGTAGGTCTCTGCTCCAGAGACCCCTCACCGGGCGACCTTCATAAATACCTCCCCAACCTGTCAGACATGCGTCCGTGGTGACCACTTTCCGTGAAAGGACAGCACCCATAGGCACACCTCGTACTAGAAAAGTCGGGTGCAGCCAGTGGCGCAGTGCCATTACGCATTTCACAGTAACCATCACTCTCCGCGCGTCATGGCACGCGGGGTTTAGTTTTAGGGCGGCCACCCAGCGCTGAAACTCTCATGTGTAAGCGTCCCAGTCGTACGACCAGGATGGCTGACGCCATGAGCCCCAGCAATCGCAGGCATGATCTGAAGAGAACATATTTGCGTGGCTGGAAATGAGCGAGACAAGCTCTGAAAGCTTTCACTCTTTCCGCTGACAGGTGGGCTGTAAAGGGCACCGAGTTCAGGCGTAAACCCAGGAAGAGTATAGTCTGCGCGGGGCACAACATGCTCTTCTCTGTGTTTATAATGAAACCCAGGTTGAGCAGGTGCTTTACGAGGACATTTGTCTGTGTAATAGCCTCCTGCTCCGACTGTGCGAGAAGCAGCCAGTCGTCCAGGTAGGTCGCCAGGCGAATACCCTGTTGTCTTAACGGGGCTATCGCGGCTTCCGTACATCGTACAAACACCCTTGGATTGAGAGACAGACCGAAGGGGAGTACTCTGTACTCATAACAGATCCCCTGAAATGCGAATCTCAGATATTTCCTGTGTGGGTAATATACTGGGATGTGAAAATACGCATCTTTCAGGTCGACTGATGTAAACCAGTCGTTTTGTCGCACGAGCCGCAGCAGAGATGTGTGAGTGAGCATTCTCAACTTATATCTTTTTAGATATTTGTTCAGAGCCCTCAAATCAAGTATTGGCCGAATTCCGTTCCCTCCCCGTTTGGGAACGAGGAAGTACTTGGAATAGAAGCCGCCCTGACTCTGCTCGGCGGGTACAATAGATATAGCCCTCTTTTCTAGGAGTGAGAGAATCTCTCTCTCCAGAATATGGGTTGACTCTCCTCGGGCCTGCGAATGCAGAATGCCCAAGAAGCGAGGGGGGGTGACGGTGACTTGGAGTCTGTAGCTCCGTGTAACTGTCTTGAGAAACCCAAGCAGATGTCGTGAGCATCTCCCGCTGTATGCGCCTTAGAGCCAGCTGAGATGTCACGCCTCTTCCCCTCTGAGTCTCTATTTGTTGTGTTATGGGGCTCTCCAGTGTCTGAGCACTGTGGTGCCCCATTTCGACAATCCCCACCGACAGCGCATGCGTGTGGCGGTGGTGCCCTTACGGCTTCAGCCGGCACTGCGCGTGACGGTGGTGCCTTCACAACCCCAGCCGGCACTGCGCGTGACGGTGGTGCCTTCACAACCCCAGCCGGCACTGCTCGTGACGGTGGTGCCTTTACAGCTCCAGCCGGCACTGCGCATGCGCGTGACGGTGGTGCCTTCACGACCCCAGCCGGCACTGCGCATGCGCGTAACGGTGGTGCCTTCACAGACCCGTCAATTGTCCGCCCTTTGAGAGAGGCCATAGCTGCTCTCAGAAGGGGAACAGTTGACGGACTGTTTATTGTTTTTCTTTTAATTTTTCCGAACTGCGCCCTTGGCTCGAAGCCTGGATGCATCAGCGGAAAATGTTTTATGACAGAAAAATCAATAAGTGTGTGACATGTGTTTATGCGGACTTAAGGATGGTGTTGAGGCATCTCTCGAGGCGGCGGGAACACATTTAGAGCTGGGGAACCGTAGACTTCCAGCTCTGTCACAGAGGGGAGAAGGAGGGGCTGTCACGCCGCTCGCTTCTTCTTCCTCGACTGCTGGCTGAAATTCTGGGTTGGCTGCGCCTGAGCTGCAGCCGGAACTGGAGATTTTCTAGGCCAGCTCGCCCTCGTCCCCTGCCTGGGCTGGGGACTCGGGCGTACTGCGACCTCTGCGTTTTCGGTATTTTGAACCGAGCAGGGTTCGGGGCAGCTTGGACGAAGGGCTGCCGCTGCTTACCCATACGCTCATTCGGAATGACCTTTATGTACAGCCCAGGGTTTCCGTATAAATGTATAAAAAAAACGGTTAATTCAAAATCTGCCGGTCAAAATGTCCGGTAATAATTAGGGATGCTACGATCGATCGGCCGCCGATCGTTATCGGCCGATGTTCACTCTTTATAGTGTGATATACTATACTATAGCTCTCTATAAAGGCTGATCAGGAGTGCCGATCAGATGATGCAAAATACATGAGACTTTTCTCTGTGCGCGGCAAAAGAAGCTCGCCAAAATGGCTTGTCCGAAAAAGACAATAAAATAGCGCTATGCAATGTGTGTGAAGCAGAAGGAGATCAGAGATCAGGATCAGCTGCTGCTGACGGAGACACGCAGCTCTGCATGATCACCTGCAGCTCCGCCCGCTGTGACGGACCGGTGAGCGGAGCAAAACACACACACTTCAAGTTAGACCTAACACACTTAGCTATTTTATCTACCTCTGGAACTAGCTAAACTAGTTATAAATACGTTTATTCTTCACTGTTGGGTCACTCATTACTGGATCAGTGAGTTGCATGAGACTGATAGTGACGGGCTGTCAGGACAGGGGGAAGGGTTCCGTTTATTATTCCCGTCTTATTATCCAAGGTTAATGTAAACTTTTGAATAATATTAAGGTCTGCTGACCAGCTGCTGCTGGTAGTGCCCAAGACCAGGCTCAAAACCCGAGGGCACCGAGCATTCGCAGCAGCTGCCCTAGGCTCTGGAACACTCTGCCCCTCCATGTGGGGTCGGCCCAGACCCTAGGGCTTTTTAAATCTACACTGAAGACTCACTTCTTCTCTCTGGCCTTCTAGTCAGAGTGGAGCACGACTCCTGACATTTCCCTGTGTGTGATTTTTTTTTTATTTGTGCTGTTGTATTTGTTGTAAAGTGTTTTATTGTAAAGTATTTTTATTGTATGTACAGCACTTTGACCAACATTTTTTTTAACAGAAGACAGTTTCCGCTATATAAATAAAACTTGATTTGATTTAATATACTTCATCTACTTTGAGTAGTTTGTTTGAATGTAATAATTATGTTTTTTGTTTGTTTGTGGAAGCGCATCATTTATTGAAAAATGAATCTGAACTTTTCGATCTGTGACGATTATAAACTGAAGCAATATAAAAATGAGCCCCATTAAAGGTGGGGTAGGTAAGTTTGAGAAACCGGCTCGAGATCGCTAGAATTTGAAAATACACAACCGGAGAAAATCTGCCACTTCCTTATAGAGCCCCTCCTCCAACACACACAAACTCTCCAACACACACATGACCAATGAGGGCACGAGATAAGTTTGTGCCCCGATGGAAGGCTGACAGGCCGGCCCGGCTAAACGGATTGGTTGTACTTTTTACAGTATTACGGCTTCTACAGATGACATTTTTTTGAGGATTTTTTGTCAAAGCACTTAAGATATTCATTGCTATCGGGATGTTAAGAGCATTCCATGGAATATAACAAAAAGTGTATCTCGAGCCGGTTTCTGAAACTTACCTACCCCACCTTTAACTGAGTTTTAAACATCAGCATTATATTACTGGTCATAGTCCTGTAATTACCTGCTAATGGAAACTCTGCTACACAATTGTTATTATTATTATTATTGAAACATGACCGGTAAGTTTCGAATTTGTCCGGTAAAATAAATTATATCCGGACACTTGACCGGCAAGAAAAAATCCTAGCGGAAACCCTGGTACAGCCGTATTGACTGAAGGAACTGTGTACTTGTGTTGCAGATGAGGAGACTCCTGGTCTGTACGGCTTCCTGCACGTGATCGTCCACTCCGCCAAAGGATTCACGGACTCAGCCAGTAAGTTGTCCAGAAACGGCATAGTCATTATTTCACCACACTTGTGCACACACTCCTGGCTCAGCATCCTCTTGCACATAGCTGCTGTGCAGATTCATGTCTGCCAGCAGAACACATGATCCAGTCAATCACTGCAGTCTGTACATGCAGTCTCCATCATGCCCTAACCCAACACAGAGACGGCCAGATGGACATCTATAAGGGTTTAGATGATAGAAGAGAGAAAAAGAAAGTGGAAGCCACAGAGGAATTCCTGTGGTTGTTTTCATGAAACAGAAACAACGACTTTAAAACTGCAGGCAGACATAATGCCAGTTGTCTCTGATCATTCCTACCTTGCACAAATACTCCTTTGTATGCGTGCAGATACAGCTGTGCATGTGTGTTTGATGTGTCAGTAGTGGACAGCTGCTGAGGTACACTTTGTGTCCTTTTGCACAAGTTCACATATCAAATATCTGGAACAAAAGAGATGAAGAAACGTGATTTCCTCTGTTACCATGAAAGCTGGCCCGCTAGAATTTCCCGGGTAATGGGTTGGAAAGCTCTCTCCTCTGAAAGCCTGTTTGATCCTCTATGGAGTGTGGAGAGCTGATAGGGTGTGTGTGTGTGTGTGTGTGTGTGTGTGTGTGTGTGTGTGTGTGTGTGTGTGTGTGTGTGTGTGTGTGTGTGTGTGTGTGTGTGTGTGTGTGTGTGTGTGTGTGTGTGTGTGTGTGTGTGTGTGTGTGTGTGTGTGTGTGTGTGTGTGTGTGTGTGTGTGTGTGTGTGTGTGTGTGTGTGTGTGGTGTGTGTGTGTGTGTGTGTGTGTGTGTGTGTGTGTGTGTGTGTGTGTGTGTGTGTGTGTGTGTGTGTGTGTGTGTGTGTGTGTGTGTGTGTGTTGGATGGCAGTGTGTCCAGTGAAGCATACAGAGGCAGGGTGGGGCATGCAAGCCATGAAGGTAGCGTGTGGTTGTTAGGGGTTACTTTGGAGATGGTGATGAGGATTACAGCAGAAGCATTTATCCTTCAAATAAACAAGAGTCAGCAGGTGTTATTTGTCAAACTAAAAATCAAATGAAATGTGATGATCAGGACAGGGTTGTTGGAATGAATGCACATGTTGTAAATGCTGTTTAACGGACAGTAAGAACCTGAAACAGCATCCATGCACACTTCCCCTGGGAAGTCCTCAGATTACTTACACCAGACCTTTGTGCCAGGTGAAGAACATAAACAAACCTTCTCTTGCACTGTGTGGGTGACTGTTGTTGTGTATACTGTATGTGTGTGTTTGCATGTGTGGGTAGTTAAGTGTGTTTTGGATGCTGAAATGAGCAAGTTTGGCCAAACGTTTTATTTACTACAGCTGTCTATCATCAGTTAATCATGCTATATAAAGCGTTTATTGACGCTATTATGATGCAATTCATATATTTAATTAATACAAACGTTTCAGTTTTTCCCACTTACTTTATATCAATACATGTAACATTAATATATTTGTTTGCATTTATTAGCAACTTTAAGCCATGTTCTGGTTTAGAGTAGTAATGCATCCTTTTATAGTTGATTGACCTGCAGCCTCAATATTTTGACCAATATCTCTTTACTGTTAAACAATGCCTGTTTTCTAATTGCATACAGTTGCTTTGACCCCTTTCAGCGATAGATGTATGTTTGCAGTATTTTTTTATATCCCTGTAGAGTCCTGATTATGAAACCAGTCCAGCTCTGGCAGAATCTAACATTCTTCTCATTCATGGGTGTTTTGAAAAGCAGCCTTTGAAACATAGACTTGATGGGGGACATTGTCTCTAAATGCTCAAGTACCACACATTACTGAAATTACACAGTTTCATCCAAACTTAATTATTGGACCAAATGTTCCTTTTTATGTAGATGTTGTGTGGCATGTTGTGTAAATCAGCCTGTGTGTTGATTTGTTTTTGTTTTTGATCCCATTATTGTAATCTCCCTGTGAGTTCTGCTCGAGAATTATGAAAACATGTTATGCTTTTTCCATGGCAGTGTGGGAACAGTATGTGATATTCATCCATAGGGTCATTATCCTCAGATATTTAATATATATCATATACTGCAGATAGCTTTACAGTCTTTATTCAATCATTCAGATTAATCAGCTATTGCCTTTTTGTTCGTTTCTATGATTACGTTTTTTATTAGAAGATCACACAAGCATGCATCAGAATATTTGATTGAAGCTGAGTTATTTATGTCACAACGACCCCCACCCCCCCCCCCCCCCCCCCCCCCCCCCAGTGGGAAAGGGCTTTAAATTCAGCCCAGGGGTAAAGTAGTCAAACTGGGTCACAGAGGAAGGAGCTGGGAGTCTAGCGTCTCCTAAAAACTCTGAGACTAAAGTCAAATCTGTGGAAAACATGACCGAGTTAGAGATGAAACATTTTTTTCACTTTGTTCTTGGTTTATTTTTGAGTATGTGTGAGAGTCAACAAGTGACACAGTGCATTGTTCCCACTATATGTGTTTGACAGATACGGCAACCTGATGCTGTGACACTGCAGTTGCCCATGTTCACATTCAGATTGACAACAGTTGTTAAAAGTAAATTATTTCCATATTTCCAACTACACCTAGAGGTTTAAAGCTTAGCTAGATATAACTAATAATGTAGTAATAGTGCAGTTGCTACCAGATAAAATAAGAACTAACTAGTATGCTTGAATCAAAACAACATTTTTGTCACTCACCACTGTTCCCATAAAAGTAAATGGCCAAAACACTGCTCCAAGGTTTCAAATGTTCTCTTGTGATTTCTGCGTGTAATCAAATCCAGCCATGGCTGCATGCATTCCCATTCGTTGTCCGCCATGCTTTTATTAGTTTTCTCCTGCTGGATGCTATGAAAACAATTTGATTAGGCCTCTTCCCTCCTTTTTTTATTCTCTTAAAGAAACAAACATTCTCCTGAAGCCTTAAAGTGAGACATACAGAGAGGCTCTGGTGGCTGCGACTCGTAGCTGCAGAGACTCTGATTAGTTTAACTGATTATCGCTTGCTTCCTTATTCTGTGAACCCGCCTTTTGACCGAGCGTTCGACACAGCCTCGGGCAAAGACTAGCCTCCTGTATGAAAACACACTCGAGGGCAGGAGTTCTCAGTTGAATTGAGATGGAAGAGGATGGTATTCATTAACCCCTGCATTTAGGGTCAGAAACCCATGCTGCCCCCTCCTACTGGGAGCCTGACGCTGACCTGCCAGGAAAATAAAAACTTCCAGGCCTGGTTTAGTCTGTCCTACTTCTCAAAGCCCTCCTGGATCCGCTTTCAGGACACACAAAGACCTCTCTAAATATGCTCTCCCCGGCCTTGTTTGAATTCCAGGTCCTGGGCACATAAACCCGTTTTAGATGGAGAGGAAACCAATTTCCAGAGAAAAGTGGGAGCTGCTCAGCACTATGAATGCACTCTTCTCTGCAGGCTTGATGAAAAAGACCAGTTTGAATCACAGGGGTGTCTCAAAGAAATGCCCTCACTACTTTTTCCTCTGCACAGCTGTTTTTCTAGTCATACAAAAGTGCCAAACTGAATTGCATCTGTGGGCTTCAGTATAGATCCGTTTTAAACCAAACTCTGAAAGTTAGTATTTTTGCGATGTCAAATGTCAGAATCTACAGCCTTTAAGTTGTTACGCTTCCGTACGAGCGGAAGTGTACGATAACCGCTTCATTTTTGATAAATATCCCCCAGGTGGCCACTCTGCCGAACCTCCTTCATACCACCAACGCTAATCTCCTCCTCACTGGTAGTAATTATGCCAGAGCCGTCAGGATGCTCAGAAAACAAACAAAGTTGGAATGGAACCAGATGGAAAGAGGTTCCATTGTACTGTATAGTTTTAGTTATATGAGCACATGTGTGAATGTTTGCTCACCAAGGTGGTATGCTTGGTATCTCCCTATAACGTTAACCACTCAGGCCCAGCTGTTTGTTTTCCATCCTCCATTGTAAACTGCGGAAGGGTTTTATATTCATATGAGATTCACCTCACCTCTGTCTCTGGCTCCCAATCGGGGAGACTCTCCCTGTGAAAGGTCAAGCAGTACATCCATCCATCATGCTGTCAGATGGAGGCTGACCCGAGGGACCGGGGTCCGGGCTGTGGGACCGACTATTGACACTTTACAGACAGCCGGCAGCCATGTCTGCAGGAACTGCTACAACAGCATTTAGAGAAACACATTAACAGACGTAATTGCTCCGTGTTAGAATTGAGTGTGAGCCAATCCCGGGGGAGGGCGTGTTCTAGTATGAGGATGTAAAGAGAGGAAGAGGGCCTGAGTGATGTGTACACAGGGTGGAGATTGATGTCCTTTAGCTGACAAATAACATATCGACATTTTAAAGGGCTACTTCTACTTCGCTGGAGCGCAATCTCAAGTGCACATTCCATACAAAGAGGATACCAGAATTAAAATCGTACTCACTGTCACTGTGAAAGCTTTTGTACACATTCTACTTTGAAACAGTTGTACTTGAAAATGGGTTCCGGAACTTCCGGATGCAAAAGGCCCTTTCTGTTTCTGTTCATATTTATTTTACTTATTTGATTTTGACTGCTCCCTATATTTTTACACTGCAAATATTGGTCCTGATATGGAAAAGCAGACCAGAAGTACTTTCATTCATTTGGATGTATAGTGAATTTGTAGTTGATAAGATACACCAGTATAGATCTGGAGCAAGTAGTAGATACATTGATCAGTTGATTTGTTTGAAAGGTAATCAGCAACTATTTTGATGATATATTATTGGTCTAGGTTACTTTTTGGGAGGGCTGTGCTGAAGAGTTCAGAGTTTCGAAGCTTCATGGATTATCTTGACATTTGAGTTTGAATTAAACATTGTCTTTAAACCCGTTATTTCTGCACAGTTGCAGATAAAGATTAGACTATAGTACTGTTATTTTCCAACTATCATTAAATAATGAACATAATTAATCACAGCCCTGTCTGTGTGAGTCTCACAATATTAAAACATGACATATGTGTTCAAAAACAAATACTGTTGGCTGTAATTACTATACATTATCTCCCCACAATGACATCCTTGTCTGCTAAAGGTCTGTTTAAATGGCTGTAATAACTATTTGATGGCTGTACTTTTACTACAGGATGATTAAAACATAATGAATAGACTTCTGTCATTTGACCTACCATTGTTAGACAGTATATGTTTCCAAGATACATTTACTGTGATATCTCATAAAGTTACACACGCATCTTGTCACAATGACAAAGCACTCAAGAGGCCCGAGTGCTTATTCAGCGGTTTTCAGTGCTCAGTGTTCCTGATGGATCTGTCCATCTCCTGTGTTTCCTCCTAGATCTATACTGCACCCTTGAAGTGGACTCCTATGGATACTTCGTCAGCAAGGCCAAGACCCGCGTCTTCAGAGACACCATGGAGCCACATTGGAACGAAGTCAGTCACAAAGACGCCTAACATTGTTTCACTAACAGATTCATTTTATATAAGATCATATTTAGTCAGAGCTTGAACTGAGTAAATCCAGAGTTTAAATTCAGTAGGGCTTTGTTATAAAATAAAAAAATCTCTGTTTATATATTATCCATATAATCGTTTTTACTTGCTGTCAAGACCTAGTTAGTAGGATGGGAAGAGGGGTTGCATTGTTTGCTAGCTGCTAGTTAAAAAGTTATTTAGTTTAACTTGACTCATGATGACTAAGCAAAGAAACTTTGTGTAACACTTAAAACTAAATGTCATAAACGTATCATTAGGGAAACTTGATTTATTTAGCTGAAAAAATAGGTAATTCTGGATCACATTTTCAATTGAAGTTTAATGTTTAAATGTATTTTCATTTATTTCAATTAGCTTATTTTCTTAAAGAGAGGTTAAATCGAATCTTTCTTAATATCGAGCTAAGTTTAAAGTTATGCGTGACATGATTTCAATATCAGGTTTAAAAGGTATCCTTTGTTTGTGTATCTTAGCCTTACTGTATAAACAATGAAAGCAGATGTTTTACTCTCCTGTCTGTATGTGTGTCGTTGACTAGGAGTTTGAGATTGAGTTGGAGGGCTCCCAGTTCCTGCGGATCCTGTGCTACGAGAACTGTTACGACAAAAGCCTGCTCAACAAGGACGACAACGAGATTGTGGACAAGATCATGGGAAAGGGGCAAGTCCAGGTAAGAGACAGCTGCTGAAAACATGCCACCTACAAAGAGAGACGTCTGTGTCCTCTCGGGGACATTTCCCAAAGCATGACTCACTTTAACTAGCTGTCTAGCCCCGATGCACAATACAGTGGTTTTGTCGCGGTGGCCTTTAATGAAGCTGGTTGGATTAATAGCTTATTTAAGGGGGGTTCCCCCTGTCTTCTTGTGAGAAATGTTCCTATAAAAATCCCTTTCAGACTTGTTAACTTGATCCTTCCTACACAGAGGGATCTGTGGTTCTGGGTAGTTGTGCTGCTCTCCTTCTTGTTGTTTGGACGTTGCATAAGCAGAGAGTCATATTTCCATTTTTCCAGAACTTCCGTGGAAAATCTGTTTGGTCAAGTGAAGCTTGACTCCTGTCATTTCCCCCGCAATTGAGTCAAATTGCAGCCTTTTCCGTTTCCTCCTTTGCAATCGAGTTCAATTACTTTGGGTCATCTCTGAGCAGCTGAATGAACTCATGTTCCTCTCAAGTGATGCACGTGTCAGTGCCAGAGGAGAACTGATAGCAGTTTGTTTCTGAACCTGCTTCTGATACTTTCCAAACTTTAACAGAATATGTAAAACTTTTCTAGATTTGTTTGTTGCTGAACATTCGCAGGTAAAAGAAGTATAAGTGACAAGTTGCACAGGGAATGCAAATCTCCTGTCTGACATGGAGAGGAAGTAGGGCAAATATGAGTCACTAAAGTTGCTTTGCATTTCAAAGGAAAGGATGCATCTCTAAAAGTATCTTATACATCTTTTGATCTGTGTTGTTTCGCTTCAGACCAAAGTTCCTTTTGTATATCCTTCAAACACTCTTTGAATGGGAAACCATATTTGCTGTAGCATTTCCTGTTTGGCAAAATCCGCTTCCATGCTTCTGTCATTCAGTTTGATGATTTGTGTCCTTCAGTGTCGCCTTTGATTTCCTATGAAGAGCAAATGGGAATGAGTGAGTTTTCGCCGCACACGTCTCTCCTTCAACTATCCTTCAACAAGGCATTGCCATTTGTTCTTCTTATTGCCTTGTATGTTTCTAAAATGATTAATAGAGGCACGTTGTCTATTGAAATCTATGGATAGTTACCTGTCAATCATTCTGGGTGTTACCTGGTGGAAAATGTGTAAACCTCGCCCTCCTGTGTGATGGGTTAATGGGGTCAGGAGAGGATTAAGAAAATAATTGTGCATGTACGTATGCACATTTAATACTATATCTGTGTTTATGAAGTCATTCTTAATGCAAGAAAAGCACTTATTCACAGACAATAGATTTTAGAATCACATTTTTCCATCCTAACCATACAGATGATTAATATAGTATTTAGCGACCATCCCAACCTTCCACGTAAGTTATTGTGGTTCATCACTGGTGCGGCAGTGTATCTTATATAACAGTAAGACCCCCCCTCTTTGGTATAGCTGCCAGTCAGAGAGACAAACGCTGCTGGGAACATCCACTTTGAGCCAACAACAGCCAAAAAACCAAATAAACACACCACATGTTCTCTGGCTCGCTGTGAGAGGGGGGAAATAGAGAAGAGCAACAGAAATAGAGAGCGAAAGACAGAACGGGGGAATGGCATGTTCCATCCCAGACTCCAAGAGGGTGGGAATGCTTTGTGGGTTAGCTGATAGCTGAAGACAAGACTTGTTTATAAAGACACTGTATCCATGTGTTTATGAAGTTTGCAGTGCATCAATATTTAGTCAAGTATTAATAAGTCGATCAATAGAAAAGAAAGTAACGATTTTGGTAAATTTTCTTCTTAAATGTGACGATTGAATGCTTTTCTTTGACATCTATGATATTAAATGACAAGGATAAATCCTCTCCTTACTTTACGATCTTGAAGCTCTGAATGCAAGGATATATAGTCCATAAACTTTTACAATTGAGCTTTTAAAGTTTTCTTCAGTGCCAAGTATTACAATAATAGTTATTTGCACTTTCGTGGGTAAACTGCAAACACTATTTGCTAATTCAGTATATGTTTAAGATGACAATGTTATAGAATTAGACTCCAAGTCCAGAGCAACAGAATACTTCCTATTTATAATCCCCAAATCTCCTAATGTTTGGGAACTACAGTTACAATTTTCTAATCCATGAACCATAACATTTGAAGTTGTTTCAAGATAAACTTAGCCTCCAAGGGGAACTCTCACTTCCGTCTGTTTTGCTTTTGGCACATTGTCACAGAAACATGAAGTCCTTGGTATTTCGTCTGACAGCACCGTGTTTTTGCAGGCAACAAACTTAAGTAGTGTACATGTTTGCAACATGTTAGTGTAAAGGACACCAGTGTTCCCCAAAGTCCAGAGTTAGTACCTAGAGGGACTTTCACTTGGACCCGAGCTGTTTGCTTTCCTGCTGAAGCTGAGTTTTCGAAGGAGCCTCCAATGTTTTGCTTTCCTCTCTGGAGACCCCTCTGATTTATTTAACAAGCTCGCTGAATACTGACACACCGTAAATGGGCATACTGGGTTGAAAGTTTTCTTTTTTTACCCAACTGCTGTTCCTTCACTTTGTTGCTTTGTCATTAGAAGATGTTATGATTCGGGCCAGAGGTTTTATTTTGAAGCCGTAGGACTATTCTACCTCAATGTCCCAGAGGTTTTGTTTTCCATCATTGTGCACGTACACACACACACAGTGAATGAAAAGTGTAGGAGAATGCCGACGGTAGCACACTCATGTTAGCTTGATTGAGTTGCTTGTCCACAGGGGAAGATGGAACCATTTATTTCCAGCCCTTCAGCCAACAGACGTCCACTGAGCAGATAACCTCTGATCTCGAAGGTCACGTTGCAAATCCTCCAATAAATGACAACAACATCAGGGTTTTCTCCCCCTGTCTCTCAAACTGGCAACACAAATGCATTCTTAAATGTCTCTGAGGAGGCGATTTGGAACAATGATCAGTATCAGGGCCCAAAGTTGTTGCCTCCAGCTTGTTATCCCTTTTGCAGGTTGTTAGTGATATTTTAGTTGTGTAACCATTGATTGTCCTCTATCTAAAGACGTTTAGTTAAAATCCCGAGACTCTCATTTTTGTGTTGCTCTCAGAATTCCTTCTAGTTTTAAAAAATATTGGAAATATCAATTACAAACCCTTCAGGATCAGAATGTTCTGAAAGTATCTTGATTACTACAGTAGTATGATTCTTCATACTTCTCTAGTTGCTGGGATTTTGTTCTATCTTGCTCTAAAGGGACACCAAAATGAACTTACTTGAACTCATGAAAGTGAAAAGCATCTCCTCTCCTGCCCTAATGTTTTGTGCCATTCTTCTAATGACCCTTATTATGTGTGGGCTGTGGCTGTCGGTGCTTGTCTTCAGAGGAGCAGTTATGTAACGGTTTAGGTTTACAGCCCCAGAGCTTAGTGTAGCAGGGACACATCGTATCACCCAGCCACAGCAATGCTTTCATCCAGTAATCTGTGTGCCGCATCCCAGCCTCCCGTGGGCTCACCTCTAAGGCTTTATTTCTTCTCTTATCAGGGGAAGAGTGTGCTGTCTTTCATACACCCACCAGCAGCCGTTTAGACTGTTGCACTGTTTAGGAACATGGTAAAGTGTTTCTCAAGGCTTTGGATTTACCTCCAAGTCGTTTTCTTCAGAGGTTATCAAAGTACGAGGTGAAAGGGACAGGTGCCATTGTTCTTATAACATCTAGAAGTTTGTTATTGTAATGTAAACATCATATTAACATGATTAGTCTGGGTTGTGACGGCTCATAGGTGCAGTTATGGTGCTTTAAGATCATCAAAATTCAGCTATATCAGAGACTGCACTGACCTCACCACCTTCAAAAAACTTACAAAAACTCACCTCTTCAATCTGGCTTTAATGTGTGATTGTTTTTGTATTATTTGACTTTAACTTTAACTATATATTTATTTGTTGTTCCTTTATTTTATTTTATCTTCACTATATCTGTAAAGCGTCTTTGAGCACCTGTAAAAGCGCGAACAAATTACATCTATTATTATTATTATTATTATATGCGAACAAATGGGCACGGTGCAGATATATCTTTGGCTACATTGTACACATCATAAGCGCTCAGAAATAATAGATTAAAAGAGGCTGAACTTGCCTGAGCATCTTTATGTTTTTAGGTTTTCTTAAGTGTCAACTGAATCCAGTAATAGTTGCCTGTATACCCATAAGCACACTGCTAACGGGTAATTGCTAATAGCTAATTGTTCGAATAGGCAAATTAAAGGGGGGCTCAATTTGATGCACGTAGAATTCACGACCAACACCACATGATGCTGTTATTAATAATATGATTCAATTCCATTTCGATGTACTCATGTCCTTCTCACATTGTTGCATTTTTTCATACTCTGAATCTATAAAAGGAGTTCTCTAAGTTCTCTAACTCTTACGAGTCATCATCTTCAGCAATGTCCCCAGCAAGGGAAACCAACTCAACCTCTTGAACTTTTCCTCCATCATCCCTCGCGTGCGTGCCCCCCCTCTTCACTGCTGGAGGTTGTTTTCATTGTTTTTGTTCTGGGGAGAGCTCATGTTGACCCCCCCTTCATCCAAGCAGTTTTGCTGGGCGCCGATAAGTCAGTAACCTGATCGTTTTTAACGAACGATAATGGGAGCCAGAGAAATTGGGCATCAGTAGTAAAAAGACAAAGGGTTGATCGAGCTGTTTGTTCCTGGCAGCTCTTAGGCCTGCTGGACAGGGGGTGCACGCATTAGCCCGGAGTAACTGTTAAAAATACGGGTGCAGTGGGGTTGTAAAGTTTGAGGGCGAGCAATCTCAATGCCACTCTCATTCTCACTTAGGAGACGAAGTGCTTTCCTCTACATGAAGCATTAGATGCAAAGTTTGACATTTACATGCCATGTGAAGGCTTTATCGGTCAAAGTGCAGTTGTTTGGGCTAATTGCGAGCTGCCCATCTAGAGAATTAGCGGTGAAACATGTGGATCAGCGGAACTCAGCCACAGCAGAAAGTGCAAACCTCAAACTCTGATCTCACTTCTCCGCACTCGATCAAAACTTCATGCCAACATGGGGCTGTCACAACATTGAAATATAGCCCGGGAGTGCATTTCGTATCATTTACGGTATGTATCAAATGTGAAGATAGAGCCATTAGAAATGTATTTGTAAGCAGATGCGGGAAGTGGCTAAATTAATATAATTTGGATTATTTTTGGTATATAGTCTGAATAAACCAAAGCCGTGCAGCACAGACTTAACATAAATAGGAACATAATTAATTTATACTTCTTTTGCTTTTTATGTCTCCATACTCCAAAGCTGACACATTTTTTCTATGTATTTTCTGCTGAAAACATCTCGCCCCCGGGGCATGCAGGGCTGTGGTGTTTCATGTAGTATTTGTTTTGAACTTGGAGCTCCGAGGTTTTAATGGTCTTTGTGTGTGTGTGAATGTGTGTGTGTTATGCTTCAGTGTTCATTTAAATGAGTGCCTAATACACAGTGTCATCTATTTTGTTTTCAAGCCCCCCCCTGTCATTTAGGGCTGTGATCTGTCATGTTACACGCTACACACCCCTGTGGCCATACACACGTGTGTGTACCACACCACACACACACACACACACACACACACCACACACACACACACACACACCAAACACACACACACACACACACACAGAGCTGTCAACAACATTAACAGATGGGACTCTGCTGTGTGTGTTTCAGACCCCCTGGGGATAAAACAGACTCATACACATTTGGGTGATGGGCTAATACATTTTAAAATGATATCAATAACTTCAGTCTGATGCATTACCTGGTGTTTATTAGCCTGCGTTTCCTTTGTCTGGCTTGCCGTGTGTTGTGTGTGTGTTGTGTGTGTGTGTGTGTAGTGTGTGTGTTGTTGGATGTGTGTGTGTGTTGTTGGATGTGTGCTGTGTGTGTTGTGTGTTGTGTGGTGTGTGTGTTGTGTTGTGTGTGTGTGTGTTGTGTGTGTTGTGTGTGTGTGTGTGTGTGTGTGTGTGTGTGTGTGTGTGTGTATTTTATTCTTTATGTTTTTAATGATGTCATCCCTCATATTCTCTCTGTTTTAGCATATGGTGTTTTTTCTTATTGATGAGTCCCATTTAATCGACTTCCTCATTCAGACGACCCTTGATCATTGGAGCTGATAGCCGTGTGTTGATGGATGTTCAGTCTTTCCCTGTCTTCTTCCCACAACGAAGCTCCTCCATCACAACCTTCACTTAGACAGCCTGTGTCCCTTAAAACATCCACTGCCTGTCAACCACTTGGGATATGCATGCCCTAAATAACTACACACACTCCTTTAAGCTTTCTTAGATCATGCAAACGTGCAGATACCCACTGCTTTTTCTCTTTGTGAGTGGAGTAGGAAAAGCCCCTGATCTGCCAAATCTAGTTTGTGTGTATGTATATGATATTTTTTGCCAAGACATGAGGAAGTGGAATGTACTAAAACATGCAATCTTATGGAATAAAAAGCAGTAAAGTTGGTGGCTTTGTCCATTCGGAACCACAGCGTGTCATGACAGTCTGGACCAACCATTTTGGACCGAACCACATTGCAATCCAAAAAGACAGACTGCTAGTGTTGCAATAAAATATTTTGGATTCCAGCTTTGACAGCTAAACTTAGGTTCTGAATGTAACCATGTTATGAGTAAAAGGATGCCAGAACGAGTTTCAATCTCAGCTGCTGGACTCGGTACAAATCGGAGGCGTTGGACAGACTTTTGATTCAGCCAATGATAAAAAGTGAACTGTGAACCGTGTAGGAAGAGCAGTAGCATTTGGATGACTAAGGACCCAGTCAAAATAAAAGTTCAAAGGCCAATGCATTTCTTCTTTTTTTAAAATTTTAAAATACACAGCTCTGAGATGTCGGGTGCAAGCGGGCTTTGTAATTGGTCCTCATTATACCATTACATAATATTTATGGGAAGTGTAAGGGATTGATAACAGATGTATGATTTCCTACCATGAACATGCATATGCAGCGCACGTGGAGAGCGTGGATAGCGAGACTCAGAAGAGACAGAGATGGAGGAGGAGAATGGGAACGAGAGCCCCAGATGCTGGCCAATTATGCGATGCTGAGAGTTAAAGTGGGAACAAAGGATCTCATCACAGCCTGAAAAATTACAAGGGTCTCCAGAGAGACATCGTGAATATTACCACCGCCCTTTGTCTCGTGGAAGAGTCAGAGTTCGGAAATAATTGGAAACAGTCTATAAGGAGGGGGGTCAGCTGATACAAAGAGTGACAAATTTGAACACGGAGGCTGTCAATGTCTACAGATAAAAGCGTGAGAGGTGATGAGAGCCTTTCAGTCCAGCCATAAGAGCTTCAGTTTTTGTACCAAACGGGATCAGATACTAAAGTTTCCCAGTGCCTCTTTTATTGTTTCAGCTGCGCGGTAGCTTTGGAGCCTGAGACTTGGAGATAATAATAATGTGGAGGTTGGAGAACACAGAGAAGCTAGAAGGGGTGATTAATAATGACGAGTAGACTCTGCGTTAACACCCCCGACCTTTCGCTTTCTTTGTCACCCTCCTGTGTGTAAGCTACCATCCACTCTCACTCAAGGGCTACTGCTAGCTGACCAACAAATTCCAAATTTAATTCAGGTTTTTTTCCCCAGGGCAGTAATCCTTTCTTCTAATTCACATATAAACTGCATTCACACATTCCCTGGCTGCTCTCACTCTGTGGATTTATAGACAACCGATGACATTGGGAAAGAGATTCAACCTCCCCTCCCTCTCATCATGGTCCCAGTCCTGTCCGGCAGTGGCTCAGTCAGTAGGGCTTGGACTTGGAGCTGTAGGGTCGCCGGTTCAAGTCCCCGACCATATGGAGTATGGACTGCTACTTGGAGAAGTCCCAGTTCACCTCCTGCCCTGCCGTGGTGCCCTTGAGCAAGGCACCGGACACCCCCCTTCCCCCCCTCACGCTCATTGCTCCCTGGGTGCTGTGCAATAGCTGCCCACTGCTCCTGGTACTAGGATGGGTTAAATGCAGAGTACTGTGTGCTCTGCATGTGTGACCATTAAAGAGGGTTTCATCCCTCCAATTCTAAAGTCTAACTCTCTGTGGGGCAAAGCTCATTTCATGCCTGTCTCTGCCTGCCAGCGCAGAGAGGCTCATCTCCAGGATTGTCTGGGGTCTGTCAATTCCCGTGTGGTCAGTGGCTGATAGTCCTGTGGATGTCAGTGACTGGAGATGTTACGGCTCTGTTCTCCTTGATCTATAACCAGGGTTTACCTCTTGTTTTACGCTGGTATTTCATTCATAGAATATGCCTTGTATATTGCATTGACAACCTGGGTGTATGTGGGTATAAAGCCCAAGATGATTAAACTGTGAAGACCACTGAGACAAATGTAACATCTGTGATATTGGGCTATATAAATAAACATTGATTGATTGATTGATTGATTGATTGATTGAAGATAATACATTCCTAAGTCTGATTTATACAAGCCATCTAGCCACTGTAGACTTTATCAGGAGTGAAGGAAGAAATTGAGTGGTATTCTCATGGATCTACAAAGTCTGCTGATTAGAAGTGTTCCTGGTAGATCGTTTTTTAATGGTTGTTCTCCAACTATAACAATGGGGTTATTATTACAACAATTATGGTCCAAAAACCTTAAAATATTTGAACCAAACCCTAACATCCCCTATCTATCACTAACCCCATACTGTTTTGCCTAAACATAACTAAGCCTTAACCAAAATAGAGTCAAATCCTTTCCTTTGCTGTAGCCAACAGGCAGTTAGCTTAGCTTATCATACATACTGCAAACAGGGGAAACCGCTAGTTCAGTTCTGTCCAAAGGTAACAAAATACCATTACCTCTAAAACTTCCTCACACAATTTGTATCTTGTTTGTGTATTTGCACAAGAAAGTGGTTTCATGTTGGGTGTCAGGCTATTTCTTGGCCCGGCATACTGACTTCCTGTAGTCTTTTTCCTAAGCTAAGCTAACCAGCGGCAAATTGCATTCTTTTATTTAAGAAAATACTATGAAAGTGGATTTGATTTTGACATCTATATCTCAATCGCAAAAAATCCAGTAAGGCTGTCCAAACTACTCCTCTTATTCCCCCTCCTCTCTTCCACGCTGTCCTCCTTTGTGCTTAGCTGACTGGTTGGCTGCTCTACAGAGACACCCGTCAGTGTCTAAGCCTTATTTTTTGAATCAGATTTCACATCCCTGCCAAATCCAATTATCTGACCGCCACATGGAACTGTCTTTTTTTTATCCCAATACTTCTCCCCTCTCTCCATCCCTCTTCCTCCTGTTGTTGTTGGCGGCCTTTTGGCCCATATTAAAGTAAATGGGCCTCAGCAACACACTGTGTCCCAGCATGGAGAGCCCGTTCTGGCTTTCAAGTGGCCAGTCAGGGGACCAGAGCTGTCCCTACTGCATTAAGATGACGTTTGCTCCGGGATTCTTCAGTTTTGAACACAGGGGAATCTGGTTTGACAGTTATGCAGCTGGAGCGTTTACTAAAAGGCTCTTTGTATGGCTGATTGTTTAGAGATGATTGTGATGGAACTTCAATGCTTTCCACATGGCCATCCCTGGGGTCTGAGATTGAGTAAGTATTTGCCCACTGTGGTTCTGCACCTCATTATGCAGGAGGGTTGTTCTGCAGTGGGGCCTGTTTGAGGTTTTGTGTGTTTTCCTTGTTTTATGCTGAAGTGTGGCTGGTTGGTCTTTGTAAAAGTTGGAAGGTCAGATGTCCACTATGGAGCAGTGTCAGTAAAGTTTGTAGGAATAGTAGAATACATTTTGGACAAACAATTGAGCAGGACGGATGGTTGCTTGTGTTGTTGAGTTCACCACACTTCCCTACTACATCCTGTCTACTGCTTAAAGTGTTACTCTAAATGTTTTCCCCAGAAGCATCCATATGAATCCAGGAGCATAGTGTGTCAGAGGGATTACTGACATCCTCGGTTTCCGTTCTATAACCTCAGGAGAAGCTTTGCAAAACATCCACAAACCAATGGATGTATCGGCAGAAGTAGTTCAGATCTAATGATATTTAGACAAGGGAAGGTTTCCTTTCCTGACAAGATGGGAGAAAGGGCAGAAAACTGAACAAACAAATGGTTGGACTATCATGTTCATGAAATGTTTCAATATTGTCCGTCTTATTTTCCATTCACGCTTCCATGTTATTGTTCATTCCTCTTAAAATTCCAATATTTTGAAAGACGAGCCTCAGCCCTGCTCTCTGCCAGGTGTGTGTGTGTACTCATTCTTAGGCTCCTTCTCGTCCTTGAGCCCTACAGTCTTTGTTGAACTACCTTTATATCAGTGTGTGTATGCCTCAGTAAGCTGTCAGTCCTAATCAATCAATCAATGTTTATTTATATAGCCCAATATCACAAATGTTACATTTGTCTCAGTGGTCTTCACAGTGTGTACAGAATATCAGTATGATAATACGACACCCTCTAAGAGGCTCTGCATGGCCCCACTAACTCTCACACTCGTGAAATAATACGATTATATTATATACCAATTCCAAAAACCTTTGGCTAGTGTTTAGCTTGTGTTTCCTCCCCACCATATGCAGAAGAAACAGTGGCTGACTCTTAATCAGTAGCTGGAGGTACTGCAGCAGTTTTTGCACGTTGGAATGTTGCAGAGGCATCTGCTCGACTCCTGTGGTGATCTAACCGTGTTCACGGCTGATTCAAGAAAGAAAGCCCCCAGACACACAGACTGAATTGTCCTTGTGGTCACACAAAAAAGGAGAACACATGAAAACCGCTGGCAAGGGGATATTAACATATTGAAAGTGTGGCGTAGGCTTGTAGGAAGATTTAAAGTGAATGCTAGGTCCATAAAATAGTAATTTCAGCCTGTTGCAATATTTAAAAGTGACCTTTAACCTTAATAAAAGCTGATCTAGAGAGATTTAGTTTACTATGTCCAGATTTATATTTAATAACAGCATTACAAACAGCCACATTGAGTGGTACACAACAGCTGATTCTTTGTTGAGATTTAAAGGGTTTTAGTTAGCATTAGCTCAATGATTTCCTTGCTAAAATTTGAATGACTTACAACTTAGATACTATACATATTTTGTACGACTATCTAGATCAAGGGTCGGCAACCCCTGGCACGCGTGCAAAATATTTAAATTATATTTTCGGATCCTGAACGAGGCCGCCGCCAGAGCGCGTCTCCCCGTTACCTGCAGAAGGAAGCCATGCACGCAACGCAGCACCGCTCTCTTTATCTCCAGGTGACTTTCTGCCGCTTTCCTCCGTGGTGCTGATCGTTTCACCGCAGAGGAAAACACTTCACTAATTGCAGTACCCATAAGGAGCTGTACAAATGCCGCAGTTTTTGCATGGCTGTGTCTTTATTTGAAAGCCCAGGGGCGATCTGCTCATCTCTCATCGAAATAATATGCTCCAAAGGGGCGGACTGGCCATCTGTGTGATGAACTTTCCTGTCGGCTCCCAGACCGTAGTCGAGGAGGGCAGAAGCAACAAGCTTCAGGTTCAATAACCCACTTTAGCTTAATGACTGGAGAGAGGCGAGCTCTTCTTGGGAGGCCGTTGCATTTATTTAGCTGTTCTTCTGTTTCACAAAATACATCACAGACCTCTGTTTTTCTGCTTCCTCGTTTCACTTCCAGAAACAAACACACGTTCCCTCACTGTCGCTCTACCATCCACACATGCACAAGCCACACCTCTCTCTCTCTCTCTCTCTCTCTCTCTCTCTCTCTCTCTCACTCTCTCTCACTCTCACTCTCACTCTATCTCTCTCACTTTCAAAGGGACAGCAATCTCATCTCACTCTGCATGACCCTAATATCATAACATGTGTGTTCTGGAGAATCACAGAATGGACGATCGTCCTTATTTTTGTAAAGCACTTTGAATTACCCTGCGTCGAAAAGTGCTATATAAATAAACTTGCCTTGCCTTATTATTATTATTATGCCGTTTAAACCAATTATTTAAATGTGTTTGTTAAATTCGGCATCATGTAAGTTGCGCTGACAGGTCCACACACTGCTTCCCCGCAGCGAGGCTCCCCCCCCTCCTGCTGATAGTTGACGAGCGTCAAGCTCCTCAACCATCCAACCATGCCAACGATCGATAATATATCGAGCGTTGGCACGCTGATAATAATTTTTTTTTTTTAATGGCACTTCATATCAAAAAGGTTGCCGACCCCTGATCTAGATTATTGTGTGTGACTTTTCTTAGAAAGTGTTTGACTCTCTAAATTCAGGTCATGGCTCAAACCTGCGTGCTCTCGTGTTAGTTTTCCATTCGCTTCACATCCCAGCAAGCCCAATGACCTTTCCATATTTCTTCCACTCCACTTCAGAGTGGTCCAAGTGCTCTCCATGTTTAATGCAAAGGTAGTCAGGTAGTGTAATCCTGTGGTGACTCCTGACCGATCGGTAATGATGTTTAGCTTCATGTACAGAATCTACGCCTAGCACCCCTCTCCCTCCAAGTGAATTCATTGTATTTTATAACTTTGGTTATTGCGAAGGTTGTTATTGAGTCTATGACTTCCCACATACTCTCTTCATATGGCAGGATTGTGTGCAGTGCCAGGTGTTTGATCCTGCTTTATGACTTCCTGTCCCAGGGCAAGGGAGACAGGATGCCCATTTCCTGTTCGGACTGCGATCTGGGCTGCACATCCCCTTATCTCATTTGTTTTTATTTGTATCAGTAAATATCAGCAACCCCTCCTACTCTTGAAAGTCCAAAACTGAGGCGTAATAAAATTATGTTTTGCTGTTTTAATGCTTTTACAGTCTGCAATACCTTTATAATGCTTTTTCTTTTTTTTTAGTTCTGCTTTAAATGTTAGAGCTGGCCACCCTGACAGGTGTTTGTCTTCACTAATGAAACCAAACATTCCTTCACTTGGCAGACAAACTACATGGACTGTAATGAATTAAACAATGTAAACATACGGATATTGGTTCTAAGGGGAATTCTACACAGTTTAACCCTTTCAAAGACGCAATAACAAAGCTCTTCATGAAGTCTGATCTGCGACCTCACCCCTTGTGCCACCACACACGAGGCTAGTAATGACGTAATTGTTTTCATGTGGAGGAAATGTTTCTAAAGTCCCTTCAGGCTCCATGCGAGGATGTTTTGAACTTGTCAGCTGTGTAAAAGATGAGGTCATTGGCAGTGCGGTTAGTTAGTGTTTATGGCCTCATGCCATATCCAGCTCTGGTGTTAGAGCAAACTGATGGCACATGTGATGTGTCTGGGATCAAATCATTGCAGCTTGAACTTCTGCCTTTTTTCACACATTAAGGAATGTTAAACTTTTGTGGAGAAGAAATGTTTTTGTGTACTTTTTAACAAAAACAAAGCATTAAGTCTGACATTAGGATTCAAATGTTTGTGTTAACGTCAATGTATGCACCCAAAAGTTGGCTTTTCTTAAAGCACACTAGCTTTCACATACTAAATGTACAGCTGAAATGCACCAGTTTAAGTAACTTTGCAGATAAACACTGTTTCTCAGATGACTGTGCTTGAAGCAGCCGGTTGCATAACCAGCGTGTCGTGCTGAATTCATCCCAGCACTGTTTTTTGTTTTGTTTTTTTAAACGTCCCCGGCAGAATGATACAATGTGTTGATCCGGCGGGGGTGCCAACTCCACTGTGGTACTTGTTCCCTCTGCTGGGGCTGCTTTCAAAGAGCTGAGTGGGTGTTCGTGAGGGAGGGCGCCTCAGAAGTCTGTTTCACAGAGTCACAAATTGTATGAATTATGTAATGTGCGTATAATAGCCGCGAGAGGGATGTGTGCTGTAGGTGTGTGTTCCAGGAGCTGCAGAGGAGTTGTTTGGGTTGATAGCATCTCTCATATATTTTCCTTTCCCTCCAGTATAACCTAAAAGCAGGTCAGCTCTGGTTAGATAGAAGCCACTGAGATCCAGCCTCAGTAATCCTGCCTCTGGCTTAGGGCTGCACGATTTTGGGAACAAATCTAAGTGCGATTTTTCTGACAAATATTGCGATTCGAATTGCGATATTTATTTTTAAGCGACCCAACGGAAGTTTATTGTAAAATGCGGCCATAACTCCGGCTAGGAAGGTCGTATCAACGTGCTCCCGTCTCTAGCACCCCCGCACCCCGAGCTACGAGTGAAATAACTAAACTTACATGAAACTTCCGTTGGGTTGCTTTAAAGTCAAGCTTCAGTTTAAGATTCACTCTGTAATATAAACATGTGATGGAGCATTACTAACCTGACCCAGATGGTTTGTTTCACCAAACCATCTAAAGCTCCATTGGAAGCCATTTGGAAAAGGCAGGCACTTTCAAAAGCACTTGGCAGGTGATTGGATCAATCTGTCTATCACCTTCTATCATGGGCCGCTTCTGATTGATTAACAATGGCTGGTACATGTGGAGCACAGCACTTCTGATTGGTGTGGATGATTGACACACAAGAAGAAAAAAAAAATTGCAGGCTTTGCGATTTGGTAATCGCATCATTTCAAATCGCGATTTCGATTTAAAATCGATTAATCGTTCAGCCCTACTCTGGCTGCTTGGTAACGATCATTAGTTGAAAAAACACTCTTTGTTTCGCCTCTAAGCCGTCGTCTTTGTCTCTGAATTGGAGGATTAAAGTAGGATAAATAAAAGACGAGACTTTGGATACATCCGAGAAAAAATGCAACTACTGCTGCTCTTAACAAGCCTGAGGTGTGCCAACACAGAGAGTAGTCATCATAACAACACAATCCTCAGGGTACTGGGTACAGCTTCAGCAGGTAGACTCTCCATTGATTAAGTGTTTTATTTCCACTTTCAAGTTGATGGCTTCGTCTCCTGCTAATGAGGTTTTGAACCTAAACTGATTTTCTTAGTGGGGCTGGGATTGTGTGGATGATACCCTAATTAGTGAACAGAATAGCTGACAGCATTTTGAGGGAAAGGAAAACCCTTTAAAGATGAAAGCCCAGAAAAAACAAATGTTTTATCTCTCATTCAGGCGTGTTCTTGTTTTTTTGCCTGTAATTTAGCAGTACATTGTTAGTACCACTTTCATGTCTGAACACTGAATATGCAGTACAGCTACAGCCAGTTAGCTTAGCATGAGAAGAAGTTAACTGGCCAGGCTCTGTCCAAAATCTACCAGCCGACTCCTAAAGGTTTTTTTCGGAATGGTTATTTGCTTGACTATTTGACGACGATACTCCAGTGAACGCTTGGTGTGTGTGTGGAGAAAGCAGAGCTAATTGTCTGCTGTCAGCTTAGCTTCAAAACCTTGGCTCAACATCAAGTTTTTTAGAAAAAAATCATGAATGAATTATGAACACACCTTCATGTTCAACTGTCAAAGCATTGGGTTGGTTTTAACTCCGGGAAGGTGGCAATCAGACAGTGTTTCTGTTTGCTTTTCCCTTTAACCACTGAGGGAAAACAATTTACAACCAGTTGCGTAACCCTTTCCCATCTCACCTCATGTGATTCCAGATCATATTATCTCCTTCTCCCGGCTCAAGTAATCCTAGGTGACTGTGTCCAGCCAGTCGTGGCTTTACACTTTAGAGTAAATGATTCATGCATGTCAGCGGCGTCCTGTGAGGTTTCACTCTCTTCATCTCTGGAACTGGGTCACACTGTGCAGATGTAACACAGGCTTATACCAGTCAAACAGAGAGAAATGCATCATCCACCCCTCAGACTTAACTATGTACCTCTAACACTAATCTCCCTTACCTACTTACTCAAAATATTCATTATTTATATGAAGGAATGTGTTGCTTGCTCCCCCCGAAAAATATTATTCAGATAAAGACTTGTGTCAAAAAGACCCCATCAACAAGAACGACAAAAATCTTTATCCACAAGTTCAAATTCACAGTTAACAAAACAGGCTTTATTGCCTTTATATAATTGAACACTCTCTAAAACATAACAAATACTCTAAAGCAATAAGAGCTTGTATTGTGTTAAATACTTTTTTTTTACGCAACCTAGAATTAAACTTGAGAATTTGTTCTTCTTTTTATTTCTTTATCTTTACAATTATGTGTTGTAGACATAGTAAGATGACTTCAGAGAGATAAATCGAGGACCCACCTCAATAATAACCTTTGACTATTTACACAGACTGAACTGATGCAAGGTTTAATTGCGACTGAAAGCATTGTCTGTGCAGATGAATTAAAAAACATACAGCAAACAGTGAGGGCTCTATTAAGAAACACATGAATGCTCTACTGATGGCTTCCTCTGCTGTAGAAAGACTTCCTCTCCCAATCTGCTCCATGTATCTGAGGAACACTGAGACCTACAGTAGACACATTTTTAGAGGGTGTAGTGCTTTATCAATAATTAAATCTAAACTAACTTTATTTGAGTCATGGTTGTTAAAGCCGAATTTAATTGTATTGTATATTGCCAGGGATGGCTGGATCAGTTGTAAGTGAGTGTTTTTTTCAAGTTTGGTTAACAAATCCACTCTGAGCCAGCTAACTGCACATTTTAATTGTGACTCTTTATCTGAAGTGACTGAAATTAAAATCGAATCAGAAATGAATACTTTTTACGAAACAAAGTAGAATTAGTTAAAAGGGGAGCGATTCACATAACAATTAGCCATTACAAGTAATTAGGTGTAAGACCATGAATCACAATAAGGAGAAAATGACCTCATTGTTTTTTGTTTGAGGAAGGAGGTCAGTTACTGCTCCACTGTTTGCTCTTGCATCACTCTGCTCCTCCACCTCTTTTCCCGCTTTGTTTCCTCTTGCTCAGTTTTTCTTTCCGGTTCTCAGTCCTCACCTGCATCCAAATGCACTGAACACACTCACACATATTCTTAGGTGAAAGGAACAAAATAGAAACAGAAAAATGTTTTTCGTTGCTCATTCTACCACAAAGTGTATTTAAAGGCTTTCAATCTCCTTTTTATATCCTTTGTTTTTCCACCCACTTTCTGTCTGAGAGGACACACACACACACACACACACACACACACACACACACACACACACACACACACACACACACACACACACACACACACACACACACACACACACACACACACACACACACACTCTACTCCTCTTCTCATGCCGACCACATCCCACAACAGATTCCTCTCTTTTCTCCCCCCTAGCTCTCCATCACCCCTTTTGTTCCAAAGTGCTTAATAAGTGATTAAGCGGTTAAGATGCCCCCCCTCCCCTGATGGATCAGATGAAAGAGAAGCAGGAATAATCTGCACAGCACCCTAAGGCTGCTATTTCCCAACCTGCCAAAACCCCTCCCGCTTCTGCACTCTAATTTTAGCACTCCCACTGTACCCTCAAGGACCATCCTTCGAAAACACCCTTCACACACACCCACACCCCCACACACACACACCTCCTATTTCACCCTCTTTTCCTTTACCCTTGACTGAGCTCCAGTGAACGCGAGAGATCAAAGAGTTGGAGTGGGTCACCCAGTTAACATACTTATGGAGACTGTTTGAATCAAATCAGATTGAATTATCCGCTCACAACGCAGCTTGCAGCTATCAGAGTCTCCCCCCCCCCCCCCCCCCCCATCATGTCAGCCACATGACGCACATAATGAAAATACAGCACTCTGTCATTTTTTGATGAGTACATCAAATAAGCCTTGAGCTGCATTCCCTTTCTTTTTGATTTCATCATTTTTTTGATATCCAAGTCCCAAATGATCACCTTTGTTCCTCCGTTAGCTGCTTCACAGGGAGATACAGTAATATTGTTATATGAATGAACACACACTTTCAGAGATAGGGCCGAACCGACATGAACAGAAAGTTACTGTTAATCATGTTCGTGCATGTACAGTAGGTTGTAAAATCAACAACAAACCTCTACGTAATCACCATTAGGGTCAGAGGCAACTCTACTATCTTTGATTAAAAAGTTCCTAAAGATTGACTATATTTTAGAGCATAAAATAAATGATTGCTACCGCTCTATTGTCCTTGCATCAACCACAGAGTTGGAGCCAATGCGGATGAGAGCTTTTAAATGTACTTTAGATAAACATTTGAGCTTTTATTTTTTCAAGAACTTACATTCTAAAACTCTTTCTCTCCGTGTCCTCTGGGTATCCATTTAAATATTATTGTAGACATTTTCCACAATGTCAAAATCTTCCTATAACAATCTAATTCCAGCAATACTGTATATATATATATACATTTTATTCAGGTCATGCAGAGCAGGGCAGAACATGCGGACCCCAGCTGGGATCTGGATCTGAGCCCAGACCCTGCTCGCTGTGAGGAGAGCCCCTGCACAGCTTCCTATTGGAAAATCTGTAGTCGCAGTTCTTGTTAATGTCTAATATTCAGAATAACTCAGGATGGAATTACTGGCTAAATTGCTTTTGAAGTAAAAAGACACTGTGCACTGCTTAACCTCACACAACAGTGAAGGTCAACTGAAGAACATTTACAGGCAGATGTTTCCCAGGATGTCCACAGTGAAGACAATGGGGCGTGTTACATGACGAATGCTCTTAAACACCAGACAGACTGCAGAGTCAGGACCTTCCCGTGTATATCAGCCAGGCATGGACTCGGAGCTGCTCCATATTCATGTCCGGCTCTTCAAGGTTCTCTGTGATTGGCAGAGTAGCGTTAAAGCATGCAGGAGGAGGCCAGAGAATCAACAGAATCACGCTGCCTGTCAGGGCTGCAGTCCCAGGTGGAGTTTGGAGTAGAAATCAGGATCTAGTTTTCCCCTCCCCCTCCTCTCTGGTCATATGGCGCGGCTGTGCGAGGGGCCGCGCCGCCCAGCACATCTATAATTAAGAGTGAGGATAATGTCTTGATATCGAGGCATAGGCACTCATAGTAACCATCGGCATCCTCACCTTTTTAATGTCGGTTTTATCTCAACCTACACAACCAACACAATAGGAATTTAACATATTGCCCTTCTTTTTTACACCTGGTGCGGTTGTCCTCGGATCGCATTTCAACGATGTTTGTTTTAAATAGAAGATTCATAAAATAAGAATTGGGGAGTTGGTGTGACCCACGGATTAAAAAACCATTTAAACGCACTAAGCTATTTAACATAATCACCAGTAAAAGACCAAACAAGCTAACCGCCACACTCAGCTGATCACTGAAGTGTGAGTGTTCTATCTGCACCAAACTCGGCACCACAAAACATCTCCAGGGTTACCAGTTTTTACTAATTACTTTTTTCATTTTATTCATATAGTCCGACTCCCACAAGAACCTTTAATCTTATCTCCCTAATGGACTCCCTACTTCTCTCCTACTCGCATTTTTCCTACTTTATTTTATCATTCCCATGTCTCCCAAGGCCCCACACAGTTCATCCTTTCATACTGTTAATATACTTGAACAGAACATTTGTATCTATGCAGGGGCCTTTAAGGGAAACAAGGGCCCCTTACTATGCTCTTCTTACGCACAGTAAAACCCTGCAGAGCTGAAATGGTTTGCCTCCAACGAGTTTAAGAAACATATTATCCTTGCACATCGCTATCCTTTTATCATTTTTGCATTTAATCACGTATGGAGTAGATTTGGGTTTTGGCATACTGTGTGCTGCCTGTGCAGAACGCTGGGACAGCTTTATTGCTTGTGGAGTCAGTGTGAGCTCACAGTTCTCTGGGTTAACATGTCTGCATGTACAGTTGGCATGTTCTAAATGCCATGAATAGTGCATGAGCTTACACTAGACAGTGTAGCAGGGGATGTATGAATGTACAGAGCGTGTTTGTCTTCTTCCGGCTGGAAAAGTGCATACGTGCATGTGTTCACTCTATGGTTTTTTTGATGTGATGTGTTGTGAAGTGATGGACTCCGGTTGACCCGTTACTATAGACGCCCGAACGCTGCTTCTACTCTGAAGACGAACTGTGCTCTGTGCGTGACAGTGTGTGTGTATAGACAAGCTTCTTACCTGGTCAAGCAAAACCATCAATTAGCCCTGTCGCATGACCTATTTTTTCTCCGGGTAATTGTCCCAGAAATACTTGCTATACAATTATATTTTTGTAATTTTAAAACCATTTTATGCCACTGATATAATACAATCGACCATATTCAATTAGCAATTAACTAATTGTGACTATTTAAACATCTGAATTTGAGTGGGAAATTATATACAAAGAAAAATTAAAGAAAAATATTAAAATATTCTAAAATTTAAAACAAATTAAACAAAAAACCCAACCAAAATAATAATACAAATGTGGCACAGGGGAGAGCTGCTTTCATATCTTATAATGGTCGGGGAAACTCTGCTGTTTATTTGGACATATTGTTAGCTAAAATGTTGGTGATATTCTTTTGTAAATACACACTTATGTATAACAGAATGCGCAATATCAATTTCAGAAAAAATTATCCAAGTCATGTCCTTATATTTCACAATTAATCAACAACGTGAAAACAATTATGTTAATATATCTTACATATAATATGTGAGTTTTAGGATCCTGTGTTTTTGGAACTTTCTACTAAATTGAGATATATTGGCCACTGCTGCTTATTTTGTGTCGCTCTGAAGAAGTTCAATAGTACATTTTTTCATCTTCCCTTTAAGGGAAATGTAGCTTTCACATGTCTCGGCACTGGAAAGCCTGACGGTGCTGCTTATCTTTGCTCTTTGATGCATGTGTTCACCGCATAGAACAAAATGTATATACAGTGGGGCAAAAAAGTATTTAGTCAGCCACCAATTGTGCAGGTTCTCCCACTTAAAAAGATGAGAGGCCTGTAATGTTCATCCTAGGTATACCTCAACTATGAGAGAGAAAATGAGAGAAAAAAATCCAGAAAATCACATTGTCTGATTTTTAAAGAATTTATTTGCAAATTATGGTGGAAAATAAGTATTTGGTCAATAACAAAAGTTGATCTCAATACTTTGTTATATACCCTTTGTTGGCAATGACAGAGGTCAAACGTTTTCTGTAAGTCTTCACAAGGTTTTCACACACTGTTGCTGGTATTTTGGCCCATTCCTCCATGCAGATCTCCTCTAGAGCAGTGATGTTTTGGGGCTGTCGCTGGGCAACACGGACTTTCAACTCCCTCCAAAGATTTTCTATGGGGTTGAGATCTGGAGACTGGCTAGGCCACTCCAGGACCTTGAAATGCTTCTTACGAAGCCACTCCTTTGTTGCCCGGGCGGTGTGTTTGGGATCATTGTCATGCTGAAAGACCCAGCCATTTTTCATCTTCAATGCCCTTGCTGATGGAAGGAGGTTGTCACTCAAAATCTCACGATACATGGCCCCATTCATTCTTTCCTTTACACGGATCAGTCGTCCTGGTCCCTTTGCAGAAAAACAGCCCCAAAGCACGATGTTTCCACCCCCATGTTTCACAGTAGGTATGGTGTTCTTTGGATGCAACTCAGCATTCTTTCTCCTCCAAACACGTCTAGTTGAGTTTTTACCAAAAAGTTCTATTTTGGTTTCATCTGACCATATGACATTCTCCCAATCCTCTTCTGGATCATCTAAATGCTCTCTAGCAAACTTCAGACGGGCCTGGACATGTACTGGCTTAAGCAGGGGGACACGTCTGGCACTGCAGGATTTGAGTCCCTGGCGGCGTAGTGTGTTACTGAGGGTAGCCTTTGTTACTTTGGTCCCAGCTCTCTGCAGGTCATTGACTAGGTCCCCCCGTGTGGTTCTGGGATCTTTGCTCACCGTTCTTGTGATCATTTTGACCCCACGGGGTGAGATCTTGCGTGGAGCCCCAGATCGAGGGAGATTATCAGTGGTCTTGTATGTCTTCCATTTTCTAATAATTGCTCCCACAGTTGATTTCTTCACACCAAGCTGCTTACCTATTGCAGATTCAGTCTTCCCAGCCTGGTGCAGGTCTACAATTTTGTTTCTGGTGTCCTTTGACAGCTCTATGGTCTTGGCCATAGTGGAGTTTGTAGGTGACCAAATACTTATTTTACCGAGGAATTTACCAATTAATTCATTAAAAATCCTACAATGTGATTTCCTGGATGCTTTCCCTCCATTCTGTGTCTCATAGTTGAAGTGTACCTAGGATGAACATTACAGGCCTCTCATCTTTTTAAGTGGGAGAACTTGCACAATTGGTGGCTGACTAAATACTTTTTTGCCCGCACTTTAAATACACCCATCCATTACTGTGTTCTCTTTCTCTGTCATCTTACCCAAAATATCTCCCGTCTCCCCTTGGGTTTTTTTCCCCCTTCCCATTTCCAAAACATGGTTTTCCCAGACATTCTTCTAAAGTTGTGACGCATGGACAGTGTACGTCTCATAGTTACGAACCCTTGGAGTTAAAAATACTCTGTGGCAAGAGTTGGCTGAGGTCTCCCCCCGCCCCCTCCTGCATTGTCGGTCACAAAGTCAGACATACAGGCTGTCCTTCACCACAGATCACACACTGTTCTTACCGCGTGGCATCACACTGTCTCCTGCCATCTGACGCGCCTTGTGAAGGCACAATGAAAGGGCTAAAACCTATCGATTCATTTCTTTATTGTTTTACCAATTTATTCTTTGGAAGGTATTTAAAAAAAATCAATGTTTAAGTCTTTACATTTCTTGTTTTTAGTCCAGAACTCAAAGATATTAATGTCATATTATATCAAACTGAGAAAAACAGGAAACCTCCCTATTTAAGAGGCTGAAACCTTCATTTTCTGCCATTTTTACATGATTATCCAAAACGTTAGCTATCATTTTCCTGTTGATAGACTAATCTTTGCAGCTTTTCAAATTACAGTTTTTTGAGACGTGTTCAGAGCTCAACACAGCCATAAAATGAACCACTCTCACACTTTTTTCTGCTAGTATCTGCTGTTTTAGAGGGAATATAGAACGGAGTAATCAATAAATGCTCATCTACAGTACCAATAATCAATATCATTTGTCGTGTAAGTATCGAATAACGGTTTTCTCTGGAACTTAATTTGATTAAATCAATAGCTGAAGTTTTTTTCAGTGCACATAGTTACGCATTTCACTTGCTGCCCTAGTAAACGCAGCTGTGTCTCACCATATCAGTACATCGAGGAAATAGTGCTTCTTTCTTCTTATCTGATTCCCTTTATGAATCAGTGTTCAATCAGCAGACGTCGACCTGAAACAGACTGAATCACAGCTAGCATTCAGGAGTCTGTCTTACTCGTCTGGAGGTTTTTAAAATGCCTCCACATGTCTGTGACCTTTCCCCAGCACAATATTTCTCTCCTTTAATTAAAAAAAGATGGGACATGGCGGATGGAGATGGAATTTGACAGGCGTACACAGACTCCCCTGCCCCATATCGATCCATGCTCTTGGATACAGAGGAACACGCCTTTAAGAGCTGCAGGCTCCGGGGTGCTCTGTTGAATAAAGATGGTGACTCTCAGGATGTTAAAGGCATTGTGCAGGCAGACATCAGAAGTGTAGGAGCGTGGTGCACAGAGAAGTGGAGGAAATGGGTGGAAAGAGGAGGAAGAAAATGGAGCTCTGACATCTGACAATGGAAAAGCTTTTAAAGCCTCAAAGTTTTATCCACAAATATTTCACTTAAAAGTTTCTCGTCTTTTTTCTCATCATTACATTCCTCTGTTTACTCAGCAGCACACTGACCAGCTCTGGGAAAGGTTGTCAAGAGGTGAGAGCACTGAACAAAACACAGTGCAGCATTTAGCAACTACCTCCCTCCCTCCCTTCTTCATCCCCCCTTTCACTCTCTCCTCTACTTCGCTTGGTTCTTATTGAAGGTCTATTGCTCCCTCCTCCCCTCTTTGGAGGTGTGTCCATCAACATCTGGAGAAGCAGGGCTGCTCAGTGACAACAGGAGCTCTTTCACTCCCCCGATCTCCCTCCCTCCCCCGATCTCCCTCCCTCTCTCCTCCCCCGTCTCTCTCTCTCTCTCTCTGCCTGGCTCTGGCGCTCTGTTTCTGTGTTTGCCGTTGTGGAAGTCAGATTGCACAGTGCGGAGATGTTGGCAGCTGACTGTGGAATAAGCTCACAGAGGAATCAGGCTATCAGGCTAGTGAAGAGGACCATGGCAGCATCTTCTCCTCAATTGTATCACTCTTTCCTTTTTTGAACTGAATATCTGATCAGCTATTGGAGACATTTCATTATTTTTGCCAAAGTCAAAGGCTGCTTTGGGATCCATCTCCTTGTTGCAAGCGTTCTCCCTCCACCTGCGTTTTGGTTGAAGAGGAATTTGAAGGCTTTGGGATGACGGAGATTTTGGTGTCGGACGTAAACTTGAACTCGGTGTGTGAGCGTCTGGAGAAGCACTGCTGTGTGGACCAGAACCAGCACAACCTGTCCAGCCAGCCACAGACCCCGGTGCTGAAGAGGCACAGCAACACCGGGGCCAAGCTGTGGGGCCGCGTCCGCAGCAAGCTGCTCAGACAAAAGGTCTCTGGCTGACATATGAACACACACACACACACACACACACACACACACACACACACACACACACACACACACACACACACACACACACACACACACACACACACACACACACACACACACACACACACACACACACACACACACACACACACACACACACACACACACACACACAATCACATGCTCCCACAAGCTGTGTTTCCTCTCTTTTATAATTTGTTCTCTTTAATGTATCACTGTGTCACTTCCATCTGTTTGCTTGGCCTCTCCTTTATGCTCAGTGTTTCTCTCTCCATGCGCGTCTTCTTTTCAGAGCAGAGTTGACTATTGTTCTTATTTGATGCCTCTATTGACCACATGAGAGGCAGTGATGTAGTGCCAAGTAGAAAAGGTGTCTTAACTGACCTGCTTGTGACACCAGCCTGAGTAAACACATTATTTAGAGTAAATAATACATATGATACAAATAATTTCTGCTTGTTTTCTCTCCTTTGAATGATTGTGTTCTCAAAATGCTCCAATCAATTTGATGCCACATACGGTAAAGAAGTGCTGCAGCAATTAGTATCGGAGAGAACAATATTCACCAACTACTTTGATAACCAATTATGTCATTTTCATGCAAAAAATAATCATCAAATGTAAGGATTTCATGCCTTTCTCTGTCTTTCATTCATTAAACTGGGGTTTGAACTGACAACAAATATATATATTTGAAGAAATCACATTATACCATTATTCCGTAAATAAAATAACAGGCAGATTCATTGACTATAAAAATAATTGTTAGTTTCACCCCCATTTGTTGCTAAACCTTCGGCTTTGAAAAGTGGCTCCACAAGAAATTATTTCTGGATATTAACTTGTTGATTCATTTTGTATCAACTTATACAACATAGCAAATAAACTAGGAAGCCTTATTATATTACATAACTGGATACTATGCTGTTCAATTACCAAAAGGTGAGATTCACCATCAAAAGTAAATACTGCTGTGATGGATAAGACGGTCTGTTTCTCACCAATGTCACCTCTTCTCCATTTCTATCTGTGACAATATTTTATTTCTCATTTAAATTAATGAATCACGTATAGTATATATGGTATCTCCATCTCAACTATGATGCTTTTGAGATTTCAGTATCCGTTTAGCTCCCCCTGCTGTTCATGTTTGGCATTGTCCTCTGGCTGAGACATGTGATGGGCCGGCCCTTTGGCAGATTCCACTCATTAGTCAAATCATCTCTGAAACATGCATCTATAATATGTATGTGTGAGTACAATTAGCATTGCAAGAGTGACATTTGAAAGTATGTAGCTTATTGTGGACCTTTTGTCTGCATTATTGTAAGTCCCACAAACTATTGTCATTTTATTGTGTTTTGACATTTTAAGCATAGTTCCTATTTGTGATCTTTTGTTATTCAAAGGTGGTCGGTTAAGATAATGTAAGCAAGTAAGAGAGACATGTTTGTGTTCCCTAATTTCCTTTAAATGTAGATCATAATAAAATGGAAAATGTGTCCTATTATAGGATTATGGTTCATTCAGGGAGGGCAATTGTTGACAATTTAGTTCAAGCATTCAAGTTGGAATGAAGGACCCTTGAGGGAATCTGCGGGAACACACAACGCGGGTACACACACACACACACACACACACACACACACACACACACACACACACACACACACACACACACACACACACACACACACACACACACACACACACACACACACACACACACACACACACACACACACACACACACACACACACACACAGGCCTGGTATGGCATAGTTTAAATGCAGGTTGTGGATTGTGACTCATGTGTTGCTGCAGGAAAAGGGCTTCTTTCTTTTCCTTTTTTTCTCCTCCAGATGCTTTTTGAATCCGTTGGATAGAGGAGAAGCATGTGAGCCAGTTCTTGTTCTATGCATAGCTCTGCACACACTGCTAAATCTGAGTAATTTTTGAATCCCTGTGTTTGCACATGTTTATTCAGCAGTCTTCCTCTTCATCATGAACGCACTGCCAGCATTTTAAGATGTAATTTGTGTGCATAATAAACCGGTGTAGGACAAAGAATGCAAGTTGAGATTTGGCTTGACCTTTGCTTCCCTGGTTTACATTATTCAACCGATGCCTGAAGAAGGCTGACCACTGTTTATAGTGAGCGGGATGAAACCGGGATTACAGACTAAGCCCAGGTTTACTGCATCGACCCAAAAGGTCCTGTATGGATTGATTCTCCTCCTCGCTGTGAAAGCCTCCATGTCTTAATGCCAAATAACGAGCTTTTCAATGGTGTCTACATTTTGCAACTTTGCCCTTAGTTGAATCAACACTTGCCCTCCAGCTATTAACCTGCTCCCCCCAAACTGCTATACAAGGTCCCATTCATCCTTTCATTCACTTTCAATGAGGCTTTGACTGGCAGCCCTTATGAGTGACTCATGTTGTCGTTTCTCTGGATCCTATCAGCTGTTCTACAATTCTCCCCTTTTCCCCTCCCTCCTCTACTTGGTAGTAAACTCTATTTGATGGAGGGTGAGAGGTCATAATGTTGAATGATCTATCACCATCATGTGAAGCGGTAACATGACAGGCTGCCTGTGGGTCCTTGAAGCAATATATCTATACAGGACAGGGTTAATGGGTTTTTAAATCTCAGCTAAAAACTCACCTCTTTGCACTGGCTTTTAGTTGAACATTCCATTTTTATATTTGTATGTGTGTTTTTTTTTATATGTTTCTAGTTATTGTGCTTTTTATCATGTTTTTAATTATTGTTTTATTATTGTACTCCCATTGTGTTATTTAATATTGTAGTTATTGCCTGTACAGCACTTTGGTAAACTGAAGGTTGTTTTAAATGTGCTATATAAATAAATAAAGATTGAGGTTAATGTAGTGCTTTTCATTGATTTGAATCCAAACAGTTGGACATTTGAATTTCCCCAAGGAGCTGGTGGATTGGTTTTGTTGGTTGGTTTCTTTGTCTGCCAGCAACCTGGGTCACAGAAACATAACTGGCAACACTTGGTGCAGTGGTTTAGATTTGGCCAACCAAGAAACATGTCAATGTTAAAGCCAATCCAAACATGAGTTTCTTGTTTGTTTTAATTTTCTCTTTTAGATTCCAAAATGTGTCTTCCCATTGTCCCTAAAATCTATATAGTTTTAATTTACAAAAAAATGCTCATACTCGTTATGAATATAAAGTGACTTCCTTTCCTTTGATGTTATCATGGCAGGGGGTGGGGAAAGCAGACTTGAGGGCTTATTGCTTCTTTGTTGTTGCATCGTGTTATTCACAGGGTGTTGGGAAGGTGCATTAGTGTACGGTTGACACTGGGGACTCGTCCTCGCTCCTTTATCCTGAAGCGCCACCTAATTAAGACGTGGTGGGACGAGGCGGGAGGCTGGCTGGGAACATTACTTAGACTAGAACCAGACACATCATAAGTGTCTCAGCAAAAGAACAAATGGTGATTAAGCCGCTACTCACCTGTAGTCTGGGTTTCTCCCGCTGTGCATTAAACACTGTGTTCTTTTGGCTGATGACCTGTTTGCTGGCAGGTTTGCTTTTCTTTTCTTTGAGTAACATCCTGCTTAGTGTGGAGAACAAAGGATCCGTCATGCTGTCTTAGCCATGGAGGAGAATCCGATCCATTATCACACGCCGTGATTCCATCTTTAACTGCATTCAAGCCCTGATAAAAAATGATGCTCTTCCGTTTTAGTATGTTGATTAGTGCAGAATAGATTAAAGTATCATCCCTCCTGCATGCCTGAAATGCCAGCCAGTCCCCTAATGGTCTTTTTTATATGCCACATAAATCTCTGTCTGTCTCCACCTGAGGGCATAGCCTTCTAGTGGCCTCAATCCATCCCTGTGTGCGGGCTCTGGGATTGGTTAATGAGCTCCAGGTCAGTGCAGCGCTCTGAGGTTGGACCCACAGTGACCTCCTCCTCGTGGAGACCAGCTTCTTCGCTCCTGGCCGAATGGAGGGTGGCTTTATTCTCAGCAGGGTGACAGCAAGGCATTCATCTTCTAATAATTAGAAGTGAGGAGGTGTGAGATTCTGGTATCCTATCACACGCTGGTCCGGGTAAAGGCAGAAAGGTGTTTAGGGCTAACTGTTCAGCATGAAGAGGAGGATCCAGGCTTGAGACGTAAATGTAAGCAATTTGTAACATTTATCTCAATATTATCTACGAGACTATATAATCAACATGGAAATAATAACTAACTATTTTGTAAATCCATAATTTGTGTAGGAGTCGTTTTTTCCGGTAAAAATTGTAGAAAATGCTGTTTCAGTTTCTGAAAAAAATAAGATGTCCCGTTTTCTCTATTGATTATCATATTAAAGGAAATATCTTTACGTTTTAGACTGACATTTTATAAACTAAGCCATCAATTACCTAATCATGAAATATTTGGCAGATGAATCGATTGAGGAAATAATCGTTTGAACCCTTTTCTGGTGTTGAAAGACAACCTGTTTGAGGCTCGTTTTGCTGGTTTTATTCTTAGATGTTGGTTTTTAGCAGTTTTACAAAAAGTGTTGTTATTTGCTAAAATGACCAACCGTGGAAGAAGTTGCATTGCTCATGAGAGCCTTCAAAGTTAGTAACCCAAACTCTCCTCTCCTGCTGAAAAAGCTGGTTGATGTTACATGAGAGCTGAAGTGAGGCCGCTCTGATTCTTTTACTGGCACATGCTGCAAGACACTTTTCACTTCCTTGTTACTTTCTCCACTCTGTAATGTAAATCTGATCCTACTGTATGGCATATTACAAATGGTGCATTCTGTTAGCGGTGAAGGTCACACAACTTATATGAGTCAGCAAGGACTATTCAATGTCCCAGAAGGCAGAGGAGTGACACAAATGTGACTTAGATCTGGTTCTCTTGACAGCATTTTTTGTGCTGTTGCTCCACCAGTTTAAATCAGAAATGTGGTGGTTTGTCTGTATGATAGCAATGAAGCAGTATTTGCCGTGTTTGCGTCTGTGACTTCACCATGTAGGTGTTATGGTCAAAATGAAGGGAAGCAGCAGGAAGAGTGTTCCTGAATCTTGTTTTATGGATTTTTTTATTTGCATAAAACATAACTATCCATATTTAGGCTGATATCCCTCTTTTCTTAGTGCATTCAAACTGAACATCCAACAAAAAAGCAACGACTATGGAATTAAATTCATTCATCTAATGAAACCTTATTGAATAGCTCTTGCTATTTCAACCTTCTTTTTTATTCTAAGTGTAGGATAACTCGTGAGTGAGTGTGTGTGCAGGCTGCAGGCAGGGTGGTGTTACATAAGTGTAGTATGCATCTGTGTATTGCCATTTAGAAGCCCTATAAGAGAATCACACACCGCCTGCAGAGAAGCAAGACTAATCTGCAAATCACAACCCTCTGCTGGCTGAAAACCCCGCCGATTGGCTCAAACAAGGAAGAGAGGGACAAAGGCAACATGGCAACCGACCCATCAAGGCCGTAACCACGGAGCCGTGCAGTGTGAGATATGTTTTAATTAAAGGAGTAATAAAGAGCTTTCTGCAGCTGAATGAATATTTAATCAGCCAGAGAGCGGCAATGGAAAACTGCGATAATTAGCAGAAGTTTGTAAAGAAATTCATATTAATACGTGTGAAGGACAAACAAGAATGCAAACCAGGCACTAAAGACAACCTGATTAAAGTAACATACAATAACAAAGGCGGGGGTAGCTCAGTCTGTAGGGACTTGGCTTGGGAACCTTCGGAGAATAGCCGGTTCAAGTCCTGATCAGCCCAAAAGTAGGGAGTGAGTACTTGGAGAGGTCCCAGTTCACATCCCTGAGCACTGCCGTGGTGCTCTTGAGCAAGGCCCCCGACCCCCCCACTGCCCACTGCTCCTAGTACTAGAATGGGTTAAATGCAGGGGACAAATGTGTGTGCTCTGCTGTGTACATGTACGTGTGTGTAGAAATAGAGTATCATTACTATCCTCCGTTTCCATAACAAATTAAACTTGAAATTAAGACATTTACATGCATGATTTATAGTAGGAAGTTTACTGTATAGTCCGACAAATCATTCCCAGTTGTAACAAGCAGAATTCCCAACGTTAATGAAAACATGTTTTGTGAATATGTTAGGTGTGCGTTTCCTGTCAGTAGAGAATGTATTCTGATAACAATCGGAGTGCCCCAGGTTCGGACATGTTAATGTCAGACCTTATGCATGCATGGTGTTCAGATTGAGATGGCCATTTGGACATATTGTACATAGACTTCTATGACATATGAGGACCCTGAATATGTATGTTATGCTGTTGCTGTGAAGCTGCATGTGCTGAACATACGTCTCCAAAGCCTCCTGTGTGTTTGTTGAAATGTAAACAGCTCCAGAGGGGGTTAGGGTTAGGTCCCTCTGCGTCAGTCTGTTGCTGCTGTCAGTCCCAGGCAGGCTGCAGGACTATGGCTCACATGTCATGATGTGTCACATGCCGCTGAAAGGGCAGGTTTATTCGTGCGGAGAGGGGGGGGAGGGTCTGCCAGCCAGTTCTCGTAGTGTAGTGGTTATCACGTTCGCCTCACACGCGAAAGGTCCCCGGTTCGAGACCGGGCGGGAACATCATTTTTGTATCTATATAAACCATGTGTTAAAGGTGGGGAATGTACGTTTCAGAAACCGGCTCGAGTGCACTAACATTTGAAAGTACACAGCCGAAAAGAATCCGCCCCTTCCTTCAGACTTCCTTACAGAGCACCTCCTCCAACACACATGAACGCGCACATGACGTCAGCAGACTGGTGAAAGTGGCCGCCTGTTGCTGGCGAGTCATTGAAGTACTGCTGCAATGCACGCCCAATGAGGGCACGAGATACATTTGTGCGTGCACGAGATGGAAGGCTGACAGACAGGGCGGCAATCAGTCGTGCTTTTTACAGTACTACGGCTTCCACAGATGACATTTTTGTATGGATTTTTTGTCAAAGCACTTAAGACATTCATTGCCATCGGGATGTTAAGAGCATTCCATGGAATACAACAAAAAGTGTATCTCGAGCCGGTTTCTGAAACTTACCTACCTCACCTTTAAGTTTCTCATACATTTCCAATCAAATGTTGTCATTGGCAGTGAGTAAACAATGTTATTCTTTTTGTATGCAATGATTCAATGGTTAATAAAAGAGCCAAACTGATCACTAGTTACCATATCTGTGACAAGCATATTACCTTTATCAGAATAAGCAAGGCATTAACCCTTCCAAAGATATTCTTTAATGTATCTCTTTTCATGGCATATTCAGAGTGACCGTAGTCAAGCCTTCAATTTCTTTAGTTATCCAATTTTTCCAACGCTTTCAAACAATAGACGCTCTATAGATCATTATGAAGAGAGCTGAACAGACTTCCTGTTCTCCTGCTCGTCTTTCAGAAAGACGGAGCATGTGGAAGCTGAGCGCCATTACTTATCTTATCTGCTTTGTTCTGCCCTCTAGATCTGTCAGGGGGCAGGCTGATGTACTTCCTGGCTCTCTGTGCTGCTTCAATTGAAGTTCAAACTCTGGTTGTGATATATTCTGTCCTGCTTGACTGATAGAAATTACTACCAGACAAAGAAAAAGATAATAATATAAATTCTCTCCGGGGTGTAAAGGAGGTCCATATCAGCCGACTGCCACATGCCTGCTGATGCCTTCGGAGTGAGCTGCTTAGAGTGCCCATATAACAGAGTGAATTGCTCTGTCTTTCAAACACATTTTCTTTTTTGCACCACTTCACTCATTTAGTCCAACGTATACTGAATTACTTGGATTTTATGTTTGGACGCCTGGTGCGTCTTCATCAGTCAAAGGAAACACATTTTATGTGAGGAAAAAGCTCAAGCTCAAGCTTCAATTGCACACTAAATGGAATGCGTACAAATCCGTGTGTACAACGGTTTGTTAAACTTGAAGTATTTCTGTGATTTGCTCCGGGCTGCAGTATGTTCTAGATTCACAGTTATATATCTCTGATAGTTTCACAGCACTACACAAAGAGGGCTTTGAGCCAGTCTAGCTATAGGACTTCTCCACAAAAAAAATCACAAGACATGTTTTGACCTTTATGGAAGTTGCTCATATGTTCAAAATCCCCTTCAAGCTTTTTGGAGTGAGATGAAAGGGACTTAAAGCTATACCAGGTTGCTTTTTGCGGGTTCTTGAAAGTTAGAAGCCTTTCTAGTGTGCATTACCTTACTGCACTCCATGCTCTGATACCTGCTGTTCTTTTCCTGCCAGTTCTCTGGCTCAGCTATCACTCAGGACAAAACCTTAAAACCTCCTGCCACTTTGATTAAACCAGCCAACTGGACACAATCCCGATAAGTCCCAATTCATTATCGAAAAAGCAGTCTCTTGTCATGCAATATTTTGTTCCTTATTTCTGATATTTAGTATAAGCTAATTCAGTTTGAGTTTTGTAGAGGACTCTTCAGCCAAACTGTCGTTCTGTGAAACCATCTAATTGACTAGGAAAGCAAAAGGGGGAAACAAATTCCTCTCTAAGTATTTTTTAATAGAAAAAGGTCCAGTTGAGGATAGACTTTCGAGAGGGGTCAATGAGTGTAACCATTAATAGGAATAGGAGGAAATAGGTGGGAGGAAATGTTTTTTGTTTTGGAGGGGTGAGCAGTGAGTCCTGGCTCTTTGCCCGCCTCTCTTCTTGGCAGTGGCTGTGTAAAGACAGCAGTGATTACCTGTCCCTCGTCTCAAACCCAAGCCCTGCTGGGAAAACAGGCTTTAACGATAATTGGAATGCGTGAAACCGATGCCAAATGACCTTTTTACGAGGTAATGAAATACTCTCACTGAGAACGTGTAATGGTTGCAGCCTAATGCTAACAATAAGAGAAGTGTGCTGCCCTCGTGCTCACCCAGCCATCTTTAGTTCCTCTGAGTTGAGCACATTATTATGCATGGTTTCTGGTTTGTAATGACATAACTGTGTAGCAAACAGCCTATAAAAAAGACATTAGCTGCCGTGGCCTCCCGCAGCGAGCACACACTCCAGGAGACTTAAATCAACAACAAGCCGCCGTCTATCATGCCTCAGAAGGCATTATGGGACGTGAGATCCAGACTTTGGAATGTGCGGGTGAAGTGGGCCAATGTAGAGTCCTTGTTGGACCCCTGAGGGACTGCAGAGGGTATATGTGGGGAACTAAAGTGGCGTGGTTCTTTCCCAAAGCAGACTGAGTGACTGCTGTTGTCACCGGCCACACCGACAGCTTCACTTTGATCAGGTTTCAGACATGGAGCAGCGTAAAGGTGAACTCTGTACTCAGTGCATTTTAATAACAGTTTCAAATATCTCCTGCTCACCTTTAGACTTTGCCGGGTGCCTTTCTTGTTCCAATATTTAAACGGTCACTTTTCCTTTAGTGAGGGTTGCTCAATACATGCTTTATATATTTGTCAGGGGGGGGGGGGGGCATGTCACGTCTGGGCTGAGCGTCTCAGCGGAGGGTAGTTGTCAGCCAGTTCCCGTAGTGTAGTGGTTATCACGTTCGCCTAACACGCGAAAGGTCCCCGGTTCGAGACCGGGCGGGAACAGTTTTTGTTTTGTATTCACCAGAAACAGGTTGATATTGTCAAAAGTTTGCTTTGTGGTGAATGTACATGTACTATATTGCTGCTCTCTTAATTCTATCATGTAGAAATGTGACTTTTCCAATCATGACAATTATTATATGATGATTTTGTTAGGCAGTCTCTGTGGGGATAATATGTCTGTATGTATGAAACCTTATTTATTCACATACTATTCCCTAATGTCTTCCTGACTCTGTTGTGTCTTTCAGCTGGATCCTCAGACAGTGCAGTCCAAGAACTGGCACATGGACGTCATAGAGATGAACGGGGTGAGACACAACACTATCTTACATTATGAAATACTTAGAGATATGTTGTGTTTTGTCAAATGCAATGTACATTTTTCTGACTGCACAGTGTTTTCCAATGGTCTGTCCTCAACACTGCTTAAGCACCTGCAGGAAGAGAATGTGGGATTTAGAAATATGTGTTGGCGTCCTCAAAAGTACAGATTTTAGGAAAGAGAAAAATTGAGTTGGTTGTACAGTATAAACAAAACTCCAGGGAGAAATGATGTTTGGCTGTAATGTTTACAATAAGATCAAGTTGTTTAGATGTTTAGCTCGAAGATGTTGGATATTCAATTTCAATGTCATAACCTCTCTGACTCAATGCATACAAAGAAGACAAAGAAAAATGTCTGGCTTCGTAGAGAAATGCGCTTTACTTCAGCTGTGTTGTTGTTCATCTTCAGATCAAAGTGGAGTTCTCCATGAAGTTTACAAGTCGGGACCTCAGCTTAAAGAGAACGCCGTCCAAAAAACAGAGCGGGGTGTTTGGAGTCAAAATCAACGTGGTGACAAAGTAAGTACGATTTTGTTTAATTTGACCCAAATAGGCTGTTACTGTAGATAACAACATATAACTTTGTTGTCTGCTCTTCACGTGGACAGGCGCGAGCGCTCCAAGGTGCCTTATATCGTGCGGCAGTGCATTGAAGAGGTGGAAAAGAGGGGGATCGACGAAGTGGGAATCTACAGGATCTCAGGGGTGGCCACTGACATCCAGGCCCTCAAATTAGTGTTTGACACCAGTAAGCCTCCTCTCCCTGTCTCTGTGTTGAACACTCTTATCCTGAGCCATATTACAATGATTCACTGATGAGATTTTGGAGCAAATGAAGTGGTCCATATTGGTGGTAAACACGAGGAAAAGCTATTGGTTCTCCAGTCAAGATGATGTCTAAGCTGACAGCTTGTTAACCTGCATTTATTTATTTATCCTGTCATATTCTAACATAACATTCAAGAGCTACTGTACAACTAATGTTGTGCCTCATTTTCTCCATGAACTGAGTATTAGTATGGTCTATAAAATTACAAAAAAGTGTTGTACATAAAACAGTTTTAGATGCAGCCCACAGTTGTTTCATTGCAATTGAGAATTGTGGGAACTGACTCTCAGTGATGGTCACACGGCTGGAGTAACATCTTTAATTTGTGTGTGTTATAAGTCTCTGTCTGCATCTTGGATAATTGACAGATCTTGCTAAAGGAGGTGTTATTGTCCGTCTGTCACACTGTAGTCCTCTTTCTAATGGCTCCTGGTTTGTTTCCGCCCTGCAGATACCAAAGATATCCTGGTGATGCTGAGCGACATGGACATCAACGCCATCGCAGGAACACTTAAGCTGTACTTCAGGGAGCTGCCGGAGCCTCTGCTCACCGACCGCCTCTACCCCGCCTTCATGGAGGGCATCGGTGAGACCTTTGACCCTGAATCACTATCCGGTTTTATTAGGTGTATAACATAAACACAGTTAGAGGAATGACGTTTTCATTCAAGAGAGGTATTATTGAGATAAGATGAAATAAGATATACATTATTGATACCAAATTGCGAATTTTTTTGTCACAGCAGCATGGTAACATCGCACCTAATTTGCTAAATAAAAAGATTAGAAAATAAACAAACATAACATAGAAACATCTCAAATTGAAGATAAAACAGAACGAAAATGTCAAAGTAGGATATTAATAACATTAAGTATGCAAGGAATGGCAAAATAAATGAAAAATGTGCATTGTGAAGAAAAGGTCAGTTGTAAGTTCTAAGTCCAGCTAGCAGAAGAGAAACTTTTGTGTGAAAATATCCAAGATGCTGACGAGACGAAATGTTTTATGAGACGAGAGGTTTTGGACCTGATGGACCTCAGCCTGCTGTTAGAGGGGAGCGTCTTAAAAAGGTTGTGTCCAGGGTGGTAGAGTGTGTGTTTGTGTCTTCAGTGGGGAGTTACATTTGCCCAGCTACAATAGATAAGAGCTGAATTTAAAGAGCCGTCTTGCTGTAACTGGATGTGACATCTTTCTCCCCCTCCCCCCTCCCCCGCAGCGCTCTCTGACCCCGCAGCCAAGGAGAACTGCATGATGCACCTGCTGCGCTCCCTGCCGGACCCCAACCTCATGACCTTCCTCCCCCTGCTGGACCACCTCAAACGGTACACACACACAGAAAATCTCTCCGTCAGATAAAGTGGAACTTACTGCTTTGGTTCGAGTTACATATTCCTTTAAGTCCTACAGAGCATATTCAAATATTCAAATCATTTTTCTATGCTTTAACATATCTACATTTCTTGTCAACACATCCCCTGAATGAGGTTATACACATTCCTTTAGCGAGGGTTGCTCAATACATGCTTTCAATATTTGTCAGTGGGGGTGCTGAGTCACATCTGGGCCGTGCGTCTCAGCGCGGAGGCAGCTGTCAGCCAGTTCCCGTAGTGTAGTGGTTATCACGTTCGCCTAACACGCGAAAGGTCCCCGGTTCGAGACCGGGCGGGAACAGTTTTTGTTTTGTATTCACCTCAAACAGGTGGTGTGTTTCTCTCAAAAAGCACTGAAAAATCTGAAACGTTGTATTATATCAAGTGATTTCACGTACATTTATTAGGTTAGTTGAAAGTTTAAATAAAGAAAATGTAAGGTTAAACTTCAATCGTTATCTGAAATGTGTTGAGATAATGCACTTAAAGTCAACGTTTCAGTTTGTTCAGTGGAACCCTTTGGCTGTGTTCCCTCTGTTTGTCCTCCCTGACTGACGGGCCTGCTGCTGTTTGTTCTGCAGCGTGGCGGAGAAGGAGCCCGTCAACAAGATGTCCCTCCACAACCTGGCCACGGTGTTTGGCCCCACTCTGCTCAGGCCCTCAGAGTCCGAGATCGCAAAGGCTCAGCACATCACCTCTGCCTCTGACATTTGGTCACATGACGTGATGGCGCAGGTAACTGCACAACGGCACCTGAAAATGTTTATCTTTGCCAAAACATTGGCAATGTTAAGACAATGTTTTCCATATCATTATAGAAGAGTAACCGTGCTGAGTAGATGAGAGATGTGAGAGCGGTGTGTACATGCAGATTCCCTCGTTTCCTGCACATGTTTTTCCGTGGATTCCCTCCCACGTCTCTCATTGACCCCTGTCACTTCGGTGCTCCCTCCCAGCTGTATTTAGGCTGCTGGCCATGTATTCATGTCTACTGAGAGATGACTTTCCTGTGCACAAATGTATTTTCTTGGCAGAATAAACAACTTCCAGAGTAAATCATCATAAATGTGGCAGCATGCGCCTGCAGGAGGCCCCGCCCATCCATTACTGTGACGTTCACTTTTAGTACGGGGTTCTTCTTTCGAATTCTGACTGTTTATCACATAAGTAAACAAAAACACCAAGGAAAGATGCATCCACCACCAAAATACTATCTAAAATGGGGACATGATGAATTTGCCGTAAAGTTAATAAAATCTAATCTGTGTTAAAATGCTAGTAAAAAAGTATGTTTATTCTCAACATTTCAACGATATTCTCAAAATGGTATCGGACATTATTCTCAAAATGTTGACTCAACATTATAATAATAATGATATTTGTTCCACTCATACCAGGCACTTACTATTGAGTAGATGAGCCTCAGTGAAGGGGGGAATATTAAGGGACATTGCAAGGGGGAACATTGGACTGGAAATGTGAGTTAAACATTAACAGCAGATGGGTAGCAACTTCCGAAGGTAAATTACAGTTTTCAGAGGAAAACACTTTCCACAAAAGCGCTGAATTAGACAGAAGTCCAACATCAAAGCAGACAAACAAACTTAAATGTGAACCAAACGGTATATGGTCCTTACCAGTCGAACACAAAATACATAATAAACTTTCAAATTCACCAAAAGAGGGAAAAGCCTTTTAAATCATTATGTATTGCATTCTATATTACGATTTTAAAAAGCCTGGAAATATATGCATGCGTGCTTCAGTTCATGTGGTTCATTTTGTTAGGAGAAAAGCAATAAGGAATCGGATCAAAGTGACCTTAGAGATAAAACTATGCTTCAATGATTAGGGTTCTCTTCCATAAACCGTCAATTAAAGGAATGTAATAAATTAGTTAGATTGATATCTTGAAGACTTTAAAAGCCCTGCACTATGCTGCGTTCCAGACCATTTTGAACTTCAAAAGGTCCAAACTCAGTGTTCAAAGTACAATGTCAACCAAAGTCGTAGTAAACTAAGGAGAGATCCATCGAGCACGACTTCATGCAGAAGCAGTTGTCTGACCTCACAAAGCCACAAAGTGCACATTGTATATGGTAAACCATTGACAAAAAAGTTGTCTATATTTTATTAAAATATGAAATACTATCATATAATAAAACCTCTTCTGCATGTAAATTCAATTCAAAATGTGTCACTAATGTTATAAGGTAGCTGGTTATAGTTAACAATCTCTGAAAGTTATCTTCTCTTCACAAAGGTTATTTGGGAAAACTTAAAAAATGGCAACAAAAGAAATGTAGTGGCTGTACCGCTTCTGTGCCAAATAAACTGTATTCGTCTGTCACAATAAGCAATGATTTCTGTTTATGATTTTGCGTCGAGCACCTGGAACTCTTGGAAGTATGGTTATTTCAACTGGGAAAATCCCAATTCCGAGTTGTCTGGAACACAGCATAGGTAGAAGTATAAATATAAGTAGAAGACCGACGGGTAGGATAATATGGACTGTTTATGAATGAATAACAATAAGTGGTTTTCTGTTTCCTCAGGTCCAGGTGCTGCTCTACTACCTGCAGCATCCTCCCATCTCCTTCGCGGAACTGAAGCGCAACACGCTCTACTATTCCACTGACGTTTAAACCACCCCCACCATCACCACCTCCCTCAGGGCGCCATACGGAGAGGAGAGAGAGAGAGAGACTCCATACAAACCCTGGTCCTCGCCTACCGGTGGTCCTGCCTCAGCTCTCCTCCCTGCAGGCTGCTCATCTTGACTGTACAGCCCCCCCCCCTTCCCCTCACACAGACACACACACACATCCCTCCCCGAACCCACCACCTTCTCCCCCAGTCCTGAAAAGAGATGAAGCCTGTCAATATGGAGGCGGTGACGGAGACTTCCCGGTCATCTATTCGTCACGTTTGTAAACTAAGGAGAGTAAAGCCCCCAGCGCCTCCCGCTCCCAGGACCGCAAGGCATTCTGGGAGCTCATCAGGGAAATCTAGAGGGGGTCAGGATCACGTGGTGTCATCTAGTGAGCACTTTCCAGACGACTCCAGCTTCTTATTCCTTGATCAGAGGCATGCCAGAAAAAATGGCATTTTCATGTGTGATAATTATGTTTTCTTTCCTTTTTTCTGTCTTTCTGGCCTAATGCATGTGGTGGAGGAGACCGGGGTGTGAGTGACGACGTGGATGCACTTGAGTGAGTGAGTGTGTGTTTAAAGGGACTATGAGAACTTGTGAGGTTTAGAAGTGGCTGGGAAGCCGTCCTAATACATGGCTGGTGACGCGTCTCTCCGTTCTGACAGGACGAGAGAGAGCTGCCCTCCCCGGTGAGTCTCGGCCAAATTAGCCCTATTTATTTTAAATATATATAATATGTGTGCCTGTACAGTTCTGTGCAACTAGAGAAATGCTCAAAGGAGTCTGTTTTTTGAAGTTTATTCAGGTAGTGATGTTATTTTTAGCTTCTCATTCACCATGTCCATGGTTGGTAAGCTGTACTGAAAAGATGGACATAAAGTCTGCCAGTTAATTTCAGATCACTTTGTAAAGGAAGGGCACTCTGGGACATGAGGGTTGTTGGGGGGAAAACACAACAAATGGAACATTCTTTTTATTTCTCTCGTTGTTTCATTACAAGCCTGTTCCAAGTGTCTTACTGCACCGGTATAATCTATAGAGTTGATTTGTGTAGTTGCCCTCATTGCATGTTCAGCTTGTCAATCAAACCAGGCGGGGTAACAGAAAGGTAGGTTGTCTCTGCGCGGCCCGCTGAGACTGGCTGATCCCATCTCTGCTCTGTACAAAGCCAACCTTTCTGCTATCAAGCCTGCGACATATCTTAAAATACTGTAAGCACTGCTAGATGAGTACTATTTGATATTTTTAATATAAGATGAAAATAAAAATAAAAAATGTTGTAATTTACTTCCTTTGAGAAGAATTTCAATATACTGTAATATTGAGGATTAAATGTCAATGTGAACTTTTCCCCCCATTTTTTTTTAGTAAAATAAAAGTTACCAAAACACTCTCTTTGTGTCCGTCTCTGTCAATACTGTCTGTGGAAACAATGGAATAACAACGTCAACATCACTTACACACTGTTTGATATTGCTCATTCAATTGAGTAACAATAATAAAACATCGCAAATGCACTATCACCTAAATTATAATCTATAGAATGTTCAGCCTTTTGAAGCACTTTTACAGGATGTTAATTATTTTTCCCATATTAACTATTAATAATCATTCATCACATTCTGCCAAACGTCAACAGTTCTTCCCCTATTGAAATATTAATCCACGTTTGGAAATGTAAAGTGATTGCACCACCTGGTGGTCAATTTACAAACTGTTTAAAGTAACCCCCAGTGGAAGTGAGGCTTTACATCTGTGCAGTTAACCCTCTGATTTGTTAAAATATTAAGGGCTGACCTGCAAATCGGTGGTGGTATATTTCCCACAAAATCTGCTTGTTTTCCTTGCAGCATTTACCAACCAGTCTTCTTCATTTCTTGTCTGACTTAAAGGGTATAGACCCAACAGTCCTTCAGCTTCTTTCATTGGTTATAGAGGGATGAGGATACGTTTTAGGGTTGAATTGGTATTTTGTGCAAGTGTTTCCGGCCCCTGTGAGCTCCCATGAGGAGCAGTGCAGAGCTCTGAAGCCCAGTCAATCTCAGACCAAAGTTGCTGACCTAAACCTGCCATGGGGGGGAATCCTCTGAGTCCATCGATGGATCCAAGCTCGCAGTGAACCCTGTGGTTCCTTCCCTGTTCCTTACCAGCAAGATATTTTAATACATTTTTATAACATACCATGGAATATTTGTTTCATAACTTGAAAAATTAATAAGAATAAAAACCAGGATATTGATCATTTATAGATATGATTTATAAATCAATTTAACATCATTTGTCGTTTCCGGGCCGAGTGGAGAGTTCTGAAGCAGTCAATCACAGGTTGTGGATCTTCCTCTGCCTCAGGGGGAACCTTCAGTCCACTGCCTGGATCGAAGCTCGCTGCGAGACTCATGGATGCCATTCCTGAATTTCAGAACTCTCTGCAGGTTCCTCTGGGATCTGGATCTCTCTTAGAGTTCTCTGAGAAAAATCACAGAGCTCTATATCTGACTTATGAGTACTATTTGTAAACAAAATATTTTAATCAGACAATTTTATACTACCACCATTAGACATTGTATACATAGTACCATACAATATTTGTTTTATGACTGTCCTCTGGATCTCTCTTCCAGTGCCCTGTGATTTTTTTCAGAGCACTATCACTGACTATACAGATAAAGTGTGATTGAATGAAGCACACACATTTATTATACAGAAACCCAAATATATTTTGTATTGGACAATTACAATTGTTTATTTATTTTTTATTTAATTGATAAAGCTGTTGGACTTTGCTCTTAATGCTGCCTCAGCTGTAAATGCGTTGTGTCGTCTGTCTGCTAGCATGATGCATTCTGTGTGACCTGCTGGTAATTATCCTGCTGACATCGGTGTATTTGGATTTTCCAGAGAACAAGCGTATGATTTGCTTCTAAAGTCTTTAGATGTTTGAATAAACGGGCTGTATTCATTTTGAATGTGTATAATTTAGAGGGTCAGGATGCGGAGCTTCAAACCTTGAAGCCTTTTAAATATGTAACCTGTAGCTGCACTCATCTGTTACACAATAGTCTGCACTATTACATTTACATGAAATTAAAGTATTCTCAAAAAGCAAAACGTTACACTGTGACCAGCAGCCTGACATTTTCACAAGAAATTCCATTATTCAACAAACTAAAGATGTGATTTTCTCTGCGTTGTACTGATGACTTATGAAAACATCTGCACCAGATTCATAAGAAGCTCACTACAGGCTCCATTGGGTCCGAGTGGGAAACCCAAAACTATTTCTTTCATCAACTCCTGTACATCACAGAATTATTATAAATATATAAACATATATTATATAAATTCAAACTTGAATCAAGACTATAATTAAAAGCCAATTTAAGACGTATTTAGTCGTGGACACTTTTAAACTTCAAGAAAAAAAGTCTAAACAAATTAACAAAAAAACATGTTTAATATAAATTATCTGGATCTGGGTTAGTTACACAGTAAACACTGAATCAGAGTAAAGAGGAATTATGTTCAGCATTTTCATTATACCGTCCCCAGAGAAGCAGATCCCCTCTGCTCTCTGTCCATGAGGTGAAACTGAAGCTTCTCTGGAAACAAAGAGGTGTTTCAGCACATTGTGCACAGGAACCCTCACTTCCCCAAATCATCACTTCTGCTTTCTCAGCAGTCCTCCATGTGAGGGTCAATATTCACCAGTTGGATTTCTTTCAGGGCACTTGCATCATTTAAGTCCATACACTCTTGAGTGGTTCACCGTAAATAATATTCGATGGCAGCAGAGAATGCAGCGAAGCCTCCGCATCCCAGCACCCCCGCCTTCAGACCCGCTAAAAACAGGAACAAAAATACATGCGAGGACATAAGGAACATACTGCCTTTAATGAAAAACATCAATGTAAATGTAGCAGGTCACATACCACGGAACCCAATGGCTCCTCCAGTTACACAGCCGCTGTACACTGCGTTCTTCCAGTCAGAAACGCCTCTGTGCTGCGGATGAAAAGAAGAGGAACCGGTTAGCATGGTGCTATATCTGACGTCACTTTTAGCAGAACTGCATTTTGGGAAGCGACGTGGAGCATTGCTAGCTTCAAAAGTTGAGCAATGTTCAACTTTTGGCGCCTCGGCAGAAGCGTCAGCCAATGAAATCCCGTTTATGCAAATCTGCCAGTACAAGCGCTAGCCAATCGAACCGCGTGTATGCTGGGAGAGACTACGCAGGTCATTTCCTCATATTCCAAAAAATGGAGGGAAAATTCATTATAGCGGGAGTGAATCACCCGGTGCTGTATGATCAGTCTCTGTTCATCTACCGGGATACAAACCGGAGGAGCGAGGCATGGAGGGAGGTGGCAGAGACAGTGGGTGGAACTGGTAGGTTTTCGCCTGTTTGGGGATTTTATATCCAGTTTACTTCGTTTTAACATTGCTATTGCTTTGTATGTCGGGGGCGGGAGATTCATGTGATTGGTTGTTGGTCACAAAAAATCCCCAAGCTTCAGACACGCCCACCGCCAAGCGTCAACGCACGCTGCTGTGTGGACGCTCCGTTACATTCAATGTCATCCCACCATCATTGGTCACACATAATGCGAACTGCACTTATGTAGCGCTTTTCTAACCTTTGCAAAGTGCTTTAACATCCCACGCCAGCATTCATAAAGAGGCAGAGGATGATAAACACACAACCCCCCCCCCCCCAGGTGTGAGACTTACTGATTCTATGACGCACTCTGTGCAGGAGAACATGGCGCCAATAACGGCAAAGTTCTTTGCGTACGACATCCCTCTCTGTCCCATGTCTTTGAGGACTTCTCGTGCTGATGGAGTTCTCAGAGGGTCTTTGGGGTCAAAGCCAACATTGGTATCGATGCCAGCAGTAAAAACACCAAAAGCTCCTCCGAGGACAAAACCTGTGGGAAGGTAAAAAACTAAATCAGTGTCTGCTGCACAATAAATCACAACAATATTTACAGGGGATAAAAGATGCATACTGCTACCAATCCGAGGAATATTACAGATCATGGATGTGTAATGTATATATAATAGGCCTTAAATTGACAATTATTTTCTATTATGTATTCATCTTTCATCTGTAAAATACTAAACTATCACAATTTCCAAAGCTTTTAACTGCATTTTTTGTATTACTAGATTTACACTACAAAACCTTACAATGTCTTCATGTTGCAGGCCTACATATCAACTGTATTTTTCTGAGGTTGAGTTTTCTTTTCCCTCTTTTTATTTCACTACTGTTTATGCTTTTCAGTGCTTTATGTATCTAGACACACTTGGTGATGCATTTGTTGTTTTTGATGAGTTAAAATACCATCATTATTGTATTTGTAATGGATGACTCTGAAAAAGCGTGTTAGGCTCCCTTCTTCTCCTGCACTGTAACTTAATTGAATGCATTAGGTATTGTCGTTTTTTTGCAAACAAACATTTAAAAATAACTGAAAAGCAAACACAGAACAACTTAGTTTTGTGTCTGTAATACAAAATATAACTCAACTAATAAATAATTATATTATTATTATGTTAAGCAACCCAGTAGTAATAATCTCCCCCTTCTCCAGCTACAACATTGAAACGATACATATATAACGACACATCAATAAAACAATAATTCAATATAGCCTACATGACTCTGAAATTGGGAGACACTACATAATAAGCACTTTTACCGTAGGTACTTTAGATAAATGTTGATGCAAATACCTTTATAGATTTTAAATGCAGGACTTGTAACTGAGTATTTTTAAACTGTGTCTGTCAGAGTACTACCCACACATACTGACCAGTTACCTAATGTTAACGTGGTGTCTTTGCTTACCTCCAACACAGGCCAGGACAGCCTTGAAGGCGCAGCTCTCCATTCCCCTCTCGATCATCTTCTGCTCGTCGCTTTTCATAGGCATCGGCAGCCCCCCCATGATGCCGGGGCTCAGCTCCTTCACGGCCCTCTTGTCCCCGATGAGGTGCTCCAGGATCAGGCTGTACTGGATCGGCGGGCTCTCCATGCCCGGAGCAGCCGAAGCTGGACCTTGTAAGTCAGAGGCAGCGGCTCCTGCTTCACCCATGGAGGCAGCCATGTTTTCAATGACAGTGCCGCTGTACGTAAATGTAGTCAAGGGTGAGCGGAGGCAGATTCGTTACAAATGTAATGCGTGACGTCTGAAAACAGAAAGAGTTAGAATATATTTTAAGCATATAGTTTTCACTTAATGACCAAAAATTATACATTTCATTTGTAACGTTCTAGCTGTTTTTCTCATGACAAACGGCTAGCACATTCGACACAAAGTCAACATGCCTATGCAACATCAATACCTATCATACATTCTGTTTTGCATGATGATGATTTTCGAGGCTGTTGATTTTCGAGACTGTTGCTTGTTTTTTTTTGTTGAATTATATTGCGTTACATGTATTTAAGACATTGGTCCATAGCCTACGGTTTTATGAGTCTGTAAATATTATAATATAAATGTATATTGTCCCTAAAGTAATTTATATTGTGTCAGAGAGGTGTTGTACTCATGAAATATTCATTACTATGTACATATTATAATATACATCATTGTTGATTACATGACTGGCTTTAGCCTAAGATACTGGACTCTCTCAATGGGACAATTTTTATTGGAGTTTTCATGAACAATCCCAAGGAATACTTTTTGGTTTGTAATATTATTAATATAAGGAAATTCTTTAAATAAGGAAAGAAACGTGATTTAAACCGAAAGACTTAATCAAGAGCAAGACTACACTTCCCAGAAATCTCCGCGAGCACTGCGCCAAACTCGCTTCACGCGCTCCACCTACCGGCTCCTCGAGCGCTGGTGACACTCTATAATGACTCCCGTGCGCGAGGCGGCGGCGGCAGCATCCTGATCAAACAACAGCAGCAGCTCCGCCGCAACACAGCCCAGGTGAGAGCTAGTTGCTAATGCTCTTTCATTTATGACAGTCTACTGCATTTATTCCTGTTTTTACCATTTTGTTGAGTGAACATGTGTAAACTTTACCGTTAACGCTTCTGACGTGCGACATTACCGAAGATGTCACTGAGTCGCTCGGTGTCTTTGGTCAGTTGAGATAAAAAACAAAATGACTTTGATGACAGCTTGACTGTTAGCAGCACTTACTGTCACAGGACGGCTATGTTCCTTTAATTTAATGACTCAGTCTTTCTGAAGCGGACGTGTCTATCTATGACAACGTCTGCCATACAATTAGCCAAAGGACAGGTTGTTTGCATGCTAATTAAACGTCTCACTGTTTGACATGTAGGCACATATTTAGAATTACGCGGGCGCCTACAAGACGTCGTTTTACCTCGCCCTGAATTGTTCAGTTTGCTCCATACAAAGTCCTGAGTTCAACAGGATTCTCGCTCGATCAATACACTCCATCTGCCTACATCAAAATATCCCTTTTCATAAGCTCAATTCAGTTTCTACCTTTGTTATAACATTCAACAGTTTTAATATGTTCGTTGCTAAGGGATGTCTGGTACTAGTGTAATGTTGTGAACCTGTCAGTCACCAGAACATCCAGAAACTTAACCTAATACGATAGTTGGACTTTTGTATGTGGTTATGTTATCTTCTTCTAACCTTAATTCCCATACATGCTGCGTCAAAGCCTTGTCCACACAACCAGGATTAGTGCTATTTAAAGGGTCGTCTTTTATTTATTTATTATTTGGTAAGCCAAACAATTATTAATTGTACATATAGGTCCAACAATATATGAACAAAGTTATGGCATATCCACCATGTGTGAGTTTTTAATAGTAAAAAGTACCCTCAGATTCGAGTGCCGAAGATGCTCTTCTTAGAACTTGATGCATACACTGTGCTTCACCAGCTTCTCATAGAGGTTATTACTTAAATTCCCCAAATAAACACACATTCATTTCCCAATGTAGCTGTACTGCTAAGGTTTTCCTGTCATTTTATGTACAGTTCACATGTGCTGCCAATGGAAAGTTGCATTTGGAAGCACTTCAGTGCGCTGCAAGCTGTTTTTCTTCACATGATCAGCCATTTGTTCCTCATTACACCAGGACCATGTGATGGAGTAAAACAAGGCCTTCTTGTCTTTAATGTAGTTATTTTTGAAAGGTGGTTGTTTTGTGTTTAATAGGTCCGTAAATGCTTAATTAAAGCAAACTTTCCTGACTAAGCTCCTGTGTTAAATTCTCACCTAACACTTATTGTTGAAACCCACATCTGAATAAATGAACAAATGAACATATAATGATGTATTTAGGCCATGGACTTTTATTTATTGTGTGCAGCTTAATAGGACATTTCTATAATGACCTAAGGGAAAGTAAAATGTCCTAATTGCAGGGCTTACGTTTTATTCTTGTGTTTATAGAAGAGAGCAGCCTTGCAGTGGAATTGGCATGAGGCCTAGGGACAAACCAAATGGGCAACAAATGACAGATTTCACTTTCTTCTGTTCCCTTTGATTACGCCATTCGAATGGAGAGTTAAAAATGAGCAGTGCACCAGTCATTTATGGGGCAGTGAATGTTGTTTGTAGAAAAGTATACTCTTTGTTTTTCTCACGGTTAACCATCCAAGAAAGGGAAAGGTTTGAAGTCTGCCAGATCCAAAACAGACCAGGGGTGACTGGTCTTGTAATTAGGCCAGACACTGAGGAAAGTGAATAAAAGCTTCACATTTGCCATCAGTCAGTTTGAATTTGTTGATTTCATGACTTGATGTGTGTCATCGGCAGAACCCTCTCTTTTGTAATCATACTTGCTATGTCCTTGTTGAGCTGAAGCAGTGGATCTCCTTGTTATTTATCTATAGCTGTTCTCATTCCCAGTTCAAGCTTCTGTCATTGGCTTGCTATTTATAGCCAAGGTTATGTGGGGAGCATCCATGTCCAGTTGTGCAGCGGTGGTATTGCTTGTTTTGTTGGGGGGAAAACAACCTGGTGATCTCCTTGATTGCTCAATGGGAAGAATGAAATATAGAAATGTGTGACTCTCTAGAGGAAATGCAAGATCACTGCTCATTGCTCTCCCACACACTCAGGATTATCTTCTACCCGTGCTGCTGTCCTGGATCCACTTGTGATGCCTTGAGACTGTGAGTAGAACATTTTCAGCAGTACTGCTGTCTTTCATCCACTTGCTGTAACTGTACTATGAAATGAGTCAGGGTGGGGGAACAACGTTTAGAGTGACCTTGTCCAGCTGTGGTAAGATGTGTGAAAGGCAGATTGCAGGGATGGAGTCCTCTACACTGTCATTCAGATGCTCAAATGCTTAAGTCACTGCACAATTACTCTGTACTGAAAGATACACCATAATGATGACATCAAGTATGATCAAAATACCCTTTTAATACAAGACATTTGAACTTGACACAGTTGGAAAATCACAGGCAGATATGATGAAATAAATGATAGCTGAATTCCATCTTTAATTTCAGGTTCCTGGTATTGTGCATGCTTGCTCACTGTAACCTTCAATGAACCATGAATGGAATAGAGCCATGGTTAGTGTTAATCGTAGAAAACACCTGTTCCTTCCCTACTATGACAATCTAAATGTATGAAAAGCCTGCTGGATGTAAACTCAATGATCTGGTTCTCACACTCACAGGATGGAGTGCACACATTGTTACACATCCCCAACAATAACAGTGCTTACGACTTGTGAGTTTATGTGGACAAACTACCCTTGAATTTATTTATTTAAGGAGTATGACCCCCTTGATTTCTGCTCAGCAATACCAGATTATTACTAGTGGAGTTGAACAAACTCAATGTTCCATTGTGTCCAGTTGTTGGTTTTTTAAATGTTGTGAGTGAGAAGGTCATATACACGTCCAAAATATTCTGCAAATAGCATCATTTGTACTTACTGTGATATCTCATCTTTAGTATTGACTAGCGGCAGCTTTTCTTTTGCACAAATGTGGTTTGAGTTAGAGATATCTTTATCTCTAAACAAGCTCATGACTAGATAGTGAACTTTCATGCTGCTGCTGTCAGAGCAGAGCAGTTTGTGGAGCCTGTGCAGGTCATCGAGTGCAGTGTCCTGGTTCATAAAGGGATCCACTATGTGACCATTTTGAAAGTTGTCTTCTCGAAAATGAAATTTTTATTTTTGAAACGAGTGGGAATAACGGAGTGATATGTTATATCTCCCAATGTTGACCCTCTTGTTTGTAACAGAATTAGCTCTCATCCTCTTCATTATGAGGATCTTAGGAAAATACTAATATGGTCAAAAACACATTTCTCTTTTACACTCTTAATCATTCAGGGACATGTAGTGAATAAAGTACAGTGTATGATCCTAGAAGAGAGCTGTTATCTGTCCTCGAGAGGCGAGGTGTAGTCCGCAGCTGGAGTGGCACATCCTTTACTGCAGGAGGCTTTAAGAGGAGATGGACTGATGGGAGCAGGGATGAGCACTGCATTCAGTCAGTTGAATAAATAAAAGCAGCCCTATGTGACAGAAAGTGAGGCTGCTCAGTATTCTGTTCATGCAGCTATTGTGCATATTATTTAAACTCATACTTTTGCATCACAAAGGCACAGATGGCTCCCAGCCTCTGCAGCTTTGCCAGGATCCTTCCCTCAGCTTTCTTCTAAATGCCATCTAAGGCCAGTGGAGAAAGACAACTGTATATGGTGAAGTAAGGTAACGGCCAATCATCTTTTTCCTCTGGCTACATTTGTTTAGTTCAATAACGTCCAGGAAACAGGCTGCATACTTGACAAGCATCACAGTCCAACTCACTGGCTCCAAGGAATGCCTTTTGTAAATGGGTCATCTGGAGCACGTTGGAGGTAAAGCAGAGAATATATATGGCCTTTTGATGTGGATGCTTCCCCTCTGTCCAAAGAGCAAGACAGTGTCCTTCAGAGCATTGATGAGCAACTCAAAGAGAGATAGATCATTTGTAAATATACCATTCAGCTAAACAAGAAGAGCAAGTTTACAGTTGTGACAATTACACATGCGTGGGGAGTGTCTAAAATGTTGGCCTGAAAGAGGTCTGACTATTGTCATCTCTTTGTTGTGTCATCCTACAGTACAGGTTACATTGAACACACCCACCGTTCACATCAAATAGCTCTCATGCCACAAGCCTATTGTTGCTACACTCAAAGCAGAGAGCAGGGAATGCTCCTTTTAGGTTGGACAGCAAAACTATTCATTTGCACCACTACTATGATGTTCCATTGTGGAAAATCACTGAGCTCTCTCTGACAAGGTACTTTTCTTTTTATTGCCCTGCAGTTCTCATGGACGCTATGCTAATGTTTCTATGGAAATACGCCCACTCGCTGTATATGTAGCCAGCAAGGCAGACAGGAAAGCAGATGAAGTTTTTGCAATGTGGCTTTGACTGTTTATCAGACAAGAACTGTGACACTACCAGAGCAGGAAGTGTGGCCCTCGAGGGAGCCAGGCTCTGAGAAAGATGAAGCAGAGGAAATATTCAAGAAGAATATCTAGAATCAGCTCCCATTACTGTAAGCCTGCTGAACACAGGATAGAAGGTTTTTTGGGACAAATGGGCACATTTCAAATCTTCAGTAATTCATTGTTTGACTCTGCCAAATTGACAGCATATGGCTGCTTATTTCCAAATGTTATGAAGAATTGTATTTTGTTTATATCCATTTAGTCAATGAATTCCACACAATTCAGCAATACCAATAACAGCACACGTCTATAAATTAGACTAAACACCACAATTAAACGCATCCCCATTGAATGTCTTAAATATATAGGACATTTAAAATCTATTCTCAGACATTTTATCAACAATATTAATAGTTTAGCAGATTAACTCTAATGAAAGTATCCGTTGCTACCCTAGATGACTTATCATTCTTATAATCTTATAATGGCTTTTTATGATAGCCCAATGTATTGTACTTATCCTTGCTATAGTAAACTACTTTGTACAGACATTGCAAACTGTATTGGCTATGCCTTATTGGTCATTTCTTATTATGAAACAGGAAAATATAACATACAAACCAGACTAACTGGTATAGAAGTTAGTGATCATTCAGGGCATCACGTTTAACGGTTCATTTTAGTACATGATACTGTATGAAGAAATTGCTTAATTCATGATTTCAGAACATAATCAAAAAGTGAAATAATATCTCAGAAGTCCTAAACGCGGAATATAACTTCCAACTCTTTCTCTTGGATGACAGCTGTCAAAAAGATTGAGCCAGCATCTCTCAATTCTTCCTGTTTTTTGAAAGTTTGAGAACTCTTCTTGTAGCCTAAACATTCAGGCCCAACAACCTACAGTATGTATGTGGAGATCAAAGGAAATCCTGTGTCAGCACTTTCCTCACTTGCTCTGCTTCCTTCTCATCTCTTTCTGAACTTAACGATGCTGATTCACGCAGCAGCTTTCCTCTTCAGGCTATTTCATATTCAAATGCTGAGAAGTGTTTTTTCTGTCTTTTGGTTAGTTCTGTATCTTAGTAAGGGCTTAAGGGGCTTTCATCTGTCTAGCAATAGGGCACATTTAATCAAAGTCTCCAGACATGTTGCTTGTACAATAACCATTAGCCTTAAGCTCCTTAGCTTACATACCACTTGTGAACTATTGCTTCCTTGCTTTATGTTCTCTATTCCCAGGAGTGCCATTTATCCCGTTTAACATTTTATGATATGTATACAGCTGTAGGCATTTACGCTTTGCTCTTGCACAAATAGCTACTGACAGCAGAAGAAGTCACACATTTGCTGCATTGCTATGGTGCTAAACTAAACTGTAACTTCCCCAATATTGCTTTTGGGAATGAGGTTTTTCTCCTGTTGCGTACTAGTTTCAGATCCCTGCAGACTAAAGGGGAAACCCACAGGGAGAGCAGAGACCGGCGCACAGCATGGCACACAGACTAATCCCACAATCTTCCTGTTTCACTTTGGCTCAGATAATGGCTTTGCACACGTCTCGTCTGGACCCAGGTGCTTTACAGATGCCTCAAAGTTGCCTACGTGGTCAGGCACAGTTAACACATTAATGGCAACAGTATTGCAGGTCTCCCTTGAAAAAGAGATCATTGATCTCAATGGGATTTTACCTGGATAAATAAAGGTTTTGAATTGAATTGAATTTGAATTGAATTGAATCTGTTCTTGCTAGATTTAATGCAGATGTTGGTCAGATGTGCAACTGCTGTGTAATATCAATAGCAGCAGTAGCAACATATCTATATCACACCAACAGAAGTAACAGAAAGATAATAGCTGTCCTGCTCCTAGTTGTTATACGTTGATAGGCAATATTTTCAGACATTATGGTTGGTATCCAGTTGGGTTATAGTTCATCCCAGAATATTACTGAAGGCGCAAATAACAACAGGTTCAACTTTCCCCCTCAGATACAGTAATACCATGACAAATACAATCAAATAGTTTGGCTTGTCTCATAGCCAGTTAATCTACTGTTTAATCTTGTATATTTTAAAATGGGAAATAACAGGCTACGTTACCATGTATAGTTTTTTTTTTCTTTTTTCTACCTTTATTTAGACAGATAGGTCCCTTGAGATCATGGATCTCTTTTACAAGGGAGACCTGCATCAATTTAGTTCCACATGAAACATAAAAACAACATAAAAACAAACAATAGAGGACATCATATTTACATATTCACCAACACTTACAAACACCCATAGTGTCAGAAAGCATCTCGTGCAGACGTGCCTTAAAAACATTCAGAGAAATAAAATTGCTCAATTTCAATTTGGACTGTAGGCTGTTCCAAGCAAGTGGAGCTGCGCACATAAAAGCCGTCTTACCTAAGACAGTCCTCACTCTTGGCACATCTAACAAGACCACATCCTGCGATCTCAGGCAATAGCTGCCCGCAACGTTCTGCTTTACCAGAGAACAGATGTAATACGGGAGTTTGCCCAACATAGCTTTATAAATAAAAGTGTACCAGTGACTGAGCCTCCGTACAGAGAGTGATGGTAAACCTGCCTTGGTATACAGTGTACAGTGATGTGTAAGCGCTTTACAATTTGTGACAAATCTCAGAGCACTGTGATACGCAGCATCCAATTTGCTCAGGTAATTGGCAGGTGCATTCATATAGACCAGATCACCATAGTCCAGCACAGGTAAAAAGGTCACAGTGACTAGCCTTTTCCTGGCCAGTTCAAAAGTTAATCCTCTTAGTGATATCCTTTTCAGATGAACTGAAAGCACTGACAGTGACAACTTTATTTGATGCGGTTGAGTGGAGTTTTACAATATAAAAAGTGACCACTGTAAAGGGAAAACCACTCTATTGAATCTTTCCAATTTTTTGAAGCATGGTTTTACTTTTAACATCTTCAAAATGGGAAACCATTCACAGCCAAAATACTTGAGTTCACCGAATATGTAATCCACAAAGCTATACATAACAGGAAGAGTTGTTTCATTGTTTGTGAATGTAATGGGAAGCACATGGCATAGTGCCACATACAAGAGCAAATGGTATAGACTGGATCCAAAACATTAGTGTCCAAATGCTGCTGAATCCTGAAAGAAATAGTTTGAATTTAAGTTTGTAGTCCTACAGTATCTTGCAACAGGGACACTGGCATTGGTGTGTGTGTGTGTGTGTGTGTGTGTGTGTGTGTGTGTGTGTGTGTGTGTGTGTGTGTGTGTGTGTGTGTGTGTGTGTGTGTGTGTGTGTGTGTGTGTGTGTGTGTGTGTGTGTGTGTGTGTGTGTGTGTGTGTGTGTGTGTGTGTGTGTGTGTGTGTGTGTGTGTGTGTGTGTGTGTGTGTGTGTGTGTGTGTGTGTGTGTGTGTGTGTGTGTGTGTGTGTGTGTGTGTGTGTGTGTGTGTGTGTGTGTGTGTGTGTGTGTGTGTGTGTGTGTGTGTGTGTGTGTGTGTGTGTGTGTGTGTGTGTGTGTGTGTGTGTGTGTGTGTGTGTGTGTGTGTGTGTGTCAAAAGGTGCTACTGGAGACGCAAGCAGGAAGTACACAAAATCTATTTTTGAGAAATTTGCCAGCACTTAGTCACAGCGATAACATTGCAACTACTGTATTTATTATACAGACATGAAACTCTACAGGTGTGTAGTTGATATCATACAAAAGATGGCTGGGGTTCAAGCAATGGTGATGGAAATAGGGGGGAAAGGAAGTAGAAAGGGAGCACTTGCCCCCCCCAGCTTTACACCCCTGGCCTGATTTGGTTCCCGGCTGGTTGCAGAATTGTTTCTAGTTAAAATGAATGTGAATTCTGTGGCGTTTTGGATGCTGAAATGAGAGTGAGTGAGAATGAGAATGTGACAAATGAGTCATATTTCAAGCAACACACTCAACATCATTGCACATTTAACATTTATATTGACATCCTTTGTGACAGTGTTGTGTCTGCGCGTAGATTCTGACTCAGTGCTTTTCCTGTGTACCGAGGGAGGACAAAAGAAGCAAATGAGAAGCAGGCAGTGCGTAGGAGCTTCAGTGTGTCTGCTGCCACCTCATCTAGTGAGCATCCAGCCACATTGATCTATGTTCCATCATTATTTATGAATGTTTGGCCTGCTACCTACCTACTCCAGGGGCAGCTGTATCCTGTTTCCCTATTCACACTGTGTGGAAGTGTTCACTTATTATATATATGCAAAGGGTCTTGGCAGTATTGAAGCTTATTCCAGTTGTAAATTCCTAGAAATGTCCTCAAACGTACGTAGATGTAATGGCTGAGATGATAAATGGTGGAGATGAGTGGTACTGTACATTTCTGGTCTCTAGTGGCTTTTCCTCCTAGTTTATGTTCTATATTAGGAAAGTTGGACAGTGTTCTCATACTGAGAACACCCATTTCAAAGTCACATTGCTGCACTGGTGACGCCGTGACGGATAAAAATTGTTTGGGTCACCCTATTCTTTACTTTTCCTCCAGCATCAAAGACAGGGTGGGGAACAAAGTCATCTTGTATGCTTTCTATTGAAATGTCTCAACAGCTGTTACATGGCCTGCTGGCATTTTGGCATTTAGACCAAAAAGATGTTGTTCAGCACGGCATCCATCCATACAGGGTAGACTAGAATAGTTAACAAAATCATGTTTCACTACTATACTGTACCTATACAGATGGCTTTCATTTCCCATATTAGAAAAAAACCCGAATCAAAACAGTAGTTGAAAGGTTTAATAGAACTATGTTTGAGGTTGAATTAAACGTTATTTCAATAGAGCAACAAGTATGTTTCTGTCTTCATCTTGTGATCCATAGTGCCACACAGGAAAATGTAGCCACATTGAACAATGACAGGAACAGAACAATGTTTTGACAGCATTCAAGTAGTGGTAACATTACAGAATCGGCATTGTTAAAAGCATGATGTGATTCTGAACTGTTTCTCAACCCTTTTGCAGCGTCCTTTTAGAAAGAGCTGTTTTTGCGGTGGTGTAGGGGTGTGGTCAGTCCAAGTTCCTCAGTTTACCACTTGCCACAATCTGAAGCCTGTTTCATCGCGTACCAGAGAGCAGCTTTCTAACCCACATGCTCTGCAGCCTTGGCATGCCGTACATTGTGTGGGATCCCAATTAGACCAGTATGGTAGAGCAAGAAATGCCGACCCCTCCACAAATGATCCACCCTCAGATTTAGAAGTGTTTTCCAAACAAAGAGTGTCTTTGTCAGAGTTGATAGCTGGTGTTTATGCCCAGCCTACAGACCACTTTGGAATTGAAGAGCTCATATCAATGTGACAAATCAATCTTTATTTTTCAAACTCCAGAAAGTCAGACATGTTTATTTACTGAGGCAGCACATGTACTTGCTTTACACGGCTGTATTTTTTCAATCTAAGAACACAATTGAACACAGTTTCATCCCACCAACAAACCGCAAACACACATGGTCCCAGGTTGAATCACATTTCAATCCACTGTTTGGAGAACAAAGTGCAGACACCTGCTTTTCTAACAAAAACGCTTCAGGGTTTACCCTTATTCAATGCTCAGTGTTCTCAAAGCCATATGTTGGATAACTCTTCCTCCTCCTCCTCCTCCTCCTCCTCCTCCTCCTCCTCCTCCTCCTCCTCCTCCTCCTCCTCCTCCTCCTCCTCCTCCTCCTCCTCCTCCTCCTCCATTCTCCCTTTCGTACTGTGTTCTTCAGGAGTAAGACAAAAGTCTGGAAAAAGTGTGAGAGGAGAATAACATGCCATGGCTGAGACTCTGTCCCTCTCTTCCTCTTTGCATGAGAAAGAGTGAAAGAGTTGATGGCGCATACAGCACAGCGGTTGGCAGCCTGCAGTACTTCCTCATCCTGAGTCGTTGCTTCTGAACCTTAGTTTTGTCCTTCAGAATCTCTGCATAGAGCTCAGCAGAGGACGAATATTGTGGTGTGTTGTTGTGCTTCGGGGCATGCATGCAGAGGGCCGGCTCTAGGACAGAGTCTAGTACAGAACACGTGAGTGAACTGCACCACTATTACAATAGCCTTTTCTATGACACCAATCTGTCATCACACTCCTTCTCAATGCTATGCTAGGAGCTTAACAAAGCTAAAATATTGATGTTTGTTTCTCTTCAGACATTGTTTTTACTGCGTTGAAGAGAGAAGGGAGTTTGTTTTGGATAGAAAATGAATTTAATGAATGGAAAAGTTTGAAATAGGTAAAGCTGAAGTAATTTGTTATGACGTAAGTATGAAGTGTGTGACTCAGAACATCTACTGGTGCTGTATTTTTGCCAGGTTTCTCACATTTCTGTCAACCACTGACAATAAAAAGAATAGGAAATGTGGCTAGGGCTAAACCTTGCACCTGTGAAGTATGTTAGGCAGGAGAACTATTCCTCCTAGGTTTTACAACCATGGCTAACCAGAGGTAGCTGTTTTTAGCTTGATGTTATATGACTGTACATTATAACAAGGCTAAGGTTGACCTCTTTAAAGCTGCGCAATGAGCCATGCAGGAAAGAACACATGAGAGGATCTGATGATGACGACGCACAGTGACATTCAACCCTCTTATATCCTTGATTCGTTATTATTATTATTATTATTATTATTATTATTATTATTATTATTTTAAAGTACAGTCAGATGTAGATGCTTAATAGTTTAATCACTCACAGTGTTGCTTATGGTGGTCAGGAAGTTGGAATATCATTTTTCACACATTTTACCGCCCATGGTATAAAGAAATAGCTTCAAACTTTGTTTTGTTGTGCTTTATTGTGTGTTGCATTGCTTGCATCTTTCTAATGTTATTCTTGGTGGACATACTAACGTTTATTGATTGCAGTTAAGTGTTCACAGTCACACCTGAATTCACTTAGGCCTTATTAAGTAAGGCAAGGCAAGGCAAGTTTATTTATATAGCACTTTTCAACACAAGGCAATTCAAAGTGCTTTACAAAAAACGAAAGACATTAAGAAAATGGCATTTAAAATCAGTCATTAAAAATAAAAGCTAATAATAAACATAAAAAGAAAAAATACATGGATAAAAGTTACCACCACAGACACTTCTTTGCATGGCTGCAGTTTCCCCTCTGATCATTGATTCTATTTTAAAGATACCTCGCTAAACGGCACTGAGAGGATGTTCCTTTTCACACACACTATCGAGTGATGGGAGGTAGCTTTCCCCCCGAATACACACTGCATGAATTATTGAAGAGTCGTTTGCATGGCCTGTCCTGCACTGTAGCAGGCATACCAGCATGTAATGCCAGAGAACGCTCAGGACTGGACTGCTTAGATTTCCCTGAGTTTTCTAAACCAATTGTGGTTGTGGCAACTGTGAAGAAGCTAAGTCATGTATACATACAAGAGGGTATTTCCTCTGATACTGTAACACAGTGACAGTCAGTACTTTGGATTTCTTTCTTGTGTTAAATACTAATAATATTAGTGAAATACTAATACCACAGCGTAGGAAAACTTTGTAGCAAGTAAAATGATTATTGATTTTCTTTGTGTGATAAAAGCATACATTTATTTACTTAATCAGGTTTGTATTTGATCACAAGAGAGAGAGAGATTGTTTCACCCAGCCAGGCCCGAAATGATAACAGTTGGTCTTGACCTCAGTGTTCTCTCCTTATCGCCTTTCAGCAGTCCAGTCAAACATCAACTGTCAGAAATAAGTGGAGAAAGTCCTTCACCACTCTTTTTCTTGTTCAGCCTTTACATTCATCTTCCTGGTTTTGGAAGCAATATAATTAGGGCACATGACAACCCATTACTTATGACTGTGGTGACCACAAGTTATATTTGGTTTTCTAATTTAAAGCGAAATCCACATTTATCGTCTTGCCAGCCTTGTTCAAAACCACAATATCACCAACATCCATGTTTGTTTTGTCAGACCATGCAAGCTGTAGGCTAGTCCTATTCGTTAGCCGGCCCCTTTCCTACTCTGGGTTCAGTGTTCTGTTGCTATGTGTTGTTATTAGTTGCTATGTGTCGCTATTTTGTTTGTATCTATGTGTAGATATGTTTTTCACTTTATGGGATCTAAATTGAATTCAGAAAAGGATGGTGTGGCCGCTAAACCTGCAGAACTCAACCTGTGTGATTCTCAAATCAACCTCAAAGGGTGAGATGCCACGCTCTGCCAATAGTTTCTAAGTGCTACTGAGCTATTCAAACACATTTCAATTATGTATGGCTGCGTGGCATGAGAAAATAAATATAAGTTCTGATAAACAACATGTATTCAGTTCTTCTTTGACTTTCATAATACTGCTTAAATACAACAAAAGGCTTGCTGAATTAAAACATTGAATTGAACATAAAAGGTACCATTACAAAATAATTACATTTGTAAAGGGCAGTTGACTACTGATGATACTGTGTTTCAACTACTGTAACTAATGAAATCTGAGTGCTATGTCGCAGTTAACATTGTGCTGACAATGCAAAACAATGATATAGTGTGCAGCCCTAGTAATGTGCAAACTATTTGTGCCCTTTTCCATGCAAATTAGCATCAATGCAAACATGGTCAAGAAGCTGGTGGTAACTGAAGCGTATTTATATCAGGTGAATGCTCAAACTATTTATTTTAAGATGAAATATATGTTATGGAAAATAAATGAAGTTCCTCTATACGTGGTCTAGGAAAATACATGAGAACATTAGGTTAGATCCAAGTGGCATACACTTCCCTTTCCTGTCTTAGTTGCCTCATCGGAGGCGGAGGTGCACTCCTGACAAGACTTCTGACTCAGGCTGCCTCTTAACCCTCTGATCTATGAATCACCCTCAATTGCTAAGTACATGTTTCACAATGCGAAAATATGAAACTCTCTGGGCAAGTTTGTGCTGTGATTGCATGCATGTTTGCATTATCTTCTGTGCATCAGACCTTGAGACATATATCTGTTACAAGAGATGAATCATTCATGTTGCTTTGTCAATGTTCCCTAATTTTAGAATAAAACCCCCTGTCTGTCTCTCAAAGACATTTTGGTTTCTAACTAGGACATTGCAAAGTAAGTGGCACTCAGTTCTGGCTCCTGAGGATCATGGCTCTGCAGAGGAATATATAGAGGTCATATTTGCAGAGTTCAGTCTCGCAGTGGGAACGGAAAAGCTAAGTAGATCAGACTAAACATATAAAGACTTTTACTTTATAGAAGGTTTGCATTTTTAAGGTCTGGGCTTACGTTTAATGTTTGTTTGTTACTCAGTTCCCTTTCATTTCAAAAATTAAATCAATATAAGATCCACTGAGACATCCTCAATTTGGCCTCACTTCCTCTTTTGGCCTTTCCCGAGATTAGAGCAGGTTGAGAGCATATCAGTACGTGGTGCTGCAGCTTTGTAAACTGATCTAGAGATGTAGGACATCCCATGAGGTGCTAGCCCAGCAGGCAGGCAGGAGATAGTCACAGGATCTCGCCTGCAGAGGTAGTTAGTTAGTTAGTGTTATATGATGTTACAACATGTTCTCATGTGGGCAACAAACAAAGTGCATGCACTGTGTTCTCTATCAGATACGTCTCTAAGCAACCACAAACATTCTTTGATCAAATATATACGTAAAATGTACAAAATTATCTCTGTTTGGAACAACATGATCTGCACCAAATGAGGAGTTTCTATTATGTCTGTTGAATACTGTTTGGAGTACCAACAATACTTCATTTAGATATTATACTTTGCTTGCTGTGATTTGGATTTTGGACTAGCCCATATTGCCATTTTGATACCATTTTGATTAGTTGTAACATTATTTGCAGCACCGCCAACAATTGGTGTACACAGGTTTGTATTGTAGCATCAAATGACCTGCTCTCTGTTGTTCCGCTACACATTCAACATTTCAGTCACTGCAGCAAATACAAAAATAATACAGTTTGGAGCACATGGAAAACTGTCTTCCCTTACAGCCATGCAGGGTTCACTCAATTTGGTGCTTGCAGAGACAAGAGGCTAACCCCATTTGCAGCCCTGTGCCGGGAGACTGACGATCAGGTTACCCCCCCTCCCTGATCAATGACTCAGCAAGTCATCTGGGAGCTACAGAGCTCTTTACCAGTACTCACTCTCCTTGCTTAAGTGCCCTTCTACCTCCTTCCATTTCCTACAGTTTCTCTTTGCCCATTTCCTTTCTACACATCTAATGCACACCTTAATATACATGGATCGGATTTCGAGGCGTAGTCGTGGGGGAGGGGGTCTGCAGTTCGGTGGACTAAGGATTGCACCACTGCTTTTTGCAGATGATGTGGTTCTAATGGCTTCATCGGTATGCGACCTTCAGCACTCACTGGATCGGTTCGCAACCCAGTGTGAAGCGGCTGGGATGAGGATCAGCACCTCCAAATCTGAGGCCATGGTTCTCAGCAGGAAACCGATGGACTGTCCACTCCAAGTAGGGAATGATTCCTTACCCCAAGTGAAGGAGTTCAAGTATCTCAGGGTCTTGTTCTCGAGTGAGGGAACAATGGAGCATGAGATGGGCCGGAGAATTGGAGAAGCAGGAGCGGTACTGCAGTCGCTTTACCGCACTGTTGTGACGAAAAGGGAGCTGAGCCAGAAGGCAAAGCTCTCTGTCTACCGGGCCATTTTCGTTCCTACCCTCACCTATGGTCATGAAGGATGGGTCATGACCGAAAGAACGAGATTGCGGATATAAGCGGCCGAGATGGGTTTTCTCCGCAGGGTGGCTGGTGTCTCCTTTAGGGATAAGGTGAGAAGTTCGGTCATCAGGGAGGGACTCGGAGTTGAGCCGCTCCTCCTTCGCGTCGAAAGGAGCCAGTTGAGGTGGTTCGGGCACCTAGTTAGGATTCCACCTGGGCGCCTCCCTAGGGAGGTGTTCCAGGCACGTCCAGCTGGGAAGAGACCAAGGGGTAGACCTAGGACCAGGTGGAGGGATTATATCTCTTCGCTGGCCTGGGAGCGCCTTGGGATCCCCCAGTCAGAGCTGGTTGATGTGGCCAGGGAAAGGAAAGTTTGGGGCTCTCTGCTGGAACTGCTGGAACTGCTACCCCCGCGACCCAACCACGGATAAGCGGAAGAAGATGGGTGGATGGATGGATAATGCACACCTTTTAACAGCCTTTGTGACCACATCCTGCTGAAGCTGGAAAAATTAAGCCATTACTGTTCTGCTTTTTAACCATATTCCTTACAGAAGAATGACTGTGGTTATGGTTGTAGTCACGTACTACTTGATCTGTGGAGATAGTGTTGGTCTGTGCTGCTGAACAAATCAGGAGATAAGAGATGTTGTTCACTCTCAGCAGGAAGTGGTTTAATGCCGTTGCTACTGGAATGACCTTAGCTTCCCTCAGAGGCAACGCTTGGCTCGTTTATTTTGGAACAGCCACAATATACCACTAGGCAGTGCTAACATGGCTTCCTATTCACATAAAGCACTGCCTGTTATTCTGGGCTCCATCTTAAATATTATGTTTTAGAGCTTCAGGAAGAAATTTTGATTCTGATCTATAAATCCTTGAAAATGCTTGAAATGTTATGTGTTTTCAAGGGTTGAAAAATGCTTGAATTTTGGGAATGGTGCTTGAAATTGTAAATGTTTTATTTTGCTTTTTAGATTAAAAGAAAATAAAGAAGTCGGAGCACGCTTAATTGCTTCGCTTTTACATAAAACAGCTCCGCTCCGGCCTCCGTATGCGCGTGACCTGCAACTGTTTTTGTTACGTGTGACCTGGGGGCATTCTGATGAGAGTGGTAGATGACAGTATACCGGGAGGTTGCCGTTTCAACGAGCGTTGGCTAGCAGAAGTCCAATACAAGCCATGGCTAAAACGAGGGTCAAGCCCACGAGTAGCCTCCTGCAAAGTTTGCAAAAAAATAATGTCAGTTGTTAACGATGGGAGAGTGTTTAAGCTAACGTTAGCAAGCTGAATAGCGAACTCGATGAGGGATAATAATAATAATAATTGCAGGGGACAATCATTTCAGAGGAGCGCACGCGTACCTATGTTAATATATGCGTTACAGTCGCCATCCTGTGGTGTTCAGAGGATGAAGCACTCACTGTTGTAATTCAACCAACCCAGTCTCACGGCATTTCGTGTTATAGTCACACAATATAATCTATTGATTCGACACAGAAAGATTTGAAAATCAATGTATTTCTACTGGTAGTATGTTTCGTGCCTAAACCAAATGTGACTTGCTCTATAGAAATCAGTCACATCAGGGCCGAATTCACCATATTGTGGGGGGGGGACATCCCCCCCAATATTCAGATACACTCAAAATGTCCCCCCCCCCCCCAATAAATAGCAAAAATAACAAAAAATTAAAACTGCGGTCACAGATGTGCACGCAGTTGTGGGCGGGCCTTCGCGTCCGAGCGCCTGTAGGGGAGGATCGCCGGTCGTCCCGGCGTCAAGCAGATGCGCGCGTGTCCTCCGAAATGAGCCGTTCGTAATTTCTGAAACGTGCGCGTCCCGGACTCCCAGGTCTTCCGGCAGCGACCGGGAAACGTATGTGGGCTCGCCGCCTCGAAGGAAAACACATTTCTGTAAAGGCTCGTCGACGATCGATTATCGCGGAGGCTGTCTGGAGGAGCCTTAACCTGTTAATCCCAGAGCCTGTTTTTCAGGTTTCAGGCTGGAAAATGACATTCCCAGAACAAATGACCATAACTTCACTTCTAAAAGGTTTATATGAATAATTGTTTTTATCAAAGCAAGGTTACATCTGTGATGGATGTAGAAGTGTCAGAATCAATATAGATTGTTCTGTGTCAGAGTAAATTCAGATGGAACATAGCAAAAAATGTAAATTCCTGTCTCCGCCTAAAGAAAACCCATTACTTATAGTGAAGACCACCCTTGAACGATGGGTTAGTAGCCTAAAAGCTTTAGGAATCCAATGTATAACATAATAAGTACCCTGTATCAAGATGTAGGCAAAACAAGTGACATTTGGCCTTTTTAGAGAGGTTTATGAAAATAAAGTCCAGGCGGAATAAGCTTTGGGCACATTTGACCTTTTTCAGGTACCAGACTATAAAAATCATTGTATTACATTGAATCATCACTATAGGTATTCATTCCACCCAAAACAACAACAAAAAATATTTAAAAAAAAATATTATTTTTTTTAATTAATTTTTTTTTAATATATTTTTGTATGTGTGAGTGTGTGTACTAGGTGTGTGTAAGTGTATGTGTGTGTATGTGTAGGTGTGTAGGTGTAGCTGTGTGGGTATGTGTAGGTGTGTGTAGCTGTGTGTGGATGTGTGTGTATGTAACTGTACCAACGCACTATACAATAAACTACACTGTAGGTCATTGTGTGTAAGTGTAGTTTGCACAATAAAAAAAAACGGAAACATAAGTGACATTTGACTCCAACTGGGGCAGATTTATTTCAAACATTTTACCAACACACTATAGGCATGTAAAAACAAACATTTTACCAACGTACTATACAATAAAATCACACTAGGTATATAAAAACAAGTAATTTTTTTTAAATAAACACTCGCAAAACGTTATACCTACCTGAACTTTATACCTATCTGAATGTTCCAGTATTTAGGTCGTGCCACTCCCTGAAACGGTTCTTTTTGACAGTGAAGCACAGAGGGACCTGGCACTTCCTGCAGTACACAGGTGTCTTCACCCTTTTGAGTCCAGCATCTAGGCACCTCCTGCAGTTCTTCCTGACCTTGGTGGCATCTTCCCCATAATACTCGGGCATGCATGTGGGTGGTGGAGGAGGGGGTGGTGGAGGTGCAGGGCCTTCAGCAGGGCCTTCAGCAAACTCCAATAATTCTGCAGCAAGCTGCTCCCTGAAAGTCTTCTGGGTGTGAGGCTTTGTCCTGCTGGGGTCACACCCCATCTAACAAATGTGGAAAAACAAAGAGATTAGATTAATTCACTGGCTTATACTTATAGGATAATATTGGACTATAAATGAATAATATGACACCAAATAAATAAGTAAACACATATATATATTAATTCACTGGCCATTCATTTAGAAAATGTAACTCCAAAAAGACAAGTAACACTATTTAGCATTTTGGCTAATCATTCCTGTTGGCTAAGCTAACACTAGGCGCATTCACACTGCGGTACTTTTCCCACAAAGGTTCATGCAAACTTAGTTCATGCGAATTCTCTTTAGTTCGCATGAACTAAGTAGAGATCGCGTTCACACCGGAAAAAGTCCCTGGGGGTGGATTAGGCAAATGAAGCCGCTGACGTCACTTCTTCTTCTTCTGCTTTGGGTTTACTGGCAGGCCGCAAACCACTTCACGGCGTATACTGCCGCCCAAAGTCCCCGGAGTTGGGGACCTTCCGAGTAAATCGCCAGAACGCCGACACCTCCTCATCTCCACCGCTCCCATGTTTTATTTTGTGTTGCCATAAGTTAGTCTCTCTGCGTTTCTGCGATGGGCTAATGCTAATGATAATAATGCTAATGCGAGGATAATAAAATGGCGGCTTCACAAAACTTTTTGGGAGTTTTACGGGGCGTGGTTTGCAATCCGCCCAGCCAATCAGACATATAGCTCTTTTCTCACAAAAGAGCCGCTCGAAAGTCCCTGCTCTCTAGCAGGGACTTTCGAGGGGGTAAAAAGGTTCGCATGAACTAATTTTAGTACCGGCTCTTTTTGGTGTGAACGCGATCATGAACTAAGTTTGCATGAACCTTTGTGGGAAAAGTACCTCAGTGTGAATGCGCCTACTGTAATGCAGTTCCACCAAACACAAAAGTAATATATAAAAAGGATAATATTGGACTATAAATGAATAATATTACACCAAATAAATAAATAAACACATGTATATATTCATTCACTGGCCATTCATTTAGAAAATGTAACTCCAAAAAGACAAGTAAAACTATTTAGCATTTTGCCTAATCATTCCTGTAGCTTCTTGGCTAAGCTAGCACTGTGACGCAGTTCCACCAAACACATAAGTAATATATAAAAACAGAGAGATTACATACCTTTCCCATGGTGGAAGTTCAACATCCGAGTCACTACTGTCCGGATCCAGGTCTGGCTGGAGGAGATCTTCATCATCCGACGAAGAGTCATCTGGTAGGATCATAGCCCCGCTATCGTCAGCTAGCATCTCTAGCACCTGCTCGCCTCGGTGGTGAAGCTCTCCCTTCTGGCTGCGTAATGGAGCCGGAGCGGGCGTAGTTTATACTACGCAGGATCATATCTTTGGAACCCATTGGTCGATTTGAGTGATTGACACCTTTTCTGAACCGTTAGAGCCAATAGAATCGAGTGACAGTTAGTAAGTCCCACTAAACACTTACGTCAAGTAGAGAGAGGTTTGCGTAAACAGCACGTGAGACAGCATTAGCTCGGGACTGCGAAACTTTATACCTACTCTGCTGCCATGAAAGTAATGATAGATTATCAGGAACAATTCTAAAGTGACTAAGAGACATTGGATTAACCTTAAACAGCGTTTTATTCCCTTGAACAAGAGCTTTGATCACAAAACAGCAACGGTAAGACATAATTATTGTTATGGTTTTGAAAACTGTTGTTTTTTTCTTTTCTAAGTTTTAAAGATCGTTTTTGCTAGTTAGCACCGGAATTAGCATCTGCCCGTTTTAGCTAAGGGCTAATGCTAACGCTTCTTGTGAGACTTTTGTTTTGTTTCGGTAAAAATGGTTCTTATCGTCAGTTAGCTGAGATTCTTCTCGTTAATCTGGTATAACACATTGATAGGTTTTTAAATATTAAGATGCCCTGAGACACTGTCGAGAAAAAAAAACAGGGTCCCCACCGGCGGGGACCTTCGGGCTTAACAGGTTAACCGTGGCGTGCGGTGCAGTGGGTTGTACAGACGTTCTGCCCTTGACTGTTTGTTTACTCAATAAACGCATCTCCTCTGGATATTAGGCCATGTATGTTCCATACCAGTAGAGTTTGCTTTTTGTTGTTGTGTTTATTGATCAAAAAGCAAACCTTCAATACAGCTGTTATGTGGTCAAGGTAAGTAAAGTAATAATTGAAGCTGTGTATTGGTTAATATTAGCATATGACTTAAAATGAAAACACAACAGCATTTCACAAAACGCTACAGCATTTCAGAAAACACCGCAGCATTTCAGAAAACACCACAGCATTTCACATTGGACAGAAAGGGTATTCCTTTAGGGAGAACACTTCTTGTTTATGATTGGACAGAGCCAGCCAGACAGCACTGCTGTGATTGGTTGTTTTTGCTGCCAGTGAAGAAATGACGCTTCGTGATTGGTCAACGTCCGACAGCGCAATATGTCCCAACCGGTCCCTCCCAACACATCAGCCGTTAGCACACACTCAGAGCTCACAGCTCCTCATATCTGTTCAGAAACTGGACAAAAGTTAAATATGTACAAACCAGGGTTTCCGCTAGGATTTTTTCTCGCCGGTCAAATGTCCGGGCAGAATTTATTTTACCGGACAAATTTTAAACTTACCCGTCATGTTTCAATAATAATAATAACAGTTGTGTAGCAGAGTTTCCGTTAGCAGGTTATTACCGGACTATGAGCAGATATGCTTCAGTTTAAAACTCAGTTCACGGGGCTCATTTTTATATTGCTTCAGTTTATAATCATAACGGATCGAAAAATTCAGATTCATTTTTCAATAAATTATTCCACAAACAACAAAATTATTACATTCAAACAAACTACTTGTAGTAGATAACGTACATTATTCAAAAGTTTAAATTAACTTTGAATAATAACACGGGAGAAACGGATCCTCTCTTTTCCCCTCTCTCTCTCCTGACAGCCCGTCAGTTTCTCATGCAGCTCCTGCAGCTCGCTAAACAGAGGGCAGGGCTTCAGGTGATTATGCAGAGCTGCGTGTCTCGGTCAGACTCAGCAGCTGATCTGATCTCTCTCGCGTCCGGTTATACTTCACTCGCGTTTATGTCCATATCGATCAGATCCAGCTCTCCTGATTGGCCTTTATAGAGAGCACCGATACAACTATTAAGAGTGAATATCGGCCGATAATGACCGACGGCCGATCGATCGGAGCCTCCCTAATTATTACCAGACATTTTGACCGGCAGGTTTTGAATTTACCGGTTTTTAATAAATGTTACCAGCTAAAAAACGGTAATTACCGGCTAACGGAAACCCTGGTACAAACCACAGACTGTCTATGTCATGGCGAATGCAGTCGCTGCTTTATTTATGTCTGTATGACGTTGTTGTGAGTGTGGACGGAGCAGCGACAGGTGAGTTTAGCCTGATGGATCCGATTCCATTCTGAAAACACGCATTTTAAAAGCTTTTCACCTGCCGTCTTGTCTGCAGACTTGTCAAAGCATTAATTCATGGTTTTTACTAACCGGTATCAGTATGTAGTTACTTCGGCATCACTTTGAAACGTGTATTACAATTAAATCACTGTCAAATATGTTCATTTTGTTGTAGTTGGTATCTCCTATAGGATTTACATGGAGATACTTCCCGCCCCCTCTCCAGCGCATCTTGTTTGAATGACAGGAGCAAACACAGCTGACAGCTGCGGTGAAACTCGAGCGACTGGAGCGATGCGAATATTGGGTGGTCTACCATAGTATTTACATGGAGATAAGCCCCTTAAAAACCATGAATTAATAAAGCATTAATTCTGTGTTTACTCCTGTGATTCAAAAAAGACGCTGGAGAGGGGGCGGGCCGTATCTCCATGTAAATCCTATCGGAATCGGATCGATCAGGCTAAACTAACCTGTAGCTGCTCCGTCCACACTCACAACAACATAATATAGACATAAATAAAGCAGCGACTGTATTCGCCATGACATAGACAGTCTGTGTTTTGCATATCTTTAACTTTTGTCCAGTTTCTGAACAGATATGAGGAGCTGTGAGCTCTGAGTGTGTGCTAACAGCTAACGGCTGATGTGTTGGGCCAATCACAAAGTCATTTCTTGATTGGCAGCAAAAACAACCAATCACAGCAGTGCTTCTCTGGCTGGCTCTGTCCAATCACAAACAATAAGTGTTCTCCCTAAGGAATACCCTTTCCGTCCAATGTGAAATGCTGCGGTGTTTTGTGAAATGCTGCGGTGTTTTGTGAAATGCTGCTGTGTTTTCTGAAATGCTGCAGTGTTTTGTGAAATGCTGCGGCGTTTTGTGAAATGCTGTTGTGTTTTCTGAAATGCTGTGGCGATTTGTGAAATGCTGTTGTGTTTTGTGAAATGCTGTTGTGTTTTGTGAAATTCTGTTGTGTTTTGTGAAATGCTGTGGTTTCTTGCACTTCAGGGCCACCGTACAATAGAGATGTTTTTATTTTAAAGTAAATTCAGATGGAACATAGTAAAAACATGTCAATTCTAATGTCCGCCTAAAAAAAACAAAAACATTACTTATAGTGAAAACCACCCTTGAATGATGAGTTTAGTAGACTAAAAGCTTTAGGAATCCAAACTATAACATATAAGTACCCTGTATCAAGATTGATGCAAAACACGTGAAATTTGACCTTTTTAGAGAGGTTTAGAAAAATAAAGTCCACCTCACCTCTGGGTAATTTGGGAACCATCAGTTCCATTTGAACGTTTTCACTGTAAAAATCATTTTATTACTTTGAATTATCACTATAGGTATTCATTCCATCCTAATACAACTGTTGTGAAAAAATAAATAAAATAAAACATACTCTGTTATCCTCTTAGGCTCCACGGACCCGAAATCGCGTCATTTGCAGGAAACAACGTCTAAGGAAGCTTAATATTTAATAAACTATGAATATTTTATATCCATAGAATGGGGAAAAAACTAATTTAACTGGTGTAACGAGGTTACCAACAAAAACGTACATCAAAACAAGTGGCGCTAGGTATTAGCATTAGCACTGCACACACCCACCGCGTGTTCCAATGAAAAGCATACATATATATAAATAAAGTATAAAGTATAGGTCAACACATTTCAGTATAACACACCAATTGCGATATTACTCACGTTTGACCGTGGAGCAGGGTTTCTATGTACCGAGAAGTGGGTAGTTTAATGAGTCTGTTGACGACAAAACCTCCGCGCACACAGACAGCCAAGGCAAGCTACCTGAATTAAGTCTCTCCCTAAACCGGAAATACCGGAAATGTGACATCCGGTTTGTCATTCACAATAAAGTTTTTCAAAATAAAGGTACATTTAATATTGACGTATCAAATTGATTCAAATGTCTTACACAACACATGTATCGAGACAATAAATGAACTTTTTATATAGTCGATCAACACTGTGTATGTTACTCATTACAGGATAATCACATGGCACTAAATCAGACCGGCTGTTCTCCTCTGTTTACATCCTGCTGGTTTAAATTATGTGTTCTATAGGCTCTGTGCACAAGATTGAGTTGAGTAGTGAGCCATTCGTTTTTTTTTCGTGGTGAGATGTCTGCTGAGAGGTCCTTGTATACCTCGCTGACTTTGAGGACATCTGGGTCTGGCAGTTCCCCCCGCACGGCCTTGTAACGTGTACTCCTTTGAACACAGCTACATACAATTACGTAGGACAATATATATTACCTTACACCGTCAGCAACTGTAAACTGCTTTGGCATAGTGGAAATGAACACCATGTCACTCACTCTGCCTGGTTTCACACACTATTAATTACACAAAAGAATTGTCAATTTAATTGAAAAGGTCGTTGATGCAATATACTAAATCAGCTCTTGGCACAAAGGAAATACTCATTAAATCATGGATTGGCTGTGAACACATACTGTTCTATTGTATTGCATAGAAAGATGTGTTACTGTTGTGCTTGTAGTGGAAATACTGTTTGTAGTCGTAGATAGAAAAACAAAGATGGAAAACATTTCACCATACATTGTTTAGGAGTTTTATATGTATTGGGTGTTTATGGTTAGCTGTTGCTGGTAAATTTGTGTGCCATCATAATAGTAATGTGTATACAGCGTTTCGTGAATATCTGGAAAACTATATGCGAGTAGTTTGGAGTCATTTGAGATGTAAATCGTCAAAAATGGTACATTCTCTGTTAGCTTACGTTCGCCCCGATTGAGCTAGCAACTATTTTATTCGCAATTTAACATGATATTGGATATGGGCTTAACTTGTCCTGGACTGGAATTTTCCCGATCTTTTCCCGAGGAGGTGTTTGCGAAAAAGCGCTTAAAATGCATGAATAACACAGATTTTTCTAAATGGCCGACTTTCTGGGGGGCGGGCTAATGGAAGCTATTTTGAAATATGTCCGCAATTCCATCAGTAATGTCTGTGGCAAGATTGGGGTAGTTTGGAGAAACTATATGTGACTATCGCACAATAGGGGGCGCTACTGAGCTGGTGTACAAAAATGTAAAAAAAATGTGTACAGTCTGGAAAAAGACGTGGGTTGTGACGTGTTCCAAGTTCTGCGTCCGAAAGTCATTTTAGCGATTTTGTGGCATTTAAATCGTCAAAATTGGTACATGTTCCGTTAGCTTACGAGCTCCCCGTTTGAGCAGTCAACTATTCATTCGCAATTTAGCATCACATTGGATATGGGCTGATCTTGTCCTGGTTTGAAATTTTTCCGATAATTTTCCTAGGACAAGTATGCGAAAATGCGCTTAAAATGGACATATTTCAAAATGGCCGACTTCATGGGGGGCGGAGATAATGGAAGCCATTTTGAAATATGTCCGCATTTCCATGAGGAATCTCTGTGCCAAGTTTCGGGTAGTTCGAAGAAACTATATTTGACTACCGCACAATAGGGGGCGCTACTGAGACATATTTGCTAAAACGTCCGATTTTTTTCTATAGTCTGGAAAAGGTTGTGGGCTGTGACATGCGTTCCGAATTTAAAGGCCGTAACTCATTTTCTACCCTACTTATGGCTCGGTACATTTTTTTAACCCTTCGATTTCGAGAAAAAACTGAATAGGACACGCCCACATTTTTCATTGGTTGCGACCCTCTAAATCTCAGTTTATACTTACCCTGCCAGTATGTCTATGACAATATATATTTGTTTAGTCCATCGGTTCTTGAGATATAAATTAGTTGTGTTTTTGGCGCCCCCTATTGTTCGAAATGAACATTGTTTGTTGTGCCTATTCCCCAAGACACACTGAACCTATCCACCGAAATCTGTGATATTTGGATACATTTTGGATGAATTGTGAGCATTTATGTGTAGGCCACACCCTTTTGCTAATACGTTTTGATTGATGTCGGCCACATTTTTCCACACCTCGTGCTCATTTTGTACGGTAATGTGTCTGCCCCTCCATTGATACTGTGCACTAAGTTTGGTTTGGAAAATCAAGAAATTGGAATTGAAATTAATATTTCAATGTTTTTCACATTATGCTAATTAAAAAAAATCAAAGTAGGCGGAGCTTCGGGATATGAGAGGATAATATGTAGAGCTGCTCCACCCGGATAAGTGTGCAAAATTTCAGGTCCGTCAGACTTACGCTGCGACTTTGTAAATTTTTAGAAACACTGAATTTACACAGGTGGCGCTAGAGAGCAAGTTGAAAAGTTTTCTCCCATCGAATCCAGAATGTTAACATTTTCACCGGTCCTGGCGGCGTTGCCAAATGTCGCTACATGAATAGTGTCGTAACCCCCTCAAAAACAGGTCGAAAGTGCAGAACCGGTAACAGAAGAATAATAATACTGACGATTTCAATAGGTCTTTGCACTACGTGCTCAGGCCCTAATAAATACATTTTATTAAAATAAAATTGCTATTCTATGACTTTTTTATTTTGGCTATTTGTAGACTTGAAAATCTTTATTTTATGTTATTGTGAACTTCACCAAAATGATATATTCTTTTCATATGTAAATTGGTTCCGCCTTGTTTGTTTATGCATACCTTTATTTTGTACCCGGGGTGTACTTTACTGTGCACGTCTGAGTCCAGCTTCAGTTAGCTTGATGCTCCAAGCAGGTCAGTCATGTTTTAATTTGCCCTCCATCAGTTCTGGTATCTTTTCTAGTTAGCCCTAAATTAATCTATATTATTTTATTTCGTAATGTTAATGAACCCTCCGGTTTAGCTTCTTTGTGTAAGTAACTTGTAGTTCTGATGTTAAAACCGAACTTCTCAGGAATAGTAGCTAACTAGCTGTGGGCTAGCTGGTTTCAGTTGCTAGCCAGGGTTTGGCGGGCTAGTGTAAACTATGTGGAAAATGACAGTGTCGTTTTGGATGTATACATATTTATTCATGAGTATTATTTCTTTGTAGAGTGTGGAAAGATTTAAAACTGTGATGTGTGACAGCTATGGAATACCAAAGGTGCCAGAATTAATTAAATAAATACTCTACAATTATGAAATAGTATTTCATAATCGTCAGAAGCATTTCAAAGATACTCACACACAGGAGGGTTGCAGTGTGCACCATAGCTCGCGCTGGGTTTAGAACGCTCGGAATTGCTAATAAACATGTTTAATTATCTTATATCCAGCGCTGCTGACCCGGATTCATCACATCAGCAACTGCAGATCGCCGAGGTCAAGCTGTAAGCATGAGCAAGAGGAAGAGTGGCAGTGACATTAGACAGTTTTTGGGGAAGTTGGGGGTCTTTTGATTTTGATTGAGCGGCAAGCAGCTAGTGCGAGTTGTGACTGTAAAACAAAAGGGCAATAAAGTGTTCCTGTTTCTGAAATTGCGTGGAACAGACCTTTCTATGGATTAAAATGCTTTAATATGATTATGGTTATAGTTGTACTTTATTCATCCCGAATCTCTGCCATTACAAACAACGAAACAAGAAAAGCGAAACTAGATAAAATAGGGCGATGTAATACAATGCACAATTAGACATTATGGTAAAACATTTTAACCAGTTAAGCCCCAAGCCTGTTTTTCAGGTCTCAGGCTCGAAAATGACATTCCCAGAACAATTGACTATATCTTCACTTCTAAAATGGGTAAATGAATAATCTTTTTTCTCAAAGCAATGATAAACCTGTGAGTTGGATGTAGAAAAAGTCAGAATCAATATAGATGTTTTTAAAGTAAATTCAGATTGAACATAGTAAAAAAATGTAAATTATAGTGTCCGTCCAGAAAATAAACCATTACTTTAGTGAAAACCACCCTTGAAATTCTGAATGATGGGATAGTAGACTAAAAGCTTTAGGAATCCATACTAACATATAATAAGTACCCTGTATCAAGATTGATGCAAAACAAGTATTTCCAAGGCACACCTTTATATGATCATTATAGTTATACAAAATAAGACAATAACAGGTATGAAATAATTCCAACTCATACTACAGTTTAAAAGGGGAGTGATTTGTAAAATATGCATAAAGAAAAAGTAAATCTGTTCAGTTCTGTTTCATATGGTGTCCCTAATTTTGCTCTTAAAGTGCACCAGATAGATGATAGATGATAGATGATAGATGATAACTTCAACATTTAAAAAAAAAAAATAATAATCTTCCCGGGGGAGCATGCCCCCGGACCCCCCTAGAGGAGATTAGGTCCACCACCTGCCCACACCCCCCGTCAAATTGTCCCACCCACATTGAGGATGCTTCCTACGCCCATGCCTGAGACACAGTTTCTTGAATATTGTTGTGTTTTGCCCGCAGGGGTATGGGGTTTAACAGGTTTTAAAGTATCCCATGTGTTAGTGAATTTTTATATATTTTCCTTTTAGAATGGCAGGAAATTAGTATTCAAATTTTGATTGAATTTTTGGTCCCCCCCAATGTTGACTCCATGAATACGGCCTTGAGTCACATTGACCCGAAGACACATTTTCATTTGTATTACTGCTCTGGGGGAAGCTCGCGAGTGTGTGTAATAGGGGTGCAACAACTAATCGACTTAATCGATTAAAATCGATTACCAAATTAGTTGGCAACTAATTCAGTCGTCGATTCGTTGGTGACGTCATCACATGTGTTCTACACCCCGTTAAGCTCCAACGTTATCGCTCTTTTTTATCGGTACAGGAGACATTTAAAACATATGTCATATGTATTATTGCTACATAAAAATTATATCAGTCTTAGTGTCGCCAACTCCGTTTCTAATATGCAATATGACTACAAAATGCGTCTATAATGTATTTTCGATCTTCCCAATTCAGACGAGAGATCTCTCCCCCGCCTGCTTACGAGGGGGCGGGGCAGTTTACACACACACGCAGCTGCTACATGAATGCAACACACACACACACACACACACACACACACACACACACACACACACACACACACACACACACACACACACACACACACACACACACACACACACACACACAGACAGAGGAGATGGCGGAGAGAACGCGCTCCGAGGTGTGGTTAAACTTTAGCCGTCTCGATGTGGACAATGCTCGTTACCAAAAGTGCAATAACAGTTTATCATGTAAGGGCGGTAACACGAGCAATTTGTCTAAACATTTAGCAAAAGGGCTCCAGATCCAGACGGAGAAATGCACCGGGTTCCACTGTCTTTCTAGCAGCTCTGTAGCCCCATCCACGAGTAACGTTTCCACGTCAGGTGTTATGTATGCTAGCAGCAACACACAGAGTTAACTCAGTTATAAAAACATGGGTTAATGATTGGAGGTAACTGAGTTATTTATTTTGTTAAAGTTTCAGCTATTCTGTTTACAGTTCTGTCATCACATTATTTAATATGATTTGTTAAAACATTGTTGTTTCTTTTGATGTGAAATATTATGCATTTAATTAAAATAAAAAGCAATGTTAGTTTTGTTCACGATTTGTTTAGTTAGTTTACCTTATGTCTTGTCAAAAGAACCGTTAATACTATCGTTAAAAGGACCGGATCGATAAGCAGTATCGATATAAGTAGTAGTACAGTTAAAACCTTAACGATCCGAATAATTGATTAATCGTTTCAATAATCGATTAATCGTTTCATTAATCGATAGATTAATCGATTATCAAATTAGTCGTTTGTTACAGCCCTAGTGTGTAATAGTATGTTTGTGTGTATTGTATTTGTGTACCGGGGAAACACTCACAAGAAACACCGACTGTTGTTATGCTTCTAGAATTTACATGTAGAAAACCTAAAGCTTTACGAGAGCAGAAGTCAGGGAAACTCAGATCATTGTGACAAAGATTGACATCAGGGCACAGGTCAGAACTAGGGCTACATACAATAGAAGGTCCAGGATGAACATGCACATTGCCCGATATCATCAGTAGTAATACAATCAGAGCACGGCCAAGAGCTAGCAGTGAGTAACAATGCCTAGTTTGTTTTGTGCGCACATTGACAGTGGAATGTAGCGTAATCATCTTGTGTAGAGACCTCATATTCACACATGATAGTAGTGGCTGTTCGCATTTGTTATGCGCAGGAGGGGGTAGGGAGGCGGCGGCGAATAACGCAAGGAAAAATCAGTACAGTTTGGGATTAGCCATTGTTATTCCAGTGAAGGTAGGAAGCAGCACTCACCCAGAGGTCAACAGTCCTTGGTTGTCCAAGTCCTTGGTTGTTTATAGCATAAAGAACATCTGATTTAATGTGAGGTAGGGAAATAATCATTTGAGTATAAGTATGTACAGCTGTAAGATGCTTGAAAGGTGCTTGAATTTGACTGTGGAAAAGGTGTAAGAACCCTGGGTATTGCTCTTAAGCTCTATTCAACATGTATATTTTACACTATTTGTATTAATGTTTGCTTTCCTATCTTAGTCTGCCACACCATTGTAAAAGAGATCATTCCATTAAACACTTTCTTTAATTTATTTATGATATTATATTATTGGCGCCTACTTAAAGACTTTTATATGTTCACTGACTTTCTTTCTAACACTGCTTCTTATTTTTTTTACAATGGATGTGTAGATACTTGTTGATTTACTTGTATTAACGTGTGCTTGCCTCTTTATTTATTATCTTAGTCTACTAGCAGTGGGCCTGCACTTTTCCCTGCTGAGGGGACTAATAAAGTGCTTCTGCGGCATAAACAGGGTTGGATAATGTGGTGCTTAAAGAAAGCAACCTTCAATGAGACAATATCAAGCATCAACTATACGTAAATACTTGAGGATGAAATGTAAAAGTTTGTTTGTCAACATTTTCCTCTGTTCTCTGGACAGGTGTGGTTAGCTGAAACGCAGCCATGATGAAATCGGGCGCCACCAAGGTGGGGCTGCCCAAGTCTGGACTCCAGGAGCGGACCAAGCAGAACTCCTTTGCTTCATCCTCCTCCACCACCACCTCCACAGCCATGAAGACCTCCAGATCCTCCAACACACTGGCCTCAGACCAGCGCCTCAGTAGGGTGAGTCACAAACACAACACAATCCTACACATAATATGTTGCATTGTTGGAGGAGCTCTGGACCTAAGATTTGCATTGCCATAACTACACTGTAGCTACTGTGCGCATGATAATAAAACCTTTGAATCTTGAATCCAGAGTTCACCTCCTGTTCTAAAGCATAGGTGCAGCCAGAGGTGGAGGAAGTACTCAGATCTTTTACTGAAGAAAAGGTGTTCCAAATCAAAGTTCTGTATTCAGTACAAATGTATCTGCATCTAAATATACTATACAGTAAGAACCAAAAAAAATACTAATGATAAATGAATGTGTCTGTTACAGGTAGTGAAGATAGAGCTGATTTGAATTACTTTATATACGGCTGCTGGATGTGTTCCCAAAAAACAATGGGTCAATGTTTATTAATTAGTTTAGTATATTTTGTATAAGCTAATAATCTGAAGCTATATACATGTAGTAATTAAAGCTGTCAAATAAATGTGGTAGAGTACAATCTCGGTTTCCAAATGTAGTGGAGTAGTAAAAAGCACAAGTTGAAAATACTCAGGTAAATTCAAGTAACTTTAAAATTGTACTTAAGTACAGTACTTGAGTATGTACTTTATTGTATGATAATAATAATGGTCCAAAATGAAGTCGTAATGCACTTTCTCAATTGAAAAATGAAAATTATACAAACTTGTAATCCACCATAAAGGCACATGCTCATACCTTCACATAATGAATGAAGCAAATTGCATAGCTATTAAACATAATGTTAACATTAGTAGAGCTATATGGTTGATACTTAGAGGCTGTGCTGTTTGTGTTTCCAGATGAAAAGAGCCAGCAGTGACGATGCCTTGACGAAGCCCGCACTGGGAGCGGCCTCTGGCTCCCGGATGAAAAAGACTGTAACCACTGGAGCCATCTCAGATCTGCTGGAGGCCCGCCCTCGCAGCCTGTCGGGTAGGGGACTTCCTGTCTTATCAGATATCTTTAATGACCTCATTTTAGAGACTTGGTTTGATGTCAAAATGCCAAAAATCGGGAAGAGTGTTGCAATGCTCACACATTATGGATGTGACTCGTATCTGTGTCAGAGTTAGGAGATTATTATGGTTAACACTGCAGTATGAAAGTAATGCAACTGACCACTAGAGGGCCACAGTTCACCATTAAACAGGTGGTAAGTTTAGAGATTTTCCTCTTTCCCCTTTTTTGTTTTCCTTTTCTCTTGATTTGGTTGGCATTGATGAGATGCAGGTGGCTGAAGAGGACTAAGGTTCTCTGGGTTTTGGTCCAAAACTAGGAGACTGGAGGCATTCATGGTCTACTCCTCTCAAAACAACAGCTCAGCCACCCGATTAACAGGCTATGTTTTTTATTACAAATGAGGAAAATGTACTTCTTTCTCTCCAAAAAGAGAACAATTATGTGGTTTTTTTTGGCTGGCCTTTTGGTGTGATGTTGCTTTATTCTGTGCTAGCCTTAAGCATTATGTAACATTTTCAAATGAGACGAGATTATTGAGAATGCAATTTTTGTAATACTGTAGAGATGTAATTATGGGCAGTATTTCACAAGCATATTTCTCAAGTAATGGCCGTATATATCCACATTTGAAAAGCAACATTAAAATACAGTTATCATCTAAAGACGTGACGTCCACAATATCTTCCCCATCACCCTCCAGCCCCCTTCCTGCTTAACACACGTGTATAAATTAACATTTATGGTATATTAGTATATTTTGAGATAATTTTCTTCAAAATAATGATGAAATATATCACATCCAGTGGTGAAATTATTTTCCAATTATTTCAATATTAGTCTCTATTAGTCAATATTAGGCTAACTGCGAAGTTGTAACAAGAATAACTTCAGCAACATCTCAAACAACATTAAACAGGCATACTGATATTTTATGGCTCTCCTGTTGTATGAGAAGACCAGGAGAAGGGTGTAAATAACTGACAGACTTGATGACTACGGCTTCTGCGTTGAACACATTGCTGTTGTATGAGCTAGGTGTGCCACTGGATAAACAGAGCAACTACAAATAGAGCTGATGGAAAAACATGTATTACATATAAGACAAATGTGGCTGTAGGTAATGACAGGGATTTGTTTGCAGTAATTAATGTTGTTCCCAACATGAGGGAGGTGGCTGTGTTTGCATTTGGTGTCCAAACCACAGTTTGATGTGCACTAGTGAGAATTCTCCTTCAAAGGCTTGTGTTGTTGTGCTAAAGCAAAGATAATTGAATTCTACTTGACAAAGCCTCCAGTGGAGCTGAGAAACCGAGGCCAAGTGAGGCTCTGGGTCTTTCAAACACAATTAGGCTGTGGGTCCGTCCAGCTTTCAGTGAATTGGACTCTAATTACCCAAAGTTTGTCTTGTCCTCCTTAGCTGTTTTCACACCCAAGGACAAAACCAGATTCCCAGTTGGTCTTCCCATATTACTCTTTGCTAGCCCCTTCATGGTCGTCAACCAAAGTTGAGGATAGGAATATTGTTAAATAATCATTTGTATTAAAGTTGCAATTAACAACTTTCCAACTGTTGGTGTTTGATATTCATATGAACAAGCAGGACAATCTACATGTTCATATCGTTGGCAACATTTATACCACGCAAACTGGCTATTGTAAGGAAGAAACAATCATAAAGATCACAATATGAAGTAGAAACCCTGATCTCAGTGCTATGATAAAGGCAGACTGAAGGAAACGCCTGGTAGACAGGCAGGTTTGGTAAATTATGTAATGGTTTTTTAATATCTTTACCTCTTTGCCTCCTTTGTCAACAGGTCCTTTGCAAGGTAGTTTTCACAGTTAATGTCCCTTCTAGAGCGCTTTTGTCTTGTGCTGCTTTTAGAGCAGAAGGGGCTAGCAGTAAAAGGCCATCCATGACTATGTGACTGACTTTGTTCAGACTATAGTCTCTATGCTATTATTTTGTTACCTTCGTAAGTATAGGCATACAGTAACTCAAGCTTCATCTGCTTCCTTTGTGTGCTCTAAGTGTAACCTTCATTTTCCTGGGAGATCATACCCTATCATAGATCAAATTGCATAGTGAAAGCGGAGCCTAACCAACGTCAGTGGTGTCATTATTCTACATTTTGCAATCAACATTTACTTTATAATGATCAGTTAAAGCAACAGACATAGTCTATTGCCACTGTAAAGAAACTCATCAGAGCTGCTGTTATCATATTGATGATTTTAAAATCATCAAGGATGTAGAACTTCAAATAATGTTCCCATAGTGGAAGCTGTTTTGTTCTGCACCTGCCACCTGTGCTGCGCTCTACATCAGTGCACGTCAAGAAGTATAACGACAGACAATGAATGGATACGTCTAACAGGTCTCAAAAATCTAAATAATCAGCAAGTGGAAAATCCTATTTGACACCTGAAAGAGCAGCAATGGTTAATCATGCATGCCGGCGGTGACAATCATCATTTAGCCTCCTGCTATCATTTCTAAGCCACTGAGCATGAGAGTTCTGCTGAAATGTCCACACCGAGGAAATGCCACGATTTGAATATAGATTGGGGTGATGATCTGTGGTATTTTAAACTCATTGAAGTTTTTATCTGAAAGCTTTAATATTTATTGATGTAGAAAGGAAAGTGTCTGAAGTAAAATCTGTTTTGGGTAAAGAGAAAGTTCCCCGAAATCTAATTTGCATCATGGCATTTGGGCAAAATGCATATTCTCAAATACTGAGATTTCTTGTGTGATTGTCGAACCTCAGATTGAGGAGGAACAATGCGGATTCCGTCCTGGTCGTGGAACCACGGATCAGCTTTTTACTCTTGCAAGGATCCTGGAGGGGGCCTGGGAGTATGCTTATCCGGTCAACATGTGTTTTGTAGATTTGGAGAAGGCCTATGACCGGGTTCCCAGGGAGTTGCTGCAGGAGTATGGGGTGAGGGGGTCTCTACTCAGGGCCATCCAATCTCTGTACTCCCAAAGCGAGAGCTGTGTCCGGGTCCTCGGCAGTAAGTCAGACCCATTTCCGGTGATGGTTGGCCTCCGCCAGGGCTGCGCTTTGTCACCAATCGTGTTTGTAATATTCATGGCTGGATTTCGAGGCGTAGTCGTGGGGGAGGGGGTCTGCAGTTCGGTGGACTAAGGATTGCACCACTGCTTTTTGCAGATGATGTGGTTCTAATGGCTTCATTGGTCTGCGACCTTCAGCACTCACTGGATCGGTTCGCAACCGAGTGTGAAGCGGCTGGGATGAGGATCAGCACCTCCAAATCTGAGGCCATGGTTCTCAGCAGGAAACCGATGGACTGTCCACTCCAAGTAGGGAATGAGTCCTTACCCCAAGTGAAGGAGTTCAAGTATCTCGAGGTCTTGTTCTCGAGTGAGGGAACAATGGAGCGTGAGATGGGCCGGAGTATCGGAGCAGCGGGAGCGGTACTGCAGTCGCTTTACCGCACCGTTGTGACGAAAAGGGAGCTGAGCCAGAAGGCAAAGCTCTCTGTCTACCGGGCCATTTTCGTTCCTACCCTCACCTATGGTCATGAAGGATGGGTCATGACCGAAAGAACGAGATCGCGGATACAAGCGGCCGAGATGGGTTTTCTCCGCAGGGTGGCTGGCGTCTCCCTTAGGGATAAGGTGAGAAGTTCAGTCATCAGGGAGGGACTCGGAGTTGAACCGCTCCTCCTTCGCGTCAAAAGGAGCCAGTTGAGGTGGTTCGGGCACCTAGTTAGGATGCCATCTGGGCGCCTCCCTAGGGAGGTGTTCCAGGCACGTCCAGCTAGGAAGATACCGAGGGGTATACCTAGGACCAGGTGGAGGGATTATATCTCTTCGCTGGCCTGGGAGCGCCTTGGGATCCCCCAGTCAGAGCTAGTTGATGTGGCCAGGGAAAAGAAAGTTTGGGGCTCTCTGCTGGAACTGCTACCTCCGTGACCCGACCACGGATAAGCGGGATAAGATGGATGGATGGATGTTGTCGTTATCATCAGTGTTGTCAGGTTTGTCTTAAACAAATGGGTTTCCCCCCCTTGTTGATATGTGACATTACTCTTGTTTAAAAAGAAGTTGGGGCATATTGGTCTCTATAGCAGTGGTTCCCAACCTGGGGGGGCGCCAAAGATCGCAGGGGGAGCGCCAGGCCTCAGATGATTTGAGGCCAAATATCATATTTAGACTTAAAAAAATACATGATTGTCACTAAAAGCCTTGTCTCTACATTACAATACAATATACAAAATAATTGATTAATTAATTTGAATAACAATTGAAGTTAGTTAAAGGCATAAAAAGACAGAAATGTATAATTCTTTCTTTAATTTGAAATGTTTCTTCTGCCCGTAAAGTGTCCAACCCGGGCTTTTCTGGATAAGCGCATTTCTAAAACATAGTCATTGTCCATGCCGGTTTCAGTTGGATTATTTGTCACAATTGCTCCGAATGCTGTCCTTTGACCCTGGTTACCACTGTCCTTTCAGAGAACAGTTGGATTTGACATAGCTATTTTGATGATGATATAAACCTGTGCAGCACTATTAATTTCATCGGCCGTATTCACTATGCTCTGCGCCCTGCCTTGTGGTGAGCTCAGAGAAAATCACGTGATGGCAGATTAAGGCCCACTGCAGCAGAACTGTCATCATACCCCTCAAGAAGTAATTGAGTTTTTCTCAGAGACCATTCCAGTTCATTTTGTGACTAGGCTGTGGACAGATGACCAGACCCACCCTGAGTGGTGAGGGTTGGGTATCGTTTGTATTTCCACGATTCCGATTCTACTTTTCGATTCCGGTTCTTAACGGTTCTCAATTCCGATTCTTTGAGGGGCAGGGTAAAAAAATGATACATGCTTCTTCCACCAAATTTTTTTTATTTATTTCGAGAAACTTTTACACAGGTTAGTTTAAAGTAATACTCACATTAATCAGTCTGTTTATATTCACTGCTATGTAACTGTAACCTGAGAACCACTGAAGCTACAACAGTGCAACAGTCCAACTTTTAAAGAACAGTTCTTGTTAAGAAAAACAAGCATATCTGCCTTCTCAGGCATACCCGGAAGAAATGTTTGAACATTTTGAAGTAAAATGCTTCAATCTGGTGCACTTTAAGCAGAATTACTAGAGACTAGTACAACTCTAAACACCCATATGAAAAAGATCGGTTTACATTTTAATAATTAAATAAGTATGTGAGCATAACCAGTAACCTACCATAGCCAATAACAAATACATGCAACGTATTTTATTTTTGTTGTTCATTCATATCTTATTTTACTATTTTATCTATGCATATTTTTTGTATCTCTGCAGTTTAAAACGTTATCTCTGGCCGAACATTAGGCTGAGCACCAACGGTCAAAACATTTTTTTTTTCTCCCAGAGCTGTCAGCGCAGCGCCTCCACAGATCTGGTGCCCTAGGCGAACATCTATAACGCCAGTACAACGGGCCGGCCCTGGTCTCAGGTTACACTGTAGGAAGTGTAGGTAGTAGTACAACGCTACATTTCCCGCCCCGCTGCAGTCATGCAGTAGGCTACGGAGAGCGGCGAGAAACATTTCCTCAGGCATCGAAAAGCGGAACCGAAATTCACATTTCTAAATGATGCCGTTGGAATCGAAATGTTGGAACCGGTTCCGAACCGGAACCGGTTTTCGGTACCCAACCCTATGAGTGGTAAACACCTATTTTAACTTAAGGTAAATGTAAAGAGTCATTTGCTGCTCACAAATGATGCGTCTCTATTTGGTAACAGTTCGTCATGTGTCAAAGTGTTATTGTACCCTCATCCCCCTACTGAAAATTATGCAAATCAATTGTAGGAATGAGGTCGGCAATAGATGCATTATTTATTTTCTCAAGTTTGATTCATAACTGAGTCACACATGCCTAAGAATCTGTGCGTACATCAGAAAGCAAAGACGCAAACATTAAAGCGTCCTTCTTGTGATAATCAGTAGTTATAAAGATACTATGGTATGTGAAGACAGAGCAGGGTTTTTTCTAGAAAAATATAGTATGAAGGCAATACTGTGGCGTTGATCTTATAAGATATATCAATTCTCGCGAGAATATGACACCACGGACGTTAACAACAACGCGACGTCTGAGCTCCGTAAAAACAAAGCTGTCTATGCCGTATGACACGATTTTCATGTTTTTGGAGTAATTATACAGTTTTTGAAGAACAGAAATATTATTTATTGGGCAACATTTTCCGGTCATAAAATGTATCTGTAATTTACATTTTGACTAGGATATAATATTTCGACAATATCTTCTTATCTCTAGTTCCAACCAAACATGAGCTATGCATTAACAGGCTTTGTATAACAAATCACAGATCTTACTGTAGATATTATTCTCGCATTGTAAAATGCTTTTGTCTTTCTAGATGAATTAAAAAGAACGCTGGAGCACAAACTAAAAAAGATTCAAGCAAAGTAGTTTAAGGCTTTTAAAAATGTCCCTTGGGAAATAGCAATGTGGCACACAAGTTCATGACACACACACACACACACACACACACACACACACACACACACACACACACACACACACACACACACACACACACACACACACACACACACACACACACACACACACACACACACACACACACACACACACACACACACACACACACACAGTACTGACTCAGAAGGTCAGATATCTGACCCCGCCCCTGCCTCCCCTCACAGCATGCCGTGCTAATGAGTCAAAACTGTTATTTTTGCTAATGGAGTCCTTCCCCCTTTCTCCCCTTGGCACTTAACTAACTCTAGCATGCTGTCAGACAACGGGTTAAAACCCAGCCTCGTCCTGATGACTTATTTAAAACATTTCATCAATAATTCAGTAAAGCTTTCACTTGGAGAGTCCCTGGAGCGTGCGAGGAGAATAGACAGAAGGAGATAAGACTGTCCTGCTCTATAAATAAAACGCCCGAAGGGGACGACTGCAGGCCATAACTTTACAAACGGACATGTCATTGACAGGCGCTCACCTTCACCTGTCTCAATGTGAAATTGTTGACCCAACAAAGTTAGGGCGACTAAAGTTGGACATCAGTGTCTTTTCGTGAGTCTTTTTGGCGTTTGATTCACTAATAAACACTTGACTCAACGGACATCACTTAAGGACATTTAGCAGACTTTACGCAGCACTTTTAGAAGCCATAAAAAGCTTTGTACAACTTATATGCACATATATCCAGTTCTACTAAGACCTTTTAAACAGACTTTGTGTGTAAAATGGACAGAGCTCCCTTTAAGACCCACATTTGTGTGACGTTGTATGCTACTGTTGTTTGTGGCCTTAGATCAGGGGTGCCCACACTTTTTTGGCTGGTGAGCTACTTTTGAAACCGAGGTCTACCAACCAAAAATAAAATCCCAAATTGCAAGGGTTGCTGAATAACACGTTTTATTTATACATGGGATAACTACAATAGGGCTGCAACAAACGACTAATTTGATAATCGATTAATCTATCGATTAATGAAACGATTAATCGACTATTCGGACTATTACTGTACGCCTTGCACAATTTCTCAAACGCTCTTATTTAGCCATCAACTTTTAGATTTAGCTTGAGGTTGTTTTAGGCATGTGGAAACTAACAATGAAGACAATACAGATGAATACTTGATTCAAAAATACATATATTATTAAATTAACTTAACAAATTGTTTACAAAATTAACATTGCTTTTTAAATAAAATAAATAATATTTCACATCAAAAGAAACAACAATGTTTTAACAAATCGTATTAAATAATCTGATGACCGAACTGTAAACAGAATAGCTGAAACTTTAACAAAATAAAGAGTAACTCTGTTACCTCTAATCATTAACCCATGTTTGTATAATTGAGTTAAATCCGTGTGTTGCTGCTAGCATACATAACACCTGACGTGGAAACGTTACTCGTGGATGGAGCTACAGAGCTGCTAGAAAGACAGTCGAACCCGGTGCATTCCTCCGTCTGAATGTGGTGCACTTTTGATAAATGTTTAGATAAAACACTCTTGGCAACAAGCATTGTCCACCTCAAGACGGGTAACATTTAACCACACCTTGGAGCGCTTCTCTCCGTCGTGTGTTTCTGCATGTAGCAGCCGCGTGTGTGTGTGTAAACTGCCCCACCCCTCGCACACAGACGGGGGAGAGAGAGATCTCGTCTCGATTGGAAAGATAAAAAATACACCGACCAGACGATTTTTGTTGTCTTTTTGCATGTTAGAAACGAGTTGGCGACACTAAGACTGCGAGATAATGTTTGTGTAGCAATAATAATGACCTTTCTCAACTCGCTACTCGGAGGGAAGTCGCTGTCATGTGCCTTGTGAACACTCCGATAATGCCTCTCCACGTTACCTTTCTTGGGCAGAGCGACGCTTGCTTTACAAATAAGGCAAATAACCTTTGAATGTGACATCACAAACAAATATTCTTCCTCCCATTCTGGGTGGAAGTGGTATGTCTTTAGCTTTTTGCTCGGTCCCGCACTCATTTTGTTGTTTGTCTCTTGTTTGTCTCTTTAACTTATTTTGAGTTTTCCCGGCACTTGACTGATTTTGTATCGCTTTGCATTCTGGGTTAACAGACTGGAAAGCGATAGGTCGCTTTTTCAGTCAATCAAGTAAACTCCTGAATTAAGTGGCAGGGAGGCCAAGGGGGGAGGAGGGATCAAAACCTGTTTTGTCTATTTTAACATGATTTTAACGGAGCTGGATTTTTTTTTTTTTATGAATGACTCGATCTACCAGCATTGCCCCGGCATTGCAGTCGACGTACTGGGCACCTCTGCCTTAGATGATCTCAACCGAAAACAATGACTATCTTGGGAGATAGAAAAGAATGATATGATTTCTGTAAATATGTTTGTAATAGAAATAAATAGACTTGAATTATACTGTAGCACATCATTGTGTTACATTTGAAGAATACAAAATTGCAATAATCATACTGAATTGTACTTGGATGTAAATGGGACCCATTCATTGTGGGACCCATTCATTGTATCTCTGCTGGACGTCTAATCATATTTTCTTTTGCTCTATTTCTTGATTTATTCTTTTCTCCCCTCGTGTTTGTTTGGAAAAATGTAAGATAAATGTTTGCCTTGAGGTAAAAGTTGAGTCTTTAACACAAGCTGCCAGTGTCCGTGTTTCTGCCGCATACCGTCTTTTACCTGAGTGACATGTCTCAGCACAATGTTGTCACATCATACATCTCTCTGTGAGAAGACCAGAGTTAATGATCGGCATCAGCTTAGCTTTACAGCCTTCATTGTTCTGCCCTCCTACCCGTGAGGTACATTTTACTTGAGTATAAAAATAGAATAGTATCATGTTATGTAAAACTGAGATCCAACTGCATCTCGTGTGCTTTTCCTGCTCTGAGGATTTTCAAGACCAAATGTATTTTTGCTGTGTCATTCCCCCAATGGCCATCAGTCAGAAACAGGCGATTTCTTTCCGTTAGCCTCCAGCCACTGCTGTATGAAAGGCCTGCTGTCAGTGAGTGATGGAGATCAAGTTTCTCCCTCATTGTTTGACATATGTGATGTCTGCCAGCCCCCCCAGATGGACGATGCCTTTCTATTCCCTATTAATTATCTAACAGCTTGTCGTAATGCAGAGGGAGGACTGATTATTACATTTCATTTAGATGACGCTTTAATCCAAAGCAATTTACAAAAAGGGCATTCATCCATGAAGGAACACATTTATAAAGCAGGATTCCTGCAGGTGCAGTACATTAGCTTTTAATAGGCCACACCATTCCTGTGCTTCCTTTTAGAAGTGAATTTATTTTTCTTGTATTGGTCAAGGTGTCGGAAAAGTCTGCAACGGGAGAGGTGTAGACTTTCTGCTGTCTTGATATCAATGAGGGGCTTGTTGCAGCATTTTGTAGCCAGAATAGTTAGCAGTCGTGTCGTGTTTTTGTTGAGGGTCCCACTTCCAGCCAGGGAGTAGCAAGGATGTACGATGCAAGTCTCAGTCAACCTTAGGTCGTGATATATCAAGCAAACATGTGCACTATAACTACACAACTGCACAATTCAGACTCATTTGGTCCCAGCGGGTCCCTGTCTGTCTGTGTCCCTGTCTGCGTTTGTCCCTGTCTGTCTGTGTTTGTCCCTGCCTGTCTGTGTCTGTCTGTGTTTGTCCCTGTCTGTCTGTCTGTGTGTCTGTCTGTGCGCCTGTTTCAGTGTTTTAGTTCTGCCGCTCCTCATATCTGTCAGATGAATTAATCAAACACGCCCCAATCCACAGGGAGGCCTCATCCTGCATAAGCACTCAGCCATGACAGACATACACTGACACGAGCAGTACAAAACACACATGCATGTACACACAGAGGGACACACTCTCAAATATGCATGCAAAGTTACCCACACCTTTTACCTTTGATGACTAATACTGCCCTGTTCAAATAGGAATATTCATAATAGTCAGTATATTCTGTACAGTATGATTATACTCTAGGCCGGGACTTCTTACTAAATTCAAAATAATATTTTCACATATTTAGCTTTGAACCAAATATTGCCCTTTGAATTCGATATTGAACTAGTCCATATTGCGTTTAGATAAAATTACTATTAATTGTGCAGCCATTTAATCACAAGTCTGTTTATTATGCATGAAGTGTGAAGATATAGTGGCAAGGCGTATTTGCTTTACTCCTACCCAGAGCTATTTAATAGAAGAGTTACGACACCGGAAGTCCAAAAACGGTTATCGTCACGTGGTTCATGTAGACGAGGGATCGTTCCCCGGAAGTTCATGGCGGGCAATGTGAATGCATTGATAACAGGAGATAGAACTACGATTTTTGGTAATTATTAGTGAATAAAGGTTTTGATTTGCAATATTTATACAACAAATCGATATGTGTATGTATTTTACATCAGTATGTTTTAAAAACTAAAATCGAATTTGCTAATATTAAGTGATAATATTAGGATTAGTGTGAACAACTAGTTTACATGTTACTAACAGTGCCTTGGTTAAAGAGCCTGTTGCTGTTTATTTATAGCTTTGAATTCTTTCAAACCAATATTATCTTCTTAAACTTGTATGGTAGTCAGGAGGATCACTTTCTAATGTTTATTGATACATTTAGAGGGAGGGGATCTAAAGTAATGCTTTAAAATTCAGATTGGATTCATTTCTACCATTTTCTTAAATTCATGGTAGTTTCAGTAATCCCCTGGTAATTGAGGACACAAGCTATCTAAATGACTAATGTCGTCTTTATGGCTTTCAGAAAGGACAGGAGACCGACAGGATATGATGATGATGATGATGATGATGATGATGTTAAATGTGTTGTTTTAGGAACATCCATTGCAAATACATGGAATTCAATAAACATTGAATAGCATATCATGCAGTTTGTCGGTGCCTTTTCCTCCGTGTTGTCCTGGTTTGCTGTGCCGCCTCCTAGTCGCCACCATGGTTTGCTGTGCTGCCTGGGGATGCTCAAATCGCTCAGAGAAAGGAGTACGAATGTACGGCTTCCCCACTGACACAGAGCGGAGGAAAAAATGGCTGGCTCAAGTCAGCAGGAGCAATTTCACGACCAACAGCAACAAAATATGTGATTTATATACAAACACTGCATTTGCACTTTTTCACAAAACGAAAACCACACCATTGGGAAAGCTTAATGTTTTGTTTAATACAAAAAAACAGGGAAAGGCTTGAAAAACACTGAGAGTTGAGACTCAGGGTGCAGGGTGAGGGTCTCAGTGCAGGTATTCAGGCTCCATTGAATCCCCCTCTGGTTCTTGTGCTGAAAGAGGGAGTAACAGACAGGAGAAAGGGTTATACACACCTATATAGCACACCTATTGCCTTGGGGAGATAACGTGTTTACTTATATAAAACAGTAGTATTAAACGTACCTTGTGTTTTCACTCTCACTTAAGTCCCTCTCCCTTTGCCATCAATCCAGAATCAGCTGAGCTGCAACATTATACAGACAGGTAATAATCAACAGAATCACAAGGACACAATATGGCTCTGCTAAAAACACTCACTCTTACACGCACCAAAGTTATAGTTATCTAATATTTAACTCCCTCCACCCCCGCATACAATCCCGTTTAGAAGCCCCTCTTCTCTAATTCAACATGTTGGACGAAATGACATAGAGAGAACGGAATTTACAATTAAAAGGCTGTTCAACGTGTGTTGCTAACTTGCTTCGGTATGCTAGTTTAATCTGTTATCTGTAAACGTTCCCTAAATCTACTAATTTAGGGATAATCCACTGACATCCTTTAATACACATGTTCATTTGAATCAGATGTACTGATAATATCCGCAATATACAGCTTTAAACTTCTTCTTACCTTTAAAAGTCCGTCACGAACGGTCTATTATGCAGAAACTCCACAGCTCTGCCAGCCTTGGCGCTAACTTCCGGGGAACGATTGAGAGGCTCCACGATCCGCCATTGCTGTAAAAAAGTGGTCCATTGGAGTGAACGGAGATGTCGTAACTCTTCTATTAAATGGCTCTGCTCCTACCCACTAGTGGCTCTCAAGGCTTTGATCACAGCCCGATTTTCACACTGCATCTACGCATGTGGCATCAACTCAGACATAAACACACCTCTGTTGACCAGAGTCTTGGCATCCAGTTTAAAATTCCTCTCTTGTAGAAGTGTATGACCCCAGCGAGTCCCCTAAAGACGCAGGACAGAAAGAAATGGTCTTACCAGATCCTGAAAGAGGCCCACAGAAATGGACGCCCTGCGGTGAGGAGAACATTCTTAGCGGGATTAGAGGCATGTTTGTTTACCAACGTGGATGTGCTGCTCTGAGATGAGGAGAGGCGAGAATATTAAGGGAGCAAGAGGAAAATGTAGCAACAGTTAATGCAACATTCATAAGATATAAAAAGGCTTGGAGCCGGGTACAGTATTTCATCAAAGGGTTGAATATTCCACCTGACGTGGGCAGCATCATGCAGCAACCGAGACCTTTCTAACAGCTAGTGGAGCATTTTTCTTAAAATGCTTTTCTGGGTTGAGCTGCAGTGTTTCTTTTAAATGCATATTGATCAAAAATGCAATGACCACTGTAAATTAGGGGTCGACCGATAATCGGCTTGGCTTGGCCGATTATCGGGGCCGATATTCCGCATTTCACCGATTATCGGTATCGGCCTTTTTTATCAAATTGCCGATACAACTTTGGCTCTGATGCGGCCATTTCTCTGGCAACAGTCACCACTCTGTGTACACGAGCAATGTCCCGCCCACAGCGCTATCTGATAGGCTATTACTGAAGATTTTCCGGGCGGGAGCCAGCCAGAGAGGCGGGACCTTCTCAGATTACAGGCAGGTGCGAAAGAACGCAGACACAGACTGAAGCAAGCAGCAGCGCTGAGCGGCAGAGCCATACATGTGTTAAACCGAAGTTCAATAAACATCCCTATCCCCTATGCTGAAGATGCAAAAACACCACGATCTTATGATCCAATTCTATCAGTTTCCCAGTTACACAGGGACGCGGGAAGTCAGTCAGAGTTGGGGGTGCGTGCATCGTCTCGCAGCGGAGTAACTGTGGTGCGGAGGGGGGGAGGGGCTGCGAGTGGAGCCTCGCAGTTTTTCAGGTTGATATGTGAAGCTCATTAGCTAGCCAACATGTATCTAGCAAATGTTTAGCAAAATATTAGAAGTGAGGCTACTAGACTAACGTTAGGTCTACAGTAATAGCCTCACTTTTAATAGTTTGCAAAACATTAGCTAGCACTAGTGTTTTGCAGTTGCTAGCAGCTTATTGGGATGTTATGCTAGATAGACAGATATAATAAATTAAGCATTATTGTTAGTTAAGCATGTCTGCCTGCTGCCCCACTTCTTGTCTCTCTCTCTAACTCATTGCAGATGACTGCACTAAAGAAAAGGGCACAGAGAGGAAACCAGTTGTAAGATGTTTAAAAGTTAATTAAACATAATATATGCTTAAATGCATTTTGTTGTGTTGAAGTTTGTGTTATTCTACATTTTGACACCAAGATTTTCTGATTTTACTGCAAATGTATATCGGTTCCAAATATCGGTTATCGGTCTCCTTGATTACTAATAATCGGTATCGGCCTTGAAAAAGCCACATCGGTCGATCCCTACTGTAAATGTCGACTGCTTTATGATTCTGCCTTTTGAATTTTATTTCCGTGGTGTTTTTCAATTGTGAACACGAAGGCAGCTCTGAGCTTATGCAACAGAGATGCTCAGTCTACTCTCTAAAAATATCAGAACTTATCTGTGTCAAGTATGGATTTCAACAATTGATGATGCAGTTGAGATGAATTTTGATTTGTGATAACCAGAACTTGGGTTATGCCCTTGACTGACACAGTATTATGTTTGGACCATCACAAGATAATGTGTCATAGTGAAGTCTCATTGCATCAATGTAAACTGGAGTCAGAAAAACTACTCGGTATGTCTCAAATTACAACAGTGTCTGCTAAAGATGCTGCTCTTTTGAACAGATTGTGCCGTTTGAATCCCTGATGTTTCATGTAACTGGGTAAAACTGACACATAAGAAGGGATCATAATAGTTTCCTTTCTTTTTATTCACAAAATCACAATGTTAAAGATTAGGGACAGAAAAAAGGGAGCAGTACAACAGAAAATGACAGGTCACTTTTCCTTCCAACTTAGTTCCTCCTTGTGGCTTCATAAATATTGAACACGTCCTTACATTGTGAATGAGAAAGGGCAAACAAAAAAAACGACACCCAAAATCTCAGTCACATACACACTCCTGCTATTGTTCCATGCTGGGCGCGCTGTAGGGAAGGTGCTGCGAGCCTGGGGCGGCATCTTGTCCCTCACACTATCATCACCATTTAGTGAGATTTTTTTGCAAGACATTGCAGCTGTGACTTTGTGAGCGGGGACGGTGTGGAGGAGACTTTGTGTGAATCCCAGGCTCCAAGTTCCCTTAGCAAGACAAGAGATGCAATGTCACCCGTCTGCCAAAAAAAACAACTAGTGCCCTTCCTTTCTTCCTGCTCCTCTTTCCTTCCTTCTTTACTCCACCCTTTTTTCTTTCTCTCTTTCACACTCACTCGTCCTTTCTGTGCCAATGAGAGGGACGGTTCATCTCACCATTGTTCAACTGGTATTGGTGAGAGTAAAGTGTCTGGCAGCAGTGGGAGGAGGAGGAGGTGTGTGTGTGTGTGTGTGTGTGTGTGTGTGTGTGTATGTTGTGGAAGCCACTCCCCCATCTGAGCTGATTCTAGTCATCACAGCAATAATGAAGCGCACACGACGCTGCCAGCACGCCCGCCTGCCAGTGTGACATACTGTCACCGTTGTGGAGGACACGCACACTCGCACACATTCACACACACTCACTGACTGGACGTGCAGCCTGCCTCCTCACACATGCATACACTCACTCACTCAGTCCTGGGAGAGCAGTGGAGCAAAGAAAAGAAGACGGAGTAGGAGGGAAGAATAGGAAGAATTGTATGGCTTCTTCTCCATTTCACTGACCAGCGCTGGTTGTTGGTGCTGAACCGAGACACCGACACCCAAACACACACACACACCTCTCCCCTGCAGCCACGGATTCTTGGAGTAGTCCGCCCCGGTGTGGAGAGTGGGAGTCGCGGAGCAGACCATCATGGGGAACCAGGCGGGGAGACTGGAGGAGACAGAGTCAGGTCTGCTTTGTTGTTTTTGGCGGTTTGCCTCAGCATCACTTATCCCTCTATGTCTGTTTCTGTCAATGTCAAACGCAAAGACAGACATTTGTTAAATACAAGAGATAATCTTTTGTCATGTCAAGTCTCAGTACATCTCTGACATGACAGGTCCTGACTAATGAGTACTGATATTTTTGCCCTGGAGTTATAGATGCCGTTTAAACGTGCCAGAAGTTAGTTGATCTCCTCTGTTCTCGTGCCATTATTTGTGTGAGCGTATCCACAAATTGTGTGTGTGTGTCAATCACGGAACTTGTGTTTCTGCATTCAATCGGTACACGTCTGTACTGTACTGCACTGTATGCGTGTCACTGTCTGCAACTGTGTGTGCTGATATGCGGCGGGGGAAAAGTGCTGAGTGAGATTTGCATGACAGTAAGCATGAGAGAACCTGCCAAAAGAGAGATGTTATCATCAGTCTCACGCTCACATCCCCACACTGCCCCGAGCTCACTGCGCCCCACTAAGATTTCCATTTCAAAGTCCCTCTGAACTGCACTCAGCAGCAACTTCAGCTCTTCCCCGACTGTAACCCCCCAGAATTTCCAACAAAATGAGCATTTGCATCTTAATGAATGTGTACAACTTGAGCCCTTATTACATGCATACACATATAAATATATATATATATATATATATATATAATCCCACACACAGCTTCATCATATTGTTACCCTGTTATATGATTCCATTTTTTTGTTTTCATCTAAACCAAAATAGACCAGAGCTAGGTGGCTTGCTAGGGCAACAGGCACGGACACACACTCACACACACCCCAAATGCACAAACAATGTGGTATTTTGTCAGAAGTGGGTGTTAGGCTGCATCACTTCATAGCTGTAGCTTGTGTTGCTTAAAGATAGAGCACCGTGGGCTCAGATTGGAAGGGAACTGTAACAAGCTGATGCATGTTTGAAAAGATTAGCTTCTCCCCGCACACATACAGCTGACATTGCAAAGCTAAGAACATCATACACAAAACAAAAGATTGTTGAGTGTCGAGTCAATAAGAAGGAACAAAGGAAGCTTTATTACTTTCTTTAATCCCAATTTTTTTCTTTTTCTGGCAGAGTTGGACTTCTTGCTCGTTGATGAATATGACTCTTGGTACAAAATCATGATGATATTGCTACACATAGGTGGTAGGTGGGGTTGGAAATGAAATGACCCAGAGTAAAATGTTTGCTCAGCCATGTGAACGCATACGCCATCACAGCCACATAATCAATCATGTTCTCCAGGCTATGAGAAATATTTAAACTCTGCTGGGTCCATGATCCTCAGTCCAACTTCCACATCATTGAATAAGCGGTCAGCAATATTCTGAATTGATTCCCCGTCATGTAAACTAGCACTCTCCTTTTTCTCAAATGAGCCTCTATGGTAAATGGGAATCGATCATCAAGTGGCGTGATTTTTCCTTATGCCTGCTCAGGACATTAAGCTATAGATCCAAGAAGAATAAGCCCTTTAACGTATTATCCACAGTACTACTATAGTAATAAGAAGCAGGGGATCATTATCTGATTTGTTCTAATGAACAGCAACAGTTATTTATTCAACTGTTAACATGATATACCCTTCTACACAAGATGCAATGGCCAGCTGTGGTTTGTCAGACTTCGGGTTTGGAAAGCATACCCTTTCTAGAACTGGAAATTGGGAAATAAATGTGGGAACCTGTTCAGATTTGATTGATGCAGTTATCTGTGAAGGGGCCTAAGGACTAAGCTGTCTGCAGCAGTGATAAGGGAGTTGTTATCAGAACCAAATTACACTGAAGGCTACCACGTCATCAAGCCTTCCACTCTGCTTTCCTGCTCACCAGTAGAGCATGCGGTCAGCACTGTTGTCAGTTGGTGATGAATGGTCTGTAATACATCGTCTAATAACAGTAGGTCTATTTTCAGGGCTACAACTCAAATTCAGTCGTACCCAAATGGGCGCAGGATTAAAGGAAAGTTAAGAAATGTTTTTGCAGTGAGGTTAAAATGGATTGTTTGGACTTTCTCATGGTCTTTATTTGGAAATGTCCAACACTAGCTGTAATGTTTGAAGATAATGCCAAAACTTGAAATAGTAGTGTTCGGGGAATGCTATCAATATAGCAGTTAGTGTGTTGTCATTGGAATAAGATTGTTGATTCTGTCCACACTGCAGAACAGCCATATTAAGTTATTATTTTTGTGGTTACTGGTACAGAAGCTCAGGTCAGACATCCAATTTGACATTTCTCACATTCCACTACCATAAATGCACAATCAAATGTTGATTTAAAGCAGTGTTTCTCTCCTTCTCTAGGAAGGTGTTATGTCTGAATTAGATATGTCTAATAATTGACTTCGCCTGGGTACTTCTATTTTAGAATACGATCTGTGTTAAATATATATTAGTGTAGGTGTGTACAGACTGTACTTGATTGACATATACCTGACATTCCTGTTAGCTTTGAGGCACCCATTAGTGCAGAACAACAAATGCTTTTGTCAAGCTAATTTGTGCTTGGAGATGGTGACCTCACATAATTACAACCATAGCTCCACCCAACATCAACAAGAGCAGACTTATAATTTACCTTAAATAAGTAAGCCTCTTTTAAAAGGGATTTTATTCATATTTGCTTGCTAGTCCAGATAGAAGCCACTTCAGTGGCCACCTGCCACCTCTCTTGGGCCTCGTCTCAGACAAATGGCAACATCTTATTTACCCTTTCTTAGAACATACATTTCAGAATGGATTATTGTTATTATTTTAACAGATAAACCATTGCATTGAAGTTTTTACACTGTAGCTAAATTCTTATCCATCTAAGCCCTGATTTATTGTGCCTGGTGGGTACCGCAGACTTCAACACCACAAAGAGCAACAAGACGAATGTGGAGATAAGTAGATTTTTGTGCTATCTCAACACCATATCTGAGCATATTGACATAGAGCAGGGTTTGGACACAAGGAAGAAAGTTTGTCCAACTTGTGATAGCTGGGACACTGTGAGGAAGTCACATCAGTCATACTTTCCCTGGCAGCTAGCAGTTGGTACAGTAAATACACCGGCCATTCCACAGGGCTTTGTGTTTGAAGAGGAAGGTGTGTGCTGTTTGAATGTCCTGTTTGTGTAACTAGAGACTAAAGCCTGGACATCAAAGTTATATGGTATATGTTAAAGCCTTCAGGCCTGAGTTCATGAAAATCACCACTTAAGTCTTAATGGTTGAGCAACTAACAATCTGTGGATACAAGTGACATCCTAAAAACACTTGAAATGGACATGTAAGCCACTTAGCCTGGGATTGTGTGACTAATACAAATCAACATGATATGGTTTGTGTATCTGTCAGCAGCTGTTTGTGGTTCGTCCTCCTTCTGGCCACAATAATCCTGTCCTTTCTGTCCATTCTGCTGTCTGCTTCCCAGCACTCTTTATGTCTTGAACACCAGGTCAAACAATCTAATCCCTCTAACTTTCAGAGAGTGGAGTGGGGAATACGACATGTGCTCGAATAGGTTTCTTTATCCTTTCATTTTCAGAAAGTGTGTAATATGATGAATTCTTTGGTTTTCTTCAAGTTCAGAACCATCTCAAAGTCAACGTTCAGGAATATTTAGATTAAAAGCAATGCATGAATTTACTTTGCTCTGTCAGACATTTTGCTTGTCATTATGTTTTAAGATGTATTTAATGAAAGGGAATCATAGTGCACTATTTTCCTATCCAAAGAATAGGTTTTTAATTCTTTTTTTCGGTCAATCCTGGAAAGTAGATGACATCCTAATAGGTTATGTAACGTTTATTACAAAGGTATATGGCTAGTATGAAAGTCATCAGAGGCTTAAAACTAAGTTTAGCAATACTCATGACAACCTGTTACCCATCACACAGGCTGATCCTAAACCTGCAATCATGTACAATGGCATATTATTATTCCTTCAGTTCGTCTGACTGTTTTCTCTTTGGACCAAAAGTGACATTTTCAGGTGGCCAGCTCATGGTCTATCTATTGGATACCTCTGTAGGGTATTGGCTCCGTAGGAAGTGTAAAGCAGAGTGGATCAACATAAGGATGTTAAAAGTCTTAGTCATGCAGCCCAGTTAAAATGATTCAATCACAATGATTAAAGGAGCCAAAGAGCGCAGGCCAAGTTGCCCTCTGTGGCTTGCCAGCTCTAATGCTGCACTTTCACTCTGTGCTGCAGAGGAGGCACAGCGCTGTTCATTTCTCAAGCAGAAAAAGCATCTCAGCTTAAATACAGTGGAGTCTTTTTTGAAAGGCAGGGTTGATGGTTTGCCTGGTCAGTTGTAGGATTGATTAACATGCCGCCTGCTGACATGAGAGTCTGGATGTGTATGCAGGGTAATTCTGCACTAGTGCTGCACCATTTGTCAATTCAAACTAATTGCGAGATGATACACGATATTAGAGATTAGAATTTTGAAATCACCTTGTCATTATCATTTAAATATATATTTAAATGATAATGGTGTGATTAAAAACAAGAAAGAAATGTCTTACCAAAGTCAAGTCTGTAGAATAGGATTACCTCCACAATACTTGAATGTGTTTTTTAACACAAACATTTGCCTTTAACAAAAATGGTTGTCCTGTCAATATAGAATATTGCACTAGTCCATATTTGGATATCGATTTGATTGCTGAACACAAGCCAGTCAACATTAATAAGAGCTAGTAAATGCTTAACCATTTCTTCAGTTTTCTTCCTTCTCACAGCATCCTTCTGCCTTTCAGACCAACCAGAATCAAAACATATACTTCCATTAGCTCAATTAAATTAATCTAATAATTATTATTAAGTAATCCCTAGAGAATAATTATCAACTCAGCTACTAAGCACATTTCTCTGCTTGACAAGAGACAAGCAACTAGTTTAGACCTTCATTTAGTTATTGGTTAATCAAATGTATAGTTGTGAAAGTCAGAACATGACGTTTAACCAAATGTTTGTTGTCTTTTTGTATCCATTGATTCTGTGAAGAACTACTCAGAAGTGCAAATAACCGCTCATATCCTCTGTGCAGTCAGTTTCTAAACTACGTTTCTAAGACAGGTGTTAGGAGGGTGTCAGCCTTCATTGAGCTTATCTGGTTAACACAGCCATTGTGCAAGCAAACACTCTTATTCTTACATGACATTAAGTGAGATTACCCTGTTTGGCATTCTTATAATGAGCTTCTGTAGTTTTGTATTCACAAAACAGTTTTTTCCCCCGTTATTTTTCAAACATGTCTCCCTGGTTTCGAGGATGTGTAGTACTACCTTATAACAATTGTGGTTTTCAGTAGTGCATTGCTGCTGTGGTGCAGCTCACCACCCAGGCTAATCTCTGCTCAGTCATGGAGCCTCACTCCTGCCTATCTTCCCCTCCCGTAAGAGGAAAGGAATGCCTGTGAGCCCCAGCGTCTGACTGATGGGCGCCTGTTGACCTATTTAGCGCCCTGACAGTCAGACAACAGGAAGGCACACTGCGTATTCTCTCTCTCCTCTCCACTTCCACCTGAGTGAAAAACTGCATAGCACATTTCCTGGAACATGGAAGGAAGGACAGAGGAGCCTCAGCGAGAGATTCCCATCCTAATCTTTGTTTGTGTGGATGACGTTGCCAGTGCGTCATTTCAGGTGCCAACTCTCTGACACTTGACCACCTGCACCCATCATTCATCATGTCTATGAGGGGTCATCACCCATGACCCCTCCTGTTCTGCAAATTGAAGTCTCTGTGCACTTTGCTCAAAATGCACTCTGTCACTTCTCGGCAGGCAGACTGTAGTTAGCCGGCTGCTGCTGGACAGCGTCCAGACACACGGCTCCTGCTGTGATTTGAAAGCTTATCTTCATTAGACAGAAAGAAGCCAGCACAGTGCAGTACTGTGATCCGGTAGCTGACTTCCTGTGGAATAACTGGATGCCTTTGGATTACTGGAAGTCAGTCCCTGAAATTCATTCAGATAATTAGTTAATGTAAACTGCACAATCAAGTAACTGTATATGCTAATGTGAAACATATGTTTATCAAAGCCTGTTTTCGTAGCTACTGAAATGAAAGAGGCCATATTGTGCTTTTGGGCTTTTTTCCTTTTCTGTAGTGTGTGTTGTTTGGGCATTTTTGCATGTTAATGGTCGGAAAAGGATGACATCCCAAATTTCCTTCCAGAGGGAGTTTCTCTTCCACACTCCTTTGTGTATTTCCGTAGCAAAGTGACATCATTATATACCCCTCGGACCCCTAGGTGTATGTTGGAGTTATTTTATGTCAATGAAAAAAACAAACATAATTAATGCATTTACACAAACTACTAATAGTAGATTAACTACTTTATTCAAAAGTTTACAGTAATTCTGGATAATAAAATGGGAAAAATAAATGGGATGCTCTCTTTTCCTCTCCCTCTCCTGACAGCCCGTCAGTCTTGTGCAGCTCGCTGAACCTGTAATAAGTGACCCGACAGTAAAGAATAAATATATTTATAACTATTTTAGCTAGTTCCAGAGTAGATAAACTAGCTCAGTGTGTTAGGTCTAACTCTTAGTGTATTTTGCTCGGCTCAACGATCCGTCACAGCGGCGGAGCTGTGATGATGCAGAGCTGCGTGTTCTCCGTCAACAGCAGCTGATCTGCTCTCTGATCTCTCTCTCGCGTCCGGTTATACTTCACTCGCGTCTATGTCCAAATCTAGATAGTTCTAGTTAATTATATGACTGCCTGCTTTTCAAAAGGACCTAAACAATAAGCGAAGTATAGCGCAGCATTATGCATATTATGTTTATATGAGGGGTAAAAATCCCATGCTCATATATTTGTTTCTCTTCATTCCCCACACCCCAAAATAAATAAATATACAAATATACCAATTTTAGGAAAAGTAACGAAGTTTGATCAGTGTGGGTTTTATATTAACAGAGTTACACATATTTCAAAACGCGAAGTGTAATAACTGAAATGTGCCTCCCTGTCAGAATGACAAAGATCCTCAGTGAAGCTCAAGCCCATGTTTCTCACTACATTGTAAGTACAACTTATTAAAAACATCAGTTCAATGCGACTAATGTCATCTTAGTGTTATGGCATGATGTTAAAATTGGTTTGCCATGAATTTAGTGATGGATTGCAAACATTTGAAATGTAGCATGTAAGTGTTTCTCAGTTACAAGGTTGTTGTTTTAATAAATCAGACACTGATGGTGCAGCGCTGTGCTGTACCTCTTTATATAGGCATTTTTTCCTTAACAAATTGTTTTTGCGCTGATCAGGGCTGAATATCTTTTTCAAAGGGGGTACATGATTGAAAAAAGTTTGAGAACCACTGCTATAGAGGATGAGAGCTTCTCAGTGAGCCAGTTAATGGCCCATTCCACTCTTTCTCTCAGATTGAGTGTTTCTTAGAGGTACCTATAAATGGTACTAGACCTGAGCCGGCCTACATGAAAGACTTCACTAAATTAAGCTAACTCTTAACCACCTTGGTAAGAGATATTTTAGTTTTGAGAAAAAAAGATTTGCACACCTGCAATAGAACTAATTTCCATACCATATAGAAATGTATCATTGTGCTCTCTTGGACACAAAAACCAGTGCACATATGTCACTTCACTTAAACTGCAACAACATGTATTCAATGCTAACTAGCTTTACAAGAAAATCCCACACCCACTACATTGTTCTGGCTGAGTAGTCCGACTTCTGTGTTGCAGTGTGCAAACTTTGTGAGGGGGTGGTCATTTTAGCTATTAAGAAAGAGGGTGTCAGTGTGATTCTAAAGTACATGTTTCAAACTCAAGGTGTCGATTTAGTGCTGAATAAATTGTGTATCACATTACTTTACTTGACACTTAAGTTGTAGCTAAAGAAGAATACAAAAAACTTGAACAAAATTGAAATGTGTCAGGTCAGGATTCAAAATATATATGTTCGTAATAACTGTCCTACACAACCATTGATTGATATTGTCTGATGTTATCAGAATGCAATATTTGTCTATTTCATATAAATGACACGTGTATTCGGGTACAGAATAACATTACAGTTGTGAAAGCTGAATGGTGGGGGTAGGGGTACATACCGGATCCTGGTATTACCGAAATACCGGTTACTGTCGGCTACGGTATACCGTTCCGAAATCAGATCTGGTTTTCGATACTTTTCCGTTTTTTTCCCCTGTTTTTTTTTTTCAATAAAGTTAGGCGTAATATCCTTAAACTCGCACCCAAACCGCCAGCCAATCAGATCGCGCGTCTTTCAACGGCTTCGGTGATTGGCTTGATTGCCAAGCAACGCCCTCACCTTCCTACCGAATGTCTGACCCTTTCAGTTAGCTTTCTTTTTTTCATTTCTTTTTTTCGGTTAGCTTTTTTTTTCATTTTTCGATGCCTTCACGAAAATCTAAAGTGTGGCTGCATATGACTGCCAGTCTGAATGGTGGGGTCTGTAACCACTGCAAGAAGTTTATTTCTGGGAAAGGCGGCAACACATCCAACCTCTCAAAACATTTGCTACTGTCACATAAAATCAGATTACAGGAATGTACAGTCTTCAAGCCCGTGTTGACAAACGTGTTTTTCATTGTTTGTTCAGTACTAAAAGGTTGAAGTCCCACAATTAATTTTCATATTCATTTGACATGTTTACTATATCATAAAGCGCTTCATGGGAGTAATTGCGGGATGATTCAATGTTTCCCCTATGCAACATGAAAGTATCACGATATGTATCGGTCGAGTATCGGTATCGTTCAGTGTTATCGGTATTGTAAAAAAGTCAACCATGTGCATCCCTAGGTGGGGGTGTACAGAAAGGGAAACATATTACTCAGGCACGGTCAAATAATTTGTACCTTATATGAAGACGCCCTTAGAGAAATTAAGTCTGACACACCTGCTATAAAGGCATTGCAACAGGTCCAACTGGTCCCAGAGACATGATGGCTTTGTTTTCAGAGTAACAGGTTTTCTTGATTAGTTTCTTTGAGATTTTGTCTTTGGTTTGGTTATAAATTGAAGACATTTTTGTTATTCATCAGTCACATACCTCAATGCTCCTTTTCTGTTTCTTTCGATCAAGGAAAACCTTAGGCAGACAATTTCATTTACAGTAGTGCATGTACCCACACTCTATCCTGGGAGATGTTCTAACAGGTGGCCACTAAGCAGCTCCTAAAGAGCAATTAGAGGTTAATTGCCTTTTTCAAGGACATCTCAACTGAAGGGAAACGCTGGTCTCAGTCTCTCTTTCTCGACTCTTTTGCGGCATCATCATCCTTGTTTTCTAGGTTGGTCAAAATGTTTGACAAATACATTAAAGAGACTGTTTCTGGTGTTTTGTTTTTAGTACTCCTATGTGATCCACAAATTAGCAACTGTAGGTGTCAGTGGTCTGTTTGATGTCTCTCTACCCCTCTTAGTGTTAGTTTAAGCATGATCTAATCTCAACTCTCTGGTTCCTGGCAGAGCCATGCTGCTCTCTGGGTCTGGCCAAGTGGGCACTTGATGATGTGAAAATAGAAATAATAAAGACTTTGCAGCCGCTGTGTTGGTCTTGGAAACTGGTTTTGAATAAACGGGGATGTATTTGTATCTTCTAGACACACTGATACACTGTCAGTGGTGGCAAAGTTATGAGCTTGATAAAACAATATTGTTTTTGGTCCAAAATGTCTGTCCAACTGTGGAATTTGTTTTTATGATCTTTCTTTTGGGGAATTCAGGTTCAAGATATAACGACCGCTGTTTTCCAGTGGCTGTTACTTCCTCTTTAGGATCATGCTGTCTGTGCTCACTCCTGGCATCTCGACTGGTGTCATGTCTGTGTGCACGTGAAGCAGCTGTGGTGATGTCATGGTTAAAGAGATGGGCGATCTGAAGACGAGTGAGTTCATGTGCTCCATCTGGGTTTTATTCACCCAAGAGGAAACAGAATATGACAGGTTGCCCCACTCCTGGCATCACTCATCCTCATGGGAACAGACTGATCTTAATGACTTTGGACTCTTCTTTATCTCTTTTTCACATGGACTGATTGTCCGTCTTCATCGTCACCTATAGTGAGAATAATACAAGTGGCCATGAAATAAGCATGAGCTAAAATGTGTGCCATATCTTTTGGCCCCCTCTGGGTGATACTTCCTGTAGTGCAGGGGTAGCCAACACGGTGCCCGCGGGCACTTAGTCGCCCGCAGGGGCAACGTGAGTCGCCCGCCGGGCATGTTCTAAAAATAGCTCGCCAAGCAAATCCAAAATGTATAAAATACACAAAACAAAAAAGGAAATGTCAACTCTATAACACCCCTCCCCCACCCCCACAATGAATATCGACCAATCACGTTCTTGCTTGATTTGCGGGACCAGCGTTGCAGTCTTATATATTGTGACTTATATATGTATTGCACATGACGCACACACACTGTGGGACATGTCCCCCGCACTTTTCGAAATCACCTTTGTGTCCCCACTTTACAAATATGTTTATTATTATTTTTTAACGCAATCCGTCATCGAGGAGGAGGAGGAGGAGGAGGAGGAGGAGGAGGAGGAGAGGAGGAGGAGGAGGAGGAGGAGGAGGAGGAGGAGGAGGAGGAGGAGGAGGAGGAGGAGGAGGAGGAGGAGGAGGAGGAGGAGGAGGAGGAGGAGGAGGAGGAGGAGGAGGAGGAGGAGGAGGAGGAGGAGGAGGAGGAGGAGGAGGGATCCAATGTGTACTATAGGACAGTAAAAAAAACAGTTTAAAAGGGGAGTGGTTAGTAAAATATGCATAAAGAAAGAATGCTAATAGGTAACATAAGATAAGAATAAAAAAAGTTTAAATGATTTGTTATTGGTTGTGATCATATTCTAAAGATGTATGGATTATTGAAAATACAGCTCCCTTTCATGTGAGTGTTGAGAGCTGTATCCATACATTCATGTTGTGCTCAAAGTGCACCAGATTGATGCATTTCACTTCAACATTTAAAAAAAAATCTTCCATGCATGCTCATGAGGCGGTGAGGACCCCCCTAGAGAAGGTGAGATCCACCCCCAAATAAAGCAGGTTAAATTAATTAAATTGCAAACATTTTCTTTTAGTAAACACTGCAAACGGGTCCCACAGACCCAAACAGCACACAAAGGTTAAAGGTCAGCATATAATAATGTTAAAATGTGCTAAATATATACACTGCAAAAAACAAAAAAAAGAGGAGTAAAAGTAGCCCTCGACTTGTTTTATTTTTTGAAAGTAGCCCTCACCCTAAAAAAGGTTGGTGACCCCTGCTGTAGTGCATAGTAAAGAATAATGTATAACACACAGTGCTGATTATGTCTTCCATGTGGCATAATATTTGGAGTGCATGCTGTCCTCATTCTGTCAGTCATGGCATCAACCTCTGTGAAGTGAACAGTTAAGTGACTGAAGATTATTTAGCTCTAACTTTAGCTCTGTCCAGGAGCCACTGAATCGAATTGATTTGGGGTGAAAAGCTGCATTTTTTTTTTTAAATGTTTTAATTTGTATTATATATGTGAATTTAGATGGCTGCATCCTTTAAAAAACAAAACAGGCGTGAGTTTTTTTTTACAGCAGTAGTTGAGTGAGATGAGTGTCATTCTTTAGATCTTTATGAGCCCCTGGTTTTCTTAAAAAATCAAAACCTCATTTGTTTTCTCAACAATTTAAGGTTATCATTCCACAGTCCACCTCACTTTCAACCTCAGCTGCACACTCTGGGAATGTAAAAGGGCTTTGTACCCCAAAAATGGTGCCAGTTGGCATCTCCTGCCACTTTTGCTAGTTTATTCAATAAGAGGATAGTGTTTGCAAAGTGCCTATCAATGGTACTTAAAGAACCCACAGGGGTATAAGGATTTCCATTCCAAACTAGGCCATTTGTTTGTGGTTGTGTGTGTTGTAAATGCGTGATGTGCTGTCTATCTCAGCACACAGGCTGTCTGTCTCTGCTGTGTAGGTTTGATGATGATGTACGCATGTGAGAGACACAGGGCTGTCTTTGTCTGTGCGCTGCTTTGTGCCTGAGTGCTCCACGTGCACAGGGACCTTTGTCATCCTTTGGAACAAGCAACCCCCTTGTGTCTGCATCGCTGTTTGCTGACCATCGGAAAATACACAATAAAACGGTTTCAGGCGGCACCCTGCTCACGCCGGGCATCTGTAAATACTCTTCATATTTGAGAAAGGTCTGGAAAAGGCTCGGGCCATGAACCCACGTCGATGCCTTTTCAAAATGCCAGAGCTAAGCTCTGCTGCAGCGATGAATGACCCCTCGACACACAGACAGTGCCAGGCAGATGCTCTGTTGTCCAAACAGAGAACAATATGTGAATAGGGTACAGTGACCAGCAACATTAAACTGCTGAATAATACAAGTGTCTGAATGTGACACAATGTGTCCATTCAATCAGTCTCATTACATGCTGTTAACAAATCCACAGTCACAGCATGTTTGTACGCTGACTCTATTAACCTTCCCATGTCAGTGTCAAGCGTGCTCTGGTTATTCTACTGAGAAGTTTTATCTTCCAAACATTTCCTGTTAACTGTCCCACTTACAAAACGTTTGCAGTCTTAATGGATGTTTATGTTAAATGTATTAATGTCAATGCTTTTTCCCTCAAAAGTGTGTATCTGATGTGTTTAATGACACAATAAACACTTTTTTTACCATATTTTTTTATGCTTGTATTCTTTTTGGAAAATGTTTATTTTGGCAATATTTCCTTTTTAAATTAACCTTGTATTACTAATGTAGTTTATTTGTATTCAAATACTTTTTTTTATAGTTTAGTGAGGAAGTTAGTTGTTATTACTAACTTATTTCACTTTTAAAGATATATCTTTATAGTTTAATAGTTTGAATTTTAATGAAGCCTTTATAACTAAACGGAAATGGGGAAATCATTTATAACCTTTTTTTAGTGCCTTTCATACTTATTATGCATTATACAATGATTATAAGTTACTACTTTAAGTGCTAATTTGGTGTTCTAGGGAGAAATCAAATCAGGTATCTTCACCTTATAAGTCATTATAAAATGTCTTTTAATGTGTTATGATTATTGTTCTAAACATTATAAATGTTGTCCTAATCACCATACTTATACAGTGCTACAGCATAGGCAGATTATAAGGTTTATACCTAAGTGTATAATGCATTATAGATATGGGGCTCATAGGAAGTGTCCCCCCTTTAAACTTTACATTAATAGTTTTGATCAAGTGGTTCTGTAACTGCTTTGTGAATGTACAGTAAATGTGGATTCACGTTGGTCCTGGGCACTGTTTCAATATGTACTTGTGTTGTGTTGCAGGTGCACAAGCAGCCAAGAAGTCGGGTATCCCAGCTCCTAGAGAAATCCCTTCTTCCATAACAAGAGACCGCATCTCTCTGAGGGACCAGCTCAGGAGCAATGCCACTAAAAAGATGGTTTCCAGTGCCAGCACTTCCAGCCTCTCCACTCTGGCAAAGCCCACACGTAGTTCAACCACAAAGTCCCGTGGAGATGCCGAGAGCCAGGAAAGGGGCCTACTGGAGACCCAGGTGAAAGAGCTGCTGGCTGAGGCCAAGGCCAAAGAGTTAGAGATCAGCAATCTCAGGATAGAGTTGCACCGCTGCAAAAGTAAAGCCTCCAGCGCTCCCTCTTCACCATCAACCAATTGTGTCTCGTGGGAAGAGCCTGATGCAAATGGAGAGCAGGGACAGATGTCAGAGGCCATCGTGCTGGTTGGGGAGCTGAGAGAGAAGAACGGGAAGTTTCAGAGAGAGCTGGCAACGCTTAGGGAGGAGAACCAGACACTGAAAGAGAAGCTGCTTGTCTTGGAGGCCTCTCCTCTCTCTAGTACAAACACAAGTTCCCTGTCCAAGCCTCTGGTGAATGGCCTCCCCTCAGATTCCTTAAATCCACAACAGGACAGTTGCTCTTCTCCTGCCAGCCCTCTGAAGTCCTCCGTCTCCTCCGGTTCTGACATCACCAAGGACTCACCATCACCCGACTCCTCAGAGTTTGAGAAGATCCCCTCACGGTCAGAGTCAGAGAGTAGCGGAGGGCAGGATGTGCAGAGGTTGACGGAACAGATCCACAAGATGGAGGAGAGCCACCACAGCACAGCGGAGGAGCTGCAGGCCACTCTGCAGGAGCTGGCCGACCAGCAGCAAGTGGTGCAGGAACTGACTGCTGAGAACGAGCGCCTGGCCGAGGAGAAGCGCCTCCTGCAGACCTCCCTCCAACAGCAGAGGGAGCGCGTGGAGGTGCTGGTCCAGAAGAACGAGGCGCTCGCTGGCCGCCTCCAGGAGCAGGTCGAAGCCCAGGCCCAGAGGGAGGAGGAGCTGGGCAGCCAGGGGCCCCGGCTGGCCGAGCTGGAGCAGAGGTACAGTGAGCTGGTGGAGAGCTCGAGCTTTGAACGAGAGAAGCTGGTGGACATCCAGCAGCAGCTTACAGGCAGCCTGCGGGCTCTGGAGGAGGAGCACCAGGAGGCCCAGGGCCAGGTGCGCCTCGTCAGAGAGGAGATGGACAAGCTGCAGGCCCAGCTGGACAGAGAGCGGGAGGCTGGAGCTCAGGCAGCACTGGCTGCAGAGGAGCAGCAGGCCACAGCAGACTGTCTCAGACTGGAGAACAGTAGGCTGAAAGCACAGGTGGAAATTGAAAGGCAGAAGGTGGGTGAGCTGAAGGCCCTGCAGAGTGCCGGTGACAGCAGTGAGGTGCAGAACTTGCTGAAAACAGCTCACGCCGAGAGAGACAGGCTGGAGGTGGAGCTGACGGAGCTGAGGCAGGAGCTGCTAGAAGCCCAAGCCGTCACTGAGCATGTGCGAGCCACAATATGCAAGGTAGGAGGGGTACAAGCTTATTTTATTATTACTTATTTATAGTATAAGATTACTTTACCTTTGTTGTATATTTACATGTTTCCCACGCATAATTTGATTTGTATTAAAATGCCATTGTTTTCGTGGCATTGCAAAATCTGTTAGAAAAAGAAAAACATAAAATGCCTGTTGCAATAGCATCAAGCAGATATGTATATTGAACAAATTCCAATAAAATGTGGCTTTCATTTAGCTCCAAGTGGCATTCAAAAGTCTTAAATTGAATTTGCCTTAACTTTCAAGAACAGAGCCTTAGTTTAAGGGATTGGTAATGAGTGTATGTGCGTGTTTGAGCTGAGGAGAATCATAAAACACACTTCATGCAAGTGAGAGAGAAAATATAAATAAATACACCCACTCCACTGTTCCAACATTCTGGTCACAATAGTGCCTTAATTCACTGAACTCGATGTCAAAATGTGCCGGAGACACATGGAGCAGCTGGGGATCTCCAAAAGACGATCAAAGATCTTCCTGGGATTATTGAAAAGCATTTTTTCTGTATATGCCCATCCTTAATAAGTATTTATCTCCCAACATGACATTTTCTTTATTTGTATACGATATTTGGAGACAAATGTTGTGAGCAAAGATTCCGATCAGTTTATTTAAAACTTGACATCTCTTCATTGGTTGGAGAATGTCACTGCCCAGTACAAACTACTTACACTTGACTGCTTCTATTGTTGTGTGTGTATACACCGTGACTTTAATTATATGTGACTCACTGTTGAAATGTTTTGTTATGTCAGTTAGAGCTCTTTGTCTTGAGTTTGACAAAATTGTCAGGAGTTCCCTCAAGAACAATCTCTTCATCCACATTTACTGTATAATTCAAAAGAAGTAGAGAGAGAGGTTCACATGATTTTGTTCATATTTTTTTTACATAAAATACAATCCATGTCAGGAATAGATGTAAAAGAGACCAACATGTTGCATCATTAGTCTAGTAATGGCAAATAATTTAAATAAAATGTTACTTAAACCAGGCGACTATAACATATGTAATCATTCTTGGCTCTGTCACCACCTATTGAAAGTGAACTTGACCACACTTCTTTTCCAAAAGGGTTCAAACCTGACCATTAAACTGGCTTTACTGTACAGCTGTTATTGGGGCCTTTTCTTCACCATCACAGCACATGAACTCATGTCCCCTCAAATAGTTTTCGTATGATTCTCTGTCATCACTTTGGTGTTCCCCTCAAACACCACCAACACCACAAAGGCTGACGCTGTGTGGGTTTGAGGTCATGTTCGTGGTTGTTGACTCCAAATTGAGGCGTGTCCTCGTCATTTGAGTGATGTCGTCATTGTTGGATTGTGATCGTGGTGCCAGTAAGGTGGTCCACTAGTATGTGACCCTGTGAGTCACGCTCCTGTTCTGGCCCACATGGGTGAGGCCATTCCATAACTTCACATCCTAATCCATCAGAACCACATGGTGTCCTTCAGAACTACATCACTTACTTCTTTTTAGTATAGCCTGCTCACAGAGATCTGCTCTCCAGTGTCACTTCTCAGAATGACAGCAATCCACATGGTACACTGACTTCAGCTTCAGTGTAATTGGAAGTTAATGCAATAAACATGTTGAGGCAGTCACATCCAATAAAGACAGCACAGCAACGTTTTAGTTCAATGAGTCACAGTCCCCACTCATGTCAGTATTTACTCTGTGACCAAAATAGTCATTGTCAGACAAAGTTAAGCTAGCACAGTGCTTAACTTTGTGGAGTGTGTAGGAGAGAAACTCCCCCTGGTGTGAACTTTGGGATTTTAGCCTTGGCAAACCATTGCAAAAAAAAGCCTTTACAACAAGGGAATACTCCAAAAAGCATATAAGGACCTCTTTAAGTAAGCTGTGGAAGCTAGGGGGAAAACAATCTATTGCTTGACCACCAAGAGTTTTCTGTGTATTATGTGTAGCAGTAACATAATGACGGTGCAATGCAATAATACCATAACATGTTTCAAGCCTTAAATCATCTCCCTCAAAGAAATTATAGGACAGATTCTATATATCTCATCTTTGAAATCCTTCAAGAACAACTGGAACGATTCCCAACATGATTTCTGGAAGATCTCATAAATGATTTGCCCTTACTGAGCCTTGAGTGCTGTTGAGTGCTTTGATGTAATTAGTGCAGTGACAGCCAGCAATTACTCTCACATGAAACACTGCCACTTTGTTTTAACTATATCTGTACTAACTCATAATAATCTCACAAATGCACACACACACACAGGTGGAGGCCAAATGCCAGCAGGTTCAGGAGCGGGCCGAGAGGAGGGAGCAGGATCTGGGCAGCCGGGTGACTTCCCTGGAGGAGGTCGGGGTCCACGCTGAGAACCAGGTGAAGGAGCTGAAGGAGACCATCTTTGAGCTGGAGGACCAGGTGGAGCAGCAGAGGGCCGTCAACTGCCACACCAAGCAAGCCGTCCTGGACATGGAGAGTATGTTACTCTCACTGGATGTTTTTTGTTCCATTTTGTCTGTCCTCTTTTGTACAAAGGGAATTCATAAAAGATTAGAAATATTTCTAAAACTACCATAAAGTGAAATCAGTAACTTGATGAAGGTAGGATATATTAGAATCAAAATACTTGTATTTATCCAGGGGGAAATAGATTTTTGTGACAGTTTTGACCTTTTAGGATAGAATAAAATAAAATGCAAATAATGTTTTTAAAGGAATACAGAAGTATTTACGTACACATCAGAAGTTAAAGTAAGAATATGCAATACAATTATATCAATATATTTATATAAAAATAAGTGGATTCAGTTAAATGGCCGATGCAAATATTTATATTAAAATATGAAGTTAACAATAAAAGATGTGCACAGTTTACAACTAAATATGATATGTTTATCACAATATATACAGTGGTGTATTAGTATTTAAAAGATATCAATGCTGAATTGCACAGTTTAAAATGGCTTGGCTTTTGTATCAGAGGGCATTATTTTAAATGACTGCAGTTCTGCCTAAAGTTCACAGTAGGTAAGACATGTGGTTCTCAAAAATACGTGCATCTATCATTGCAGATCTTGTCAAAAAGATGGAGGAGCAGAAAGTAGAAGCAGACCGCCATATGAAAGTCTTGAGTAGACAGGTGAAGGTAAGAAAGCTTTATTATGTAGCTCCTTTCATAACATCTGTGGTGACATGATTTGTTTTTGAACATCTGAAATCAATGAGTGTTGCAGACTTAAGTCACATGATAGGTGTTTCAAATAGAATATAGAAGAAAGTTCCAAAAGATAAAACAAGAAATGTCCTAACACAGTTTTGACTTTGGGAATCAGATGTATCTTTGACAGACTTCTCTAACACATCTACCCTTCTGTCTTCTTCTCTCTCTCTCTCAACCTTCAACCATGTTGTAAAAGTATAAATACTCAAGAAATAAAATGCTCTACTTCGGCCAGGTTGTCTGAGCTTAGATATATCTATACCATGACACAGAAGCAGTGCATTTACAGTTACCATGTTGTAGTGAAGTTCTGAGTGATTGGAACCAAAGATATAAACATACCGACACCAGAGATTGGTTTCAGTGATGCATTGAAAGTTGGTCTGGAAGTGTTGATGCCTCTCTGGGTGGATTATCACTTTAAGGCCTAGTGCCAGGATTTTGCTGTGTTTTTGCCAAATGTATGACCTTGGAGTCATCTATCCGAGTGTTATTCCAGTAGCATCCAGGTGGGCTGTTCAGACAGGCAGTTATCTATTTTCTTTGGTATTGATCCATTAACAACATTTCTGCTTTTTCTTGTTTTGATGAATTATGCATTTTGGAATGCACCAGATACCACTTTCCTTTTTCCATTTTGTACAATCCTTTCAGTTATCTTTAAAACTGCCTCTACCGTCCTGCCTACATGTTAAATAATGGGCACCCAAGATTCAGTAGATGCTGAAGAAAAAGATATATATTTTATTTTAAATGGATCTTTTCCCAAAAACAAAACTATATGGTACTGATCTCTGCTTTTACAACATTGATTGTAGGCCTACATATTGTTTTTCTTTTCAGTGCCAAGGGCTCTCTACTATCTTTTAGCAGTTATTATTATGAAGCAAACAGCCGCTGTTTTTCCCTCTCCCTTTGGATTGCTTTTCTGATTTGTTTTGTGTCTGTAGGAGATTTCAAAACATATCAAGCCATAGGAACTAGGAAAGAAAAAATCAGATTTTTTGGTTTTGTGTTATTTTTTTACTTCATTTCATTTAATTTCAAACCTTTATTTATACAGATAAATCCCATTGAGATCATTGATCTCTTTTTCAAGGGAGACCTGCTCAAGTAGTTCCACATGAAACATAAAAACATAAACAGAACAACAAAAGGACATCATCCAGCATCATTTACAAAATTATCCACATAAACAGGTACCAATAGCTTCCGATTGAGTAGCATCCAACCGAGCTTTAAAAACATTTAGTGGCACCAGATTGTTCAGTTTCCATTTAATTTGCAGACTGTTCCAAGACAGAGGAGCTGCGCATCTAAAAGCTGTCTTCCCTAAGACAGTCCTAGCAGTTGGAACATTTAATAAAACCACAGCATTCGATCTCAGGCAGTAGCCACTTACAATTTTCCGAGAGATCAGGGAGCAGATATAAGATGGAAGTTTCCCTAACATGGCTTTGTATATAAAAATGTACCAGTGACTGAGCCTCCGTACAGTTAGTGAAAGCAAACCAGCCCTTGCATACAGGGTACAGTGATGGGTTAATGCTTTACAGTTTGTCACAAATCTTAGTGCGCTGTGATACGCAGCATCTAACTTGACCAGGCAATTGGCAGGTGCATTCATATAGACCAGATCCCCATAGTCCAGCACAGGTCAAAAGGTCACAGTGACTAGCCTTTTCCTGGCCTCAAGCGAGAAACAGGACTATGTTCCAAAGACTGAAAGTGCTAACTTTTATTGACAGTCATTTCCCATGATAGTCATATCGTTTTTGATGCCTTTATGAATGCCAGGTTTTTTTTGTTGTAAGTAGATGATAAAGTAAATAGTTGTATCCGTTAGATTAAATTAACCTAAATTGAACTAAATCCCAAGTGCACAAACACTTCCTGTGTTTGTATGAAATGTCCTGAATGTTTCTATACTTGCCTGTGCTGTATAAATCCATATGTTTGTGTGTTTAGGATGAAAAAGAAGAGTGGCGTCGGTTCCAGGCGGACCTCCAGACAGCCGTGGTGGTGGCCAACGACATCAAGGTGGAGGCTCAGCAGGAGCTGCGTGCTCTCCGGAGACAGCTGCAGGAGGAGCAGGATCGCAGCACCAAGCTCTCCACAGACCTGGAGGCCCTGCAGGGTGTCAGGTACCAGCTCCATCATAATGCATTTTGTTCAGTTCCTCCCCCTCCACCGTCCCCTTGTTTAGCATCGGGCTGCAGCTCCTTTCTCTCTCAACACAACGTGGGTATGAGATACCTGCCAGAGTTTTGCCAAATCCCCATCCACTGTTTAGAAATATATCAAAATGTCATTCTCATTCATCTCTTGCTTTAAGTTTCAGTTGGTTACATTATTTAAAAAAACTCGTGTCATGTATGTTGTCAATAGTGCATGAGACAGATAACATGTGAAAAATGATAATGTTCCTCTGTTCCCCCCCAGTGCTCCTAACGGCAATTGCAAGATTTCATTGCAGTGTCAACACCTGCTTGTACATTTGTATTAAACTGTCAAACCCGGCAACGTTGATCAAATATGATACAGTAATCTGTAACTGTATTGTGTATCCCTTGCCTTAAATGTTTAGCTGTGAAATTAATACGTTTTGACCCAGCCGACATGCTGGGAAAGAAACCGCAGTTACAGAATCCTTACTCATATTTGATCAGTACCTAGTTTGACAGTTTACTCAAGTTCACAAGCAGTGATTTACACTGTGTGTGAAGCTCCTCGGTTTTGATTGGCTGTTTCTCTTCAGTGCAGGAGAATCTTCCAAATGCTATTTAGAGCGCTGGTGGGAGGCAGAGGAACATGAGTTTTTCACATATTATCTGTTTCATGCACTACTGTCAGCATACATTGACAGTTTATATGAAGAAACATATTTTCAATAGAGTTACCAACTGTAGCTTCACGCAAGTCTTGTACGAGATGAAATCCTTGGAGTATTAGAGTTGAGATTCCTGGGATTTGGCAGACTCTGATGGTAAATTAGCAGTCTCTTGCAGTATTTCCCTCTACTGTATGTGTTCTCCTCCTTTAAGCTGCTGCCCTCTCTGTCTCCCTCTTCCACACTGAGCATTGCCCTATAGTATTCTCTCAATTCACACTCCACACCAAACATCAGTGTATTCATTGGATAAAACTATTATTATATGAGAAGGCAAACAGTGACAAAAGCTGATATACAAAGCAACACAAAACAGAGGCCAGTGTAACTGTCAATATGTCACGTCAATGTTATTTAAGATTGTATGTAGTGGTATTGAACTGTGGCCATGCAGTGATGTGACATACTTTTAGAGAGTGTGTTAGTGTGTTGGTATTCTGTATATATAAGTGTTTTTGAGCGTGCTAATGCCATGGTGTTTTTGACAGTTTTGTCCCTTTTCATTATCATGCCAGGTCAAGTACTTCCTGTAGCAAACTCCACTTAGATTTGCTACTGTAAAGTGTTTTCCGTGTGACCAGTATAGTCCTTAATGCAAACCAATGATCTCTATATACTTTTTCAGTTGCACTATATCAAAAATCTCGTGAGAGGAGCTTTAAGGCGTACTAAATAGTTGTATTTGGTTTAAAGCCAAATGCATGTGGTCCATGGGAATTTACTACACTACATCACTGGTTTTAGACCGAGGTTAAATCAGCACACTTTCCCCTGAGATTAGCTGTTACGCTGCGTCCGCTCCCCACCTCCAGCAGCTCCCTGTGATGACCCTGTCAAAGATGTCCCTCTGACAAGCCTCCCTGTGTAACGTCCAGGTGAGTCCCCTGTCCTGCCAGCCCTCTGTCAGCCAGCCTGCTCTCCCTCTCTGTGTGCTGCTGCTGCTGCTGCTCACTGACTTCCTGTCTGTGTTTGGCTTCGTGTTGCTGCTTCAGTCTGACTGTGTGTCCCTCTGTTTGCTGGCTGATTCAGGACTATCTTACCTTCTTTTGGTTTGCTCTGCCTGGTTCTACTGTTTAAAAAGATGTATCTGGTGCCATCTGCTGTTACACGAATGAATAACCCTTCTACTTTTTTGGTGAATAGCAGGATGGTCTGCACGGCATGACTGGATAAAACTCATGCTCTGCATCACGATACATTTGCATAATATCTTCATCACTGGGTGATTCTTAAGTACCACTAGACATTATGAGTGACCTTATTAATCCAATGAGGTTTGCATGGAACAGTTTTAAAAATCGAGAAGTGACCAGAAGAGCTTTTTATAATAAAAATGTTAAGAAGACATATAAGATCTCGTGTTTTGCTGCACATGTTTAATATTATCTTCATACACTATATCATCTTCCCTCTTCTTTTCTTTTCAGATTAGGCGCTGGAGCCACTTTTGATACCAAGACGGCAGTGGAAGGTCACTAGAGAAGTGCCCGCCACCACGTGAAGACAGTGTTAATGTTGCACTTATTACCTTTCTGTGTCATTTAAAATGTATTGTGTAAATACAGTACCCAAACATTCTCCTGACAGAGTCTGGCTTCCATTTATCTACATGTCTTTTGGAACCTTTTAAATAATAATGATGTACTTTTCTTTCTGAATGTATTCTTTGTTCGTCAATTTATTGACCTGTGTTAAAGAAATGCCATATGTTGGAAAGACTCTCCTCTCATACTGTGTGAAGCTGATTTGTGCCTTGAGATTGTAAACAAGAGGGTAATAAATTAGGAAAAAGACTCGATACATATTAAGTGAGCTCACAGTCGGACTTGTTCTATCAGAAAGTACATATTTGAAGGCAATAGCAATACAGCGAAATTGAGTCTGGTTGATATTGTTTAGATTTAGAAAAACGAGGTGGCATGTTATTGTGCTGGTACTCACATTTGCTTTTCTTACTTTTTTTTGTATTAGTCAAATTGTTTTCACTTTGACTTCTGTCTGTTTACTGAAAAACATTTATGATCTGTTAAAGATCTCAGTTTGGCCCTGTAATGAAACAGAATGCAATGTCATATAAAACCATTAGATGGCACCATTGAACACACAATAACTGTACATAGGTGACATCAATGCTGACTTATTGGTATCATCTGCTCTGTTACTCTTTGTATGTGTATTTCTGATTATTACTATGCTCCTTCTAAGTGCACAGAGTATTAATTATTTCTGCCAGATAAAATAACCAGGATGAGTTTGATATCAACCACTGCCAACATTAGATTTTAGGACTGCCACAAACACAAACAGCTGTACCTCAGTCACTTGTTTACTCTACTCAGACATACCAAAAGGTTGGTGTTCCTTTTCAACACAAAGACTAAGAAAACTGTGTATAGGCTCCTAAAAGGGTTAAGTTTCCCTTTCAGCACCACTGTCAGATGATGAGTTGATCTCATTTTCTAGCATTTGACTTAGCAACATTAAGTGACTTGATTAATCTTGAATCCCTGTGTTAAAGCCATCTAGAGATTTTTCAACATCCTTATTAATGTATCATATCAGAATTGTTATGATTTCGCTCACTTTCAGTCATTTATCACACAGTGGATTTATTTCATATTTGAGCCAAAACCTTACACCATATTCTGTGTTGCTGTAGTATAATTGCATGCTGCAGGAACTCAGGTTAAAAAGTCTGGTTTCTTTCAGATATATTCAATTTGTGCATTTTTATTAAAAGCCATATTGCTCTACCAGATGATAAGGTACTGGTGCTGAAGATGTCAACTTTTAAATTTGCTCAAAACTACCATCTAGAAAAATTAGATGTTAACTGTGTAGTAGGTAATTCTCTGTGTAGTAAAGCCATGTTGTGAACAATACAGTGAATGTGCTGTTAATTTATTCTTTACAAAACAACTTAAACAATTATTATGTCTGTGAAAGAACACATGTGATGTGTTACTGTTGTTCATTAGGCAAATGAATAAATGAAATGAGACCAGTCCCAACTGTGGTTGTGTATCTCTTTCAGTCTTTGGAGGCAAGTTTAATGCGATGTTGAAATTCCTCACTTGTCCTTCATCACTGATAAAGACAAATCCTTCTCTCTGTAGCCTGGAGTCCAATGTTCACCAGGGCGATTGGTACGAGTTGTCCCAATGATTACACTGCTCATTACACTGTGTTTTAAATTGAAATCTGTAGCTCCTTATCAACGGTACACTGATCACATCATCCTGCCAATACCCTGAGCAAACATTTAGGAACATTCCCTTTGTCTTATAAGCATGTAAAGGGTTGTTTTCTTCCACAGGTGTGTGTATGGTATATTTTTCTACACTGCAACCCTGTTCACTGTGTCTGTTAGGTCCCAAGGTGACGAGGTGAGGCTGTCCGACTCTGATATCCAGCGGCAGTGGTGCGGCATCTCAATGATCCCGACCACACCCAGCGACGCCAGTGGGGAGGCAGACTCAGTCCCCGGAGCGACTCTCATTAAGTCCTTTGATACTGTTGGACCGAGTGAGCAGCGAGCACCCCAACACACACACAGACACACACAAATGGAATCCCAACACAGCAGTGTAACTAGAGGAGAACAGCTGGTCAGATCTCCACTGGACTCATGTTATTTTTCTGCAGCAAAGTCATGTAGTTGTGAAAGACAGTGGGGGCTGACCTCTATAAACAAAAAGGGAACATTATAGGTATCATAATGGTAGATTTTATTCCAGATGTTTTTTGCATTAGGCTGTATGTCATAGATGTAAGGCTGGGTACTTAATCTAAAAGTACCTTATGTGCCTTGTAAAAATACCACACTGTAAAATACCACTGTTAAAATGTTACTCAAATAGAAATATATACAGCTTCCTCTGGTATCGTGACAGTCTCCTCTACCACCTTATCCTTTAATTGTAAGTAATTGTACCATACTGTAAAAATACTAAGACTTCAACTTAACTGCCGAATATTTAAATGATTGACCTCATTGATTGTTTTGTTTTCACAAATACTGGGAATGTTGAAGAATACATTTACAATTACCTAGAGCCCAAATTTGCCGACAGCAAAAAGCCCAACCCTTAACATTACAAGTTATACTATGACATTTTAAAAGGAAATTTACAATATTTTCGAATTTATGAAGCTGGAACCATGAGATGTTTTTACACCAAAAAATTACTGACCAGCAAAAAAAGTTGCTAATAGCTGAAACAAATCAGTACATTTACTAATTGAATGACTGTCTTGTACATACTTTTAAGCTGACAATATACGTATTAATTGCATTTTTTTTCAGTCTTTTTATTTACCCGTTGAATGTTTTGAAACAAATGCAATAAGAAGTTCAATGTTTCCCTTTGCCATGGGGTTGAGTAGAAATGCAAACAATTTCAAAGAAATCATTAAAAATATATACTGAAGTAAAGTTCAGCATTTGATTAAAGTTCAGTTACAGCGGAATGTAACTGAACTTTAATCAAATGCTGAACTTTACTTCAGTATATATTTATACTGATATATATGGCACATTTCAGTTTTTTTTGTATACAATCCTTAATTTGTATGTGCTCTTCAGATGGGCCCAGCCTCACAGTTCAGATGCACTCCAGCCCCAGAAGCCTGATGAGTGGGATCTCTGTACGCTCTGCACCTGCTGCTGCCGTCTCCCCTATCCAGGTACACACAACATACTTTCCTTAAAATGTCAAATAAATGAAACACTTATTCTCTGTTTCAGACTGATGAGATCTTTCTTCTGTTTCTGTTTTTTTAGAGACAGACGTACATAAAGCCGCTATCCAAGACATTGGAAAAGAGAATCAACCATGGAGAATTCTCTCTTCATCATGGTATGTACCACAGAGATGGTTTTAGCTGGAAGTCATGGTGTTTCATGTACATGTGTATTATACCTCATTTAGCAGTCTACTCACTCACTGCCTTCGAGTCAATGGACAGCCAGCAGGAGTACTGCTGAGTTTAGGAATGAGCAAGGCTAAAATGTCTACAGTTAAATAATAAGAGGAGAAAAGATGAACAGTAATTCGACTGCTGTTGTTCTTGTCTGTCGTTTCATGATTGTATTCTCAGAAAGAAAACACTGTAAATAAAAGAAATCCCAAAGGCTACTTTATTAAAACGATGATGTAAACTTGAAAATGATTCAGAAGGAGGAAATTCTGAAAATGAAATCTCAAATGCAAATTAGATTTTTAAATGGTTAAAACATTTCTAACAGTTACTTTGGTGATATCAATATAATCTAATGTTCTAATTTGATTTACCAAGTCTTTAAAAATGAAATATCAATCAGCTACCCAATAACATTTACACACTTACACATGTAAAATTATTATGCTTTTTGGGAGTTTCATTTTTTAGTTACCATTACCATTTTAATAAAGTCCCCTATATCAAATGTCTGCATCTCCAATCGACTGGTGTTCCATCTCCTTTCTTAATAAGGTGACTGTAACTTGAGCACCAAAGCACTGAATATAAATGATTTTGAATGGACTGCCAACTGCTTCCGTTAGAAAAACATGTCCGGGTAGAGGTGCCTGTCATTACAGAGGTGGCATCTTGTTTGCGCTTGTGGCATTGATAAGAGGAGCTGGTGCTGACAGCCTTTTTTTTTTTTTTTTTAAATACACCTCACATTATGCTTAGGTCTAAACATTTTCACCAGACATTATGATCGGAGTCACTTGAATTTGTCAGACTTCAACTACATCTTTTGGTCAAACCGCGTAAACACTGGTACTGCCATATTTAGGTGAAAAGGTTGCATCACTGATTCCATCGGCCTTTTCTGAAGCTAACTTTTCAAGCATATCTTTGTGTGGAAGGGCTTGTTCAGGTACGACAGAGGCCCTTGGGCAGAGCATTTTTGGATATTTTGTGGACTAGCCCAAAAAAGAAAGTGACCCCAGTCAGGACACCTGGACTACAGAGTCATACTATTGTTAAATCAGCCCTAAAGTTACCGCTGATGAATATGCTTTCCATGTTATATATGTTATGATCTCTCCTCTTCAAGTTTTCTCCCCTGCATCCTTCACTCCCCCAGATAAGTTGTCGGGCTGCGGGGAGGACCTGAAACCTAACAGCCTGATGAGGAAGAGCCCTTCTCTGGAGTCTGTGATCAAAACCTCTGCCTCCTTCAGCAGCCGCACAGCGTCCTTCAGCTACAACCGAGGAAACAGCAAGCTGAGGTGTGCTAAATGGTGTTTATGGGATTTACTTTAGGGCATTTTGCTTCTTTAGCTACGCGGTTTCATTCGAAGAGGGGGAAAAAACCTCCCTTACTTTGGAAATGAACACAATATAATGACTTCTCCACATGATTGTAGAAATTCACAGGAGTTCCAAACTGAAAGGTGGGAAGTTAGTTCTTAATTTGTGCGGTCTTTAACAGAGATCAAACACCGACAAACCAAACAAGTGCAACAAAACAGGCAGTGCAACAATGAAAAACAGTTTCAGTTCTTCCTCTTTTTTTTAAACAAGTTCCCCAATGACATCCTTGACAACAGGTTATAGTGTTAATACACATTTTACTTAGCAGCCTTGTTTCCCTTTAAGGTAACCACATATTCTACTGCAATTGCATTTTAACGTTTAACTGAGATACTTTGCAGTTGTCCAACTTGTATTGCCAAGGTGTTGACACAGAGTGCTTACACATAGTAAATGAAGTGTCCACTTATCAGAAAGGAATGGGAGACAGATGTTAAACAAACATGCTGTCATCTTCTGACCTTTCTGGCAAACAGGCTTTTGTCATTTTACTGTAAAACAATCCCTTAAGTGAGCACTCAGAAACCAATAGCAGCACCCCATTTATAGTTAGACCCATGGTACCACTGCAACAAGTTGCATTAGAGGGAGATGACGCAGTGTTTACATTTACATGTAGTCACAGAGACTCAGTAAAGTTGATTTAAGCAGTCAAATACATGGTCATCACTCTGGACAACACCCTCAGCTTCAACCTACATATGTTCGGATGACATCAAACACTGTACTGACAGATATCAGGAATCTGGAACCTGTTTGTCCAGCCTCTCCTCTTCTCCCTCTGCTACCATCATATTAATGAGCTGTCTCCTCCTCACCCATCTGTATTGACATTGTTATTGTCCTTGGCAGAATACGTTTTTTCGGGATCCTTTAATTAATAAAAAGTAATAAAACCACACCGTTAAGTGATATTTATATATTAAATAATATATATATATATTTTAAGTATACGGAGCCCTGGAGGGTTCATAGAGAGAAAAATAAATAAAGCGTGCGCACGAGTTACTAAAGCGTGCGCACGAGTTACTAAAGCGTGCGCACGAGTTACTAAAGCGTGCGCACGAGTTACTAAAGCGTGCGCACAAGTTACTAAAGCGTGCGCACGAGTTACTAAAGCGTGCGCACGAGTTACTAAAGCGCGGCCTCGTTTTGTGTGTGTGTGCCTTTGTTTATGATAGTATCGTTCGTTCCGGTGCACTCCGGCAGGACTATAGCACATCGAGATTAAGATTAAACGAATTTCTTTCACTTGGGAATACACATATAACTATGGAGAACCAGATTTGTGTAAATTACTGTTCGTGGTAATTTGAAAACAAATGCCGGGGGTGTCGGACACACACAAACACACCGAACACGCACACACACACACACAGAGCTGAGCACACACGCACACACACACACACACACACACACACACACACACACACACACACACACACACACACACACACACACACACACACACACACACATCATGCGCCCCGGTGACAGGACATCTCCTTTGTAAAAGGCACCGCTCTTTGCAGCTGGTGCTGCTCTTCTCAGATTCTGCTGGGTTACACGTTACTGCCTCCAGTGCCCTGTACGACGAAGCCAGTTCAACAGACCCTGGATATGTTTGATTTACCCGGCTTAACTAACCCTAACAAACGCGATGTCGCTAAGCGGTCCTACGAAGCTGGTTATCAACTCAGCAAATCAACCAGGGTTTCTCTGTCCGGTTGAGAGTGCGTTCACGTGAAAGGGACGGGGTTACCAACATTTGACCAATCACAAACATGGAGACGCGTGCTGACAGCGCAGCGTCATACTTCATGAATGAATAGTGTAAGTAGCAAATCCTGCTTCGTAGTACAGGCCACTGGTGCCACAGAGATTTCATAAAGTGAAGGATGTTTTCCTTCTATAAAACAGCTGTGGGCAGCAGATACTGTGAGTCACGGACAGGAATCCCTCAATTTAAATAAAACGAGGCCATGCTTTATTAACTCGTGCGAACGAGAAAGTAAAACGTGGCCACGTTTTATTTATTTTTCTCTCAATGAACCCTCCAGGGCTCCGTATAAGTAAGGTCAGCCTTTGAAAATGTTACTTTAGTAACATTATGTAGTGACTCTTATTGCTATATTAAATTCTTAGATTATTATTAGGCTTTAATTTTTTTGTTTTAGTTGGATGAGGTTAACTCATTTTGAAACATTTTAAGATTGCAACTAATCTGCAAATCATTTTATGCATTATTGTATTAGGTTTGTAAACGTTTCTGAAATAGAATCCATCCACCCGTTCATCCGTCCGTTCATCCACCCGTTCGTCCGTTCATCCGTTCATCCACCTGTTCATCCATCCACCCGTTCATCCATCCACCCGTTCATCCATCCTTTCATCCATCCATCCATCCGTTCATCCATCCATCCACCCGTTCATTCATCCATCCATCCGTTCATCCATCCATCCACCCGTTCATCCATCCACCCGTTCATCCATCCATCCGTTCATCCACCCGTTCATTCATCCATCCATCCACCCGTTCATCCACCCATTCATCCATTCATCCACCCATTCATCCATCCATCCATTCATCCATCCACCCATTCATCCACCCATTCATCCATCCATTCATCCATCCACCCGTTTATCCATCCATTCATCCATCCACCCATTCATCCATCCATCCACCCGTTCATCCATCTATCCGTTCATCCATTCATCCATCCGTTCATCCATCCATTCATCCATCCACCCGTTCATCCATCCATCTATCCGTTCATCCATCCATCCGTTCATCCATCCATCCATCCACCCACCCTCTCACATATTGACATATTGTGTTTCTGTAATGCAAATCATGGAGCAGGCCTTTTTAACAACATCAACAGCACATCTGTACATTACCGTGTTTGGTATGATTTCAGGGTTATGATATAGCTGCTCCATCTCTACTGATGCACTCTCACCCCCCCCCTGCAGTATTTATTTGGACAGGGTCTTGCTGCCTCTGGCCTTGCACTGCGCTGAACAGAGGACTAATGAATTTGACAGCAGAGCTGCCGTGACGTGTGAAATGTTTACCGTGCTCAGAGCAACGACCGTGCCTCAGCACAAACCCCAGGGAGCAGACGCTCTGTGAAAAAATAACTGCAGATAAACATTTCACAGATTCATTGTATCTCTCTTAATTGTGTCTTATAACAGTGCAATCAATATACTGTAAATAAATATGTGAACATGGAAACATGGAGTTCAAAATGAGAAAGTGAGGAATTGATGCCAAAAAAGAAAAGCATGTGCTAATGCTTGACATCCCTCACTTAAAGCCAAAGCGTACACTAGATTGTTGTTGGCTTCCGTCCAAAGTCATCTTGAGCCAGCTCTGGGCTAACACAAATACACTGAACTGTAATGTTAATACAAGATCAAATAGTTCACTTTGCTGATGGTTTTCATAGAGGGAGAATTTACAGATTACATGTAAAGTGAATAAGAACAAATAATGGTATGAATGGATAACTTTCGTTCTTTAATACAATTACATATTTTCATTTTTCTCCATCATGGAAAATTGATCTGATCACATCAAGGACCAGCCATATGATATTTTTGCAATGATTTTATTTCATCAAAAAATAAAATATATTGTTGAATGTTCTATAAAGCCTCCTCACAAACCATTAGGTCCACATGAGCCTTAAAACAATAACACAATGTTTGCTTGGCTCGCAATCAGTTGAGCAAAAATAATACATTCTGATTATTTACATACATACAGCTACTGTAACTCAAACTAACTATTTTACAGAAAATATTCCCATATTGCTACAAGTTGTGAGACATTAGCCTTACATAATGGTTGTGTGGGACTTTTAATAAAAATAGGAAAAAATGCTTGATCATGTTTACATTTCTCAAACATCTCTGCCTTCTGGCATTCAATCTGCCTCACATAAAACAAATACACACAGTCTTTGCACTCAAGCAAAACCCAGATGCTGCTTATCTCATAGTTCTACATATGGGCTTCAATGTTGAAATGCTATTTATTCACATAGATTGGCCTACTTCCATCCACCAGGCACCTGACATACAGTATGTTCATAAGTTCATCAATTATTGGCTGAAAGTCCTGAACTGTAGCCATTTTCAGAATGGAGGCAAGATGTTTGTCTGAGAGGTTGGATCTGTGTGCGGACATTTTTAATTTTCATTACAGAGAACATATGCTCACATGATCTCTCTGGCCCGTCGTTAAGCTACAACCGGCCAAGTAAAGTATAGTGGCACACAAAAACTGATATTCTGACCCGTTTAAATTTGTCGCATTTTGAGCGTTTTATCTTCACCCCACTTTCTTCTTTATCACACTGGAAAATCCTGCTTTTACATAAGGTATTTAATGATTTAACATATATTAGTACAACAGTCGCATGGGAAATATTTCTGCATTCAGTACTTTTACTTTGAATACTTTAATGACATAACTGATTATATTAAAAAAAATTCATACCTTTACCTAAGTAACATTTCAAACAAGTATTTGACTTTTTACTTAAAGGATAAGAAAACTTCTTCTACAACTACAGTGTAAGGTTGTTTTCAGCTGTTTTCCCTTTTGTGTGTAAAGAGTAGGCTACTCCTTACCTTTTTTAACTTTGCTTATCTAAAAGATTATATTTATAAAAATAGCAAAGAGTACATTATGCATGTGGAACGTCCCCAATGGTCCCTGAGTGCCAATATAAATTCTTGGAACGAAACATTTGTTTTAACATCAGAGCCACTTTGCATCTTGATTGTCAGATACACATTCTGGTGATGCATTTTCTAACGCTGATTAATTGTTTTTTCTATGTTTTCTGACTCTGATACAAGTGAAACAATGTTTAGCCATGAATAAACGAATCGCCAGAATATATTTTTTTCCTTGCCACTTAATGCTTCCATAATGTCACACATGGTCAAATTGTTTCCTACATTTGGCTGGAAACATGTTAGTTAATTGAACACATTCTTATGAAAAGAGTAACTACTTACAGTTGTTGTATAATCACAGTGTTTATTAAGCTAACCTCAAGTCTATATGCATACATCTGTGTAAAGATGGGAAGATAATAACAGTTTTATGGGGTAGCCAAACTATACACTTATCTTTCTCCGAATGACATACTGTAACCCCCCCTTCTCTCTCACGTTTCCCCGGTGACAGTGTGGAAAGAAAGGACCCCTTGGCTGCACTGGCGCGGGAGTATGGAGGATCTAAGAGAAACGCACTACTGAAGTGGTGCCAGAAGAAAACAGAAGGCTATCCGGTAGGGATCACAGCCCAGGGCCCTCCTTCAAATACAAGTCGGGCTCTTTTTACTTTCACACCCTGCTGTCCTTTGCATCTTCATTTCAGTCTCACACTTCTTAGGTTTTTATCTAAAAGTAAGATGGCAGCTCGCATCTCTCTCCCATTTATATTGCAGTATTGGGTTGCCCTCAGGTAGCTTTTTCAGCCATCATTGAGGAGTTAGAGTGGCATATTACAGTGTTAGCAGACACATCATTCACCCAGCTGTCATCTCACTGCGGATCTAAAGCCACTGTGGCACAGAGGTTATGGAAACAGTGATGCAAAGCACCCAGTGTTACAGACACACTGGATTTATACATGCGTGTTTTTATATAGCCCTTCGTGTTTTTATGCATGTCCACTTGTTTATGCATTGCTATCGTGTTATGTCCCCATCTGTGTTCCCTGTGTCCATGGAGCCAAGTGCCGACAATCACCTGGTTTAGCTGCTCCCCTAATACCCAGTTTAAGGAGCCCATTAAGCCCAGTGGGATTACAGATTTGTAATCATCGTGTTTATGCGCCAGCAGCATGCCAGAGAGCTAATGCTAAACTCTAAACACAAGACTGGTCCCAACCTGAAAACTCTAGGTCAGGAAGAAAAGAAGGCGTTTGAGCCCACTCAGCTTTCTGATGGGAGATTAATGAAATGACTCTCTGGGGTCAGCTTCAGTATGAAAAGGCACGGTTGATGAATACTTCTAAAAATAGATGCCGCTTTACTGGTGATAAACGGTAAAAAAAAATGCTATTAGTCAGCAGATCAATAGTTCCTGTTGCTCGAGCACGATGCGCCTCAGTGAACTTTGAGTCACCCTCCCTTCATCTGAGGTTGTCAGCTGTTTTTGATGGACACACACAGGGCTCTCGACTAACTTTTTTTCCCATCCTCCCAGAACCGTCCCGAAATACAATCTAAGCCGTCCCGAAATTAATGTGGACCGTCCCGAATTTAAAATGTTAGTTTTTCTACATTATCATTAGTTAAAATCATTCAAAGTTACCTTTAACATAAATAAAACATCATACAAATCATTAGATGATAATTCATCAACCTTTTTATTTGAGTAAATCATTCAATCACATAAACAAAGGCCAAATATATTTAAACAAACACACAAACGAGAAAATTACTCTAATATTGAATCCAATCAAGTCCCATCCAATTATCAAAAAAATCCAACACTGTGTCCTGAAGACAGAACCCAGAGTACCCACTAACAGGATGACAGTCTGTAACACAGTCAGGAGACCTTTACAAACGGGCCCGCCCCCTCGCACATAGACGGGAGAGAGAGATCTCATCTGGATTGGAAAGCTCGAAAATACATCATAGACGCATGTTTTAGTCTTATTGCATATTAGAAACGGAGTCGGTGAAACTAAAACTGTGATATAATGTGTATGTAGCAATAATACATATATTTTTTAAATGTCTCCAGTACCGATAAAAAGTCCGATAACGTCAGAGCTTAACGTTACCACTGTCTTTAATAATTCCGGCCCGGGGCCTGTTTAATACCGGGGCTCGGTACCCATCCCTACATGGGGAGAGGCGCAGCATATTGCTAAGGACTAAATACGATGGAGGGTTCTCTTCTCAGCCTTATTAGGGGATGAAGAGGAGTAAGTAAATAAAGAGGCCGTCGCTCAGGGTCTGGTTCTGCTGTGCGTTTTTGTGATGTAACGGTAAAACATTTCAGAATTCCTCCACGGGATTCCATTGTACATCACTCAACCCGCGAAATACACACACTCAGTACATAGTTAGACCCGCGAATTTGCGGGCCAGGAATTCGCAGGCACAGCCAGCTGGACGGCTGGCTGACAGCCAGCGGCACAGCTGTAGCTACGTGTGCGTGTATTTTGCGGGTTTCTACATGTTTTGTGCGTGTGTGTTTATGTTGACAAGGAGCTTTAATAACTATGCTACACAAAACGTGCAGTCGGTTTCATTTTCATCGCCGTTTGTAGTAGAGTTAGCAGGGTTTTTATTTTAACTCTCATCCCAAATTCATCCATCCATCCATCTTCTCCCGCTTATCCGTGGTCGGGTCGCGGGGGTAGCAGTTCCAGCAGAGAGCCCCAAACTTTCTTTTCCCTGGCCACATCAACCAGCTCTGACTGGGGGATCCCAAGGCGCTCCCAGGCCAGCGAAGAGATATAATCCCTCCACCTGGTCCTAGGTCTACCCCTTGGTCTCTTCCCAGCTGGACGTGCCTGGAACACCTCCCTAGGGAGGCGCCCAGGTGGCATCCTAACTAGGTGCCCGAACCACCTCAACTGGCTCCTTTCGACGCGAAGGAGGAGCGGCTCAACTCCGAGTCCCTCCCTGATGACCGAACTTCTCACCTTATCCCTAAGGGAGACACCAGCCACCCAGCGGAGAAAACCCATCTCGGCCGCTTGTATCCGCGATCTCGTTCTTTCGGTCATGACCCATCCTTCATGACCATAGGTGAGGGTAGGAACGAAAATGGCCCGGTAGACAGAGAGCTTTGCCTTCTGGCTCAACTCCCTTTTCGTCACAACGGTGCGGTAAAGCGACTGCAGTACTGCTCCCGCTGCTCCGATTCTCCGGCCCATCTCACGCTCCATTGTTCCCTCACTCGAGAACAAGACCCCGAGATACTTGAACTCCTTCACTTGGGGTAAGGACTCATTCCCTACTTGGAGTGGACAGTCCATCGGTTTCCTGCTGAGAACCATGGCCTCAGATTTGGAGGTGCTGATCCTCATCCCAGCCGCTTCACACTCGGTTGCGAACCGATCCAGTGAGTGCTGAAGGTCGCAGACCGATGAAGCCATCAGAACCACATCATCTGCAAAAAGCAGTGGTGCAATCCTTAGTCCACCGAACTGCAGACCCCCTCCCCCACGACTACGCCTCGAAATCCGATCCATGTATATTACAAACAGGATTGGTGACAATCATTTTCATCGCCGTTTGTAGTAGAGTTAGCAGGGTTTTTATTTTAACTCTCGTCCCAAATTCGTCCCAAAATAATTTGTTATCCTCCCCGACACTATTTTTTTCGACGACGGGACGTCCTTAAACTCGAGCCCTGGTCACACACAGCGCGTGTTGGTAAAAACACGGCAGATCCTCTGTATTGAAAATATCAGAGCAGATGAGATAAAACTGCTGCTGACGGACAGAGTGTCTGATGAGCTGCCTGATAAGATGCTGGGGCTGTTTACAGCCTGACATGAATCACGCCGTTCAGATTCACACCCCTTTGTTTGACATGGAAGCAGGAGCTTAGTAACGCTGGCTTGTGATGGAAGGTCACTGGTTCAGTACACAAATTGAGTGCTAAAGCAAAAGTAATTTAGAGGAATATTTTAAGTAAATGTTATCAAATCAAATCAAAGTTTATTTATAAAGCACAGTTAAAAGCGATTTTTGGTCAGGCCAAAGTGCTGTACATGTAATAAATACTACAATCACTTAAAAACACATTCATAATAAAAGGTAATAAATTACAACCGATATATATAAAGTTACGCGAGAGATATATGTTACGCGAGAGTTTGAATATTTTGATATCAATCAAAGGCTTTATTGTCATATGCAGAGTAGCTACATGTATATATGGCAATGAAATCATCTCAAACTCCCCCAACAATTAGATATAATATATATTAGACATAAAACAATAACATCAAATAAAAGAGTATGTTGCGAGACCAATGTGCAAGTAATGCAGATGAAGTAAACTACAAACATGTTGGCAAAAAAGAAAAACAATAAGCTAAATGTTGTAAGTGACCAAGTAGAAGCAGGAGTCTATATACATATTTATACGGAATAAGATAGACAAGAACAGAATGTAAAATTAAATATTGTACAGTAAAATAAAATACTGTTTATTGTAGTTATAAACAAATTGTAAGATGCAAACGGATAAATGCTTTAGGTTATGAAGGCACTTAACAGACCTCTAAAAACTGTAGTAAATATAGTTTTGCAGATGGCCCCCCCTTTACTGTACATAAATTCACCAAGACATGTCTTCCTTCTTAATCCACTGACAGTTTTTTCTTCAAGAATTCAAGGTCATACTTGGTAAAACATTGATATACAAATGATAATTATGTGGGTGAAGTATTCCTTTAAGAACTTCTATTCAAAGTGCTACAGAGGACGCCATTAAATGAATAAAGAAAAAGTTGCTAACAAGAAATGTAAACAGTCATCATTGGTAAATGCTCTAACATCAAGTGAAGTCTTTATCCCTGTGACATAAATGTAGTGGAGTAGAGTTGAAGTAGTACAGTACTAATGACTGAGCTTAGTTACTTTCCAGACCCTGCCTACATGTAAATGTTCTGTTTTTGCAAATCTCATTTCAGCTCAGGACAATTGGGTAAAGCGACATGAAACCCTTAGTGGAGCCTCATTTCCATTTAAGTATGGAACCTATGATCCCCTCTCACAAAGGGTTTAGCAACACAGTGTGATTATTTGCAAGAATCAGGAATGCAGTAAGAAGATTTGACTGCTAGGAGAGTTTCTGTCGGTGGAATAAACACTCCCCGTCCAGAGTAGCTGCTTGAGCTGCGATACTTCGTGTTTGTGCATTTTCATTTATTTATCCAGCCTGTAATTTGATCTATATACAGACTATTAGGTAGTAGTGAACCTTTTCAACATCTATTTTTAGAACAAGTGTGACACTTTATTGTGTTGCATAAGAAAAATTGATAATTTGCATATATGTATATATCAATGTCTGTGCCAAAAACAAACGGTATACATTTATTACAAACAACGTTGGGAGGGTTACTCTTAAAATGTGATCCTTTAATTTAATCAGTAACCTAATCTAAGCATCACAATATAAATGTAATGTAACCTGATTGCTTTTGGATTACCTTAATATCAATGCAAATAAATACAAGGGATAAGCAATATCAATTCTTAAGTGTATTTATAGATCAAGAGAACAAAGAAAATATATTAGGTTTAGAAAATAAGTTCTCTGCTCTGTTTCTTTTCGATCATAAAATTCTCCATTTGTGTTTAAAACATACAGTAGATGGTGAAATGTACCCACTAAAGTCTTTCTTTTGTTACATTGTAATCCAAAAATGTAGGGAAATGTAACAGTAATCTGATTACATGTTTTTTTTATATAACTGTAAGGGAATACAGTTACTTTTTTTTGTATCTTGATTACATAAACCCTGTTACTTGTTATCTGTTACGGTACGTCCACACGGCAGCATTGCGTGCTTCAACGGAGACGCTTCCCATTCACTTTGAATGGGGTGACGTCACGCTTTGCCGAACTGCATTGCGGTTCCATCGCGTCGCTTTGCCTCCGTTGCTCGCTTCGAAAGTTGAGAAAAGTTCAACTTTTCAAGCGTCGACGGAAGCGTCAGCCAATCAAATCATATGCCAGTACAAGCTCTAGCCAATCAACCGCGTGCTTGTGTGTCCGGGGCAGGAGATTAATGTGATTGGTTGTTGGTCGCACGCCAGGTTAACGGCTCCGCGGACGTAACGTAAAGGGCTCCACGGATTGGTCCATTTGGGTATGAGCACGTCACTGTACCCAGGAAGAAAAGGAGAAATCTCCAACGAGGCGTTCTGGGGCAGCATAGACAGGTATTTTCTGTGTTAGAGTTGTATTCGCTACAGGGTGTACTTTGAAGGTTTGTGACTTTGCAGACCGTTTACATCAGGGGTGTCAACTCAATGCCCGGGGACCAATCCGGCCCGCGACTTCATTTATGTGGCCCCACAAGAGCTTGCAAAGAATATAATATGTTTGTTATATGGTTACATGGCGATTTACAGAAGCACGTTGCCCATACATGGAGCACAATGCATCTCAAATTAGACTTTTTTTTCTCAGAATTTGACTTTTTTCTTCTAAATATGCATTTTTTTTTCTCAGAATTTGCCCTTTTCTCAAATTTGACTTTTTTTTCAAAATGTCCACTTTTTATATAATACATTATTTTATATATATTAAATATTTATATATTGTCTTAAAGTTACAACAACCGGCCCTTTTAAGTCAACCATAATGCAAATGTGGCCGAGATGAAAATTTGTTTGACACCCCCTGGTTTACATAAAAACCTTCATAACACGGGTTATAAGGGGACGGGTTATAACCGGAAAAGCATGACATGGGACCTTTAAATCAGACTTTAGTTACACCTGGAGCAGGGTTTCCGCTAGGATTTTTTCTCGCCGGTCAAATGTCCGGGCAGAATTTATTTTACCGGACTAATTTGAAACTTACCGGTCATATTTCAATAATAATAATAATAGTTGTGTAGCAGAGTTTCCGTTAGCAGGTAATTACCGGACTATGAGCAGATATGCTTCAGTTTAAAACTCAGTTCACGGGGCTCATTTTTATATTGCTTCAGTTTATAATCGTAACAGATCGAAAAATTCAGATTCATTTTTCAATAATGATTCCACAAACAACAAACAACATAATTATTACATTCAAACAAACTACTTGTAGTAGATAACGTACATTATTCAGAAGTTTACATCAACTTTGAATAATAACACGGGAGAAAACGGAGCCTCTCTTTCCCCTCTCCCTCCCTCTCTCTCCTGACAGCACGTCAGTTTCTCATGCAGCTCCTACAGCCGCTAAACAAAGGGCGGGGCTTCAGGTGATTATGCAGAGCTGCGTGTCTCGGTCAGACTCAGCAGCTGATCTGATCTCTCTCTCTCGCTCCGGTTACACTTCACTCGCGTTTATGTCCATATCGATCAGATCCAGCTCTCCTGATCGGCCTTTATAGAGAGCACCGATCAAACTATTAAGAGTGAATATCGGCCGATAATGACCGGCAGCCGATCGATCGGAGCCTCCTAATTATTACCAGACATTTTGACCGTCAGGTTTTGAATTTACGGTTTTTATTAAATTTTACCAGCTAAAAACCGGTAATTACCGGCTAACGGAAACCCTGACCTGGAGTAAATTCACAAGCTGCCCTGCAGTATACTACTTTTACTTAAGTACTTGATCTTAGTACTTCTCCCACCTTACACGTAATTAGGGCAACAGAACTCTTGAGTTAAGGAAGTTGAAAACGGTGCATTTCTCCGTATGAATATGATGCATTTTGGCCAGCTGATGGACAGATTGCTCGTGTTTCCACGAAAATACTTATGGCAAACGAGACGAAGTCCCTCCCCTTCCGGTGGACCTCCATGGGTCCTTATTTCGGAAAAAATATGTATTGAAGTCAATGGCGAGAGAAAACGTATCTTTCGATCCCGTTTGAATTGTGCCAACGAATTACACATATGATGTTTGTCAATTTAAAAGATAATTTTGCATGTTTAAAAAAAAAAAATGCCGTAAAACTGTGAACTAAGACTTTTTTTGTCTGAAACCGCTGAATTACATCTCTGGTCTCGCACAACAACACACGTCACCAAGATGGCCGTCACTACTGTCTTGCCAAAAAAGGGATTGACTACCCTCACTATCACCACAATGGCTGCGTTTCACTTCTCTTATTTTCATTTCCTCGCATCTCGGTCTCACCGGAAGTTGATTTGTCTGCGCCATCTTGAGTAGCGTCCCAATGGCCTTATTTTGGCCGGAGGAGCGCTAATGGAGGAGCTACAACTGAACAAAAATATAAATGCAACACTTTTGTTTTTGCTCCCATTTTTCATGAGATGAAACTCAAAGATCTAAAACATTTTCTATATACACAAAATAACCATTTCCACCACGCGACGCCACACACTCTGTCTGCCATCTGCCCTGAACAGTGAAACCCGGGATTCATCCATGAAGAGAATACCTCTCCAACGTGCCAGACGCCATCGAATGTGAGCATTTGCCCACTCAAGTCGGTTACGACGACGAACCGGAGTCAGTCGAGACCCCGATGAGGACGACGAGCATGCAGATGATCTTCCCTGAGACGGTTTCTGACAGTTTGTGCAGAAATTATTTGGTTTATGCAAACCGATTGTTGCAGCAGCTGTCCGAGTGACTGGTCTCAGACGATCTTGGAGGTGAACATGCTGGATGTGGAGGTCCTGGGCTGGTGTGGTTACACGTGGTCTGCGGTTGTGAGGCCGGTTGGATGTACTGCCAAATTCTCTGAAACGCTTTGGAGACGGCTTATGGTAGAGAAATGAACATTCAATTCACGGGCAACAGCTCTGGTGGACATTCCTGCTGTCAGCATTCCAATTGCACGCTCCCTCAAAACTTGCGACATCTGTGGCATTGTGCCCTTCGAAGTGTACCGAACGAATATAACGTTAAACGTAAAAATGAGAACGTGAACAACTTCTTGGAAGTAATCTCAGGTGCTGCGTCGCAGCATTCAGAGTATTTGCTCCCATTGTGTTCAACGCGTCATAGAGCGAGCAAGTCATTTCATTGGACGAGCTGGTCAGAGGGATGCGTTCATATGTAGGTCAGTAATTTGAGGAACTGTCGAAATGGCGAACGCAGATAAAGTTGAGCTTGAAAATCCTCCAGCATCATTGAAGTCTCCGGTTTGGGAACATTTTGGTTTCGCAGTTACGTACAAGGATGACGGACAAAGACAGGTGGACCGAACCAAAGCTGTTTGTCGGCATTGTTCAACTAAAATTGGTTACGCGCCTGGCAATACATCAAACTTGCACACTCATTTGAAAAGGCATCACCCGAACGCGAATATCACCGGTACCAAAAGACTGAAGTGCAAACCCAACTCCCGCTAGCATTTAAGCCTCCACCACTCGCAAAAACTTCAGACCGAGCCAAAGCTATTACAAACGGCAAATATCCTTATGTTGCCATGTTAGCAAAGCGCGACCTGGCTGTATCTGCTACCTCTGTCCCTACGAGAGGGTGTTCTCCACAGCAGGAGACATTGTTAGTGCCAGCAGATCTGCCTTTCGGCAAGCAATGTGGACAGTACATTTTTCTTTAAAAAAACATGAAAATACAATGACAGCACGTCATAATGTCAAACTGGCTGCTTAGGTACTAGTACAGTACAGTTCAATACAGATATTTCAGTTCATCGAAAAGCTGCACCTTAATGTTATTATATTTTATATTTATTTGAGTGAATATTCATAGTTTAATAATAATTAAAAACCCAAACTAATGGTTATGTTTTGTGAGTACTAGTACAGTAAGTTCAAATACAGATTATTTCAGTTCATCGAAATGCTGCACCTTAATGTTTATTTTATTATATTTTGGCATTTATTTGGGTGAATACATTATTCAACAGTTTAATAATATTAAAAAAAAATGTTATGTTTTGTGATAATTTTTCTGCTGTACCGAACCGAACCGGTGACCTAAAAACCGAGGTACGTACCGAACCGAAATGTTTGTGAACCGTTACACCCCTAATATCACACAAACAACAAAGTGTGCAGTCCAATGAATGTTAATCTAACTGGGTTTTGATAGATAATATCTCTTTTTCTTCTCTCAATTATTTTATTTCTATTGTGCACTCTAATCAATATTCAAACTATTGTTCGTTTATACATTTTAAGAATGGTGTTTATCTTTTTTGAGAATGAGTTCTTATTTGATTTGATTTATTTGGGTCTACAACAAATGTTTGTGTCAGTAAATGTGTACTAACAGAGGCGGGGGTGTTTGTGGAAATAACGGGGACAGAGCTGCTGTCAGACGATCAGCTGTGCGGCGTCATCACAAACGGACGTCGCTTCATGTGACGCTCCGGAGGAAAGGACGTCCCATTGCTCTTAAAACTAATTTCCCTGCTTCTCGTGGTTTCCTTGCATCTCTCCGTCTCTCCATGCTTCCCTGGTGGGAGGGACTAGTCGCAGGGAAACGACGCAAGTGAGGGACGCAAGGAATCCATTTAACCGAAGTGAAACGCAGCCAATGAAACACGTCCAGAATGTCATGCAAATCTGCCTGCCTGCCTTCCTCCCTTCGATTCTCCCTGAACTGCCTGATCTTTTTAATGTTCAATGTTAACCATTTGTGCAGATTAGTGTTGCACGGTGTACCAATACTTGAAAGGTACCGCGATACCCTGCCGTTAAAAATGTTACGATTCCTCTGTTTCATTAGTATCGGTACTTTAAAGGGAGGCAATCCTCATGACACGCATTTTTAAATAATTATCATCCGATAAAACAGACCAGTCTCTGCCAGTCTTTTTTTTATTTTATTTTATCCGATGACGTTATCAGTGATTTTAAGCGTGAACTATGCGTTTGGTGTCGAGGACAAATTGACGTATGTGCTTTGTTCATGTTGTTTACTCATAGTTCAATTCTATTGAAATATGCCTCATTGTATCGCGAAACGGTTCCATCTATTGCCAACGGGTAAGCGTAGGAAGTACGTTCGGAGGCAGTGGCTAGCGAAATGTGCTCGGCCCGAACCGAAAGATCCACAGGCCATGTATGCAGCGAACATTTGAAGTTTCCGGACGACTACTCTGAGAGTATGATGAAACATAAAATGGGATTTATTAATCAACCATTACTTAATGGGATGCAGTGCACTGCCAATGCCAGCCAGCGTAAGCACATTACGCAGCAGACTTTACTTATAGCATAGAGAGAGAGAGAGATATAATAATAGAAATAATATGTAATATTATATATATGTAATATGTATTGTGATGCTTTGGCAACATTGTTTAATTTAACTTTCATGCCAATAAAGCCCCTTTGGAGAGAGAGAGAGAGAGAGAGAGAGAGAGAGAGGAAGAGAGAGAGAGGAGAGAGAGATAGAGAGAGAGAGAGAGAGAGGAGAGATTTTGTGTGCCTTTGTTTATGATAGTATCGTTCGTTCCGGTGCACTCCGGCAGGACTATAGCACATCGAGATTAAGATTAAACGAATTTCTTTCACTTGGGAATACACATATAACTATGGAGAACCAGATTTGTGTAAATTACTGTTCGTGGTAATTTGAAAACAAATGCCGGGGGTGTCGGACACACACAAACACACCGAACACGCACACACACACACACAGAGCTGAGCACACACGCACACCACACACACACACACACACACACACACCACACACACACACACCACACCACACACACACCACACACACACATCATGCGCCCCGGTGACAGGACATCTCCTTTGTAAAAGGCACCGCTCTTTGCAGCTGGTGCTGCTCTTCTCAGATTCTGCTGGGTTACACGTTACTGCCTCCAGTGCCCTGTACGACGAAGCCAGTTCAACAGACCCTGGATATGTTTGATTTACCCGGCTTAACTAACCCTAACAAACGCGATGTCGCTAAGCGGTCCTACGAAGCTGGTTATCAACTCAGCAAATCAACCAGGGTTTCTCTGTCCGGTTGAGAGTGCGTTCACGTGAAAGGGACGGGGTTACCAACATTTGACCAATCACAAACATGGAGACGCGTGCTGACAGCGCAGCGTCATACTTCATGAATGAATAGTGTAAGTAGCAAATCCTGCTTCGTAGTACAGGCCACTGGTGCCACAGAGATTTCATAAAGTGAAGGATGTTTTCCTTCTATAAAACAGCTGTGGGCAGCAGATACTGTGAGTCACGGACAGGAATCCCTCAATTTAAATAAAACGAGGCCATGCTTTATTAACTCGTGCGAACGAGAAAGTAAAACGTGGCCACGTTTTATTTATTTTTCTCTCAATGAACCCTCCAGGGCTCCGTATAAGTAAGGTCAGCCTTTGAAAATGTTACTTTAGTAACATTATGTAGTGACTCTTATTGCTATATTAAATTCTTAGATTATTATTAGGCTTTAATTTTTTTGTTTTAGTTGGATGAGGTTAACTCATTTTGAAACATTTTAAGATTGCAACTAATCTGCAAATCATTTTATGCATTATTGTATTAGGTTTGTAAACGTTTCTGAAATAGAATCCATCCACCCGTTCATCCGTCCGTTCATCCACCCGTTCGTCCGTTCATCCGTTCATCCACCTGTTCATCCATCCACCCGTTCATCCATCCACCCGTTCATCCATCCTTTCATCCATCCATCCATCCGTTCATCCATCCATCCACCCGTTCATTCATCCATCCATCCGTTCATCCATCCATCCACCCGTTCATCCATCCACCCGTTCATCCATCCATCCATTCATCCACCCATTCATTCATCCATCCATCCACCCATTCATCCACCCATTCATCCATTCATCCACCCATTCATCCATCCATCCATTCATCCATCCACCCATTCATCCACCCATTCATCCATCCATTCATCCATCCACCCATTTATCCATCCATTCATCCATCCACCCATTCATCCATCCATCCACCCATTCATCCATCCATCCACTCATCCATTCATCCATCCGTTCATCCATCCATTCATCCATCCACCCGTTCATCCATCCATCTATCCGTTCATCCATCCATCCGTTCATCCATCCATCCATCCACCCACCCTCTCACATATTGACATATTGTGTTTCTGTAATGCAAATCATGGAGCAGGCCTTTTTAACAACATCAACAGCACATCTGTACATTACCGTGTTTGGTATGATTTCAGGGTTATGATATAGCTGCTCCATCTCTACTGATGCACTCTCACCCCCCCCCTGCAGTATTTATTTGGACAGGGTCTTGCTGCCTCTGGCCTTGCACTGCGCTGAACAGAGGACTAATGAATTTGACAGCAGAGCTGCCGTGACGTGTGAAATGTTTACCGTGCTCAGAGCAACGACCGTGCCTCAGCACAAACCCCAGGGAGCAGACGCTCTGTGAAAAAATAACTGCAGATAAACATTTCACAGATTCATTGTATCTCTCTTAATTGTGTCTTATAACAGTGCAATCAATATACTGTAAATAAATATGTGAACATGGAAACATGGAGTTCAAAATGAGAAAGTGAGGAATTGATGCCAAAAAAGAAAAGCATGTGCTAATGCTTGACATCCCTCACTTAAAGCCAAAGCGTACACTAGATTGTTGTTGGCTTCCGTCCAAAGTCATCTTGAGCCAGCTCTGGGCTAACACAAATACACTGAACTGTAATGTTAATACAAGATCAAATAGTTCACTTTGCTGATGGTTTTCATAGAGGGAGAATTTACAGATTACATGTAAAGTGAATAAGAACAAATAATGGTATGAATGGATAACTTTCGTTCTTTAATACAATTACATATTTTCATTTTTCTCTCATCATGGAAAATTGATCTGATCACATCAAGGACCAGCCATATGATATTTTTGCAATGATTTTATTTCATCAAAAAATAAAATATATTGTTGAATGTTCTATAAAGCCTCCTCACAAACCATTAGGTCCACATGAGCCTTAAAACAATAACACAATGTTTGCTTGGCTCGCAATCAGTTGAGCAAAATAATACATTCTGATTATTTACATACATACAGCTACTGTAACTCAAACTAACTATTTTACAGAAAATATTCCCATATTGCTACAAGTTGTGAGACATTAGCCTTACATAATGGTTGTGTGGGACTTTTAATAAAAATAGGAAAAAATGCTTGATCATGTTTACATTTCTCAAACATCTCTGCCTTCTGGCATTCAATCTGCCTCACATAAAACAAATACACACAGTCTTTGCACTCAAGCAAAACCCAGATGCTGCTTATCTCATAGTTCTACATATGGGCTTCAATGTTGAAATGCTATTTATTCACATAGATTGGCCTACTTCCATCCACCAGGCACCTGACATACAGTATGTTCATAAGTTCATCAATTATTGGCTGAAAGTCCTGAACTGTAGCCATTTTCAGAATGGAGGCAAGATGTTTGTCTGAGAGGTTGGATCTGTGTGCGGACATTTTTAATTTTCATTACAGAGAACATATGCTCACATGATCTCTCTGGCCCGTCGTTAAGCTACAACCGGCCAAGTAAAGTATAGTGGCACACAAAAACTGATATTCTGACCCGTTTAAATTTGTCGCATTTTGAGCGTTTTATCTTCACCCCACTTTCTTCTTTATCACACTGGAAAATCCTGCTTTTACATAAGGTATTTAATGATTTAACATATATTAGTACAACAGTCGCATGGGAAATATTTCTGCATTCAGTACTTTTACTTTGAATACTTTAATGACATAACTGATTATATTAAAAAAAATTCATACCTTTACCTAAGTAACATTTCAAACAAGTATTTGACTTTTTACTTAAAGGATAAGAAAACTTCTTCTACAACTACAGTGTAAGGTTGTTTTCAGCTGTTTTCCCTTTTGTGTGTAAAGAGTAGGCTACTCCTTACCTTTTTTAACTTTGCTTATCTAAAAGATTATATTTATAAAATAGCAAAGAGTACATTATGCATGTGGAACGTCCCCAATGGTCCCTGAGTGCCAATATAAATTCTTGGAACGAAACATTTGTTTTAACATCAGAGCCACTTTGCATCTTGATTGTCAGATACACATTCTGGTGATGCATTTTCTAACGCTGATTAATTGTTTTTTCTATGTTTTCTGACTCTGATACAAGTGAAACAATGTTTAGCCATGAATAAACGAATCGCCAGAATATATTTTTTTCCTTGCCACTTAATGCTTCCATAATGTCACACATGGTCAAATTGTTTCCTACATTTGGCTGGAAACATGTTAGTTAATTGAACACATTCTTATGAAAAGAGTAACTACTTACAGTTGTTGTATAATCACAGTGTTTATTAAGCTAACCTCAAGTCTATATGCATACATCTGTGTAAAGATGGGAAGATAATAACAGTTTTATGGGGTAGCCAAACTATACACTTATCTTTCTCCGAATGACATACTGTAACCCCCCCTTCTCTCTCACGTTTCCCCGGTGACAGTGTGGAAAGAAAGGACCCCTTGGCTGCACTGCACTGGCGCGGGAGTATGGAGGATCTAAGAGAAACGCACTACTGAAGTGGTGCCAGAAGAAAACAGAAGGCTATCCGGTAGGGATCACAGCCCAGGGCCCTCCTTCAAATACAAGTCGGGCTCTTTTTACTTTCACACCCTGCTGTCCTTTGCATCTTCATTTCAGTCTCACACTTCTTAGGTTTTTATCTAAAAGTAAGATGGCAGCTCGCATCTCTCTCCCATTTATATTGCAGTATTGGGTTGCCCTCAGGTAGCTTTTTCAGCCATCATTGAGGAGTTAGAGTGGCATATTACAGTGTTAGCAGACACATCATTCACCCAGCTGTCATCTCACTGCGGATCTAAAGCCACTGTGGCACAGAGGTTATGGAAACAGTGATGCAAAGCACCCATGTTACAGACACACTGGATTTATACATGCGTGTTTTTATATAGCCCTTCGTGTTTTTATGCATGTCCACTTGTTTATGCATTGCTATCGTGTTATGTCCCCATCTGTGTTCCCTGTGTCCATGGAGCCAAGTGCCGACAATCACCTGGTTTAGCTGCTCCCCTAATACCCAGTTTAAGGAGCCCATTAAGCCCAGTGGGATTACAGATTTGTAATCATCGTGTTTATGCGCCAGCAGCATGCCAGAGAGCTAATGCTAAACTCTAAACACAAGACTGGTCCCAACCTGAAAACTCTAGGTCAGGAAGAAAAGAAGGCGTTTGAGCCCACTCAGCTTTCTGATGGGAGATTAATGAAATGACTCTCTGGGGTCAGCTTCAGTATGAAAAGGCACGGTTGATGAATACTTCTAAAAATAGATGCCGCTTTACTGGTGATAAACGGTAAAAAAAAATGCTATTAGTCAGCAGATCAATAGTTCCTGTTGCTCGAGCACGATGCGCCTCAGTGAACTTTGAGTCACCCTCCCTTCATCTGAGGTTGTCAGCTGTTTTTGATGGACACACACAGGCTCTCGACTAACTTTTTTCCCATCCTCCAGAACCGTCCCGAAATACAATCTAAGCCGTCCCGAAATTAATGTGGACCGTCCCGAATTTAAAATGTTAGTTTTTCTACATTATCATTAGTTAAAATCATTCAAAGTTACCTTTAACATAAATAAAACATCATACAAATCATTAGATGATAATTCATCAACCTTTTTATTTGAGTAAATCATTCAATCACATAAACAAAGGCCAAATATATTTAAACAAACACACAAACGAGAAAATTACTCTAATATTGAATCCAATCAAGTCCCATCCAATTATCAAAAAAATCCAACACGTGTCCTGAAGACAGAACCCAGAGTACCCACTAACAGGATGACAGTCTGTAACACAGTCAGGAGACCTTTACAAACGGGCCCGCCCCCTCGCACATAGACGGGAGAGAGAGATCTCATCTGGATTGGAAAGCTCGAAAATACATCATAGACGCATGTTTTAGTCTTATTGCATATTAGAAACGGAGTCGGTGAAACTAAAACTGTGATATAATGTGTATGTAGCAATAATACATATATTTTTTAAATGTCTCCAGTACCGATAAAAAGTCCGATAACGTCCAGAGCTTAACGTTACCACTGTCTTTAATATTCCGGCCCGGGCCTGTTTAATACCGGGGCTCGGTACCCATCCCTACATGGGGAGAGGCGCAGCATATTGCTAAGGACTAAATACGATGGAGGGTTCTCTTCTCAGCCTTATTAGGGGATGAAGAGGAGTAAGTAAATAAAGAGGCCGTCGCTCAGGGTCTGGTTCTGCTGTGCGTTTTGTGATGTAACGGTAAAACATTTCAGAATTCCTCCACGGGATTCCATTGTACATCACTCAACCCGCGAAATACACACACTCAGTACATAGTTAGACCCGCGAATTTGCGGGCCAGGAATTCGCAGGCACAGCCAGCTGGACGGCTGGCTGACAGCCAGCGGCACAGCTGTAGCTACGTGTGCGTGTATTTTGCGGGTTTCTACATGTTTTGTGCGTGTGTGTTTATGTTGACAAGGAGCTTTAATAACTATGCTACACAAAACGTGCAGTCGGTTTCATTTTCATTCGCCGTTGTAGTAGAGTTAGCAGGGTTTTTATTTTAACTCTCATCCCAAATTCATCATCCATCCATCTTCTCCCGCTTATCCGTGGTCGGGTCGCGGGGGTAGCAGTTCCAGCAGAGAGCCCCAAACTTTCTTTTCCCTGGCCACATCAACCAGCTCTGACTGGGGGATCCCAAGGCGCTCCCAGGCCAGCGAAGAGATATAATCCCTCCACCTGGTCTAGGTCTACCCCTTGGTCTCTTCCCAGCTGGACGTGCCTGGAACACCTCCCTAGGGAGGCGCCCAGGTGGCATCCTAACTAGGTGCCCGAACCACCTCAACTGGCTCCTTTCGACGCGAAGGAGGAGCGGCTCAACTCCGAGTCCCTCCCTGATGACCGAACTTCTCACCTTATCCCTAAGGGAGACACCAGCCACCCAGCGGAGAAAACCCATCTCGGCCGCTTGTATCCGCGATCTCGTTCTTTGGGTCATGACCCATCCTTCATGACCATAGGTGAGGGTAGGAACGAAAAATGGCCCGGTAGACAGAGAGCTTTGCCTTCTGGCTCAACTCCCTTTTCGTCACAAACGGTGCGGTAAAGCGACTGCAGTACTGCTCCCCGCTGCTCCGATTCTCCGGCCCATCTCACGCTCCATTGTTCCCTCACTCGAGAACAAGACCCCGAGATACTTGAACTCCTTCACTTGGGGTAAGGACTCATTCCCTACTTGGAGTGGACAGTCCATCGGTTTCCTGCTGAGAACCATGGCCTCAGATTTGGAGGTGCTGATCCTCATCCCAGCCGCTTCACACTCGTTGCGAACCGATCCAGTGAGTGCTGAAGGTCGCAGACCGATGAAGCCATTAGAACCACATCATCTGCAAAAAGCAGTGGTGCAATCCTTAGTCCACCGAACTGCAGACCCCCTCCCCCACGACTACGCCTCGAAATCCGATCCATGTATATTACAAACAGGATTGGTGACAATCATTTTCATCGCCGTTTGTAGTAGAGTTAGCAGGGTTTTTATTTTAACTCTCGTCCCAAATTCGTCCCAAAATAATTTGTTATCCTCCCCGACACTATTTTTTTCGACGACGGGACGTCCTTAAACTCGAGCCCTGGTCACACACAGCGCGTGTTGGTAAAAACACGGCAGATCCTCTGTATTGAAAATATCAGAGCAGATGAGATAAAACTGCTGCTGACGGACAGAGTGTCTGATGAGCTGCCTGATAAGATGCTGGGGCTGTTTACAGCCTGACATGAATCACGCCGTTCAGATTCACACCCCTTTGTTTGACATGGAAGCAGGAGCTTAGTAACGCTGGCTTGTGATGGAAGGTCACTGGTTCAGTACACAAATTGAGTGCTAAAGCAAAAGTAATTTAGAGGAATATTTTAAGTAAATGTTATCAAATCAAATCAAAGTTTATTTATAAAGCACAGTTAAAAGCGATTTTTGGTCAGGCCAAAGTGCTGTACATGTAATAAATACTACAATCACTTAAAAACACATTCATAATAAAAGGTAATAAATTACAACCGATATATATAAAGTTACGCGAGAGATATATGTTACGCGAGAGTTTGAATATTTTGATATCAATCAAAGGCTTTATTGTCATATGCAGAGTAGCTACATGTATATATGGCAATGAAATCATCTCAAACTCCCCCAACAATTAGATATAATATATATTAGACATAAAACAATAACATCAAATAAAAGAGTATGTTGCGAGACCAATGTGCAAGTAATGCAGATGAAGTAAACTACAAACATGTTGGCAAAAAAGAAAAACAATAAGCTAAATGTTGTAAGTGACCAAGTAGAAGCAGGAGTCTATATACATATTTATACGGAATAAGATAGACAAGAACAGAATGTAAAATTAAATATTGTACAGTAAAATAAAATACTGTTTATTGTAGTTATAAACAAATTGTAAGATGCAAACGGATAAATGCTTTAGGTTATGAAGGCACTTAACAGACCTCTAAAAACTGTAGTAAATATAGTTTTGCAGATGGCCCCCCTTTACTGTACATAAATTCACCAAGACATGTCTTCCTTCTTAATCCACTGACAGTTTTTTCTTCAAGAATTCAAGGTCATACTTGGTAAAACATTGATATACAAATGATAATTATGTGGGTGAAGTATTCCTTTAAGAACTTCTATTCAAAGTGCTACAGAGGACGCCATTAAATGAATAAAGAAAAAGTTGCTAACAAGAAATGTAAACAGTCATCATTGGTAAATGCTCTAACATCAAGTGAAGTCTTTATCCCTGTGACATAAATGTAGTGGAGTAGAGTTGAAGTAGTACAGTACTAATGACTGAGCTTAGTTACTTTCCAGACCCTGCCTACATGTAAATGTTCTGTTTTTGCAAATCTCATTTCAGCTCAGGACAATTGGGTAAAGCGACATGAAACCCTTAGTGGAGCCTCATTTCCATTTAAGTATGGAACCTATGATCCCCTCTCACAAAGGGTTTAGCAACACAGTGGTGATTATTTGCAAGAATCAGGAATGCAGTAAGAAGATTTGACTGCTAGGAGAGTTTCTGTCGGTGGAATAAACACTCCCCGTCCAGAGTAGCTGCTTGAGCTGCGATACTTCGTGTTTGTGCATTTTCATTTATTTATCCAGCCTGTAATTTGATCTATATACAGACTATTAGGTAGTAGTGAACCTTTTCAACATCTATTTTTAGAACAAGTGTGACACTTTATTGTGTTGCATAAGAAAAATTGATAATTTGCATATATGTATATATCAATGTCTGTGCCAAAAACAAACGGTATACATTTATTACAAACAACGTTGGGAGGGTTACTCTTAAAATGTGATCCTTTAATTTAATCAGTAACCTAATCTAAGCATCACAATATAAATGTAATGTAACCTGATTGCTTTTGGATTACCTTAATATCAATGCAAATAAATACAAGGGATAAGCAATATCAATTCTTAAGTGTATTTATAGATCAAGAGAACAAAGAAAATATATTAGGTTTAGAAAATAAGTTCTCTGCTCTGTTTCTTTTCGATCATAAAATTCTCCATTTGTGTTTTAAAACATACAGTAGATGGTGAAATGTACCCACTAAAGTCTTTCTTTTGTTACATTGTAATCCAAAAATGTAGGGAAATGTAACAGTAATCTGATTACATGTTTTTTTTATATAACTGTAAGGGAATACAGTTACTTTTTTTTGTATCTTGATTACATAAACCCTGTTACTTGTTATCTGTTACGGTACGTCCACACGGCAGCATTGCGTGCTTCAACGGAGACGCTTCCCATTCACTTTGAATGGGGTGACGTCACGCTTTGCCGAACTGCATTGCGGTTCCATCGCGTCGCTTTGCCTCCGTTGCTCGCTTCGAAAGTTGAGAAAAGTTCAACTTTTCAAGCGTCGACGGAAGCGTCAGCCAATCAAATCATATGCCAGTACAAGCTCTAGCCAATCAAACCGCGTGCTTGTGTGTCCGGGGCAGGAGATTAATGTGATTGGTTGTTGGTCGCACGCCAGGTTAACGGCTCCGCGGACGTAACGTAAAGGGCTCCACGGATTGGTCCATTTGGGTATGAGCACGTCACTGTACCCAGGAAGAAAAGGAGAAATCTCCAACGAGGCGTTCTGGGGCAGCATAGACAGGTATTTTCTGTGTTAGAGTTGTATTCGCTACAGGGTGTACTTTGAAGGTTTGTGACTTTGCAGACCGTTTACATCAGGGGTGTCAAACTCAATGCCCGGGGACCAAATCCGGCCCGCGACTTCATTTTATGTGGCCCCACAAGAGCTTGCAAAGAATATAATATGTTTGTTATATGGTTACATGGCGATTTACAGAAGCACGTTGCCCATACATGGAGCACAATGCATCTCAAATTAGACTTTTTTTTCTCAGAATTTGACTTTTTTTCTTCTAAATATGCATTTTTTTTTCTCAGAATTTGCCCTTTTCTCAAATTTGACTTTTTTTTCAAAATGTCACTTTTTATATAATACATTATTTTATATATATTAAATATTTATATATGTCTTAAAGTTACAACCGGCCCTTTTAAGTGCAACCATAATGCAAATGTGGCCCGAGATGAAAATTTGTTTGACACCCCTGGTTTACATAAAAACCTTCATAACACGGGTTATAAGGGGACGGGTTATAACCGGAAAAGCATGACATGGGACCTTTAAATCAGACTTTAGTTACACCTGGAGCAGGGTTTCCGCTAGGATTTTTTCTCGCCGGTCAAATGTCCGGGCAGAATTTATTTTACCGGACTAATTTGAAACTTACCGGTCATATTTCAATAATAATAATAATAGTTGTGTAGCAGAGTTTCCGTTAGCAGGTAATTACCGGACTATGAGCAGATATGCTTCAGTTTAAAACTCAGTTCACGGGGCTCATTTTTATATTGCTTCAGTTTATAATCGTAACAGATCGAACAATTCAGATTCATTTTTCAATAAATGATTCCACAAACAACAAACAACATAATTATTACATTCAAACAAACTACTTGTAGTAGATAACGTACATTATTCAGAAGTTTACATCAACTTTGAATAATAACACGGGAGAAACGGAGCCTCTCTTTTCCCCTCTCCCTCCCTCTCTCTCCTGACAGCACGTCAGTTTCTCATGCAGCTCCTACAGCCCGCTAAACAAAGGGCGGGGCTTCAGGTGATTATGCAGAGCTGCGTGTCTCGGTCAGACTCAGCAGCTGATCTGATCTCTCTCTCGCTCCGGTTACACTTCACTCGCGTTTATGTCCATATCGATCAGATCCAGCTCTCCTGATCGGCCTTTATAGAGAGCACCGATCAAACTATTAAGAGTGAATATCGGCCGATAATGACCGGCAGCCGATCGATCGGAGCCTCCCTAATTATTACCAGACATTTTGACCGTCAGGTTTTGAATTTACCGGTTTTTTATTAATTTTACCAGCTAAAAACCGGTAATTACCGGCTAACGGAAACCCTGACCTGGAGTAAATTCACAAGCTGCCCTGCAGTATACTACTTTTACTTAAGTACTTGATCTTAGTACTTCTCCCACCTTACACGTAATTAGGGCAACAGAACTCTTGAGTTAAGGAAGTTGAAAACGGTGCATTTCTCCGTATGAATATGATGCATTTTGGCCAGCTGATGGACAGATTGCTCGTGTTTCCACGAAAATACTTATGGCAAACGAGACGAAGTCCCTCCCCTTCCGGTGGACCTCCATGGGTCCTTATTTCGGAAAAAATATGTATTGAAGTCAATGGCGAGAGAAAACGTATCTTTCGATCCCGTTTGAATTGTGCCACGAATTACACATATGATGTTTGTCAATTTAAAAGATAATTTTGCATGTTTAAAAAAAAATGCCGTAAAACTGTGAACTAAGACTTTTTTTGTCTGAAACCGCTGAATTACATCTCTGGTCTCGCACAACAACACACGTCACCAAGATGGCCGTCACTACTGTCTTGCCAAAAAAGGGATTGACTACCCTCACTATCACCACAATGGCTGCGTTTCACTTCTCTTATTTTTCATTTCCTCGCATCTCGGTCTCACCGGAAGTTGATTTGTCTGCGCCATCTTGAGTAGCGTCCCAATGGCCTTATTTTTGCCGGAGGAGCGCTAATGGAGGAGCTACACTGAACAAAAATATAAATGCAACACTTTTGTTTTTGCTCCCATTTTTCATGAGATGAACTCAAAGATCTAAAACATTTTCTATATACACAAAATAACCATTTCCACCACGCGACGCCACACACGCTGTCTGCCATCTGCCCTGAACAGTGAAACCCGGGATTCATCCATGAAGAGAATACCTCTCCAACGTGCCAGACGCCATCGAATGTGAGCATTTGCCCACTCAAGTCGGTTACGACGACGAACCGGAGTCAGGTCGAGACCCCGATGAGGACGACGAGCATGCAGATGATCTTCCCTGAGACGGTTTCTGACAGTTTGTGCAGAAATTATTTGGTTATGCAAACCGATTGTTGCAGCAGCTGTCCGAGTGACTGGTCTCAGACGATCTTGGAGGTGAACATGCTGGATGTGGAGGTCCTGGGCTGGTGTGGTTACACGTGGTCTGCGGTTGTGAGGCCGGTTGGATGTACTGCCAAATTCTCTGAAACGCCTTTGGAGACGGCTTATGGTAGAGAAATGAACATTCAATTCACGGGCAACAGCTCTGGTGGACATTCCTGCTGTCAGCATGCCAATTGCACGCTCCCTCAAAACTTGCGACATCTGTGGCATTGTGCCCTTCGAAGTGTACCGAACGAATATAACGTTAAACGTAAAAAATTGAGAACGTGAACAACTTCTTGGAAGTAATCTCAGGTGCTGCGTCGCAGCATTCAGAGTAATTTGCTCCCATTGTGTTCAACGCGTCATAGAGCGAGCAAGTCATTTCATTGGACGAGCTGGTCAGAGGGATGCGTTCATATGTAGTCAGTAATTTGAGGAACTGTCGAAATGGCGAACGCAGATAAAGTTGAGCTTGAAAATCCTCCAGCATCATTGAAGTCTCCGGTTTGGGAACATTTTGGTTTCGCAGTTACGTACAAGGATGACGGACAAAGACAGGTGGACCGAACCAAAGCTGTTTGTCGGCATTGTTCAACTAAAATTGGTTACGCGCCTGGCAATACATCAAACTTGCACACTCATTTGAAAAGGCATCACCCGAACGCGAATATCACCGGTACCAAAAGACTGAAGTGCAAACCCAACTCCCGCTAGCATTTAAGCCTCCACCACTCGCAAAAACTTCAGACCGAGCCAAAGCTATTACAAACGGCAAATATCCTTATGTTGCCATGTTAGCAAAGCGCGACCTGGCTGTATCTGCTACCTCTGTCCCTAACGAGAGGGTGTTCTCCACAGCAGGAGACATTGTTAGTGCCAGCAGATCTGCCCTTTCGGCAAGCAATGTGGACAAGTACATTTTTCTTTAAAAAAACATGAAAATACAATGACAAGCACGTCATAATGTCAAACTGGCTGCTTAGGTACTAGTACAGTACAGTTCAAATACAGATTATTTCAGTTCATCGAAAAGCTGCACCTTAATGTTTATTATATTTTATATTTATTTGAGTGAATATTCATAGTTTAATAATAATTAAAAACCCAAAACTAATGGTTTATGTTTTGTGAGTACTAGTACAGTAAAGTTCAAATACAGATTATTTCAGTTCATCGAAATGCTGCACCTTAATGTTTATTTTATTATATTTTGCATTTATTTGGGTGAATACATTATTCACAGTTTAATAATAATTAAAAAAAAATGTTATGTTTTGTGATAATTTTTTCTGCTGTACCGAACCGAACCGTGACCTAAAAACCGAGGTACGTACCGAACCGAAATGTTTGTGAACCGTTACACCCCTAATATCCACACAAACAAACAAAGTGTGCAGTCCAATGAATGTTAATCTAACTGGGTTTTGATAGATAATATATCTCTTTTTCTTCTCTCAATTATTTTATTTCTATTGTGCACTCTAATCAATATTAATCAAACTATTGTTCGTTTATACATTTTAAGAATGGTGTTTATCTTTTTTGAGAATGAGTTCTTATTTGATTTGATTTATTTGGGTCTACAACAAATGTTTGTGTCAGTAAATGTGTACTAACAGAGGCGGGGGTGTTTGTGGAAATAACGGGGACAGAGCTGCTGTCAGACGATCAGCTGTGCGGCGTCATCACAAACGGACGTCGCTTCATGTGACGCTCCGGAGGAAAGGACGTCCCATTGCTCTTAAAACTAATTTCCCTGCTTCTCGTGGTTTCCTTGCATCTCTCCGTCTCTCCATGCTTCCCTGGTGGGAGGGACTAGTCGCAGGGAAACGACGCAAGTGAGGGACGCAAGGAATCCATTTAACCGAAGTGAAACGCAGCCAATGAAACACGTCCAGAAGAATGTCATGCAAATCTGCCTGCCTGCCTTCCTCCCTTCGATTCTCCCTGAACTGCCTGATCTTTTTAATGTTCAATGTTAACCATTTGTGCAGATTAGTGTTGCACGGTGTACCAATACTTGAAAGGTACCGCGATACCCTGCCGTTAAAAATGTTACGATTCCTCTGTTTCATTAGTATCGGTACTTTAAAGGGAGGCAATCCTCATGACACGCATTTTTAAATAATTATCATCCGATAAAACAGACCAGTCTCTGCCAGTCTTTTTTTTATTTTATTTTATCCGATGACGTTATCAGTGATTTTAAGCGTGAACTATGCGTTTGGTGTCGAGGACAAATTGACGTATGTGCTTTGTTCATGTTGTTTACTCATAGTTCAATTCTATTGAAATATGCCTCATTGTATCGCGAAACGGTTCCATCTATTGCCAACGGGTAAGCGTAGGAAGTACGTTCGGAGGCAGTGGCTAGCGAAATGTGCTCGGCCCGAACCGAAAGATCCACAGGCGCATGTATGCAGCGAACATTTGAAGTTTCCGGACGACTACTCTGAGAGTATGATGAAACATAAAATGGGATTTATTAATCAACCATTACTTAATGGGGATGCAGTGCACTGCCAATGCCAGCCAGCGTAAGCACATTACGCAGCAGACTTTACTTATAGCATAGAGAGAGAGAGAGATATAATAATAGAAATAATATGTAATATTATATATATGTAATATGTATTGTGATGCTTTGGCAACATTGTTTAATTTAACTTTCATGCCAATAAAGCCCCTTTGGAGAGAGAGAGAGAGAGAGAGAGAGAGAGAGAGATAGAGAGGAGGAGAGAGAGAGAGAGAGGAGAGAGAGAGAGAGAGAGAGCGAGAGAGAGAGTAGAGAGAGAGAGAGAGTAGAGAGATAGAGAGAGATAGAGACGATAGATAGATCGAGACGGGACAGATAGATGAGAGAGCTAGAGAGAGACCTCACCATACTTTGTTGATTTTGGCATTATAGCTGAATACTTGTCGTAGGCTCGTCCACTTTTCTTTTAACTGCCGATTGTGTTAAAAATGTGTCAATTTTATTGATTTTACGAGCAAACAACGTTTGTTTACAACTTCTTCCCAAGCTTCACGCTCCCTCCCTGCAATAGCGCTGCACCCCCACCTGGGACTCCCAGCAGCTTCTACTGAAGCCTTCCGAGCTCTATTGAGCCTTCTATTCCCATAGCACTCAGTAGTAATGATTTTATGTGCTTTTTTAACGATAGAATTGTTGCTCTTAGAAACAAAATTAATGACCTCTTGCCTTTGACCAGTATTGTGTTATCAACAGCTCCCCGGAAATGTAAGTTCTAATATTACACTAGATAGTACATTAGAATGCTTTTCAGCCATAAACCTTGAACAATTGAATTCAAAGATTATTTCTTCTAATCCAGGGGTACTCAAATACAAATCTTAAAGGTCCAAAAAAAAAATTTCAATAAGACAAAGGTCCGTTTATTACGGTCATTCAAACTTTTAAACAATTGCAACAAGATTCTTAACACGAGGTTGCAAAAATAAAAATAATCTGTATGCAGCAGTTTTCATTATTATTGTGTCTCATTGATCCCTCAGAGTCGCAGTGTAAGAGCTGCAGTTATGAATAAAGGCAGCTGCACCCTCTTTCATTCAGCATTCCCATTATTGCTTTATAAATGTCTTGCCCCCTTGTGTGTCCACTGAGGTTCGTCAGGCCCAACACATCTTCAACAAACTCCCCCTTTGCATCATCATAAAAACTCACAAACACCAGCAACTGAGCAATGTCAGTGGTGTCAGTGGACTCATCCACAGCTAAGGAAATACACTGTGCATTTTTTATTCCATCACAAAGCTGATTAATCAAATCACCAGCCAGTATTTATGTTCTTCTGGTTGCTGTGGAATCTGAGAGGGGGATTTGCTTGATTTGACCTGTTATTTCCTCTTTTTGTTTGCCTTCAAACATGGTCTCCATCACTTCAGTCATGCATTATTTTATACTTCAGTTATTATCCAGTGGAATTCCCTTACCAGTGTAGTTTTACACACCGTCTTATTTGACTTTCTCAGGACTTAAAACTGTTTTTTGGGGGCAGACCCCCACAAAGAAAAAAATATATTTACACACGTAAGGTCATCATCTTAACAGTTTTGTATGCTCATCCGTGAGCAGAGCATCAAGTTGACATGTATATTACATGCAGCGATTACCATTTTGTTCAGCAAAACTCCTCACAAAATTAGTAAGATCAACAGCTTTAGTGCGTTTTGATTCAATGCTGAGTACAGCCAAACTTGACAGTCTCTTCTCTGTCATTGTCGACCGCAAATACTGTTTGTATGTGTATGTGTCAACGATGAATCTTCCATGCAAACCAAAGTTAGCCATGGAGTACCACAGGGCTCAGTGCTTGGACCTATTTTGTTCACATTATATATGTCCGTTAGGCAATATTATAAGGAATCATTCTGTACATTTTCATTGTTATGTGGATGATACTAAACTATATTTATCAATCAAGCTGATGAAATTAATCATCTAAATAAAATTCAAGACTGCCTCAAGGACTTAAAAACGTGGATGACTTTAAACTTTCATGTTAAACACGGCCAAAACTGAAGTTATTGTACTCGGTCCAAAGAATCTACGAAACAAATTATCTAAAGATATACTAACTATGGAGGGCATTAATTTGGCCTCCAGTGAGACTGTAAGGAATCTTGGTGTTATATTTGATAAGATAAGATAGAGCTTTATTGTCTCCCTTAGGAGAAATTTGTCTTGGGCATCGAGATAATACACATAAAACATTCAGGTCAATCAGTCATAGATACAGAACAGAGATTACATATCACATGGCAAAGAAACAAACAAGAAACATACAGGTACAGAACTTTCCCTATTGCACATACATAATCAAATTGCACTTTCCCTATTGTATTTATACATAAATCCAATATTGCACTTTCCCTATTGCACCTATGCATAGTGTCCGTCAAATTGCACATATCCCTATTGTGTCCATACCTATTTACACATAATGCACTTCCCCTATTTAACCTTCTCGATTGCACAAACTACACTGTAAACATTGCACCTCCCAACAACTCCTAACACAGCATAATCACAATTGTTTCTGACTGTTCAGCAGCTTGATTGACAGTGGAATAAAGGAAAACTTATACCTGTTCAATTTACAGTTTGGTAATCTATACCTTCTGCCCGAGGGCAGAAGGTATAGATTACCAAACTCAAACTCTCTATACAGGATGTAAATATCTCCTGAAGAGAGGATGGTGGAAGCATGCCAATTATTTTTCCAGCCCTTTTTATCAAGCTCTGGAGTTGTGATTTAGATCAGGATTTATCCTTTAACGCCCACATAAAATCAATCTCAAGGACCGCCTACTTCCATCTACATAACATTGCAAAAATCATGCATTGCCTCAAAACGATGCAGAGAAACTAGTCCATGCATTTGTTACTTCTAGGCTGGATTATTGTAACTCTCTATTATCAGGGTGTACCAAGAAGTCAGTTAATTTGCTTCAGCTGATTCAAAATGCTGCAGCTTGTGTACTAACCAGAGTTCGGAAAAGGGACCACATTACTCCTTACACTGGCTCCCTATAGAACACAGGATAGAATTTAAAATACTTCTTCTCGCCTACAAAGCCCTTAATGGACAGGTGCCATCTTACCTTATATAACTCATTATACCCTACTGTCCTACTAGGGCATTGCGTTCCAAGAATGCAGGGTTGTTGGTTGTTCCTAGAGTCTCTATAAGTACAATGGGAGCCAGAGCCTTTTCTTATCAAGCTCCACATTTGTGGAATCAGCTTCTAGTTTGTGTTCGGGGGGCAGACACCCTATCCGTGTTTAAGAGTGCGCTTAAGACCTTCCTTTTTGATAAGGCTTATAGTTAGGGCTGATTAGATTCAGCCCCTAGTTTTGCTGCTATAGGCTTAGTTTGTCGGGGGACACTTTACTTCTTCCTTCTCTCTGTCTGTACCTGTGTACTCTCATGTTCCGAATAACCCAGCTTCCCCACATTTGTTTTTGGTGTCTATCTACACTGGGATCCTGAGTGGTCCTGGATCATAAGTCCTGGATGGATATCCTCGTGGATTCATCTTATTATTATAAACACACGCATTTCCAAACATCTGGACTACCTATGTTGTAAATGTATTATCTTTTCAATTTACACACCGCATCTATTGCACGTCTTTCCGTCCTGGGAGAGGGATCCCTCCTCTGTTGCTCTCCCTGAGGTTTCTCCCATTTTTCCCCTTTAAACTGTGGGGTTTTTCCTTTTTGGAAGTTTTTCCTTGTACGATGTGAGGGTCTAAGGACAGAGGGTGTCGTATTGTCATACTGATATTCTGTACAAACTGTGAAGTCCACTGAGACAAATGTAACATTTGTGATATTGGGCTATATAAATAAACATTGATTGATTGATTAATCGCCAGAACGCCGACACCTCCTCATCACTCCACCGCTCCCATGTTTTTTTTTGTGTTGCCATAAGTTAGTCTCTCTCCGTTGGTGCGCTGGGCTAATGCTAATAATGCTAATGCCAGCAAATACAATGGCGGCTTCACAAAACTTTTCAGAGTTTTACGGGGCGTGGTTTGCAATTCGCCCAGCCAATCAGAATTTGGAACTTTTTTCTCCCCAGGAAAGTACCTGAAAAGGACTGAAAAGGGGGGAAAAGTTCTCATGAACTAAGTTCTCTTTTTGGTGTGAACGCAAAATACCAGGAACTATCGGAACTAAAAGGGAAAAGTACGGGGAAAAGTACTCCGGTGTGAAAGCGCCTATGTCTCTCACTTCTGTAGGTGCTGGGGTTTTTGTAAATAGCACTGGTTGAATGGCCCCATCTCTGACAATCCACCCCTTGCCAATAGGACTCCATAACAAAGGTTTGGGTTCGGGCTGTGACACCGTATCGCTGTCTGAAACATTGCTCTTTGTACATGTTGTTGAAATGCATATTACATACAACTCAGAGTTCCCGTTAGAATATTTTTTCGCCGGTCAACATGTCCGTTAAAGTTGAAATCTTCCGGACAAAATGAAAAAAGTGCCGGTCAAAGGTCTTCTTTGTTATTTATTGTGCTTTAAAACAAATTGATATGATTCGATATTAAACAAACTAATTATAGTAGATTAACTGCATTATTCAAAAGTGTACAGTAACTAACAATAACACGGGAATAATAAACAGAGCGCTCTCCCTCTCTTGACAGCCCGTCAGTATCATGCAGCTCGCGGATCCAGTAATGAGTGACCCGACAGTAAAACTAAACATATCTATAACTAGTTACGGTAGTTTGAGAGGTCATTAAAATAGTTACGTGTGCTATTCTAACCTGAAGTGTGTTTTGTTCCGCTCACCGCTGCGTGTGATCATGCAGAGCTGCGTGTCGACTCGTGAGCAGCAGCTGATCTCTCTCTCCCGTCAGATTAGACTTCACTCGCGTTTATGTCCATATCGATCAGATCCAGCTAGTTCTAGCTAATGATAGGACTACCTGCTTATTAAAAGACACCTAAACAATAAGCGTCGCTATGCAACCGGGTGAGGCCGCAAAGTATAGCGCAGCATTATGAATTTGTTTACATGCCTACCGGAACCCCGAGGCATTACCAACAGATCAACGCACAATCAACCTATACAGGACATCTTTCTCCACATTAGTGTTGTCACGATACCAACATTTTGGTTTCGATACCGATACCAAGTCAAGAATTGCGATTCCGATTATTTTTCGATACTTTTCTTAAAAAAGGGGAAACACGGAATATCGGCTTTAAAATTAGGAATAACAGATGATTTTAGCAGTCAGAACAACTAAAGCAGCAGTGTCACTAAGAACAGAAACACCAAAGAGTCACATCTAATATAAATATATATAAAAGCATTTATTTTAATTGTGTAGCAGTGAGTTTAACATTTTGGCAGCACTGTTGAGCATTTTGAAAATGTATTGTCATGCCTCTGTGCTTAGTCTTTCTATCTTTATAGCCACTGGTGTAAAGTAACTAAGTTCATAAACTCAACAAGTACTACTTGGGTACAATTTTGAGATACTTGTACTTTATTTAAGTATTTCAATGTTTCTTTTGCTACTTTGTACTCCACTACAGTTCAGAGGTACATGGTGTACTTTTACTCCAATACATGTATTAATACCTTTAGTTACTTTACAGATGTGGATGAATGATGTGAAATATAATCAATACTTAAATCAGACTTTAGTTCCACCTGGAGTAAATCCTCCAGCTACCCTGCAGTCTACAAAGTACTTCAGACTAGCTGCACCTCCACCAGCTTTGAGAACACTTTCATGATCAATCATTATAAAACATATATATATATTATTCTGAAATGGACCAATCTGCACAATGACTACTTTTACTGTCGCTACTTTAATACTTTTAGTTGAGGAACATTTTGAATGCAGTACTTTTACTGTAACAGACTATTCCTACACTCTGGTGCTTCTACTTTTACTGTCGCTACTTTAACTATATTTTGATGATAATACTTTTGTACTTTTATTTGAGGAACATTTTGATTGCAGGATTGTTCCTACATTCTGGTACTTCTACTTTAACTCAAGTACAAGACCTGGGTACTTCTACTTTTACTCAAGTACAAGATATATACTTGTACCACCTCCGTTTATAGCCTATGAAAAAAACTAATAGAAAACGAAGGCTAAAGCTAACGTTAGCAGATAGTGATGCTAGTTTGCTAGTTAAGTTTGCTCAACGATAATATTGCGACAGAAACACTTTTCAGTGCACATCACGCTCTGCCGCTCCGACAGGGAGCTCTGCTCTGAACACCTGAACGGCCCGTTCAAAGACTTCTGGCGTCTTTTTTGTCAACAAGCCGAAGCGCAGCGGCAGTTGCACTCCCACTTGCAGCCATGCTTCTCGTTTTCTCACATGCTCTGGCAGCTAGCGCGTGGCCGCGTGCACGAGAGAGGGGAGGGACTTAGAGCGTGCTTGAGAGGGGCGGGACTGAAGGCACGACTGCAGTGCAGGGAGTGGAAGCAGAGCGCTGAACACACACGGCTCTTATTAAAACGGCGCTTTTTCACGGGAGTACTTTTCCCCGTCATTCTTAAAGTACCGATACTAATGAAACGGAGGAATCGTACCGTTTTTAACGGCAGGGTATCGCGGTACCTTTCAAGTATCGGTACACCGTGCAACACTACTCCACATTAAGTGTTAGACATTAGAATTTACTATTCTTGTCTGTCACATACTCTTTTGTCTGTCACATAAATGGCGCAAGTTGCGCAACTGATGTGGTATTGCGCTAAACGGAAATAATTTTGAACGGACACTTTGACCGGAGAGATTTAGATTTGCCGGTCTTCAGCATATTTTACCGGTCGTAGTCCGGTAATTACCGGCTAACGGGAACTCTGATAAAACTACTGGTTAGTCTTCAATAGCACCCTAGACAATTCAGTAATGGTATATTTTTTAGGGATTTAAAATGAGAGAAAAGTGATGGAGTCCTATGTTCCTATCACCAAAAAGTACAATTTCCGTCTAAACTAAAGCTAAGTTTACAGGACTATAATTCAGTATTCTTTTGGGTAAATAATTGTCTGACTATTTGGTGATGTAGGACAGCCATCTGGTTCATACCTCAGCTAATCTGAAGCGGAAAAGAGTGATCATTCTCAAGTTATGGGCTTTTTTGTCACCTTTCCCACATTCGGCCTGGTCTAATTTGGCTCTTTTTCAGGGATTGGGGTAGTTCTAAAGAACAACCACATTTGTTTTGACAACAATCGATTTCATTAATGGGAGACCCTAAAGATAAAAAAAATCATTGTTGTGTTTTCTTCTACCGTGGGTAGGGGTATCTCAACATCTGAGGGACCTTCCTGCTAGACCAGAGGTTGACCGGTCGACCGGTTGGTAGATCGCGAGTCATTCATAGAAAAAAAAAAATCCAGCTCCGTTAAAATAGACAAAACAGGTTTTGATCCCTCCTCCCTTGGACTCCCTGCCACTTAATTCAGGAGTTTACTTGACTGACAGAAAAAGAGACCTATCGCTTTCCAGTCTGTTAACCCAGAATGCAAAGCGATACAAAATCAGTCAAGTGCCGGGGAAAACTCAAATTAAGTTAAAGAGACAAACAAGAGACAAACAACAAAACGAGTGCGGGACCGAGCAAAAAGCTAAAAACATACCACTTCCACCCAGAATGGGAGGAAGAATATTTGTTTGTGATGTCACATTCAAAGGTTATTTGCCTTATTTGTAAAGCAAGTGTCGCTCTGCCAAAGAAAGGTAACGTGGAGAGGCATTATCGGAGTGTTCACAAGGCACATGACAGCGACTTCCCTCCGAGTAGCGAGTTGAGAAAGGTCATTATTATTGCTACACAAACATTATCTCGCAGTCTTAGTGTCGCCAACTCGTTTCTAACATGCAAAAAGACAAAAAAAATGCGTCTATGGTCGGTGTATTTTTGATCTTTCCAATCCAGACATCTCTCTCCCCCGTCTGTGTGCGAGGGGGCGGGGCAGTTTACACACACGCGGCTGCTACATGCAGAAACACACGGCGGAGAGAAGCGCTCCAAGGTGTGGTTAAATGTTACCCGTCTTGAGGTGGACAATGCTCGTTGCCAAGAGTGTTTAGCATGTAAGGGCGGTAACACGAGCAATTTGTCTAAACATTTAGCAAAAGTGCACCACATTCAGACGGATGAATGCACCAGGTTCGACTGTCTTTCTAGTAGCTCTGTAGTCCCTTCCACGAGTAACGTTTCCACGTCAGGTGTTATGTATGCTAGCAGCAACACACGGAGTTAACTACATTATACAAACATGGGTTAATGATTAGAGGTAACAGAGTTACTCTTTATTTTGTTAAAGTTTCAGCTATTCTGTTTACAGTTCGGTCATCAGATTATTTAATACGATTTGTTAAAACATTGTTGTTTCTTTTGATGTGAAATATTATTTATTTAATTTAAATAAAAAGCAATGTTAATTTTGTTCAGAATTTGTTAAGTTAATTTAATAATATATGTATTTTTGAATCAAGTATTCATCTGTATTGTCTTCATTGTTAGTTTCCACATGCCTAAAACAACCTCAAGCTAAATCTAAAAGTTGATGGCTAAATAAGAGCGTTTGAGAAATTGTGCAAGGCATACAGTAATAGTCTGAATAGTCGATTAATCGATAGATTAATCGATTATCAAATTAGTCGTTTGTTGCAGCCCTATTGTAGTTATCCCATGTATAAATAAAACGTGTTATTCAGCAACCCTTGCAATTTGGGATTTTATTTTTGGTTGGTAGACCTCGGTGAGCTGGTCATTTCAAAAGTAGCTCACCCGCCAAAAAAGTGTGGGCACCCCTGTGCTAGACTATAAAGAGTTCGGCGGGACTAAGTACTGGGAACTAAGTACGGCAAATTGGTGTGAAAGCAGCTATAGATAGACCAAAAGGTCCTGCTACTTAGATTTTGTAGATTTGGTGTATAACTTTCCCACAGAGATATGAGAGCAGCTGTCTTTTACCTCTTGGGAATTTAGCTTTTCTGGTGAATTCCACTACAATCCGCGGGGATTTCTGTATAGGATGCCTGGATATGTACTGTATGTTTGTATGTGACTTATAGTGTTTGTGCATGATTTACAGTCAATGGAGTGGAGTAGAGTGCTGCTCGTTATACAGTCTCACGGCTAGCTGAGGGAAAAAGGTTACTGTCAGAGGACGCATTGCGCTTCATATGTTTGCTGGAAAGGTCAGGCTGTTGCAGAGTTGCCTCCGTCCACATGGAAGTACAGGTGTAATGCACAGATACTTACTGATCATTCACACAGTTTGCAGCTCCAGGAAATGAACTGAAATGCAACCACATCCAGACAGCCTGCTTTGTCTTCCTTTGTCTCTGCCATGCTCGTGCTCTGTTCTGATAAAGGTTAGTGAGGTGTAGCTTTATCGATAAATCCACATATATTTTGCAGCCCTTTCTTCTCTGCTGTGAAATAAGGTCAACGAGGTAATAACTCAACACTAATTGGCTCTTTAGTTCATTTGTTATATATGCTGGGAATCTTCTAGCTACATAATTAATGTTCACTATTGAAGAGACAGTTTTCCCCGTCGCTGTTCACTTTCAAAACAAGCTCTTATATCATCTGCCAGCCAGAGCCTGCGCTCTGCGAGACAAAGCCCATGGGAGGGTCAGCCCTGTGCCACTTGTTATTACAGTCCTATTGTTGGCGAACATTCTGGTCAAACAGCAGCCTAATTAAAGTGAAACGGAGAGCGGGAGCTATTGTAAGCGTGCCGGGGGGTTGTCTGATGTTTACGTGCAAATAGCTGCAGAGGGCATGGTTAAGCTGTGTGATTATACGTAGCTGTACACAAAGCCTGATGTCACTCTAGGCACGTTTACTGTGATCAATATGGGGATAATGGCTGGTAATAATCACAGTGTGAAGATTCACTCCACACACATCACAGTGTAGGTTGTGAAGGAGTCATGTAAGATGTACTAAAGAGGTTAAATATTGACGAAATACCAAACATATCCGAACATTAACAATAACATTGAGTAAACAGTAAAATGTATTATTATGCACAAAGTTAGAGGGTTCTTCAAAATAATTGTTATTATAATATATTTGAAATATCCCAAATCAGATCCTGAATTGGATTGAGAAATCAGCGGTGATAAAACGCCCTACAGAGCAGTAACCTGGCCTACGTGCTTTAAATCATGCAAATTGAGAAGTAAGTGTGTGAATGTGTTGTTGTGAGCATAGTGTGCATATATATCATACAACTCTGACAGATAATGGTTTGACACAAAGATGGAAAACTTAAAAACAAGGATGTTATTGCGGTCACTATGGAGATGAGCCACTTGAATCCATGAGGGAACATGTGGGGTGTGTGTGAAGGGGTGTGTTCATCCACAAGCTGCCTCCAGGTCCTTAGAGTAGTCGAACATATGACCTGTGTTAAACTCTCAGCGGAGGAGATGTGAGCCCAGACAGGCTCCGACACCCCAATTGTCAGATTCCGGGAAGCACAGATCGATCAGTGAGGACCTTAAGCTCGCTCCGATTGACTCGGCCCTGGGAGAGAACGGCCTCTGCCAGGAAATTCAAATTCACAAGGGATGCTGAGCACGTCAGAGCTGGAGTGGACACAGGCTTGAAACACTAGACCGCTTTTATACGACTTTTTTCAAAGTAGCTGTAATTTTCATTTCATTTCAAACCTTTATTTATACAGATAAAATCCCATTGAGATCATTGATCTCTTTTCCAAGGGAGACCTGCTCAAGTAGTTCCACATGAAACATAAATAGAACAACAAAAGGACATCTATATACAACTCAAACAAGCATGGTCCTGCACCGCCTGAAACCGGATGTTTTGTGACTTCTATGTGTGTGTTACATGTTCCTGCTCTTTATTTAAATGGACAGTGTGGTTTGTTTGCAGCCAGATAACATGGGAATGTGATCCCATAGCAAGTTGGACCAATTTTCGTAACTTTCAATAGTAAAATCTCATATTTTTGCATCAAAACTTGACACCTTAGTCAAATTGCAACACATTTGTCGTCTCGTATTTAAAAGAAGAATGTCTACTGGGCCATGTTCAATAGACTTTCTAGAAAGTCTGGTCTGTTGGAAATACACTAGTCTCAGACTGTATATCTATCAGGCTCTTTGATGTCTACATTTAGGACACTTTTTAAACTCCCCCCCTCAATTAACCATAAAAGCCATACAAAAATAAATATGTTGTTTGTTCATGGATGGAAACAATGAGCAAAGTCTCTGAACATTAGGCTCAGCTGGGCCATCCGGCCACGTCTGGGAAACTCGCTCACACACACACACACACACACACACACACACACACACACACACACACACACACACACACACACACACACACACACACACACACACACACACACACACACACACACACACACACACACACACACACACACACACACACACACACACACACACACAAGCACAAAAACATTGAAGGAACAGGAATGGACCCCCATGCGAGGGTGGAATTGAGGTCAGACTTTGAGGAGGGGAAGAGGGTCCGAGTTCAAGAGTAACTATTACTTCAAGTTCTAAATATGTAGTATTAAAGAGCTTTGAGTGAGATCATCAGTGTAAAATACAATCACAACTGAACACAGTAAAGGGGTCACTGACATTTGGACATGTCGTTATTCACTTTTCTTTGTTACAGATCAAAAAGAAAATATGCAGACATAGGTATAAACAGGTAGACGCACATATTAAAGGACCACGGTAATCTCATTGTGATGGGCTATAAAGACACACAAAAACACAAGATAAGAAAATGGGAGTTTAATTTAGAAATTAGGGTCAAAGCTTAGCTCAAATGTTACCCATACCAGAGTTCCCGTTAGAATATTTTTTCGCCGGTCAAAGGTCTTCTTTGTTATTTATTGTGCTTTAAAACAAATTGATATGATTCGATATTAAACAAACTAATTATAGTAGATTAACTACATTATTAAAAAGTGTACAGTAATTTACAATAACACGGGAATAATAAACGGAGCGCTCTCCCCCTCTTGACAGCCCGTCAGTATCATGCAGCTCGCGGATCAGTAATGAGTGACCCGACAGTAAAACTAAACATATCTATAACTAGTTACGGTAGTTTGAGAGGTCATTAAAATAGTTACGTGTGCTATTCTAACCTGAAGTGTGTGTTTTGTCCGCTCACCGCTGCGTGTGATCATGCAGAGCTGCGTGTCGACTCGTCAGCAGCAGCTGATCTCTCTCTCCCGTCAGATTAGACTTCACTCGCGTTTATGTCCACATCGATCAGATCCAGCTAGTTCTAGCTAATGATAGGACTACCTGCTTATTAAAAGACACCTAAACAATAAGCGTCGCTATGCAACCGTGTGAGGCCGCAAAGTATAGCGCAGCATTATGCATTTGTTTACATGCCCACCGGAACCCCGAAGCATTACCAACAGATCAACGCACAATCAACCCATACAGGACATCTTTCTCCACATTAAGTGTTAGACATTAGAATTGACTATTCTTGTCTGTCACATACTCTTTTGTCTGTCACATAAATGGCGCAAGTTGCGCAACTGATGTGGTATTGCGCTAAACGGAAATTATTTTGAACGGACACTTTGACCGGAGAGATTTAGATTTGCTGGTCTTCAGCATATTTTACCGGTCGTAGTCCGGTAATTAACGGCTAAAGGGAACTCTGACCCATACATAATTTTGAGTGTGCTGTATTGTTTTTTGTTCATCAAAACATCGACAGCTAAACAATATCTTGGCCCAGTTTGAGAAGAATAAAAACGTATTTGAGGCTCTCATACCTACGTGCAAAAAAGGCAGACTTCTGGTAAATGGATGTATCTGATTTAAATACTTTGAATCACAAGATTGATACCTATTACAGAAACATTTCCAGGATGTGGCTTTTTAAAAGGTCAAGAGACAGGGAGACAACTTTTGAAAAAACAATATGGGGATCAAAGATACAAAGGCGTAATAGACACATTGAGAGTGGAGAATAAATCAGTACTGCTAGTGCTTGGATCTGGTCTGTTTTAAATGTAAAGATAATTATATATGGTTAGAAGTGGTATTATTTTTGCAATAGCTGTGAAGTGAGCTCATGGAGAATTTAGACGAATAACACATTGCCATTGTTCAGTTTTTTTTCTTGGATTTTTCCTTTTGTATGTAGCAACAATATCGTTGTAGTATAATGTATTTAGTGAATTTGCATTATGCACAACCGCTCCTTTCTTGTTCCTGTCCTTTCCCTATCATGAGAAAGTCTATTAAACTGTACAGAGACAGGCTGGATCTAGGTGGAGCCCTCATCAGCTGCACCATCTCTGTGACTTTCACTGTTGCCCTGTCTTTATCTCCGTACCCCCCCCTTCCTGGGCTTTCATCCTGTCATTGCTCATGACTGTGATTCATTGCATGATACATTAGGGCGTTCCCCTCTCTGTCTCTCCCTCTTCACCTTCATTACAAACTTTCTCATTTCATTTTTGTTGTTTTCTCCTCCTCTGTCCTTGTTTCCTCTTCTATTTTTGTTTCCCGGTCGTTTGTCTTCTTGTTGCCCTATTCATTCAGTGCAGGTGAGGTGGAGAGATTCTTTGAAATATACTGAGATTAGCTCATTACTCTCTCAGGCTCCATGTCACCTGCTTTCACCCTTTGGACGGATGGCTTTTTAACACACTGTGTGTGCATGTGTGTGTGTCACAGTCATCCTCCATCCTTCCGTGCCAACTCGACCGCTACATGGTGCTTTTTTTGTTTTTACATTCTATAACTGTGAGTAAGAGCTACATTTTGCTGCAATCAATCAATCAATCAAATCAATGTTTATTTATATAGCCCAATATCACAAATGTTACATTTGTCTCAGTGGACTTCACAGTTTGTACAGAATATCAGTATGACAATATGACGCCCTCTGTCCTTAGACCAGGGGTGGGGAACCTCTGTCCCCCGGGCCGTATACGGCCCGCGAGACAATTTGATACGGCCCTCGAGGTAACACACGCAAAAAAGAAAAAAAATTAAGAAATCTAGACCGCAAAATAATTAAATAAGCGTGTGCCTGTTTTTCCTGGCCAAGGTTAGGGTCCTTGAACACAACACGAGCCTAACGTGTCATCACGTGGTATATGTCTCGTCTGACAGGGGTGCAGTTCTGACGGAGAGCAGCAGAACGCCGCTCCTGGGCGGGACCTCACACATGCAGTACCCATAAGGAGCCGTACACTTGCCGCAGTTTTTGCGTGGCTGTGTCTTTAGTTGTAAGGCCAGTGGTGATCTGTTCATCTGTCATACTGATCATACAGTCAAACTTTGTTGTTATTTGCATCTGGTTAGCTAACTAATATCAAATGCAGCACTGAGATCGAGCAAAACAAGAATAGAGACAAGTCCCTTGTCAGAGGCTATTAGAATGTCATTTGTGACTTTAACCAGAGCTGTCTCTGTGCTATGATGTGTTCTAAAGTGTTATCTATGTGCCTTATTCTCGCGTCCAAGAGAGAAGCTTTAAAAGGAGACTAAATGGAGTCTCTGAGAAGGTTCAAATGGTACTTTAATTTAAAAAAAGGCACGGTAATGTTACAAGCAGGAGATTGTTCAGTCAGAAGAGAAAGGCTGCAGCCTTCCTCTCCCAGTCGTGGCCGTGCAGAAGAGAGCTCACAAGCCTTCGTCCTTCCCGCTTGCTGGCTGTTCGCTCCTCCTCTCTGTGAGCTGTAGTGACGTAGGGGACTTCCCCCCTCGTTCTTCTGTGTCCGATATCGCGTTAAACAGAGGATTTCGACATTTTACATTCATTGCTTACTTCCACATGCCTTTTCTCCTCCTTATCTCTTTCATAACTTTATATGTAATACATGTTAACGGCGTCAATAGCCACTTTAATGATACTAATGGACGGTAGTCCCGGATGTCATCATGAAGGATTTTCAGAATAAAAGCTTGGTATTGAGAACTTCCGGTTTTTTCCAGAATAAAATAGCATTTAAACAGACGGTATGTTTAAGGTACATTATGCCATAAAACATTGATTTTAATTTCTAACAAAAGCCAGACTGAAAATCTTCAAATAAATCATTGTTTTTTAAGATCACACAACTGTTTTGCGACTGTTTCTCAAGAATTTTTGAGAGGAACGGAAGATTAGAAATAGGTCTATAGTTGGCTAAAACCTCTGGATCAAGGTTGTGCTTTTTAAGAAGCGGTTTTATCACTGCTACTTTGAATGATTGTGGAACATAGCCTGATAATAAAGACATATTCATAATATTTAATAACGATGTGCTAATTAATGGAAAAACTTCTTTTAACAGCTTAGTTGGAATTGGGTCTAACATGCACGTTGATGGTTTAGAAGAGAGAATCATTGAATTTAATTGTTCAAGGTTTATGGCTGAAAAGCATTCTAGTTTACTATCTAGTGTAATATTAGAACTTAGGTTTCCGGGAGCTGTTGATAACACTATACTGGTCAAAGGCAAGAGGTTTTGTTTCGAAGAGTAACAATTTTATCGTTAAAAAAGCACATAAAATCATTACTACTGAGTGCTATGGGAATAGAAGGCTCAATCGAGCTGGGCTCTCTGTCAGCCTGGCTACAGTGCTGAAAAGAAATCTTGCATTATTCTTATTCTCATCTATTAATGAAGAGTAGTTGGCTGCTCTCGCTTTACGCAGTGCTTTCTTATATTCATTGAGAGTAATATGCCAAATTAAACGAGATTCTTCAAGTTTAGTGGAACGCCATTTCCTTTCAAGTTGTCTCGACTTTTGCTTTATTTTGCGGGTTTTCGGCATTATGCCATGGAGCTAATCTATGTTGTTTTATTTTCTTCTTTTTCAAAGGAGCAACATAGTCTAATTTTATTCGCAGCGCATCTGTAGCACTATCAACAACATGATCAATTTGGGGTGGTGTACATTTTGTATAAGTTTCCTCCCCTACATGCAGACATGCTATCGAGTTAAGTATTGGTGGAATCTCTTCCTTAAATTTGGCTATAGCACTAACAGATAGGTTTCTGCTGCAAGAGCTTTTGACTAATGCTTTGTAGTCTCGTAACAGTACTTCAAAAGTTACTAAGAAATGGTCGGATAAAGCAGGATTATGCGGTTCGACTAATTTGTAGCCTTTATTTAACCAGGTGAAAGCCCCTTGAGATCAAAAGATCTCTTTTTCAAGGGTGACCTGCAGGACATTAGTTACACATGTAACATCAAAACAACAAAACAACAATAAGGTTGACATACAACATAATGTACAGCAGGGTTTCCCACACATAGACTATACTTGGGCGGGCCGCCCAGGTATATTAACGGCCGCCCAAGTATATTTCGCGACCCATTTAGTTTTTGTTTTTATATAATTTTTTAATAAAAACATTTTTTATAATTTTTTTTTTTATTCGTCCGTGACCACGACGCCATCTGCGATCGATTAACTTGTGGACAATGATCCCTCGCTACCTTGCACTGATCTCGCCTCTTTCTGGCCTGTTAAGTGGCCTGCCTCACACAGGATGACTGGCTGTCCACATGATGTGGCCTGCCGACATGGCCACTGTCATACAGATCATAAATCAAAGCCCTTGATTGGTCTCTGTGTGTCATTCAAGCTCGGGATAAGCTTAGCTCAGGTGAGGTAAAGGACTCTCTGAGTGTTTAGATAGTTAACTTAGTCTAAGTCTCAGTGGGTCTCAAACGGTGTGGTCACCATTTATGTAAACACATATTTCCATTTGAGAGGGTAGTGATTGGTCTAATGGATAGTGAGGTGGGCTGAAGATCGGAAGGCTGTGAGTTCAAATCCCGCGAGGAACACCACCACTAGTGTGCCCTTGAGTAAGGCACTTAGCCCTTAGTTACTCCAGGGAGAATGTCCCTATAATCGGTCATTATAAGTCGCTTTGGATAAAAGCGTCAGCTAAATGAAATGTAATGTGATTAGTAAAATATGCATGAATAAATAAATAAAAAGTTAACTGGGTGAAAAAAGGTAAGATACACTTTTAAAACTTGTTGAGAGAAAACTAGTCTTTGCTGCTGCCTCAAAGAGGAGCAGGAGGGAGAGGAGGGAGACAGGAGAGGCTGATTCAGGAGCACAGACACACTCACAACTATAAATGAACCAAAAATAAATTAATAAACAAGTTTCAGTGTTTTTTTCATATTGGAAATGGTATGGTATTGGTTATGGCCATGATTTTATGATTATTGAAATGTATACAGTTCTGTTTAATATAGGTGTTTCCATAGATCTAGTCTCTTTATTTTCCCCTCAAAATGCACCAGATTGATGCATTTAACTCCAAAATAAAAAATAAAATCTTACCGGGGGGGCCTGCCCCTGGACCACCTAGAAGATTTGAGGTCGACCCCCACTAAAAATCACATGGATAGGTTCCTAAATACATTTATAAATACATTTTTTTTTTTAAATAGTAACCCATTTCCATATGTTCATGTGTGGGTAGTAGATTTAAACTATAGGGCTATCATTATGGGCCCTGCCTGTACCTGTTCGCTCTGCCATCGCGTGAAGGGTCTGCTAACAAGCGACCAACAGAAAGGTTAATGTTGTTGCACCTCACCTCACCCCCCCCCGCTACCACCACTACCGCTATTTCAGATATGTGGGAAACAGATCTGTGGGAAACACAGTTTACAAAACTCTATTTACAGTGACAGATACCATGAGTATCAAACAGCATGTCACCCAGCCGAGTTTTAAAATGATGCAGGGGAACCAAAGTGCTCAGTTTTAAACAGGTTTGCAGACTGTTCCCATTTAGTGGAGCTGCACATCTCAAAGCTTTCTTCCCTAAGACAGTCCGAGCACTTGGTACATTTAATAAAACAACATCATGAGATCTCAGGCAATACGTACTTTCAATTCGTCGAGAGATCAGAGAGCAGATATAAAAAGGTAGTTTACCCAACATGGCTTTATAAATGAACATGTACCAATGACTGAGCCTCCGTACAGTTAGTGAAGGCAGACCTGCCTTGGCATATAGGGTACAGTGATGAGTAAGTACTTTACAGTTAGTAACAAATCTCAGAGCACTGTGATACGCAGCATCTAACTTTTCCAGGCAATGGGCAGGTGCATTCATATATATCAAATCACCATAGTCCAGCACAGGTAAAAAGGTCACAGTGACTAGCCTTTTCCTGGCTTCAAATGAGAAACAGGACTTGTTCCTGTAGAAGAAAGCTAGCCTAACCCTCAGCTTTTTAAGCAGATTAGTGACCTGAAGTTTAAAAGTAAGACAATCATCAAGCCAGATACCAAGGTATTTGTAACAGGCAACAACTTCAAGTTTTGTTCCTTGCGTAGTTACAATATCAAAAACAGGCTCTGGTATCTTTTTTGCTTTTGAAAAGAGCATTACTGTACCTTGGTTTTATCCACATTTAAAAGAAGCTTTAATTCAGAGAGCTGAGTCTGAAGTGTTAAAAACAGCCTGTAATTTAACAACAGCCTCTTTAATGGAGGGACTTGCACAATACATTACAGTATCATCCGCATAGAAATGTAAAGTAGCTTCATCCACATTATCACCTAAACTGTTAATATATATGGAGAATAAAACTGGTCCTAAAACAGAACCTTGTGGTACACCATTAGAAATGTTTAACCACTCAGAAGACAGTCCATCAAAATGAACACATTGGGACCTTTCAGAGAGGTAGTTCACAAACCACCCCACTGCAAGGCTGGATATGCCAATACTGAGTAGCCTCTGCTTTAAAATGCGATGATCAACGGTGTCAAACGCTTTGGAAAGGTCAATAAACAGAGCTGCACAACTCTGCTTAGTATCTAAAATACTAGTAATGTCATTTACCACTTTCATTGTGGCAGTGATGGTGCTGTGTTTCTTTCTGAATCCTGACTGATGTTTAGACAGGATGTCATTTGTACATAAAAACTCCTTTACCTGTTCACTCACAAGTCGTTCGAGCACCTTAGCCAGAACTGACAATTTAGAGATTGGCCTATAGTTATTTAAAATAGTTGCCTCCCCTCCTTTCAGTAAAGGCAAGACATAAGCAGACTTCCATACTTTTGGAATTGTATTTGTGCTGAGGGAGAGGTTAAAAAGAGAAGTAAGAGGTGGAGCAATAAAGTCTGCAGCTATCTTTAAAAAGAAAGGTTCTAAGTTGTCCGGGCCAGCCGGTTTCCTAGGATCTAACTTGGTTAAAGCTTCATGAACAACATTGACAGTAAAAGGAGTAAAACTGAAAGGGTTTTCCAGACCACGTTGTTCAGAGTCACAGACTGTGGTGTTTACAGAAGCAGAGTTAGTGACAGAATCAAATAGAGAGCCACAGGACACAAAATGCTCATTAAAGCAATTTAGCATAGTGGCCCTGTCCGATATAGTGCCAGATGCTGTGGTAAGGCACGGAGGTAGCTCATTACGGATCTCACCGGTGGATATCGATTTTACTGCTTTCCAAAATTTCCTAGGATTATTTAGGTTTTCTGTGGTAACTGACAAATAGTACTTCGACTTTGCACTTTTGACATTTGAAGTGAAGCTATTCCTTAGCTGCCTAAAACGCAGCCACTCTATCTCTGAGCCTGATTGCCTAGCCTTTGCCCAGGCCTTGTTTCTCTCATGAATGAGACTAGACAGCTCAGCAGAAAACCAAGGATTGTCTCGTCCGTTTACTCTAAATTTACGCAGGGGTGCATGTCTATCAATGATCTCCATAAAACCAAGATAAAAATAAGACCATGCGGTTTCTACATCAGCACACAGATCGATTTTACCACACTCAAAATCAAACGGATCATGCACAAAACCCTGCTCAACAAAATGTTTTTTGTCTCTCTTAAATAGTTGCTCAATTTCAATACCATAAGTCAGAACAAGGTCGAGACTGTGATTATAGCAGTGGGTTGGTTTATTTACACTCTGACAGAAACCAACATAATCTAATATAGAGTTAAATGCAACAGTAAGGCTATTTTTATCATCGTCAACATGAATATTAAAGTCACCTACGATAATTACTTTATCTGTTTTAAGAACCAAAGTTTATAAAAACTCAGAGAATTCTGATAAGAATTCTGAATAAGGACCTGGTGCACGGTACACTGTAACAAATAAGATTGGTTGCAAAGTTTTCCAGGTCGGATGCGTAAGACTAAAAACGAGGCTTTCAAAGGAGGTATAATTTAATTTTGGTTTAGTATTGATAAGTAAACTTGAGTCAAAGATTGCTGCAACTCCACCTCCTCGGCCCGTGCCTCGAGCAATATGAGTGTTGATATGGCTGGGTGGAGTGGCCTCATTTATGCTGACATATTCTTCATGTCTCAACCAAGTTTCAGTGAGACAGCATATATCAATATTATAATCTGATATTAAATCATTTACCAATATTGCTTTAGATGCTAGAGATCTTCTATTTAAGAGACCACATTTAATCTTCCTGTTTTGTTGCACTGTAGTAGTTGTTACATTTACTTTTATTAGGTTATTAACGCGTTAATTAAGATTAATTAATTACACAAAAATTAACGCGTTAAAAAAATTAACGCATTTTAATCGCACTTATTTTTGCACAGCGGAACGTTTCTCACTGGATGAGTTTCAGGCGTACCGATTATACTGGAGCACCAACTAACGTTCATGACTTCAGCATGGGACTTCAAACAACAACAAACCACGGTGAACACTAATCAAACATGAACGAACAAGCTGATGAGACCGCTTTGGTCGGCCCCGTGGATGGGAAATCGATAGCGTCGATAAGAGCACGGTTGTGTGCAAATTATGCAATAAAGAATTTGCATATCACCGCAGCACATCAAGCCTAAAGTATCACCTAAATGCAAAGCATGTAGCAGCTAGCGTGGACGTTAGCCCGACTCCGAGTGCAAGGAACCACACCCTGACCCAACCCACACTCAACCAGATGACTGGTTTCAGGGCCAGGATAAGTAAGTCCACGTCTGAGAAAATAACCAACTCCCTGGCTCACTGGATTGCACTTGACTGTGACCACTTGGAGTAAAATCCATGTGAAAATTGCATCTCACTGTTCTCAGGTCAAATATGTATATTTGATTAAAAATGCGATTAATTTCGATTAATTAATTACAAAGCCTCTAATTAATTAGATTAATTTTTTTAATCGAGTCCCGGCTCTAGTTATTATGTATGACACCTCTATTAGGTTTTACCTTAAATTGTCCTTGGGCAGACACACACACCGCTAATATTGGGTATTTTATTGGGTTCGGGATTCCTATGGATGACTGCCTAGGAGAGAGCGCAGAGAAGTGTGTAAAACTGCGTCTCCGCCTCCTGGTCTCAACTCCAGTTTGTCATGGATTACGTCCACAAAGCCCTGAAATGTTTGCCGAAATGAGATCTGCACCTTTCAAAGTAGGATGAATGCCGTCTCTCTTAATCAGACCAGGTTTTCCCCAGAAGGCTGTCCAATTATTTACGAAGCCCACATTGTTTGCTGGGCACCACCAAGACAACCAGCGCTGAAATGATGACATGCGGCTATACATGTCATCATTGATCAGATTGGGGAGGGGACCAGAGAAGATTACGGTGTCCGACTTTGTTTTTGCATAACTACACACCGACTCCACATTAAGTTTGGTGCATTCTGATTGGCGTAAACGAACATCATTACCACCGACGTGAATAACAATCCTACTGTATTTACGTTTATTTTTAGCCAGCAGTTTAAGATGCGCCTCAACGTCGCCCGCTCTGGCCCCCGGAATGCATGTGACTGTGGAGGCACTTTTACATCTGGGTGGCTAGTGTCATCATAGCATGAAACAGATGGGCTTAACTCCATGTTATGGGATGCGACACCAGTCCGGTTGCATTCATGTGGCAGCAGAGAGAGCACACACACTGCTGCACACACAGTGTTAAAGTGCTGTCGGCGGTAGGGCTGTGCATCTTCACTGGTCTCACGATTCGATTACGATTATCCTGTCAACGATTCGATTCAATTCGATATCCCGATGCATCACGATTCATACCAATGCGTTGCATCCTCAATTTTCTATATTACTGCTAGGGATGCACGATATTGTTTTTTTTAAACCGATACCGATAACTTCCTGCTTCTCAAGACCGATAACCGATAATAATATAATATATATATATTAAATGTACCTGTAGTTTTTGCACACCTGGTGGTACCTTTGCAGCTGGCTTTGGATTCGCCGCTAGTTTAGCAGCGCAGGCGTCTTCGTACGCTTTTAACACACCATCGTAGCGATGGCGATGTTTCAGGCGACTAATCAGGTTGGAAGTATTATAGCTCGTTGCCTTTTTCCCTCCTCGTGGAACTTCTGCATTGCATTTGTTACAAATAGCAAGCGAACTATCTAACTTTGAAATAGTCCCATACTACCGACGACATGTTTGTTTACTGTCCTGGCTTCACGGCCGCACACCATTTACGTCACAGCCAGGCATGAGTTAGGGAGCGCTGGATTTGTGAAAAACTCCCCTCTTCCTAAACCACTAATACCACAGTACTGGCAAAACGGGAGGAGCCGAGTGAAAAACAAGCGCCCCTCATCCCAATCCACCCACACCGCGGTGTTTTTTTCTTTTTTTACCCAAAAAATATATTGTATATTATCGGGGCTATTAATACTTTTATTGGGTTTATCGGGATGACGTCATAATTCCTAATATCGGACCGATAACTATCGTGCACCACTAATTACTGCACATGGCTTATTTTTCATCAATGCATACATACAGTAAATACATATGAACTCTCTTTTTATTATTTAGAAAGTGCTTCAGAAATCAATAACATAAATGTCTTGACATTATAAACCAAAATAAATGAATTGTATAGGTCTAGCCTCCCTATATATGTGTGTGAAATTGTTCCATCCTCAAAAACCAAAAAAGAATGCTACTGCAGTCTAGCTGCAGCTTCTAGCAACAGTCTGCTGTTAAAAAAAGGACACTGAATGTCCTGAATGTGGCATCACACACGAGACTTGAGTCTGAACACAGCAGACAACAGGAGTATTTACAATAGCATATACAAACAAAAATACTGCATGTGGGTGCACACTTACATTCTCTGTCGTACTGTTACATAAATCCCATGAATGTATGAGATTAAATTAGCTTCATTATATCTCAGTGATTAAGTGAATAATAAAGTTTCTATCGGGTCACTATCAGCCCGTCACTCATTATTTTCAGGGCGGGGTTTGGAGGAACAGAGGAGATGGTGATCGCAGAAGCTTTTTTCCTCCTGCCTTCACAAACTTTACACGCGTATATATCGTCTGAAAATTGCTAGAGGACATTCATACTTTGCAATCCAAGACTTAATTAAATCCACCAAAAACCTGACATGATTGTAACGCGATTATTTTTGAAAAACATAAATCCCTGTGCCGCAGCGACACGGAGTGATTCAGAGCGGGTCCTTCTGCTGTTGCTTCTGGACTGGTGGTGTTGTGTTGGTGGATAAAGCAGACTGCTCCGTGTTTGTTGTTGCTTTGCCGCTGTCATGTCTGTTCCCTGATCTCTGCGTCACCGACCGATTTGATATTAAAGTGACAGAAAAAAAAAACGTTATAGTAAAGCCGCGGCCGGAAAATCAGGAAGCAACGTTACTACGCTATAACCGATTATCTTCCGTCACTGCATCGATACCGAATCGTCCACGTCCGCATCGCAATGCATCGTAGAAACAATTATTTTCAACACCCCTAGTCGGCGAGGTGTTTAGTGCCTGGCTCGTGTCCAGCTCGTCTGTGAATTCCATCTCTAAACGTTTTATAGGCAGAGAGGATATGCTGTTCTGCCTTTAAAGTCCTCTGCAGCCTATGTCACACACAAGTCTATTAGCATTCATTAATACGTTAATCAACAGTACAAAAAAAAATGTTGATGACCAATTAAATATTTGGGTCATTTTCTCAAAGAAAAATGCCGAAAATGTGCTGTGTTCAGCATCTGCACTCTTTTTACACTCGTTTTACACATTATTTGTATTACTATGAGTATGTTGGTCCTCCAAAACTTGTTTTTGAAGACATTTTCATGACTGGATAGTAAGAAATAAATCCTCAGTTGCAGCCCATAGTCATGTGCTGTTCTGGAAAGCTAAAATGTGCTTTTTAGCGACCAACTGTAGGTACATCTTATTTATGAGTAAAGCTATTGTCGAGCTATCAGATTGTGTTGCTAAAATAACTCAATAAAGATAGATCTGCCAGATCTTGAGTCTCTTTTTAAACACCATAAGAATATTTGCAGAGCTGATGAGCCGTTTCCAGTCTTCAGAACAACAGTTGTAGGCGACAGTTCCGTTTGTATGTTATTACCTGATGAAGCTTTCCAGCCTCATTTCCACTTAATTGAACTAATGATACTATCATTGATCTTATCTATGTCCCACTTTGAGGCAGAGCAAAGCTCATAAACATAGATAGATTTGACATTATCTCTTCCCCCCCCCCCCTCTCTGTACAAGCCCCTGCTTCTCTCTCTCTTTCTGTGAGCCCTAAAAAGCCACGACTCGGCCTTTTGTGCCGAGCGAGACGCTTCCTGTCGCTTGATGCTGTGTTTGCTTTTCTGAGCCGGCTCCCAGAGAGCTGTTGTTGTCCGCTGCTGTTTTAGCATTCATGCCTCTCCCTCTCTTTCTAACCCTGACCAAATCCCAACCGCCCCTCCCCCACCCAACCTCTCTCCAAATCACACCCTGAACTACAACATACCTGCGTGGATTAGGACATCTGTTCTCCTCAGATCACCCATGAACGCTGCACTCTGCAACCCCTCCTATCAGCTTATTAGTCATTGTTTCTCTTTGTCTCATTAACCCCCTATCCCTGTGTGTGTGTGTGTGTGTGTGTGTGTGTGTGTGTGTGTGTGTGTGTGTGTGTGTGTGTGTGTGTGTGTGTGTGTGTGTGTGTGTGTGTGTGTGTGTGTGTGTGTGTGTGTGTGTGTGTGTGTGTGTGTGTGTGTGTGTGTGTGTGTGTGTGTGTGTGTGTGTGTGTGTGTGTGTGTGTGTGTGTGTGTGTGTGTGTGTGTGTGTGTGTGTGTGTGTGTGTGTGTGTGTGTGTGTGTGTGTGTGTGTGTGTGTGTGTGTGTGTGTGTGTGTGTGTGTGTGAATAAATACATCACACCCACATTACTGATAGAGATGAGTGGGGAGTTATGAGAGGAATGTGGGCTGACAGGACTACACAGGTCGGCCCCACAGAGCCAATAGACAGGCAGTGACTGATGGAGACGAGACTGGCTCCCAGCCTCTGTTGGGCCAAAACACTAGATGGCCAAAATCTGCTCGGCTTAATAGAGATCACTCTTGGGAGAGATGTAAAAAGTGTTTTTAAAGATATCATTATAGGAGGTTATTTTTAAATGAGTTTTTTCTGGGGATTGTTTCCCTCAGGATGATCATAAGTTAATGAGTGTGTGATACTTGACTATTAGAGGACAAATGATGGTGAACCTGAACAAAGCCTGAATACCAGGACTCCATCCTGTTTGGCTTCATTCTGATGAGGCAGCTGCTCCCTCAGATCCCATTGTGACCACAAACGCTCCGTGGCTTTCCCTAATGACTGAAGTTGGGGAACAATAATTGGCTGATCTCTCCCAACTTATTTAGTAGTTAGTTTAACATATCATTGTTTTGCTGTAAGGGATATTAAAACCCTATCCATTTCAGATGTACAGTGGGGAGATGTTTCACAGCAACATTAATGAATATTTAATGATGAAATCAATTAAAACTTTAGATTTATAAACATTAAAAAGACTAAGACTGTACAGCTCTGTTAACAGCTGTGGCTAAACTAAAATGACAATTTTTTTTGCATTTTGTTCCCATGTTCACCATTTAATTAAGCATGCTAACATGAACTAATTATTACAACATTAAGTTGGGAGTATGGCTGACTCTGTAGAGAGTCTATAGGTGAAGAGTGTCTGTAACTTTTGCTGTACAAAAGTGTATGTGTGCATTATTACTAAGATTTGAATATTTCAATGGTTACTAGGGTTCATCCTGTGACAACCATACGTGTCTGACATCCACACAGCTATATATAAGTTAAGGATTACATGGAGCTTTAGGCACATTTAGAAACTAATGACTAAAGCGATTGCCAGTTTATAGCAACATGAGTGCATGACTAAGCATGACTCCAGAACAACAAACCACTTTTTGGTGAGGTGAGATTTGCATCGCCTTGAAACTAGAGATAGTTAAATTGAAATAGAGATGAGTGAAGGCAATCGGTAATGACAATCTGTCAACAGGTCATAGGAGCTCAGGGGGATATTCATTACTGCAGCCACTTAGATCTGTGATTTTTAATTTGTGTCCTCAGGAGCCAGAGCTTTGCTGTTTCTCTGTCCTATCACCAAGTTAATTACATTCCCCATGGCATCACCTGTATGACTCAGTCACTGGTTGGATTAGCTTGGGTCCACAGGGCCAGGACTGAAGAGAGCAACAGCAAACACCTCATGGCTGCATGTCTTTAGCATCTTACATACAGACTTTCTTTATCCTAAACAATTAAGTTAAAAAGTTGAACTGTTGTATGTTTTTCTCCAATGGACTCCTAGTTTACTTGTGTAACAAAGTGGAATCACTATGTCAGAGCAGACTGGGCTGTGGTTTCAGACAGAGGGTGAAAAGAGTTGCTGCAGCACAGGCAGTATGAGAAAAAAACATTGAAGCATGGAGACATGTCACAGTAGAGACACAAAATACAAATATGAACCTGAAATGAGCATAATATGTCCTCTTTAAGCCAAAGTAATGGCATATCTAGAGGAATGGTTATGTTCATGTTTCAGTTTGTCTGCCCTTTTGGTGCACGCAAACCATCTCACCAACTTTTGAATGGGTCACAATCACATGTTCTACTTAAATTCCTGATCACCAGAGGATACACTCTATGGATTGTAGTGGTCCCTTGAAGCTGCCAGTAGGTGTCTATTAATGTGCTTGTTAGTTGTTTAAATGATTTAGATGTACTTTTTGTAAGAACTAAATGATTTAGTATGTAGAAAATAATAAAATATATCCGAAATACACAGGAAATACCTTATCTATCCAGTAGGGAGCCTGCAATGCCAAACAATGGCCCAGAGGAAGTCTTTCCTCCAAACGTTCTACTTTTATCAGACCCTGAATACTCTGTGTAGTGTGAGGTGACAATGCACACACAATCACAACAGACCGTATGTGCTACTATACACGTTTGTCCACAAGAGAAGAGATCTGAGAGAGCATCGGAGGCTTAAATGGGTTGTAAGGAGAAGATTATCCTTACTTCCCCGAAGGATACACGACCAAGGAATAATGGACTGAACAGAATATTATAGCACTCGATTCTAATTTCCATGTTTTCTCTTGCTGTTCTCTGACTTAATGGCTTTCATGTTGTAAAGAGGCTACTCACATTATGGCCACTTTAAGCTCATTATGTATGATATTGATTTGTGACTTCTATGTTTTTTCCTCTGCTGTTTGCTTCCTCTTCTGTTCTCACTCTACAGAATATTGATGTTACCAACTTCAGCAGCAGTTGGAGTGACGGCTTGGCTTTCTGCGCCCTCTTACACACATATCTGCCCGCCCACATCCCGTACCAGGAACTCATCAGTCAAGATAAGGTAGACAAATATAGAAAGATCGCACACACACCCTCAAGTAATATCCTCACACTTACAGTTTAACGGGTGGTTCAGTGCGTAGATGGGTTACGGAATTGGGCCTACCTGGAACTGTCCCAGGGGCCAAAAGTGTCAGGAACCCCCCTGGGCTCCACCGATAAAATATCTCTGAAAGAGTCATGAATATACTCAAAATGACATCAAACAAACATAAAAGAGAGACAGATAAGCTGCAAAGACACCAAAACAACAACAAATAGAAACTACATTTCTGCAAAGAGACTACAAAGAATTACAAAACAAATACAGAAAGTGATCAGAAATACACTAAAACAATGACTGTACAAAATGAAAGAAAGCCACTGCAAAAAACCACAAAGCAACACAAACTTAGAGCTAAACAACTAAATAATTTGTGTTTTGCATCCGTGTAGGAGAGTCTGTGGGGCCTCTGAATGCCCAGGGACCCATTATCTCCATTGGAAAGTGCCTCACCAGCAGTTATACAATTCAAAAAGCGCACAATAAAACTGATTGGAAATAGATGTATTTATAGAATACATGTAAAACACTTCTCATTCACCGAGGCTCTCTCCTCAATGTAGTCTTTCCTCACACGCATACATCTCCAACTCTAAATGCAGACTCACTTGTAAACTATGGTGGTGAGCCGCCATACTCATACATCTACATGCTAGCTATCCCGTTCATGTCAGTTTGCAACAGAACAGTGAAGTCACTCACATGTATTGTACGGAGCATAGTGTAAATGTCACAGAGCCCCAAAAAGGTTACCACAACAATGACTGGATGCTTAGCTGACTAAATGATTTCCTGTGTAGGAGGTTGAATTGTTACAGATGAATCCCGAGAAAGCATTTGTTTAGTACGGTAGACTCTTCACAGTGTCTTCGAGGAACTCTACGTTCAAGGAAGTAAAGTTGAGTACAGCAAACAAGTTGCAGACTCAGTGTCATGGTGTCCTCTCCCCAACTTGCAGGCGTGTGCCTCCAGAAAATACCACACATAAAGCCACAGCAAGTTGTTGTGGAAAACGTATAAACTGTGAAAACGGTCTGAAAAATATATACGTTTACCAAGAGACAAATAAAATCTCTGTAATGCATGGAAGCCATTTTCCACCATTAAACTGTGCTGAATTGACTTCCTTTATGAGGCTGTAGACTTTTTATAGGTCTGCCATAATGCCCACACAGCATTAAGAGCAGCCTGAAGATTAATTATGGATGTTGGTGATCCTGAGGATGGCAGGCAGGAGACACGCTGTCATGTGGACATGCAGGTGGTTTGGAACTGTACAAACAATATGGCTCCTCTCGCAGCTTGCTATGATATTAAAACAATAGACACACACACCTCTGACACATCCTACGTGACAAATGAGTCATGTAGGCATGTGCATCGTTTTGTTGGGGTGAGTGTGTGACATTGTGCTGATGATAGACTTCTTTCTGAATAATTCAATAGAAGCATGTTGGCTGTAATAACTCGTGCTGAGTGACTTTTCCCGAGGCCCAAACACTGTAACCTTTTCCCAGAATAATATGTCCTTCGGATGATTCCATTACTTCCATCCTTTACCGTTATAAAGGTGTTAGAAAACAATGTTATAGTCAAACTAATATTTTAGGTGAAGGATAGGTCATATCAGTATCAATTCATCATCCCAGTTGTGATGTCTAGTTTCTTTTGAAGAGAATAGTTGGGAATTTTGTATATGGGGTTAGATGAGGTACTAATCCATAATGTGTTATGTACAGTTGATGTCATTGTTGTTGACTGTGGCAGAAGGGAAACTTTTATTAACTGAGAAAAATCAATATGAATGTTATTGTACGCTATGTTTAGAATACTTTCCCCACTTTAACTTGCTGTGAGACAGCCTTTCGACTACTGAACTGACGCCATCATTGCATCTATGCTTTCTCCTAAGTAAAGTAAAACTATTGTTTTTGTCAAAGGAGTCTTGTGGCTTTTCAGAGAAGGAGAGAGAAAGAGAGCATTGTATGGGTTTTTGTGCATGTAAATGGTCTGCAAAGGCTAACGGGAGTTCCTCTCCCACACTGCTGAATTTTTGAACATTAAAGCATGTCACAGTAGAGGCAACAAATACAAATATAACATGAAACTGAGAATTATATGTCCTCTCTTCCAAAACACAACTTAAAGAAGGACTGAAAGAACATTTATATCAACGATGCTCCAGTAGGAGGACAGTTTGAATGTTAGGTTTTGATTTCTCGCTTTTTTTTCTGTGGAGAAGTGGCTATACTTAAGTCCACAGTTTCAAAATGAGGTATATGGCTGAATATAAAGGAAGGCAGTTCATGGGGATGTTAATTAGGCTCAAAGTATATATGTCTCTTGAGCATTGGTAAGGGCTAATTGTTGCTTCTTGCAGCTCCATGTGTGTTGTTGCAGCATGATGGGGCGCAGTCTAAATGGATTGTTTTTCTTCAGGTTCGAAATCTGACCTTGGCTTTCCAGGCAGCAGAGAGCATCGGGATCAAACCCTCTCTGGTGAGTTTTGCTGCCACAGACCTCACACACACACGGATATCAAACGGGCCCTTTGATTAGACACATTGGAAGCAGAACTCTTTAGTTTGTCAAACTTGTGGGATGCTTCAGAACTGAGATACCCAACACACATCATTCCTCCTGACTGTCTGGAGCCTCGCTGTGTCCTATCCGTTACCCAGAGAGATCTCAAAGACCGTGTCCTGGAAATCTGACAAATGAAAAACAAACCTGAAACGTAATTCAGATACAGTGTGACTTTGATAAGCTAAGATGTGAAAACATCAGCGGCTTCGTCACAACTGGCTGAGTAACGACCAGCTGCTCCACGGGCAAAAATATTTAGATTTGGTGAGCACACAGACCGTCCGTGTTTTCTCATGCCGTAAACAACGTGACTTAAATATATTTATTTCAAGTGAAGCAGTGCAATGTGCTTACGGCAGCAAATGTGAAGGTGCATTTGTATCTCTTTTAGGAATAGTGTTAACATGTTTGGAAAATAGGTTCGTTCTTTCTAAAGTTTAGTATACAAATACATACATACATACACTCTTATATCTTATATTTAGACACATATAGAGTGGCGAAGTCACGCCCATCTACTTCCGACCCATGGGACCTTGCTTCGGAAAAAGTATGTATTGAAGTCAATGGCATTTGAATTGTGCCACGAATTACACATATGATGTTTGTCAATCTTAAAAAATCATTTCCGTGTCAAAAAAGTCACAGTTTGTCGTAAAACTGTTGAAATATAAAACTATGAACAATACGCAACTAGAAAGACTACAAATCCCAGAATCCCGGTCCTGCATGCTGGCTCTTACGGAACCGACTAACTTCCCCTTGTGTGTGTGTACAGCTCTCAACATGCCCAGACTTGGAGTGATTTTCACCTCTTTTAATACTTTTCGCCTCGTTCTGAAAGAAAGAAGTGAAATGTACCAACATGACGGCCTTCTTGGTGTGTGGTGCGAGATGGGAGATGTAGTTCATTGAGCGGTTTCACACAAAACAAAGTGTTTCTTCACAGTTTTACGACACATTTTTATTTTTTTGACTTGCAAAATTATCTTTTCAATTGACAAACATCATGTGTGTAATTCGTGGCACAATTCAAACGGGATCCAGAGATAATCTTTCTCTCCCCATTGACTTCAATACATCATTTTTCTGAAATAAGGTCCCATGGAGGTCCCCCGGAAAGGGAGGGACTTCGCCTCTCTATTCAAATGTATTTTAAATAACCAAAACTGTTCAAATATGGTAGAGATCCTATTGCTCCTTCTGGGACGACCTTGACTTGTTGTTTGAATAAACATTCCCTTCACAAGAGCTGTTGTTTTTACACATTCATGATTTTTTTTTTGTATTCTCATTTGAACACGACGATCAGTGGCAGCAGGAATGTGAGCAGTGAACAGTTAGTGCTGACGGGGGACAGTGAAATCCTCCTGCACACAGCTTCCTGTGCAAACAGGAGCAATCTGCTGTGAGCTGCAGGGACAAAGTGTGTTTAGCCCTCAGACACACTTGTATTGGTGTTCACATATGGACCTTTGGGTCATTTTGAACTACGTTACAAGTGTTTGCAGAGTATTCTGATAGGGTTAAACTAATGTGACCTCCCTCCCTGTCCTACAGAATGTGCACTCCTTATAAAAGCTTCATGTTTTGAGGAACATGATAAAAAAAACGACATGAATATTTGTTGGATATTTATCCTTAATGAAAGTCTAACCACACTAACTGCTCAGAGATGAATTACAAAATCCATAAACCAGTCCAACAGTTCATTTTGCCAGCTGGACGTTAGCGAGGAAGTGAATCAGACTTCAATGTTTTTTCGCTGAGCAATGAGCGTGTATATCTTTTATTAATCTTCAATTGCGTGCTTGTGGTTAGAAGATTTGAGAGGGGAAACTTATTCCCATGCCAGTGACTTCCAACTTTTCAACTCCTTATTCCTGTGTTGCATAAACATTAGCGTCAGACACAGCCCAGAGAGGAGCTGATGCTCCCCCCGATGGGAGGTTGAGACATCGTGGAAATGACTGTGCTGGAGCTTCTGCATTAATCTGAGCCAAGGGAAGCTGCAGTGACGCCGGCTCCATACGGAGTCATGTGAGGGCCGCTCTGTCTGACTCATCCCTGTCGGACACCATTAGGCTCTGAGGGGACTTTTGCAGCTTCACACAGATCCTCAGTGTATATAGAGAGTACTAAGAATACTGTAGATACTGCAGCATCAGGTCTAAAACCACCAGACTCATTCCACAGGCCATGAGACTGTTAAACACCTGAACTAAGAACATCCATAACATTCACCTGTTTGTAACTTACAAATGATGTATCACTTGTATAGGCACTTCTTCTATTCTATTCTATTGTATGTACTTGCACTATTTGATCCGTTTCGTTGTGTTGCTCTGTTGGAGGAGCCTGTGACCTAAGATTTTCATCGACATAACTACACTGTAGCTTTGTACGAATGACAATAAAAGCCTTGAACATTGAACCTTCTCTGCAGCTTAAACACATTTTCTTGATGGTTTAAAATATTATCAAGACAGGAAGAAGGGGAATAATATTTTTCAGAAAAAAAACTGAATTTTCGACAGGAAAGTAGTTCATTTCTGAGGAAACAATCGTGAGTATTTTAACTATAGTTGTAAACCTCCATGAAAATATCCGAGCCCTCTAAATGTTCTTTCCTCCCTCTGTGTGCTCCACCAGGACATGGAGGAGCTGGTGAGGACGGACAGGCCGGACTGGCAGAGCGTCATGCAGTACGTCTCTCAGATCTACAAGTACTTTGAGACCTGACTGGGGGGGGCAGGAGCTGGAGACCAATGGACCAGAGGCACCGCAGCACGTTTCTGTCACCGTCTGTCAGCACGACATCACCTGAAACCCCCTCCTGACCCCCCCCCCGCCCCTGCTCACTGTCTGACACTAGAGACACGACTGAAGACATTTCAGATGCTGATTTCTCACATCTTAACGGGACGTTACAGTGAGCGCTAAGGCCTTCATTTACAAAGACTGCAGTCAGGAAACACATTACCTTGTTCATCATTTCACCCCAAAAATAAATAATGCATGTTGTTCCTTTTACCTTTAGTGCTGTTTATCAACCTAGATAGTTTTGGTGCATGGGGTTTGGAGAGTGTTGGAGATATCGACCGTACAGAGGTCTGCCCTCTCATATATATTGGAACCAGGTGGCACTCATCTTGTGGTGCTTAAAGTGCCAGAATGAATACATTTCACAGCAATTTATTTTTCCTGAAACCATGACCTGGTCAAGATAATCCACAGATTTTGTTGTTGGCGGTTTTATGTAGGAAATACTTTCTTCTACAGGATTACCGCTTAAAAAGAAGCATGAAACTACCCATAGCCTGAAGGCTTACGAACGGCTTCTGCCTCAACTGAGCAGCAACTTAAGCTAGCTTAGTGATGCTAGGTGAGCTAGCTTGGACTTGTGCGAAAGAAACTAAAATAGTTCCTGAATACAACTGTTAAAACATTCTCTGTGGATTAGCTTGAGTGATAGGGTCATGATTTCTGCAAGAACGCATTGCTGTTGAGTTTTTCAAACGTTGGGTTCCATCACACTGGAGAGAAGGCAGGCTTCTCTATGGGTAATGATGCAACTCATAGCAAAACAATCTGACTGATAAATAACACCACAGGTAAAAGGAAAAGTCTGTATTTGTGATTTTTTGGTGGACTTTCCCTTTAAAGTATTAATTGAGCATCTGATTCACAGATTAAAAGCAGAATATGCTGTTGAATAGAAAGCACTACTGAAGGAATATTAAGAACTTCTTTTTTTAAATCGTTCTATTTTGAAATAATTGACAAGAAAACAAACTTTTTCACAAAACAATTTCTTTCCATGTTTGTGAATCAAATGCTCTGATATGGTCAAAACGTGCCAAAACCTGTATTCTGCCAGAGTGTCTATGCATGGGGAAACCTCATCTCTCCTTCACTGAACAACATGTGAAGACCGTTGCTTTAATGAATCGATCAGTTCTCATACTGAGTGCTTACTGTAGAGCTGGAGTCACTTAGCAGAGCAGAGAGTAAGTGACAGCTGAAGCTTTTATACCCCCCACGTTTAAGTGTGTGCTTCCTTAAGAACACAAATCAGACGAACCATTGCTGCTGTAAGCGAAACAACACTAATAATGATTCAACACTCCGAGAGTTACTGAATAGTTTTGTAGGAATATATTTTATGGAATCAGATCTCTATGTTTGCATCGTCTGAAGGACTGGCTGAATCAAACTGTTCTCCTCCATCAGGACTCTATGGTACTGCTGCTGCTTGGCAAAAGATACATGTTTGGCATGCCATGTTAAATAATAAAGAGAGGATTACTTTTATATGTAAGAGTTGAGAAACAACACTTTCTGTGTTATGGTTTACATTTGCAGATGCCCTTATGGTTTGAAAAATAAAAGTGTTATTTATTTATTTATAAGACTTGAGAAGTGGGACTGTGGACAGAAGTCAGGGTCCAGTTTTATATTTAAGGATGTCACATTTGGAAGTGTGTTGGATGGATATGCTCAATAAAGGATTATCAAGTTTTACATTTCATTATTCACATTTGTATTATTATGTCAAGGCAAACAGATTTTCCAGAGAAATTATTCTAAAATATTGAGAGATGCTGTTTTCTGAAGAGTAACTTATTGCTGTGATGGTTTAAATCCTTATATATATATATATATATATATATATGTGTGACTGTGTATATAACATGTGCAGGACTTGATATATCACCAGTTAAACAATACTGACCTTACGACAAAGGTATTAAAACGTTCCCCTCGCTCTGTGCAGCGTTGCCTGACTTCCCCACTACTTAAACACTGTAAATCACATCCACATTAACCACCAGTGGTGGAAAGTATCTAAGTATATTTACTCAAGTATTGTACGTAACTTTTTTTGACATATTTGTACTTTATTTGATTATTTCCAATATGTGCTACTTTATACTTCTTCTCCGCTACAATTCAGAGGCCAATATTGTACTTTTACTGCATTGCAGTTGTAACACTCATCATAACTTTGTACACAAAAAACACCTAAGATATGGTATCTTTTAGTGTACTACTAATCTACACAGGATAATAAACAATATACGAAAATCTGAAAAGTACTTTTACTTTTGATACTTGAAGTACATTTAGCTGATAATAGTACTGTATATTATAAAAGATCATTGTGCAGAATGAGTATTTTAACTGATTGTAGGCCTACTTTAAGTATATTTTGATGCTTATACTTTTGTAATTTTACCTAAGTAACATTTAGAAATCAGGACATTTAATGGAGTACTTTAAGACCATAGTATTTGTACTTTGACTTAAGTATGAGTACTTCTTCAAACACTGTTAATAACATTATTTTATTAGAGGTACCACTTAGATATCATGAAAATACCTCACTTTATTAAGGATGCTACTGAGGAGGTCCATATCACGATGAAATAAAAATAACAAAATAAAAAAGGAAGGGAGAAAATATTAAACTTTATTTTATAAAACACTACTAACAAATGAATTCAATATAATGGGTGTAACGAGAATAAAAGCATCGATCCGAGGCTTTTGTCGATAAAGTGCAAACTTGCTCTTGTTGCAGGCTCTCTAAAAGTGAGTATCATATAAATATTACTTTTACTGACTTCTTCTCCTGCGTTTGAGTCAGCCAGGGGCGGAAGATATAATATCCTACAAACACTGTACAACGGGAGTAAATATATCTATTTTGGTCACTTTGCCTCCACGAAGTCCCTGTCGTGGAGGGGGCCAAAACAACTGTAATTGAAACCAGGTGCAGACACGCGTGCGTGTGTACTGTACAAAGAACACTGCATTAAGATTGAAATGAAAGTGTACGCGGTTTAATTGGCGCGCAATTACGCACGGTGGACAGGGTGACGCTCGTTCGGGATTCCACCCTAATCTATTTGCTCCGCGCTTGTGTTTCGGTGTGTGTGTTTGAGGCGTGGCTTCTCTGTGAAATTGATTTTTTTTCCCCCTCTTTTTTTCTTGTGTGTTCCCCCTGCGCTTCAAAACCTCTGTCGGGGGGAAATTGCGCGATACACCGCCTGCTGCAGATCCACAGATGAAGCGCTCCACAGATCTCTTGTGTGTTTGTGTGAAAACATCCAGACACGATGTACAGGCTCATTAAGGTGAGGGGATCAGCACAGGGACTTTAATCTGTTGAAGGTGTACACTCCTGCTGCAGCAGGCGTGGGCAGGGTGGATGCATGTTTACGCAGCTCCTGCAGCTTTTGTCAACTTTGTGGTGTTTTTATCTTAATATGAAGTTAATCCCTTTCTTCCCAACAGATGGCTGGCTCTGCAGCTCACACTTGTGGAATACTCCTGGATTACAGCAGAAAGACTTCTTTGCTCCTCTGGGATTAGAAGCGTTTTTTTGTGGGTTTTTGAAATCAGCCTGCAGCTTTTAGTCCTCGAACACACTTTGCTGACATGGCTTCGTTGTACATCTTTATTGAAGTAGTAATCGCGGTTCTCTCCATATTCGGCAACGTACTGGTGTGCTGGGCTGTCGCGATCAACACCACCCTGAAGAACGCCACCAACTATTTCCTGGTGTCCCTGGCTGTGGCGGATATTCTGGTGGGGTGCCTCGCCATTCCCTTTGCCATCACCATCAGCATCGGCATCCACCTGGACTTCTACGGCTGCCTCTTCCTGGCCTGTTTCGTCCTGGTCCTGACGCAGAGCTCCATCTTCAGCCTTCTTGCTATTGCTATTGATAGATATCTGGCCGTGAACATTTCTCTGAGGTGAGTTTTTTTTAATTACTAGTGTGGATTTATTAAGAAAATGCTTTTTAGCTGATTAAAGTTCTTTCCCCATCTGACAGGATAAAGGTAAAGATGGAGAAAGACACCCATGTCCCCTCAGATCAATATAGGTGATCCCTTGTGTGCCAAATAAGCTTAAAAAACACATTGACATCCCTTCATCCTTATCTGTATTAAAGAGCCGTAAATGTTGGCATGTGTCCCGTATGGAAAATAATTGAATTGGGGTCCTGGAAGATGAGTATCTGCTCTGTGATCTCATGAATCAGTCTCCTGTGCAGTTTAATGCCTCGTAAAAATAGCCGGATTGCTATCTAAATGCGGACTGATACGCGGATAATGCCTCCGCAACTGTGAAGTCCACTTAGACAAATGTAACATTTGTGATATTGGGCTATATAAATAAACATTGATTGATTGACATTGATTGATTGATTGTATGTGATGTTAGAGAAACACTTTGAACTGTTTTATACCTGTGATTGAACATCGAAAGGGATTACCTGTTGCCACCTTCACACAGTGGAAGAAGAAGTCTTAACTCTGACACGTAAAGTCATGCATTTAAAGTTGCACTTTTGTAAAATACAAACGTTTTTCATAATAATTCACAATTCAAAATATACCTTTAGCACAAAAGTGAACATATCGATATTATCTTTTACAGTTTAAAACGACTGTGGAATGTAACCACATCGCTTAGATTGTAATTTAATTATTAAAGCTTAACAGCCATCATGGGCATATTTCAGAATATTATATTACTGTATCATTTATTGATGCCATAATGGGTTCATCATTTTATTGTTGCAGCTTGTAGAAATGTTTTGGTTGATATTGTGCATTATTAATCTGGAAGTGGAACTACAAGGTAACTAAAGCTGTCAGATAAATGTAGTGTATACACATATTTCCCTTTGAGATGCAGTGGAGTAAAAATGCACAAGCACCTTTAATTTCTACTTAAGTACATTACTTGAATTAATGTAATTAGGTACTGTCCACCGCTGCCTTCCATCCATCAGTTCCTCACTTATTCTCCTCCTGCGGCTCTTGAAAGATGCAGGGATCTGACTTGTGTTTGATGCGGCACGGGGGGGGGGGGGGGGGAGAGCTGCGGATCGATACCTGGCTCTGTCACTTCCATTCATCCTGATGGTTCAGCCCACCGTGCTCCACCGAGGCGGCACAGTGCTGCTGGATATTTCCCTGAATCTTTATGATCAGATGGCAATGGTCTGTCCCTGTTGTTTCTGGCCTCTCGCCGTATCAGAGTGTGGTGGACTTGTTCTTAAAGGCGGCACCGGCTGCTGTGATTTGTTGTGGGCCCTTGGTTGTGGTTCTGCTGCCTGTTCTTGCCATGGGGCTGTGGTGTGCTGTCATTTCCATTACACTCATACGCTGGCAAGAAAGGACAGTTTGACACTTAGTCGTGTTAAAAAAGAAATGTTCCCCCAAGTGGTATGTAAAGTCCCCATTTGTAATTCTATTTCTGACCACAGACAGAAACCAAATGAGGACAGGAAACACGGGTCACGCCTGATACATTCTCTGTAAAAGGTTTTTGAAAATGACATTTGATAGTTTCCCCTGAAAGCCCAGCATCACAACACACACACACACACACACACACACACACACACACACACACACACACACACACACACACACACACACACACACACACACACACACACACACACACACACACACACACACACACACACACACACACACACACACACACACACACACACACACACACACACACACGATCATAAAGCCAGTGTGTGTGCGGCTCACATTACATGTCCAGTGTTTGGCCGGTCTGCAGGCCATCACATGAAAGTGTTTTGACAGATGGTTTTAGTGCAAGTGAAAGGCTGAACCCAGATGTTTTAAACCCCTGGAGATGACAGAGCTGCCCACCCACTCAACGCTCTCTACGAGCCCCCGTTTTCCCCTGTTTGCTGTTCTGAGAGAAAAAAAACCTCTTGCTGTTTGTCCCTCTGTCCTTGTCGGGGGCTTTCGAAATAACCTTTAACACGTTAGAGACCCCAAAGGGTCGTCCCCACCCACCATCAGGCCTGCCTCAGCGTGCACAGGAAAAGTAAGAATGACATTATTGCATTCTTCCTGTCTTTGTTTCAGCAAATGATGGAGTGGTGATGGGTGTGGTACAATGTCATCCTTTGTAAACATTCTGAATGAGGTACTCAACAATTGTCAGTGATTTAGCTTCAGTAAATGGCGTCCAGTAGATGGTAGGTTATTTTGGATGTCATAAAATAACACAAATACCTCACTGATGGCGGCAGCAGTAGACCCGCACCTCCCATGGTCTGCAAGGTAAAATGACTGTTTTTGTCAATGAAGTCTGGAAGCTTTGAAGAGAGCTAAATGATTCCTTGGAACAGGCTGGCTCACGGCAAAGTAAAGCAGTTAAAATATCCTAAATAAAGCTTACACTTATACTGATATTGTTTATGTTGTGCTGCTGCCCCTGTCCACATTAGCACAATGCTTTACTTCTGTGATGGTGCTCAATTTATTCTCCAAACAGGTGATACACTGAGTAGGGATAAGTACCTCATACAACCCCACTTCAAAACATCCAAAGTAGTATAAGAGTCGAATAACTAAAAACATCTGATCCATTGATATTGAAAAAGAATTCTAGGGAAAACAAATTCCGTAGAAATCTATCTAAACGTCAACATCTGTGGATTTAGATGAGTATATTGATACCACCCCCACACAGGAAGCTAACGCAAGGAAGCAGTTAGCTTAGCTTAGCACAAAGACAAATCAAGGGGAAACAGCAACACAGTCCACCTACCAGCACCGCTTAAACTCTCCAATATTATGTAATATATTGTGTTTTTTTACTTTTGTTATATTTCTCTCTGTTGAAAGTAAGACTCGCTAAAATAGTGACAGCAAGTATATACAGAATAGATACAACTAACTACTTGACATGTTTGTAAGTGAGCTTTAAAGGTGATGTTAGGGTGTGTTTGAGCTTATGACAGAGCCAGGCTAGCTATTTCCCCATACTTCCAGTTGTTATGCTAAGCTAATAGACTCCCCACTTAAACTAAATACTTAACTGACAGGGATGACAGTCAGTCATCTGACTCTTGACAAGAAAAACACATGTCCCGAAATGTCGAATGATAATTTGTTTCACTTTTTCGTGAAGGACTTATATTTTTCCTTTAACTTGTCCTCTGTCCTCATGTCTGCTAGAGCCACTGAGAGTTTTAAGAGCTGTTGAACTGGAAAGTTGAGCAGTTACCATTCATCGAATAACCAATCCGTTGTCAACATTTAAGTTTTGATAATCAATTTGATACAATCAGTTTCTTCACTTGTTGTTGACTAAACTAGACATTTGAAGACGTCCTCCTAGGCTTTTGGACTCTGATCTGTATTGTGTTGACCATTTTCGGATCAATCAATTGATTCCTAAAATATAAAACAGATCATTTGAAAATAAATCAATCATTTGTTGCAGGCTAAATCTGCCTAATATGCTACACTTATGACTATTTGCAGGAAGTTGTAACTCTTTATATTATTGTAGTGAAACCAAGCTGACGACGACAGCCACTATTTTCTAAGAGAACGAAAACCACCTCGCTAAAGGGGGTTTTAATACTTCAAAAACAGATTTGGAGTTATCACTTTAGTCATCAAGCATCAAAATGAGACAAGTGTAGCTGTTGAGCTTCTTGACAGCGAGACACACTGTTGCACTGTGGGAAAGCACGTCCATACTTCCCAGGAAGCCATACAGAGATGACATCCTTATTTACTTTTCTCTCTTCTGTCGAAACAATATTTGCATCTTAATTGGACCGTGACAGCTTTAAAATAAAGAACTGTGTTTGCACACTTTTATTAACCATGTGATGCCACTTAGCAAAAGTCACATAAATGCTGCGTAGCTCTGTTAGCCCCACACTGAGGGGAGTGTGTCTGTGTGGTGATTGTGAACGGTCACCTGTTAGACTGTGTGTGAAGCAGGGCAGCGGATGTTTCAGAGTGTGTGGCCCTGCCGGGGTCCGTGGCCCCAGGCGGAAGCACAGCGACATAGAAAGAGAAGGGGATGTATGGAGAATGGAGCAGGGGAAGAAAGCAAAACAAAGATAGATGCCAGCGGGCTGTCGTCATGCCAGAACTAATCCGTTCAGCCTCCACAGAAAGAGTGGGCGGGGGGGGCAGGAGTTGGGTCCTCTGGGAAACAGGCCCCTGTGCGGCCGGCTGTACTTGTTATGGACAGTCATAGGGGAGTGGGAGACGTAGAGGAAGGTGTGGAAATGTGCCGAGGTCATCCTGAGCTCTGAAGCTTCCCTTGAGTTGTTTTATTCATGGCCCCCGGGGCAGGCTGCCCACCTCCCTGCGGGGGGGCACAGCACAGAGGCCCCGCTGCACACCACTGATGAATCATTGACTGTTGGGAATATTACAGTTATTATAGCAGGCTGTTTTTGCTCTGAACTAGGGCTGCAACTAACTTATATGTTTCGTCATCGATTAATCTGCCAATCACTTTTAGGTTGATCCTTTTGTCAGAAAATAGTGAAACATGTCCATCCCATTTCCTAAAGTGTGATGTTTTTAAATGTGTCTTGGCAGTCCAAAACCCCAAGTTATTCACTTAAAATTATATAAAAGTAGAACATCTTAAAATAAAACAGCATTTTCAGCCATTTTTGCATTACAAATGACTTTCAAACGATTTTCAAAATAGTTAGCGAGTAGTTTTCTGGTCAATATGTGGACTAATCGCAGCAGCTCTGCACTAATGACTAAGTGTTGTTCCTTTAACATGGCTTTCATTTACTAGCAAATGCTCCGCACCCGAAACCCTGATGGCATACGCTTCCTGTCACGGCTATCACATTCTGAGGGAACTGCGGCTCGTTGAACCCACTTCGTCTTTGCCTGGCTGCATTTGCAGCCTCTAATGGGATTGCCTTATTTCATTGTATTTGTATAGAAATCCCATTAAGAATCCCAGGCCGACAATATAAATATAAACTTTACCTTAATGTCACAGAACTACTACTTTTCAAAAAACATTCAAAAAGAGAGAAAAGAGAAGCACTGTCGCACTGGGGGACTGGCAGTATTATCTGATTCTGCACCTAACTCAACAGGCAGTATACTATGTTGTGGTTAGAAATACATCTGTAACAACACATTTACACTGAGCCAATGAAAGGGTGTTTTTCATGAGGATGGCGAAGGGTGGAACAACTATGTACATTTAAGAATGAATATTTAACTTGTTGAGCAAATGAAATACAGTACAGACAAAGTTGATTTTGCATAATTCTTCCACTTGAAATAGCCTGACCTTATCCTCAAATGATTTATGGCTAACTGATAGCGTTCGTTTCTGCAGAACACTGCTTTCTGTCTCTTTTTTATTTGGCTGTAAATAGTTACGAGGACAGGAAGCAAGGGGATAGAGAGGTGATATGAACCGTTTGCATTGTGGTAATGTGGCCTGTGGCCTTCCTGCATTTCTTATGTCTGATCCTTCAACACTTTTGTTTAAAGATGTGAGAGTCTGCAGCCGTGATATCAGCACAGTGAAGTGAAACAGCAGACTGACTGAGGAGTTCTGTGTTGTGGTGACTGGGCCGACAAGAAGGAACTCTGCAAATACCCTGTGCTTCAGCCATAAACTATACTTCACCATTATTAATACAAGTTTACAAATGATTCTTAAAAGATCAGTGTGCCTCCACTTTTTACATAATCAATACTTCCACTTAATTACATGTACATTGGAAGAGTTATTACATTCCATTGTACTATTAACTGTGGACTTTCCCTATCGCTTACATTTTAAAGGGACCACTTCTAAGCCATTCCATAAAAAACGGAATTTATTAAAACGACCAATAACTCTCCGAGGATCCATATTAGGAAGTAGCCTAAATATTGTTTAGTCTACTTTACAATGTGAACCTATCCTTCAACGTGATAATACATTGTTTTTAATTAGCAAGTAAACAGTTATCATTAACATTGAAATTATTAAATAACTAATTCATCATTCACAAAGGGTTATTCAACATAAATGGCTTATGAATTATAAATGACATGACAGATCAATATAAAATAGCTTACTCAATAGAGTAATGATTATTCAATCATTAACTCATGGATTAATGACGTCTTATAATTGATTGTGATTATAACTGCAAGTCACATCTGAAGTGCTGATATGGTGTGATGATGTCCTGTGCAGCTGTAGAGATCAGATGTGTGGCACCTCCTGCTGTGTGTGTGTGTGTGTGTGTGTGTGTGTGTGTGTGTGTGTGTGTGTGTGTGTGTGTGTGTGTGTGTGTGTGTGTGTGTGTGTGTGTGTGTGTGTGTGTGTGTGTGTGTGTCACCATGTGTGTGTCATTACCATAAGGTCGCTCGCCTGAAGCACTTCTAAGCGAACAGCTCATTTAGCCTGCAGCGCTGTGATGGGGACGGCCAGGAGATGGCTTTATGTAAAACATTGTGAAATGTAACACTCAATATTCACCTGTGAATCCAAAGTGAAGAACACAAGATTAAAAAAGTCACAATGTCGGCATCACACTACAAAAAGCACTTACAAAGTTTACAGAGTAAAAGTGCTGTTTCATTTCTCCTCTTCAAGACTTGATACTGTATTGGTGTGGCACAGTTATAGTATCTTCACATACAGTAAACACAAGTGTTAACCGGCTTCACACCCCAAGGGAGGTTTTTATTTTTGGTGTTTGTGCAACACAGGATATGAGAAACTGAAAGAGATAGCGGCAAGTTTCATGCTTTCATTTAGCAGCTGGTGATATTCTCAAGGGTAACATTTAAAGAGGACATATTTATATTTGTGGCCTCTACTGTGACATGTCTCCACGCTTTAATGATCAAAAAGCTCTTTATTTCTCTCATACTGCAGCACCTCTTTTCACCCTCTGTCTGTAACCAGAGCCCAGTCTGCTCTGATTGGTTAGCTGGCCGGCTTTGTTGTGATTGGTCAACAGCTTAGAGATGTTTGTGTCTGCGTGGTGCATCCATGCTACCAATGAGCTCCATCAGGATGTGGGGTCCATCATTGAGATGTGAAGTGTCTTCAAATCAAACATGGAAACCAAACATCATTATTAAAGTCATATTAAAGTCAACTGTTTAGCTTTCGTCACTAACAAGGTTTTCAGGCCGAACCCTATCTCTGACCTGTTTCTGTTATATTTTTACTTTATTGAGGTTTTGTGGTTAATTTTTAGCAATGCTAGCAGCATGGCCCCATGTTAGTCTGTCAGACATGCCTCAACAATTATGGATGGCTGCCATGACATTTGTTACATACATTCATGTCACCCTGAGGATACATTCTAATGAACCATTCCTGCTAAACTAATGGCGGTCCCCCCAGCTGTGCCTTGTGTTTAGAGCTAATTAGCAGACGTTGAATGTTAACATGCTAAACTAAAACAACATTATACTGGTGCAGCCTCACTGTGCTGATAGCCTGGATTTAGACTCTTGCTGTTTCTTTTGTCAGAGTCCTGCTGCCCCCCCGCACTGGCTCCATTCAAATAACTAAGAACACTGCAATGTAGGACTAAAGCGGTTCTAAATCCAGCGTCGTGTTGACGATGCTGTGGGAAGGGGATCATTATCTTAATTAACTAAAAAGTACAAAGAAAAGACAGAGGACGATATTTCTTACAACACTTGAATGCACCAAGTCACAGCGAGTCACCATCCCACTTGATCATTTCTGCCAGATTCTCGGCCATTATTAGTCCAATGTGCATTCTGCTGCACAGCTGGAGGTACTTAAGAGTAACGTGTCGTGTCAGTAAGGCCACACCTGGGGCCCTTCTCACTTCTCTTATTTTTCATTTCCTCGCTCCTCGGTCTCGGTCTCACCGGAAGTTGATTTGTCTGCGCCATCTTGAGTAGCGTCCCAATGGCCTTATTTTTGCCGGAGGAGCGAGGAGCGATAATGGAGGAGCTATAACCGAGGAACCACCAGACCATCCTTCGATGAAATCCTCAGACACTCGCCCCGCCCCCTTACTGTGTATCGCTCACTGATTGGACGAGGCAGTGCTTCTTGACATGAGAGCAGTTTCCCTGCGGAGTGAAGAAAACACATGAACCTCACGGGAGTCACTCCTCAGTTTATACCATGTTTTGTTTAAATTAATGTATCATTTAGTTAAAAATATGTGATCTGAACAACAAAGTGGTCAAAAATCATTTTATTCATTTTTTGGAAACATTTTCATGATCGCTTTTTTCGTTTATACATTTTAAGAATGGCGTTTATCTTTTTTGAGGATGAGTTCTTATTTTATTTAATGTATTTGGGTCTACAACAGATGATACAAATGTTTGTGTCAGTAAATGTGTACTAACAGAGGCGGGGGTGTGTGTGGAAATAACGGGGACAGAGCTGCTGTCAGACGATCAGCTGTGCAGCGTCATCACAAACGGACGTCGCTTCAAGTGGCGCTCCGGAGGAAAGGACGTCCCATTGCTCTTACAACTCATTTCCCTGCTTCTCGTGGTTTCCTTACGTCTCTCCATGCTTCCCTGGTGGGAGGGACTAGTCGCAGGGAAACGACTCAAGTGAGGGACGCAAGGAATCCATTTAACCGAAGTGAGAAGGGCCCCAGCTCACTTTCTGCAAGAAAAAGAAGTGTAACATTCTCTGTGGGCTTCTCCAAAACATGTAGTGTGAAGTTTGTCTCAAATCCTTTTCAAGACTCACATAACTTCTCCATCAAAGCCTTCTAAGAAATCTAAGAGAACAATTTGTCTCATATCACAATATTAATACTATAAATATGTTTCCCTACTAAAAGTTACCAAGTTCTAGAAAGAGCAATGTGCTAGCTTTAATCATGTTGGGATGTTGATACTTCGAGAAAAATAATTTAAAATGCAGGAATGTAAAAATCACATGGGTAAATATTCCTGTTGTAAAATTGTACAAAAAAAGGAAACATCCAAAAACGTGTGTTTTATCTGTTTCACCTGGGATGAACTTGATCTCACGAGCCTACTTACCTGAGAGATATTTGACTGAATCTTCAACATTTTAAACGTATGTTAGACGCTAACCTCTGCTGTGTTTCCTCCAGGTACAAGGAGTTGATGACGGGAAAGACCGCCAGAGAGATCATCGCTATTTTATGGATCCTCTCCTTCGTCATTGGCCTTATCCCGTTCTTCGGATGGAACATGAAGTACTCGAGCTGCAACAGCTCTGTGGCGGACAACGCTACGAACGCCAGCCTGGTGGGGCGGGGGGGAAACTTACTGCAGAGCTGCCACCTCCAGTGCTACTTTGAGAGCGTGGTGGCCATGCACTACATGGTCTACTTTAACTTCTTTGTGTGCGTGCTGCCGCCGCTGCTCATCATGCTGGGCATCTACATCAAGATCTTCACCGTGGCCAGGAAGCAGCTGAGGCAGATCGAGCTCAAGTGCGTGGGCAACGGGGACAGCCAACACCACGGGCTGCTGCAGAAGGAGATCCGCGCCGCCAAGTCCCTCTCCATCATCGTGGGGCTGTTCGCCGTCTGCTGGTTGCCCGTCCACATCCTCAACTGCCTCACGCTGTTCTACGACCTGACACAGCCCGTCCACGTCATGTACGTGGCCATCATTCTGTCCCACGCCAACTCCGCCGTCAACCCCATCATCTACGCCTACCGCATCCAGGACTTCAGGAACACCTTCCGGAAAATCCTGGCCCGACACTTCCTGTGCCGCAGGGAGGAGCTGTACCACAGCTCCAACGGCAGCAGGCACAACAGAGACCAGATCCACATGACCATCGACCCTCTGCTATAGAGCGTTTGACTCTCACTGAGGTCTTTAATGTTTACAGAACGAGGGGATGATATGTGAAGAAGAACTGATGACAGACGCACCTTGAATGTGGACATTTATTTATGAATCGGCGGTAAATCAGTGAAATGTTGAATGACGAGACGTAACCCTTGTATTGTGAAGGATTATTTTTGAAAAACATGTTGAAGCTAACTGGATTCGTAGGACTGTGAACAGGATCCAAACTACATTCTATAATGCTATTTATCATTCTGAATCCACTCCGTTTCAACTCCAAACACCTTTAATGCCCTGCTATTTTATATTGTCAACGGTGTTTATTAATTTATTTATTAAAAGATCGTATCTTATGAGAATATAGAGATAAAAAAATGTTGTGTGGCTATATCTGTGCTCGTGGACCTAGAGAGGTACAAGTATACTACATCTGTTGTTGTTTTCGCCTTGTGGCCGTTTTAACATTATTTTATGCTCATGACCATCACAAGCTAAATATAGAAGAAGGGTAACACTACATTTGGACAATCAGCCTACAGATTTGTAACAATTCAACAGCTTATTAGTCGAGATTCAACAATTCAACTGCTACTTTGCTAGGTTTGTCTATATGGTGAAGGTTAATCTGTTAAACAACTAAAGACAAGCAGGAATGGTTGAATCTAAAGTAATGAGCGTTTGAAATTAAACAAAATACAGTGTTACCACAGAATGAAGAACAAAATATCTTTATAAAGCAGAAATGTTGTTGAACAGATGCTTCAACTTCGCACCAGTGTTAATTTTCTCCTGCATGAGGGAATACCCCACAACAAAAACACATATTGGAAAAGGCCTCGAACCAAACAAGAAGAGGGAAAAAATGCCTAATTGCTCTGCTTGTCACACGAATCTTCTCCCTTCCCAAAATAAACGGGTGACCCCTGAGAGCCAGAGAAAGACAACGTTTTGGGTATTAAATAAACAGCATGATTTGACTCAGCCCAAGATACAAGAATGAATTTAGAAAAACACACCTCCAGAGCTGCTTCATGTGACAGAAGCTCAGGCAGTGTATCCCTGCATAGAAAATCTAAATATTTCAATCAATGCAAATTAGATACTGATTTATTACCAGAGCTTCTGTTGCACATGCATGTGATGGCTTACATCATTCAGTGCGGTGTATATGAATGTCACTTACTCACATCCCCCCCCTTCACTCTCAAAGTCACAGTCTCAGCTGGGATCCTCAGGCTCTCTCTGTCCTGTTAGCGCAGCCTGTCCTCCACAAGCTGCTGCAGTCACTCACTGACCTGAGATCAGCTGAACTTGAAAAAACAGTTCAATTAATTGTATTGAGGACTAATCAAACTGCTAAGGCACACCATTTTAACTCTTCCACGCTAGCAAAGATGGGTTTGTATTAGTCTATTTTAGCCCCCCAAAAATTCCTCAATCCTGAATTCCTGAAATAAAAGGGGGATGTAATGCAATAAAAAAGTGCGAAATAAAAAAAGGGAGTATTCCCTCAGTTTATTAGTCATGAATTAGCAAGAAGAACCTTGAAAGGTTGGATCAATCTTATTACAACACAGACCAGATGTGACTTCTTTTTTTTTTTTTCTGAATATTTGAATTTATTTATACCTACACCCGAATATGCCTGTCATACGAATGACTTGTTCTCTGAGAGGAAACATTATTTCTTATTTGCAAAGGTGCTCGCATGCAGGTTACTCGTTTGAGGCAACACATCTGCAGCACCGAGTCAAACCTTAACGCACCTGATGCTTTAGTTCTTTTTTGGAGGGGGGTGTGGTTGAGCTTATGAGACAGAACCGATGAATCACCCAGAAAGGTCTTGGTGAATTTAATCAGAGCACAGCAGAGTTTTGCTGGGAGTATTGTGAATTTGTAATGTGACAGAAAAAAAGGGTGAACTTAGTCACCTGAGAGCCATCACTACACAAATGAAAAAACACATTGCACTGACGTATTTCTCATTTGGTGAGCTTCATGGGTGCTGTTGAACCATGTTGTGTTGGTGTTGACTTCACTGCTTCACTATACCCCCCCACATGTCCAGTGTACCACCTCTCACTAACTTCAAGGGCTAAAAACAGGAGTGTGCCAAAGTGTAAGTACATTCCAATGGAGACATCTATACTGTAACTGCACTGTGACGTTGTACTGTCGTTGTTGTGTAAACAATAAGTACTGTAGGTGTCCGGCTTTCTACGAGCTATTGATTGATGTCAAACTATTGCCTTCTTTTGTGATTCTAAATGTGAGACAGACAAAACCGAGTTGATCTAATTCAACATTCCTGCCTTTCATTCCCGAGTTCCTGTCAGTGTGCTGTAGTGTCGTTACTAATCAGGAAGCATCCACTGTGGTCAAGCCTTCTCCCTTTCATCCAACTGAACTACAACTGATACCGCTATTTAACATAATGCAATCTGTATGTATTGTGAATTATTTTGTTAATAAAGGCAATGTTTATATTGTTAAAGGTGAGTTTTTATTACAAAAATGTATACGATTTATATTTACAAATGACATTTTTCAGGTTTTTAAAAAAGAAGCAAAAAATGTAGTTTCCAGAGAAACACATGACATATCTGGTGTCTTACAGAGAGACAAATTAAAGAGTATAAACTGCAGTTGTGTTCCCGTCCTCCGATCCTCTGCAGAGACCCAACGTGTAGGTTGAGAACATCGTTCTTTAGGGGTAGTACTGAACATACCTGGGGGTCACAGAGGGGCTGTCCCACTCAACAGTGCGGACATCTGCGGATCAGACACGCTCTCCTGCTGAGTCACAGCCATGGCCTGACACAGGTACACAGCCAGGATGTGTTTACACTGTGGACAAAAGAGCACAGACTCAGGCCCCGGCCACACGAGGACGAAAACGGCTAAACGCATAGGATTAACGCAAAGGCAATCGCAAAAAAGCTTCCGTCCACGCGCAATATTCACCGGATATAGTGTCTCTAGTCTGTCCACACGAGACCGCTCCGTTTAGCTCCAACCGCTGGAGAAGCTGCAGTACATATGACGAGCCTGTACGTGGCGCTGTAACTTCCTCCACAAAAGCAGCGAAGAAGCATGGTTGTCATGGTTGCCCTTCTGTTTATTCTCCGCGGTGGGGGCCGAGGGAACCGGTCTGTTTCATGCAGCAGCTGATCCAGTAATGAGTGACCCGGCCGACAGTAAAAATAAACATATTTATAACTAGTGCAGGTAGTTTGAGAGGTGTCTCCGTCCTGTCAGATTAGACTTCACTCGCGTTTAGGTCCATATCGAGAGAAAGATAAATAATCTGAATTCAGTGTGCAGTTTACTTTGACGCGGGGGTGAGCAGCAGAGTTTAGTGCCGTATTCGGTCGTCCTCGTGTGGCCGAACGGTCTATATGACACTAAACAGTAACGCAAACGACCCTTTTCGTCCTCGTGTGACCGGGGCCTCAGTCATTGAACATCAGTGTGATAAATGGCACAGAGGTGAAGAATGGCGCTTTGGTCATTTCAAGTCAGACTAGAGAGGAGCTGCTGCTGGAAATGTCCCCACTGATTAAACCTCAACACAAGTCATTAGCTACAACTGCAAGGAGTATATCTAATATTGATATCACTTTGATTATTATGAGTGTATTCTTTTCCTAACGGTGTGTGTTAAACTAGACGTAACTCTTGTAGCTAAATGACGCAAAGCCATGCAGTCCAGCGTCCGTGTGCATGAGTCAGTGAACATGTGTCACTCCTCTCATTACTATCAACATCAACATGTTAATCAGTGACTTATTTCCACCTTCAGCCTATCCATGCATTTTACATGAGATTTCCTCCACACTAACATGCCTGTGGATGAGTGTTTCAACATAAGCAATGAGGCAGAGGGTGGTGGAAAGGACAGAGGTCTGTTTACTAGCTTCTCCTGTAGACTTATCAGTCTGCTGTGGGAGGGGGGGGATCCTTTATCTGAGCTACTTGTCAGAGCCGTATGGACCATGTGTTGCCTTATCCAGCAATGTTGGAAATTACAGTGCCCCTGAAGTAACAGGATGGCTCCAGCGGAGGAGGACTGTTGAGAGAATGTCTCTTCTTTTTATAAGGTTTTAACTTTGGATTTGCAGGAGCCTTGTTGTGCTTTTTGGTGCTTTGGGATCCCTTCATGTAGTGTGTTATATCGGTTTGTGTAAATGGTCTGCAAAGGCTCAAATCCCAAAGTTCCCTCAAGAGGCAGTTTCTCTCACTCCCCCCCGGCCTGAAACGCCTCCATTGTACACATTTGTTTTCTTCTGAACATAGTGACATCACAATGTAACACTCTGGCTTCTATTGGCAAGCGCTCCTACACATTGTACAGGCTAAGGGGCGAATCATGTCTAAGCTGCTGACCAATCATAACAGAGCAGGCCAGTTAACCAATCAGAGCAGACTGGGCTCTGGTTTCAGACAGAGGGTGAAACGAGGTGCTGCAGCACAGGCAGTATGAGAAAAATAAAGAGCTTTTTGAACATTAAAGCATTTAAACATGTCACAGTGGAGGCACAAAATACAAATATGATCCTGAAAATGATACTGCTCTCGTCTTGAAAATCTGATCCACCATGAGCCTTGTCTTGCATCTTAGCTTCCACACATGCAACATCACAAAACAACTCCATCTACCTAGATTTAAAAGTTGCAGGAGAGTTTGATGAGGCAGTGAATAGTTCAGTCTGTTTCCATGGGGAATGATTTCAGAGATGAACTCTCATGGTCTCTGTTTCTCACACTGATTTTAGCAGCATCCTCCAGGGAATAAACTTATCCTGATGCTCGAAGCAGTACTTAAAGCAACAGCCGGTCAGATAAAGACACCCCTCGCTGACCAGAACATAACCTGACCACATTACATCTGTTACACATATTTCAACGGGTGCTTTTTTACACTTTTGCCTGGGCGGCAGTTTTCTCCAGGATACACGCATGATTGACAAGACACAATGGCTGTGAAACGTTGCAGAGAGTAAATATGCTGCTGTACTAACAATGTATCGCAGATGTGTACTTCTGTTGGTTGGTGTACATATAGAGTTAACACATGCAGAACATTGTGTACGTGCCTCTATGTGTCATCACAAAAAAAAGTTATGAGCTAAATATATTTTTTTAAGTTTATAACCCATTTGGCCTTGTTTGAAGAAGATATTGCAAATAGGAGAGAGAGTTATTGAAGGGTTATTCTGGGGGCCTGGGTTTCCCAGCACAGGCCGAATAAAGGTGAAGGGTTTATCTGAAGGCACTACTCTGAAACAAAAAAAAGCAAGTTTATTTGTTAATCTCTATTTTTAAGGTCTCTCTAAAGAGCTTGAATCAGGGATGCAAACACACGTATGGTGAAAAAAGAGAGAACTATTCGAAGCAGGAAAAAAACAGCGTAATATACCATTTGACAAAGGCCTGTGCTATAATGCTTCAATTAACTGGCTATTCTTTATAATATACTCTGATCAATAGGAGACAGAGATGTTAAGTTATAAATCAAGGGTTTTTATTATTATTTACAGCAGAGGTGGGGAACATTTTTCCTTTCAATTTTTACAACATCCTCCGAGGGCCGTACAAATGATTAAACTCAACCTCTGCTTAAAAATACTAGAATCACATCCCATTCATTTGCCTTCCTTTCATGGTGTGCAAAGAAAAAGCAACCTCTTAATCCAGATATCTTACCATGACTCAGGCATGCATGCATGTGCACGGTTGTGGCATGACGCATGACGATTCTAAGGGCCCATGAATGACAGGGGCCACAAATATTTTTAGAACATTAAGAAAAAAATGTTAAGTAACCTTTCATCAATCATCAACAATTAACATTAATATAACGTCAAATTGATGATGTACTCACTAAACGTACGATTCATTTCACTTTTTTTCTTCCGAAAGTTAATTATCCAAAGCCCTAGTCCACCCCCCTCTATTTACATTACATGTAATGGTTTGGTCCTGCCTCCAAACGCTGTGTGGCACCGCACTCTCTGGCAGAGAGTGAGAGCATGTTAGGACCAGGGATGCTAGTATTTACGTGTGTACGACAAAGTCAGGCTTTCAAGAAAGAAAATAAAGGAGAGAAAGACAAGAGAGAGGGACTAAAGGGCGACAGTATGTCACCCAGTTTTTCAAAAGAAAAGGTGGGTGTGGTCTATGAGTGGTGGAAATTAGTCTGTTAGCTAAGCGTAGTCCATTGTAAATAACAATTGTAATGTTTTGCTGACATTAAGTACTGTTACTATCTTCACAGAAAATGCTGACGTTTTTAATTTCACTCCTCTTTTAGCTGACATTTAATAAATGCAGGTACATTTTTAGCAGAAATTCATACTAAATCAGTTGTCCCTCCCCCTGGTGCCAGGACCAACAGATCCATCTTTAGGCTCCGCAGCCCTGTCCCCCCATAAGGCTTTGCAGTCTTGCCATGCTGTCCATTGAAAGCCAGTTGGCTAGGAAGCTGGACTTCAAGGACTTGATCAGTGTCTTTGCCTGTAAGAAGGCTAGGCGCTGGGCTCTTGGTGAGTAAGGCTGAGCCAGGGCTTGTAATAACTGTTAAAGGGCAAGGCTATGGTAACGATATTGGATCACTACCTGATCACTACACACAAGATGCATGATGAGAAAAAGACTGAGAACAGGTAATAGGCTCTGATTTAGCACCACCATCAGGCCTTTTCATTTCCATTTCTGTTTTGTTGTCCATTTACACTTTAATACCCGCTTATTTCGTAGTATGTATATTTAATTGAATAATCTGATGCTTATGTTTTTTTTTTTGTTATAGCATTTTATAAATGATAATATTGGTGTTAATGTTCACTTTATTTTAATTTAAGAGGTCATTTTATTTTCATTTATGAATGTTCCTTTCAAAAATGTTATTAAAAAGGCATGTACACCATAAAAGATGACTATTGAGGTCTATTGTCAGGAATGTTAGTGTTATATCAAATAGTGAATTCTACTGCAGCAGAATGTTGCACGTCTGCACAGTGTTATATGTTCACCGCTCAGTGTCAGTAAATATAGTGCAGTTAGTATTGGACTACAAGATAGATGCAAGCCTGTACAGGTAGAGTTATTTAAAGCATAAATGAGTCGGTTGGGTTCTGGAGGGGTGGTTACAGCAATTGTGCTTGGTTGGCGTGGCCTGGGCCTGGTGGTGGGGCCCAATGTGATATCTTTTCATGGGGCCCAAAATCCCTGGCGGCGCCCCTGCCAGATACTAATAACAACAGATCGCCACTGGGCTTACAACTAAAGACACAGCCACGCAAAAACTGCGGCACGGCTCCTTATGGGTACTGCAATATTTGTGCAGGAGCGGCGTTCCGGTGCTCTCCGTCAGCACTACACCACGTGATGACACGTTACGCTCGTGTTGTGTTCAAGGAACCTGTCCTTGGCCAGGAAAAACAGGGACTCGCTTGTTTAATTATTTTTGCGGTCTAGATTTCTTAAACATTTTTTGAAGAGAGAAGTTGGCAGTCAGTCCGTGTGTCGGTTCTCCACGAATTACACAGGTCACCCTGTGACATCATCAGCGTTAAAAAAGCGGGAGGCGCCGAAAAGCGACTAATTTGCATGCATGTTATATTTAAATATAAAATATGGCATATTTTTCCAAGGGGGGAGGCCGGTAGTCTCAGTCTTTTAAAAAATGTAATTTATCATGTAGAATCATAAAAGTAGTTTGGGTTAATTTATTCAAAAATAAAACAATTAAAAAGCATTTCTATGTTGTAGTGTCTGAAATACTGCAATACCTTTTTGAAAGAAAAAAAAACCCACACCTGAGAGTAGCAAAATGATTTCAATCAGAATCTGATCAAATATGCATAAAGAAAATAAAATTCTCATTAAGCTAAACTTGCCAGCCATATTCTCTAAAGTGTTGAGCCTGTGTGTAACACTGTGGGACACTCACCAGCGGGCCCTCATTTCTGCGCAGCACGGTGTAAGCAAAGGCCGGGCACGGGCAGTAGTGACAGGACACAAAGCATGTGTACAAACGCCCCGATCCTCCTATCACCTGCAACAGATTCATGCAAAACAAATGTAAATATATGGCAATGCTTATATTTATGGGCTCAGAACAGTCTCATAATACACACATGCACACAGAAGGATTCACACTTGTATTTCATGATCCGCAAAAGGATTCACACTTTTTGATCCACACATATTTGTTTTCGGTTTAAAACCGCTGCACCTGCAAACACAAACCGCTTTCTGTGCACGGATCGCTGTGCATTCGAGTGTTGCCAACTCCATAGTAAGGAAAGTAGCTATTGGCTGTCCGAAAAGTCGTCAGAAGTCACTACATGACTTCATCGCCTAATTTGCATAATGTAATCACGGAAAAAACGTTCCACCCCCTTCAAGGATCCAGACGACAGTAGATCAGAAATGTCTCTATTAGAAAAAGTAGAAATAGTTGTTCGTAGAAATCTCCCTTACAATAAAGGCAGTATAGTATGCCGTGTGTCATCTCCAAATAAATGGCTTCAACCATTCTTTAAACTCAGGGTTTGATTCCCACTCCTTTCTGTACTTTTGTGAATACAGTTTAACTTTAGACTGTGACATGATGACCTACGTGGATGTTTAGCTTGTCACAGAGAGGCACACACACAGTGGACGAGGTGAAGTGACTGAAGCTGTCTAGAGAGGGATCAGATCATCTGCTGAGTCTGACGGAGACACGCAGCTCTGCATGATCACCTGAAGCTCCGCCCTCTGTTTAGCGAGAGTGCGGACTGCGCAAAATGCGTATAGTGTCATGAACGCAAGAAATCTCAATATGGTCTAGCTGCGGCCGCGGCCAGTACACGTACACGGCGGTACACGATGGTACACGACACGCCCACCTGACACGACACTACGGTGGCTGAGAGGCACCACTGTTAAAAACGAATTAATAATAATAATAATTCCTTACATTTATTATAGCGCTTTTTCAATGACTGGCTTTACATATACACACATTACACATATATCATACATGCAATGGTCAGAAACTGTGGACAATACCCACAGGAGCAAGTTCAGGTGAAGTGTCTTGCCCAAGGACACACCGGCTTTACAGACGCAGCAGCGGCGGGTTTCACCCCTTGATCTGATGATCATTGCACAGCACACTGCGCCACACCGTCCATCTTCACGCCTCGAGGTCATCGAGGCGCTTTTACAAGTATACATTGGTATTATACATGTACTGTGGACAATACCCACAGGAGCAAATCCGGGTGAAGTGTCTTGCCCAAGGACACAACGGCCTGACGCAGTGGCGGCAGGAGCGGGTTTCGAACTGGAGTTCCCCAACACTCCCCCTTGATCTGATGATCGGATGCACAGACCACTGCGCCGCCCGTCCCCAGAGCCAACCCGTCCCCAGAATTGATGAGATTTACATCATACAGCCCATGTAGTATACACATTGATTTTAATTTCTTACAGTAGGAGAGGTTTTGGGGTTTAGGTTTAGGAGGGAGGAAGGAATAATGGATTAGGTAAAAAGGTAGGGAGTGGTTAGGGTTAGGATGGGGGTTAGGGTTAGGGTTGAAGGGAGGGAAGAGAACTGCTACCCGGGAACGTTCATACTGGGTAGTTTATTTAGTTTAAAAAAAATTATCCAACGAGTTAGAGACCACAAAGCAAGTGTAGTACCGCCGTTTGGCCACAAGACTCCGGAGCACTCCTCCCAAAGGAGTGCGCCGCTTGGTTCAACCTCCACTGTCCGCGGCCGCAGCTAGACCCTTCTCAGCCACCGTAGTGTCGTGTCAGGTGGGCGTGTCGTGTACCCTCGTGAACCGCCGTGTACTGGCCGCGGCTGCAGCTAGACCATGAGCTAGAGTCTAGACCAGGGGTGTCAAACTCAATTTCATCGCGGGCCACATTCGCTTAAAGGTTGCACTCAAAGGGCCGGTTGTAACTATATAAATATATAATATATATATAAAATAATGTATTATATTACATTATTGCCTCTGAATTTCATTATTATCGGATAGGATAATAACTTAGTAATTAACTACGTCTGAAAGCAGAAGTGCAGGGCAAATAATTGCAAGTCAGTGGGCATGTCACAAAACAAGATGCATTGTGGGACATGTAGTTTATGGGCAACCTGCTTCTGTAAAGTGGCATGTAACCTATAATAAACGTATTATATTCTTTGCAAGCTCTTGCGGGGCCACATAAAATGAAGTCGCGGGCCGGATTTGGCCCCCGGGCCTTGAGTGTGAGACCCCTGGTCTAGACCCTTCTCAGAAATCTACCCTCGTGGGGGCGCGCTCATGTGATTGGCTTAGAATGAAGGAGACATCTGATTGGCTATAGATAGAAAAAATTACAAGTACGAATCGGGTGAGCGTCAGGGGAGTCTCAAAAAACCCACACACGAATGCACAGCGATCCATGCACAGAAAGCTGTTTGTGTTTGCAGGTTCAGCGGTTTTAAACGGAAAACAAATATGTGAGGATCAAAAATACATATGTAAAACTTTTTTCTGTATTTGGATTTTATTTACATGTATATGAAACGGAACACATTTGTGTGTGCATTGAAAAACACAAGTGTGGATCCGGAAATACAAGTGTGAATCCTTTTGCGGATCAAGAAATACAAGTGTGAATCCTTCTGTGTGCATGTGTGTATTATGAGACTGTTCTGAGCCTATATGTATTGGCCTTATTTGAAAGATCATTGACAGAGATAAACGTGGGCGGTTTATTTATGATGGAGAATGTTCACCGATTAGGATCACAATGCTGTTTTTATTGGCTGTGCGTGTGGCCGCTGAGGAGCAGTGTAGACAGTAAAGGCATGAAGAAAAACAAGATCATTCCAAATGTCTCTCAGCTAGTCGAGACATGAAAGGAGTCAGCCATTTCTCCTCTATCTCTCTCCACAACCTTAACCATGACTGCTGGATCAAACCCAGTTGTTTTGTTTTGTTGTTTTTGCCTGTCCTTGTTTGTCTACCCCTATACATTCATGGTCTACCCCCCTCCCTCACACTGTAAAGCGTCTTTGAGTCCGAGAAAAGCGCTATAGAATTATAATTTATTATTATTATTATTAGTTTACTCACCTCAAATTTTTAAATCAACTAACTGTATCGGTGTATTACCAAATGTCAAAGTGATAGAAGTGTTTTGTTGTAATTTCCGATAATTTCAAGATCTCTATGAAGTCTTCTGCAGAGAGATGAGAAAGATGATGTCATCTGCAGCTGCTTGTGTGTGAAATCAAACTGTTCCCACATTATGTAAGAAGTCATGGTATTTTACTGGGATATGAGTATTCTAATCTACGCCACAGCTGTAAGTTATCACGTCACATAAACTGATTCGGATGGAATATCTCAAAGAGTGTGTTACCGTTTCAGGGTCACAGCACATGCTAAAGACATGATTTTAAATCCTTATTCTTCAATTTCCAGTTCTGTTAAAAAGGGATTTTACAGTCCAAAATGCCTGAAATATCCCAACTACAGTTATGGTAAAACATACTTCATACTTTATTCCCTGAGGGTAATTTAGATTTCATAACACTTGCTCCTTTTAAGTATAAAATAAAAATATTAGTACAAACATAAAGAAGTGCACATTCTATGACAACATATAACAACAATAAGTATGTGTATTAATAACATTTAAGATATTAATGCAGAAAACCAGATTTTTAACCTGATAGTTTTGAGTGGACTCTCATTTTTAATGTTTCATAAAAGTGACAGAAAGCCGGTTGAGGTTGCTTCCACCATCAACATCATTTCACATTAGGTATGTTGAGGAAACAAGATAGAGACGATGCATTTTTAAACAAGCCGTACGTAGTTCACTCCCAGCCATAGACAGTGATCTAAGTCTCGTCCTGATGCACATGACACATGAGGACATTAAGTCTTTGGATTAGCTTGACACTGCACAATAACTAATGCCTCCCAAGATGACAAAGCTGGCTCCATTATTCTCCAGAGCTCGGATAAATCACCTTTCCCTGTGACTTACGAAAGCAAAAAACGTCTTCAACGCGACACTTAATTATAAATAAGACATAAAGAGAGACAAATACATGGGCTTAAAGCACCTCAGTGCAGATGAATAAAGCTCCATGCACTGCAGGATGGAAACAGTACGACTGTGGAGACCAAGCCAAGGACCTCTACTGCTCCAAAGAGCCAGGTTTATTGAAAACCAGCTCACACTCTGGGCCTTTTTGTTGTAAGCAGTCATCATAGATGATGTGGCTCTGCTGCAGCTCACACCGCAAACTGAAGGCTTTCACTGCCTGGCAGGTATCCAGGTCTCCCTCAAAACGACACTATACATCCAGATCAGCCATTCAGACAGTCGCTGCGGAAGGAACAGATAAAGCCTCGGCAGAGCTCTGAAATGCTGGCTCACACAGGAATACCTTTTGGGAGAGTTGGCAGCAGACAGAGGGCGGTCCAAAGTCCTGGCGCTCTGTCCCCTGGTTCCACACCACTAAGGCTTCAGGGAAGTATAAAGCTCTGGGAAGCCATTAAGACTCACAACCACTGCATCTGTTCTCCAGCACACTGTATAAAGACTGGGATGACTAATTCAAGAATTGCCTGTCTCTCATGGGAGTGCTGATGAACTACCTCCAGTGCTAAAAAGCCTTCCACATAAACCTTGTTTTGCGTTCCTGTCACAGGACTGTGGTTTGGAAACGTAATGCCCCTGGAGAAGGTGTATTGAAGTACTGCCACATCTTAACACCAGGCATTTGCATTAGTACTGCATCCTTACTTCCCCTCTCATCACCTAATCAAGTTATTTCTGCTGTTTGCCACAGACAAACAAGATCAGGAACAGACACTTATCAACGATGTCAAACTAAATATAGGGTGCTGAAAAGTTCTCTTCATTCATATATAAGGATGGGAACATTAGCCGAATTTCTATTATCGGGAACATTTGTGAATATCTTAATAGAATATCTTGTCAGAAAAAACAGGCTCACCCAATAGTGCTTTTAGCGGTTGACCAATCACAACAGAGCTGGCTAGCTAACCAATGAGAGCAGACTGGGCTCTGGTTTCAGACAGAGGGTGAAAAGAGGTGCTGCATCACAGGCAGTAAGAGAAAAATAAAGAGCTTTTCGAACATTAAAGCGTGGAGACATGTCACAGTAGAAACACAAAACACAAATATGAACCTAATATGAGCGTATTAGGGCCCCATAAAGATGACCTTTTATGATCTGATGAGAGAAATCTGCTCTCTCATCCTGCACACGTCACACAGACTATTTGTAAGGACTCCTGACAAGTGTATGACTAATGACTGTCGGGCTCTATTTTTTAAATGAGCAACTGCTTCAGGATCTGACGTCACTGCTTTCATTCTCTTGGAGAGGATTACAAACAGTCTCCTTTCACATGATGCTCACCAAATATTATTCAACTTCGGGGGAAACATGTAGCCTGATCATCAGAGAACTTCTTCACCGATCTTCCATTTTTTTTAAGTCTGTGATTATCTTAAGTTACATTTCATGCCATGCCAGCCATGTTCTGGTTCCAGATATTTAGGTGGGAAGAGCTTGGTTGTTTTCCAGCAGCAGCTTTCTGGAGCACCCACTGTCAAGATTAATCTGAGAGTCAGAGAGCGGGGAAAGCTAAATATTATTGTCACGGCTTAGAGACAGCATTCAAACCGACACTATGTAAACCATAGTCTCACTTAATGCATCACTAACGTTTCAAACATTAAACAGACCTGCCATCATCACAGAAGCAACACTCACTACTGCTAATGCCACACAAAATAAACCAGCAAGAGTTATAACAAAGAGAAAGGAGAACGTTATGTGATATATTAGCATGCTGTTGATCTTGTAAAACTTCCCAATTAAGTCATGAGGTGACGCTGGCATTCCCAAAACAAAAGCCTGTACCTACATGACGATGGAAAAGCATCAGGAATGTTTCACTTGGAATTCTGAGTACTTCAAAAATGCAACCTGACTATTTACTCTCTAATTAAAGTCAACAATGCTTGGCCGTGTAAGACTTAAGCGTTTAAAGTTTGCACTTCAAAACAACAAATGGTTGTAATAAAGTGGATTATTTAAAGGGAGGTTCTGTTACGTGTTACAATTATTTGACTTTTTAGAAGATGCCCCTTAATCACTCTATTTAGATAATAAGATACATTTGAATTATGTCTGTACAGTGAATATGAAGCTATAGCTAGCAGCAAGTTCAGCTTAGCATAAAGCGCTAAACAAGAACAAACAGCTTAGCAAAATCCTCCAAGTTGACAAAGGTGACAACATAAATATATATATAGTTTGTTTAATGCATTAAAATACCAAAGCAAACAAACCTTAATTAGCTAAGAACAGTTGGCTGACAACAAAATATACCTACAGCTGTGTGTGAATGGCGGTCTGTGTCTGTATGTGTGAGTCATGTTGAAACTGAAGTGTTGCAGCAAGTTAACTTTCAATCAATTCATTAAAACCTCAGTTTATACACCGCAAATCACAGACCTAACTGTTCACAATCTAAACATCACAAAGCACCAATCATATTTGGAAAATCTGACACATGTATCTATACAGTATTACATATTTCTTCTGTGAAAGTTGCTTGTTGGTTGAGTACCAAAAAAGTATAAAACTTGTTCTGGATTTGTTCTCAGAGAAACCAGAGCCACAAACATACGACATAAGTTTGGAGGGGAAAACTATTTTCCAGAACAGAATAATAACGGACAATAGCCTTTCCAGTATATGCTGCTTGACCACTATTGTCAGACAGGCCTTAAGGAAATTAGACTAAATAAAACCGTAAAAACGCCCACAATTGTCTGTCCCAAAAGAACAGAACATGTCTTTTTTTAGCTGCATTGAGCTGTTGTACAGTTCCTTTTATAAATCTGTTTTTGCAGGGGCCTGAAGGAGTTTACAGGAAATGTGGGTCCAATGACCACAACCTCAGTGGGCTGCCTCTTTGAGGAGAGGGTGACTCAGGTCAAAAATCGCACCCTGGGGATTTACTATCAGGGAGGGAAATCTAAATGTTCTCAATGTCATATCATGAATTATCTGGCAATACAAGACCGCAAAACTTTTTTTTCACTATTAATATCCACCCGAGTGTTTCTATTATACCATTATAAAGTGTCACATGCTAAATGAGCTTCAATTAGCACACAGTAGTGTAGTGTGTGTTTGTGTGAGGCATGCAGGGACTTGACTAATGGATGTGCCACAGGTTGAAAACATTAATTGAATGAAGATAACCAACTGATGGGACGTTTTTGTTATGAAACCATGAATCAAAAGGTTCAAACTAAAAGATCAGCTGCTCAAGTGGGTTTGACAGAGTTCACATTGTCTTTACAGATAGGGCATTCAATCCTGATTATTCCATTGGTTTCATTCAAAGGGATTCATATAATCCTGCTCACATTGAATTTGTAACTAAGGTTGGAACGACTTTTTTATTATGGTGATGATTTAGTGTAAGGTACACTGCAAGTACAGTTTGAAAAGCTAAAGATTTGACAGAAGCATGACGGACCTGGAAAGCTTTGCGTCCACTGGGAGATGACAGACAGGTGACTGAGTGCTGGTCAACAAGGTCCAGAGCCTGCAGCGCACACGGCCCGAAAACAAACTTCAGCCTGAAAGAACGAGGAAGAAACACAGACAGATATTTGACATGGCATAAATACAGAAACTGCTGAGTAGGAGTTTGAAATAGTTTTTGTGAACATTGCATCGTGTGTGAGGCCTGCGGTGGAGCTCCTAATTAAATAAGCATGTTTTAGCAGCCCCCGGCTCTGAACTTCAGGCACAGTTAGTCGAAGAACCAGAACCTGCCTCTTCAACAATCACTTCTACCCTGTATCACTGTTGGATCTTCTCACAATGTGAATCTAAGGTGAAGCACTTGCTCATTTATCGTAGAAGACAAACACTATAACAGTTTCTTTAAAGTCCGTGCTAGAGATGGAAGAAAAAATTGTATTTAGCTTGAAACCAAACTGAAGCTTTTTTTGTACATTCTTTAAATCTATTTTATAATTATTCATTCTCCACAGGACCTATTTTCACCCTCTTTCTGAAATGAATGAAACAAATATTGTTGTTTTTTTCTTCATATCTTTCTCATGAGGCAGATATGAGACAAACCAGGAGACAAATGTAAAAATAGGATTAAGTCTGCCTGTGAATGATGAAGAGCCCCTAAACCAAAGCTTCCCGACATACAGGATGTGGCCGTGTTGACCCAGACAGTGAGCAACCTTCTCTCTCACTAAGTGAACAACTATGAAAGCCAGGAACATTTCTCTGTAAAGACACAAAGCAGCATCATGACATTGTGTCTCAGTGTTACATCACAAACCCAGACAGTACAAAAAGGCCTCTCATCCTCCGCAGTGTGGCTTCTGCACTTAACTTAGATCATTACTCTGATGAGGAAAGATGACTACCGTGAGAAATGAGGAAAACTTTCAAAACAGTGTTAGTGATTGTAGGCTGTAGGTTCATATCTGTGATGGAAGTTAATTGATAATAATGGGAATGATGAATTGATACTTACGCAATAAGCAGGTCATCAGGTACTGCAAAAGAAAGAAAAATGAAAACATATTTTAAAATGTGTGATCATGATTACTAAAAGAAATTGACAGATTGAAGAGTGATACAACTTCAATTATACTTATTTATCTAGTAGGTGGAATCAGTTTTGAAGACATTCATAAATTCACAATCTTCCTGCAGTGTAAGGTAAAGATTTGATATTAAAATACACAACACAGAACAGAACCTTAAGACTACATCATATTTTTACATTGTGGTAATGCTACTTGTTAGTATATGTGTTTACCACTCCTAGTGATACAACAATGTAGAGGCCAGACAGTTATGGGTTGGAGTCTACTGACTTTTTCAGAAAATACGGGTGAAAACGACTGCTGAAATGGCATTGAGTCTTGTAAAACGGCTGTGGCTTGACTTTTCAAACCTGCATTACTGTTGAGTCCCTGGGCCTGACTTCAGTATACAGATAAACCAACTCTTCATAAAGCCAACGTTTCAGTGGTTCAGTTTGTTTTTCTAATAAATGGACCAAACCCACTGAATAATGGTAACAAAAGCCCAATGAGGCATAGCAGTTGTGTTTTACGATTCGATATAATCCTTTATGGACAATATACACAAAACTTTGTTGTGGGTTTGTTTTTGGCATAACCTTCCCACATTCTATGTTGTGTGACGATAAAAACACTTCGGGGGCAACTGTATGCAACTTGTGTTAAGAAACGGTAATGTTGCGTGACAATTTAAGAATGTGATGAAACAAAAATGTTTGTCATTTGTTGATTCAGACAGTGTCATCATGTTGTTAATGATAAGCCTCTTTTTTTCCCCAGAAAATAAGGGCATAAATTATGGCATTATGTTCAATTAAGCAAACATGCAAGATAGACCTCTAGTTATAACTTAACTTTGGTTAGATTCCACTTAGCTGCTTCTTTTTCAGGTTATGACTTATTGGGACACACAAACAGAACAGGACCTTTGTTAATATTAGTAGAACCAACTGAGATTTCTAACAAGCCAATGTCTGTTATTAAATAGGTTTGAACACTTTAAGTGAACACATACATTTGGAAGTCATTACAGAGGAACACACCTGTACTTTCCTGTTAGTGTTTGCTGTGAGAGACGCCCTGTTTATTCCTCGGGTGTGTAAACCTAAACTAGTGTACAGTGATAGAAGTGTGTACCAGCAGCGCCTCCTACAGGCCAAATATTAAACTACATCATACAACAACAGTTAACATGTAAGAAATGCTGCATGAACGCTACTTTAAAGCACACAACGACGGTTGTTTTTGACTTAATGTAAAGTTAACTACGGCGTACTAACCAATGGTAAGTTAACATTAAGTTTGCTCAAATAGTCAAGCGAGTGTGCCACGTTCTCCTATATTAAAGCTAGTAGTGCTACAGCTACTTTTCCACTAAAACTGCCCCCGGGAATAATTGTTTGGTCTGTCTCTCTTTACCAGCCTCGTCTTACTTTGGGAAGTTTCCTGGTATGCTTTTTGAATATCTCGGAAAAGCTGTTCAGCAACTGCAGGTAAGAACGAACGCATCTTCATTATGGATGTGTACTTTTCAGACAGTTTCGTTTCAGGAAGTCACCAACTCCGGTAGCCAATAAACTGCGACCAAAATATAACGACATCCGGTTCGAATGTCTGATTTCCCTCCAAAATAAAAGCCAACATACCTCAAGCGTTGTATTTGTTCGGAGACCCTTGAGCTTTTAGGCCTTTCAACGTTTCTAAAAGGACGAAGTAGAGATAATTTTAAAGTTCCTGCTACTACATAGGCACATTTACTTTTGATTTTAAGAGTAGCCAATACAAGTATTGGGAAAATAGCCTGCTTTAATCCTTAAAATAGTCTCTTTAGGTGAATGTGTATAGAGCAAATCCCAGACATACTTTCATGCAAATTCAGGACAACATTCCCAATGCACCGCCAGACTATTGCCATGTCAGGCTATATATTTTTAAATATAGCAACGATTTTGAAATATAGCAAAATGTAAGTGTTATTGAGAACACAGATTTCTTCTCCATTCCACATCGGTTTCCAGGGTCCTGGTGCATGTCACTAACACACCGCAATACTTGAATGGAATAGAACCACAATCAAGTTCATTACTACTATTGCTTTTACTGGCATTATGAATCATAATGTCTGCTGTGAGACAGCTCTATACAGTACCAGATTCCAGGAGCTGGCTCACCTAAATGGAAAGCACCTAAATATCTTCTGTGAGATCGGCCTATAGTTGTGCATTATCTCATCCACTTTACTGCAGTAATAAAGGTATTTTTCTGCATTTGAAGGTGCTCTAATGCAATTAATTGTTTTCTATACAATTTATTTTTTATGAACCGCAAGTTGAAATTGCTAAAGAATGTGGTAAAAATGTTTTCATTTTATATTTCGCATAAAAAGGATTCTGAAGAGTTGTGATACATGTCAGGCCATAATCTAAAAAACTAAAATGGTATTGGTTAATTTAATAGATGGCACACCTACACATTTTTCAGTGGTGGAGAACTGATCCACTTTATTTGATTGGTCTGAACTCTTGTAATAGCCTACTAAGAGACATTGTGCGATACAAACATTGCAACATCATAGGATACACGGGTTTTCAAGTCTCAATTTCAAAAAGACAAAAAGAAAAGTCACCACTGCGAGTTTGTTAGAGAGCTGAAAAGATGCGGCTTCATGTCGGATTTCTTTAAGATTCAAGTTTGTAAACTTTTTTTGTCATTGCCTTTGTAAACACATAACATCCCCTCCTTAACAGGATGGATGACGAAGATGTTGAAAAAAAAATTCTGAACATGTGCTATGACAAATGATTCAAGATCAAAATAAAAGGAAAGAAAGGAAAGTTTAGAGCAGAATGGATTTGTTAACTGAGCAAAGCTGAAAGACAAAACATGGTAATTTTTCACCATCTGCAACGGAAAGTTACTGCCATTTATGAAATGTACCTATAATAATTCAAAGCTTTATGCCTCTTGACTGACACAACGAAAGCAGAGATTAAGTGGTCACGGTTTTGAGCCACCATGACGGCAAACATTTAACGGTACCAAACACTTAAAACTGTAACTGTGATGTGTCAACACTACAAAATCCTGTACCAGCTACAAGAAAAGACAGGAAGTTTCAACATCCAGATTTCTGTGAGTGGTGGGAAAAGGTTAAAGCACATCTTAGTATACTCTTATGCTGGAGGTTGAATAAGTTACACAGCAGGTAGTATGCTTTTTTTTCTTGTCAAAAGCTACAAAGCAAAAAAGTGCAACAATGGTGCAGACCATTCTTTATGTTTGGTTAGTTTTGTCTTTGTGTAATGGAAAGACAATTTACAGAGTTCAGATTTTTGTCAGGACAGTATAAAAAAAAAAAAAAGAGGGACTACAGAAACAAATACAAACATCAAACACCAACATATATCTCTGAGAAAATTAGTTAAAGCTGCCTTCGTTCTCAAGTCACAAGGCATGGCAAAACCTGACTTACTATTTTTTTTACCATGACAACATTTGAGCAGATAATTCTGGACAGGTTGGAAACTGCAGAGAGAGACAGCTAAACACCACGGTCAGCTCTATTGAAAAAAAAGCATTGGCTCACTTTAATTACTCAGACGCAGTCCAGGAGTAGTCATATCTTATCCGGCTAAATTAAGCTTATATCAGACTTTTCACCTTTCTGCTATGACACCAGTGTTCCCAACTTGTTTTGAAGAAATGTCTCTGTCTAGAACGGGGTGAGAAGTTTCCGCTACCATCTGATAGTTACAATCCACGCATCATCTCCACTATGTGGTGAAGATAAAAAAAAATAAAAAAAATTGCTGCTTTAATTGTTCATCTGTGTCCACGATGTTCAGGCTCTGGTGGAGCTTGGTGGATGGCGCGCAGGGGTGGGGGGTAGCATTCCATTCGTGGTCAAATACAAACCAAAAGGTCTCTCTCAGCATTGCTATGGTAAAAATATTAGCGTGGGTGTCAGGTCATGTGGGGCGGACTGGGAGAGACCAACTGTGATACCAAAGATTACACCCATCCTCTTCTCGTTTAAAGTGGATCAATTTAAAAGCGACATTAAAATAAGAAATAATCAAGTTAAGAAAAACACTGCAAAAGGTTACTCTATTTACATACAATGATTCTTAAAGACAACGTATATCTTTACAGAAATCCCCAAAAATCAGAAATAGTCTCTTATGTTGTTTCTTTTTACATAATAAGTTCTTCATCTTTACTACAGCTCACGTCGTCCACTCGGTCAGGCTGGGTGAGTGCTTCCAGACCAAATCCAGTCTCGTTCTGGAGAGCCCTGCCTGTCACTAGCTGCTGCTTCAACTCTTTGCTAACAGCCAGGGGGCGCCATAGCACCAAAAATAAAAAGGACACCACCCCATCTACTTGTCACTCTCACCAGTCAGCGAGGATAGTTCTGGGAGAGGGGAGAGGGGGTGAAAAGACAAGCCTTAGTGCAGGGAGGGCTCTCTTCTGGTTGTCGGGGCTTGTAGCGAGCGGGGCTCAGTCGTCGCTGTCAGATAGGGTCTCGTATTGCTCTGACAGCAGAGACTGCCACACCCGCTGCTGGGCCACCGGAGCTCCAGCAGGAGGCGGCTGCAGCTGCTGCTGCTGCTGCTGCTGTTGCTGTTGTTGTTGTTGTTGTTGTTGTTGTTGATGTTGATGTTGTTGCTGCTGCTGCTGCTGCTGTTGCTGCTGGCTCTGAATGGCGGGGGAAGCTATGGAGGTGGGTGGCGTGCTGCTCAGTATGCGCATGGTCAGCGGGTTGTATGGGAACTGCATTGATCCTGGAGATAGATAAGCAGAAGAGAACGTTATTTTTAAATGTTTCTGTCTTTATTTGACCAGGAGATAGTTTCTGTAGATGACATAGGCAGGACAGCTCACCTGTGGATGAGGGTCGGTCGTCCCAGCTCCACTGGGGTTGAGCTTGGGCTTGCCGGTGATAATCTCCCTCGGAGTGGACGGAGGACACTGAGGAGGGACGCTCCCCTCCGGCGTAGGCCTGACCCAGGTTAGGGGACTTGGTTTTCCGGCTGTTGGCTTTGCTCTGCTTCTGCTTCCCTGTAGATTCAAAAACATTTATATATCATCAACATAAAATTCCTTCTTAACTAAAACGTCCCCATCTAAAAATGTTCATAATAAAATCTGATTGGTATTGAAATGTATCCGTCTATCCTATTATCGACAAACAGCGGTTTCTTAGCACTACCCCCTGTTGATATGACTCAGAATCGCTCATATATATATTCACAATAAATTTGAACACTCTGAAAATACTACATCCTTAAGTGAGTGCCCTGAAAACTAAGATCTATTTTGTCAATGTGGCCTTATGTTATTGTTATTTAGCCTTCATGAGGTCAGTGTAGATACATTCTCATGTAGACAAAAGAGATTGAAAGCACAAATTATTCTCAGATAATATTGAACATTTATAGGATCATATAACTATCAAAATGGGCTATATAACATAATTTATTGGGAGATTCTATGTGAAATCAGACCATAGCACCCCTATTAAAGACAAATAGAATTATCCTTGTTTCAAAACAACATTTCATAGCAAGTGCGACAAGTTGTCGCACTGGGGTCCCTTGCTGTTGTGAACATGTTTAATTCTGAGAATGTATTTGGTGCTTACCCATACTGGGAGACGGGTTGGCCTCCTGGCGGACTTCGCTGCCCGCGCTGGGTGTGTTGTTGTTGTTGGCAGACTGACCCCCCTGATGCTCCTCTGGCCTCTCCTCCAGGTTGCCCATCAAGGCTTTGCGGATGATGTCCTCTAGGCCCAGGTTATTGGCCGGGTCACTAAATGAGTTATTCCTTGGGTTGATGCTGCCTACAAAGCAACACCACAACAAAACAGACATTTAGAAACAGAGACATCAACTAGAAAGAACTGTGAAGTGTCAGAGAGTTTCATTACTTACTGGAGCTGGTAACAGCAGGCAAGTTGAAAATCTCTGTGCCTGGTTGAGCATTTCCTGCAAAACAATATTTAGCTTTTACATTTTTTTAAAGTCTGACATGATGGAGCTACACATGATACAATGAGTGAAGTTGTTTCAATGTTATCACATGCTTAATGATCTTGAAAAATGTAAAGGAATGAGTGAATTAACACACAAATGCATGCACACATATTAACAGTTCATCATCTGATGCTTGCAGGTTAGTTTGAAGTAGGGCTGTACCCGAATATCCGAATATTCGTTCGTTGGAGTACTATTCGGGTTTCAATTTCGTTATTCGGATATTCCTTTTTTTTTGGCAGCCGCGCTGCCAAATTTCATTTATTGAAAACTCCAATATCAACGTAAGAGCTTGTGCCTCTTCCGGGGGTGCCAACACTTAACCATAAACGTTATAGTTTACTTTCTCCATCTTTATATGTAGATATGACTTTTTCTGCGTTAATCTCCATCACGTTGTTTCCATAGCAACTTCCTGTCAACAGCGTTAACTCTCCTTCAAAATAAAAGCATGTCCATACAAAATAGGAAGCCAAGCCAAATTACACTTAAGACATATACAACTGCAACGAAAGTAACAAACACAATGCAATATCCTTTTCAATTTCAAAGAACACAAATTGGGTTGTATACATTAACAAATAACTATAAAACAACAATACTGTAGAATAACAAAATGAATGCCGTGAATAAACCGAAATACATGTGTTGAAGCGGTTCGCTGCTGATAACCACCACCCACCCCCCCCCCCCCCCCCCCCCCCCCCCGCACGGGTCGAATATTCGCTGCTGATATCTACCGAATATCCGGAGCCCGAAAAATGGTATTCGGGACAGCCCTAGTTTGAAGAGACAGGATAAGAAGAGACCCACTTACCAACATCAGAATCACCGACACCAGAGTTGGAGTTCAACTTACGAAAGATCTCCTGCTTCTTGGATTTCACCATAGGCGAGGTGTTTTCCAGCTTGGTGAAGAAGGAAGGCAGATAGCTTACACTTCCCGGAGAGCGCGAGTCATTCCTTAAAACGAGCAAAGGGCAAAGAGTCAAATGGCAGGGAGGGGTAACTGAGGTGAAACGCTTTTGGGAAAAAGCCCTTTCAACTCGGCCGGGATGTCGAATGACTGCTGATAGGGGAGGGGGCAAGGTGCTGCCTGCTGGCATCCAACAAACAATTTGATTTACAGTCTAATGCAGCCAGGCATCAAATGTCAGGGCCCTAAAAGAAAACTAACTCCAGCAATGTGTTGATCAGGTGTAAAAACGCTGGCTATTTTATCTTCTACAAGTATAGTAGCTGACATTACATTTACATCTCAAAGCATGTAAGTTGCACACTCGTCTACATTTTATTTTAATCAACTTCTAATGATATTTCCATTTTATGTTTGTCAGTTACAATTGTCCTCATTTAGATAATTACTATGTTCTTTTAATTACATTATTTATATAATAATAATAATAATTAATTAAATGTTCTGTCTTTATTATTTTTTACTTAATTTTTATTGAGGAAAAGTGTATTATTATTTGAAAGGAAGCATGGCAGTACAAAGTCTCGTTCAGCTTTGAAAATGATGCTTCTCAATACAAACAACTTCGGGTCGGTTACCAAATTCTTAAAATGTTAATAACATTTTAAAACAGATTCTTTATCAGCTTTAGCTATTGAGATGCACAACAACTTCAAACTATAATGTAAAAAAAACTTGATATCCCGTACCTGATCTCAGAGTTTTCAGCCTCTCGTCTCTGGGGTGGATGCCCGGCCGCTTCCGGTTTCTCCATGCCCTGGTAGCTCTGTGGTGGAGAAATGGGTTCATAGTTCTCCATCTGCCTGCCGCTTCGCTCTGGAGATTTACCGGGCCTAGATAGGGAGCAGAGAGGGACAAACGTTAGCCTGATGATGAGGAATAAATCAGACTCGCTGTGATTGTTTTTATAGTTAACTGGATGGTTGGTGTACCTCGCTCTGGGCTTGTCAGGGGGGTTCTCTGGGGAAACTCTGCTGGTGGATCTCTGGTGGTGAGAGGCCTGGCCCTGATTCTCAGGACTGTAGCGGCTGTGCCCCTTGGTCCGGCCTGACGAGGACACGGATGGCATTGAGCTCTGGAATGTTGCCGAAGCTGAGGAGGAGACGGGAGGAGGGTCCTGATTCCTGGCGAAGTCCTGGGTGATGATATGCTGCATGAAAGGGAGTGACGATAAAACAGTTAGGTACGGTGGGTTTATCTTCATGGTAAATCTACATTTTCAGCATTATTTTATTTTTGTTTATTCTTATGTGTTTCCTACCGAAATGTGGTCTGCCAAGGTCATGAACCGGTGAGTCTTGGGAACCTGGGAGTAGCCTTCACCCTGGGAAGAGGGGGGCTGCTGGGGGGGCTCTGCAGATTGCCGGTAACGACTCATGTCGTAGGCCCGCATGCCAGCTGCTGTAGGTTGACATGGGACAGAGAGTCAGGGTGAGGTGTGGAGGAGCTTAAATGGGTGCCAACAGCCACCGCTCTGAGTTTTCAGGAGAAAGGAATAACTTCCAGAGGAGTCTCGTGACAAAGTGGGTGAAGTCATTTAAGTTAAGGTATGTTTACTTCACTTGCCAGGCAGCTAAATTGAGCCGTCACAGCCAAATCTGTAACATGTCCTTTATGATCTAAAGCCGAACACTTAAACTAATAAAAAATGTTATTCAGTATTGCACTGAAAAAAGACATTCTGGTGATCCATGTTCTAAGGCTGAAAGTAGTTATCTCTTGTGTCTTTATGATTTAAAAACAGGTGTTTTTTCTTTCTTTCCAGGACAATCTTTCCAAGTTCTGTGAGAATGGTTGGGGCAATGGTTTTGAAGGGTTGGTTTGTTTTTGTTGTTGCAATTCTCACTTTGGCCACAAGCACCAGTACCCCATGGCCGTATCTCATTTAAAAGATTTCCCCTCCTCGACTCCTCGAATCCTTGGTCCTCCGGTAGTGACCCGGAAATGAATTTCAGTGCGCGATGTTGAAGGACATCTCATTTCTCTAAATGCACATCGAGGACTGAGGATCGAGCGTCGAGGAGGCTCTCTGGAGGAGCTATAATTGAGGATACACTGATGGTCCTCCGCGGCTCCTCCGCTGATGCATTTCCGGCAACAGAGATGTTTCAAAGAGTCGTGACGCACGGCCGGACTGATCTCAGCCAATGACAGCTCTGCATGCATCCCCTGGATATTATTTTATTAACTGCTTTCATCGCGGACGCGATGTTTACAGTGATAACAGCTGTGAGGTCCGTGCAGAAAGCAGAGCAGTGTGTATAATATATATCACTCAGTATAACAGACCTACTCTCTTTAATTGCTTTAGTTTAGTAGATATCTACAGACAAAGAGTCGATATTTTTCTATGACCATTTAGTGCTTCACATAATAAAATACACTACGGCTGTAGCCTGATTATATGATTTAGGTGCTGTAGGTGTGTGTGGTGTAGGTGTGTGTGGTACAGTGTGTGCATAGATGCTTACTTTTAATACAACTTTTGGCCCGTAATTAATTTTCCTCATTCTAGCGACCAGAGGGGGGGGGGGGGATATATATCCAGTCTCTGATAGTGTTATGTTATTATGAGAGTGCTCTCATACTTGTTTGATTCTGTAATTGTATATAAATATATATATATTTAAGCAATAGCTCACGACAGGCCGTGGTATATGCTCATTATATCACAGCTATACAGCCCAACTGTATACAGTTTTTCTCAGATGCGGAGGGATACTGACTTGTTGTGAAAAGTAACTACAATTCTACCCGTGGTATACGCTCAGTATATCACGGCTACCAACCAATCAGATTGCTTGATTTAAAACAGTTACTAAATCAGCCTACTATCACCTAAAGAATATATCTAGGATTAAAAGACTAATGTCACAGCAGGATTTGGAAAGACGTGTCCATGCTTTTATCTTCAGTAGACTCGACTACTGTAATGGTGTCTTCACAGGTCTCACTAAAAGATCTATTAGAAAGCTGCAGCTAATTCAGAATGCTGCTGCCCTCGAGTCCTCACTAACACTAAGAAAGTGCATCACATCACTCCTGCTCTGAAGTCTTTACACTGGCTTCCTGTGTGTCAAAGAATAGATTTCAAAATACTGCTGCTGGTTTATAAAGCACTGAATGGTTTAGGCCCAAAATACATTTCTGACCTCCTGCCAAATTATGAACCATCCAGATCTCTCAGGTCTTCAGGGACTGGTCAGCTTTCTGTCCCCAGAGTCAGAACTAAACATGGTAAAGCAGCGTTCAGTTATTATGCTCCAAATATCTGGAACAAACTCCCAGAAACCTGCAGGTCCGGTGCAACTCTGACTACTTTTAAATCCAGGCTGAAGACTTTTCTTTTTGTCGCTGCTTTTAATTGAACTATTCATATCTTAAACTGCACTGTGACTTTTATCCATGTATTTTTTCTTTTAATGTTTATTTTATTAGCTTTTCTTTTTAATGACTGATTTTAAATGCCATTTTCTTAATGTCTTTCATTTTTGTGAAGCTCTTTGAATTGCCTTGTGTTGAAAAGTGCTATATAAATAAACTTGCCTTGCCTTGATTTGACCGTTATATATATATATGTGTGTGTGTGTATGTGTGTGTTTGTGTGTCTGTGTGTGTGTCTTTAATATGACCGCTCAGAGAGGAGTTCTCATTTCTCTAACCGCCTGCTGCTTCCCCTCCTCTCTCCTCGACTCCCTTCCTCGGCTCCTCCGCTCGCATCTCCTGTGGGCGGGACTAAGACACGAGGATAGGAGTCGAGGAATCTCAGAAATGAGATACGGCCCATGTTACCCCAAGTGAGACTAAATGCATCATTGTTTACTTCCAGGCGAGACTTAATATCTATACACTGGCACTGGGTGCATCATGATGTGTGAGGCTAACACACAATAATGTACCTTGTTGACTTTCATTTATTGTGGCTTAAATGAGTAATGCTAAAAATCATCCAGATGATTTAGAAATGCAAAAATTACCTGATCTTATGTCACATCACAGGAGAAACACTTTTTATATCAGAAAACGGTTGAATTATCTTCCCTTTATTCCTCTGAGGGCTTCTGTAAAGTATAATTCTTCTTCCAAAATATGATATGCTCAAATGGAGTTTGTGTGTTCATACCTGCTGCCTGTGGTTGCACTTCCTCTGGTTTCTCCTGTTGGGGTTGGACTGGGGAACTAGCAGGACTGATCACCTCGATGGTTCCTCCGGCGGTGTTGTCGTATCGATTAGATGACACTGCAAGACAAGCATGGACAAAGAGTTACTACTTGTGTGAAGCCAAGGACACAATATGAAGGTTTGATCATGTTCTACTCTAAGAAAAAGATTACATTAAAGATTGACTGATGATGTCATTGTGTTGCAGTGCACCTATGAGCTGTTTGAACAACATCATGTGTAACACTCACAGCTGCTGGAGGAGTCCGAGCTCTGAGAGCCTCGCTCTCTTGAGTCCTTGTCCGAGGCTATCTGCCGCGTGATGATGACGTCAATGAAGTTAGCTGCTGTGATAGTCGTCTTTCCACGAGTCCGAAGCTCCTCTTCGATGCGAGACTTTGACGTTGGAGGGCCCTTATCCTTAGCTCCGGGCCCCTCAGAGTAAGCAGAATGAGGCTTACCCCCTGGCAGAGACATAGCACCGTATGGTGACTGCATGGAGCGCCTCTCTGCCTCGTGCTGCTGCTGCTGCTGATGTTGTTGATGTTGATGCTGCTGCTGCTGCTGCTGCTGCTGCTGTTGTTGATGCTGCTGCTGCTGCTGTTGTTGATGCTGTTGATGCTGCTGCTGCTGTTGTTGTTGATGCTGCTGTTGTTGTTGATGCTGCTGTTGTTGTTGATGCTGCTGCTGCTGAAGCTGCTGCTGCAGATGATGCTGTTGCTGCTGCAGATGCTGCTGCTGCTGCTGTTCGGACATGCTGGCTGCTCGCCTCGACATTTCGTCTTCCCGTTCTTGTTTGTTCTCCTTCACCTTGGCGACGTCCATCTGAGGGGCGGAGGCTGCAGCGTCCACCAGAGCAGCCAGAGCGTCAGCTGCAGTGCTGTAGCGAGAGCCGCTCTGTGATGCTGCTGTTGCTGCTGCTGTTTGAGGCCTGAAGAGAAAAAAAGAGATAAAGGCATCAACTATATTTCATTGTATTTAGTATACAGCCTGAAATACAGAAAATATTTAAATCTTTGTGTTTTTATCTTTGTATAACAAATTATACTGACATTTTGTCCAAAGAAGGCTACAAGAGGACGTTTTTAATGAAATCGGACACTACAATTTGTTTTAAATGCATTTAAATGAATTGTGAAACATACAGAAAATAACTTGTTCGTTTTTTTTATTTAACAAACTATTGCATTATCAAAACAACATTTGCAACAGTTTTAATATAGTAAAATGCGTTAGTTATGACTGGAATATGACAAACAAATGTCTTAAAAAGGACTTTTTTGTACTGTAACGACATAAGAAATGCTTTTAAAAAGGATGCACAATGTGTTTTCATGAGGAAACAGGAGAAGAAGTATAAGTGAGCCAACTTAGATCTAGGGGGAAAAGGTAGAGACTTACATCAGAGCGGTGATGACACTCTTGCCCTGGAAGATGCTGGGCCGCTGCTGAACCACCACCTCCTGCGTCCTGAGCGAGGGGGAGGGGGAGTGCAGATAACCTCGACTCCCTGGTCGGCCGGGCTGCTCTGCTCCACCTGAAACACACAAAAACATGGGACATTGTAAAAGTGGGTTTCAATATAAAGTGACAAAAAGCAATCGCTGTCTAACAATTATTATATGCAACACTGTTTTTCATTTTGCAAAGTATATCAGATAAACTAGTATGTTTAGTGTTCAGGGAATGTCACTTTTGTTAGGGAAATTATTGACCTAGACTCCTAGATATGACGTACAGGACCAACCCTGACGTCTGTTTATCTCCTTTAAGGACATAGGCTGCTTCAGCCATAATGTTATTGTTCCCATTCTGTGACCGGTCAACACTAGGTCACAGATGGTCTGTTGTTGTGGGTGCACTGGGACACTTCCTTCTTTGTTGTTTGTGGACTCCCAAGGTATGACATCTTCGAGGCCATAAGTGATGGACGCAAGTGACTCAGTGTGCCCAACTGTCTAAACTATCTTATCAAAATATGTTGATTACTCTCTGTGAAACCAGTTAAATGGGCTAACGAGAGAGAGGCACTCCAGAATTGACGTGGCAATCCACACGTGCAGTCAGACCGTGACTGCTGTGACTTGTGATGTGAATTCTCCGGCCGTAACTCCAAATAAACCTCCAGTGTTTGACATCGAAGCTCCTGCTCTACCGTGTCTCCTTCCTGAGTCGGTGACTCCCGCTGCATTGCTACACAGAAGTTTCCCTTACAACTTTTACTTAGGGTTATTTTGTATGTGCAAACCAAAGTTGGAGATGAAGTCTTAAATATACTTTTTTCAATTTTTGTTCTATCCAATTTTTGTTTGGTCCTCTATGTCATATTGTCTACTATGATACATTGTCAACCGACTACATAAAAGAAGAGACTTAGAAAAATTAGTAGGTGGACAAAAGACAGGACATTTATCAGGAACTTTTTTTTGTTAGTGGTCAACTAATGACTAATAACAGTATTTTTATAAATTGGTAACGTTTTTCTCCACAGAGTGGGTGAACACTTTTTTTTATATTATAAAGGGATATAAAGATGATGATCTTGAATTGAGGCTTTCCCAACTTTTACAAAGCTCACCTCCGCGCATGTATTCGTTGGTTCTCTCCCGTTCCCGCTCTCGTTCCCGTATTTCCCGGTCCCTTTCTCGCTGCTCCCTCTCCCTTTCCTTCTCTCGCTCTTTCTCCTGCTGCTCCCGGTCACGCTCCCTCTCCCGTTCCCTCTCCGCACTGGCAGCAACCGCGGCAGCAAGGTGGGCTTGGTGGCCTGAGGACAAAGACAGACACAACAAACACACAGGATTTATCCACACACACACTACTCACAAGGTCTCAGCCGGATGGACCAGGATTCCTTTAGATATCAGAACCAAAGGTGTTCCAACAAATCACAACCCTGGTCAAATTCAGTCCCAGGAATATTCTTATATTTACCATTTTAGTCAAAACCATGAATGCAAAAGACCATCCAGGGTTCATTACAGTGCTGCTGCTTTTAGTTGCATTTACTATGATATACTTCAAACGTCTCAACTGTAGTTAGAAACTCTTTAAAGGCATTGTAATAATCGGTACAATACACAAATCTATTCGAACCTATAGCTTGTGTGCCCCTAAAAAATTATCTATGTAGGAGCATCATTTCTAAAGATTAAAAAGAAAAACACACCGTGCAACAGACCAACAGATTTGTGAGAAATCCCGCCCAGTGAGATGGCAGTAAGACTTGATCTGTCACTGGATAGGCAGAACAAACCTTTGCCAACTCTGTTCAGTGCACTCACACTCGCAGAGGCGTGAGGGAACATGGAGGTCGTGGCGGGGAAGGATAAGGAAACACGTGTAGGGATGGGGAAGGGAGGGGTCCTCACCTGGCGATATGGAGGTTGGGTTGAAAGCCCTAGAAGGGAAAGGGGGCTGAGCTCCGGGGAGGTAGGCGATGCGTTCCAAAGTGGGATTACCTGTTCCCCCAGGGTGAGGTAACAGGATAGTTGGAGGCATCTGGGCTAGATCAATTATCCCTTTTACAGACAGAAGCAAAGGGCCAACGGTGAACAACAAGAACCGATTCATTAATTTTTGAACGTATGAACACCGTATACATTTAGCTTTAACCCGTCACCATCATGTGTTAGTGCTCACAAATACAGATTGATCAGTAAGCAACAGGGCTGCAAAGGGGAGTGGAACAGTGGTAAGAACTTGTAAGAGGCAACCACTCAGCAAATGGAAATTTAGACCGTACCCGATCATGAATTGAGTAGTAGCCGAATCAGTTGCAGCCCCAAAATTAAGAGCAAAATCAGCTAAATTTGACCAGGTCATTTGCTTCTGGGCGTCTGGAAAAGGTAGCCACTACTTCACAAGCACACAGTCTGCATACTACACCCCCCAAGTAAGAGAGGGTCAGCTAGTGGAGGTCCGTACCTCCGGGTCCGGCTGCGTAAGGGAGCTGTTCCCGCGGTGACAACCCTCGGGCCATGTCAGGTCGGATGACTTGCATCTGCTGGGAAGTGATATAATCATTGAGGATCGTCTGCCGTGTGTTCTCCATGGTGTACAGCTGGTACGTGCTATGGTAGCCGGTTGGAGACGGCTGCCTGGGGAACATGAACGCTGTAGCAGACGATGAAAAACAAAGACAAAAACAAATATGAACAGAAGGCCTCACAGATACTGATCGCGACTGCTGATGCCAATAGCTGAAAACAAATCCTGACCATGCCTGACCTGGCCTATGAATTAGAGTCCGAGTTGTTTATGAAAATTAACCCAGAATCCAAACTGTTATATTTTTGTTTAAAAGGTTTTGAAATACTGTACCAGGATCGAGCACTCTGTGGAAGGCCATGGTGGGGTCCAGGTGTGGAGGCAGGTGTGCTCGGTACATTTCTCCAGGAACAATGTGCCGGTGCTGGGGGTCGAAGGGGCTGTGAGAGCCCACAGGGTCACCGCCCGTCCCTGGAGACTTGGAAGGGATATTTTCTCTCTGTGTCGGGGTCATGGCATTCTTTCTTTCATGTGCAGCAGATTTCGCAGAGCTCATAACACCTTTGTGGGAAAGAGAGGAACACACATGGCTCTTCTAGTAAGTAAAAGATTGGTTGCACAACAACTTAGTAAATACAGTATATAGGGAGGTCATTTAGAGGGCCAACCCTGGAGTTAGCATTGCTCTGGTTCCCTCGTCAAAGGTCATTTCCATTGGATAACACATTTCTGTGGAAAATACATTTAGTTTTAAAGGAAACATTTTGTATTCTTACACATTTTGTTGGATAAACTTCTCAAATTAATTGGGATTTTTTTTAAAGCCTACTTTTAATATCAATACCCTCAGCACTGTGTGCATTTTAGTTTGTACTCCAAATATTGTTATTTTATAAAAATGATGACCTAGTTATGCAAGATAAATGTCTAATTCAATTTGATCCAACTATATAATATACAGTTTTGGACATGTAATGATTGGCAGGGAACCAGAAGTTTAATAGTTTGTGATTAAAATAGTTATGAAACCTACCCTCGGGTGTACGTCCCATCATGGGTGATCCTCTGGACCCAGGGTTGGTGCTGTAGTTGACAGGGGTCCTGCGAGCGTTGGCATCCTCGTACATGCTAGGGCTAAGCTGAGACTTGTTAGCCTCCTGGTGGGTGGAGCGCAGGACAGAGGTGGAGTTGAGCACAGATTGGCGGACCGCCTTGCCCTCCTCGTATTTGGCTCTTTCCATGGCATTGAGCTGGGGCATGTTGTGGGGAAGCTTATTGGGACTGGTGATCAGGGACTTGACGTTGTGCTTGATGGTCGACTGGTTGTGAGGGTGAATCTGGTAAATGACAGCAACAACAAGTTAGTCATTAATTTATAACTAATAGGACTTTGTATGTTTGTTGAATAAGCATATTCAAAATCTTAAAGGTAAAATAAAGCCCAATAAAAAAAGCCATTAATATTCACTGAACAGATCTAAAGAATGTAGGGCTGCACAATTAATAAAATATGTATCTCAATCCCAATTTTGGTTTCTAATAATGAAATAAACATGATCAAATTCCTGACTTTTAAATGTGTGCTTCATTCATAGAAAACGCAGCTGAAAATCTATTTAAGCGCTTCCTAAACTAAAAAGCCAGCCACCAGGTGGCGATAGAGATGCTTTGGCTTCAATTTCTAGGGAGCAGCTATGCTAGGCTTGCAAGTGGTGTTCTGGCATATGCCTGAATGCTTTTATTAAGTACGTTGTCACGTAGGCTATCAGTGTCGCTTAATAAAAAAGATTTGTAAAGTGTGTTATTAATGCTACATGAACACTGAAAACAAAACAAGAGTAAGTGTCTATCGTATTACCCTTATCATGGAACGAGAGTTTACCGAGAAGACTTTGTCATAGGGTTTATTTCCAGAAGTATTTCATATTTAAACCCAATGTTTTTTATGGAACCCGATAAAGTTAATGAGGGAATCGGGGTCTCAATTTTGATCAAAAATAATTATGATTATTGTGCAGCCCTGAAAGAATAACAATAATAAATGTTGTCCACAAAGAAAATGGTCTTACCTGGGACATGGAGCCCTCCATACCCCTCCTGTCTGACATTTCGGGGGTCTTGCAGACATCCTGGCCGGACTGCTCTTGTCTGGGGATTTCGTGAATGGAGCGTCCCAACTCTTTGATGGTGTTGACTCCCTCATAGGGCTTGCCCTTGCCAATTCCCCCTTCGAAGGAGCGGATGGGAGGGCTCTCACGCTTTATCTGCTTTCCATATTTCATGGCATCTTCATAAGTCTCTGCAGCCGTTCTAGGTGTTCCTGGAAAGATTTGAGAAGTATTTGAGCCTTATCCTAATTTATGATGCTACTGAATAAAACATTATATTAATGTTGAATGCTTTACAATTAGCTTACCTTGCATGATGGATCCAGTCATCATTGGTCTTTCCTTAGAATCTCCATGTTGACCTTCTCTGGGCAAGGCTCTGCTAATCAACCCTGAAACAAACGAGCAAAGTCAGTATCCCAATACAAGACAAGAAAAACAGTAGAAAAGGTTTTACTCATTAACACTCAAAATGTACCCTCGAATGGGTGTCCCCTGCCCAAGGGTCCCTCCATCATGTCGTAAGTGCGTTTAAGCTCAAGGGCTGTCCTGGGACTGCGGGTGTTTTCCCTTGGGTTCTTGATAGCTTTTGGGCACAAAAATACATGTTGTAGTTTATGTGCAAAGTAAAGGAATACTCAACAATTATTTGATGTATCAATAATAAAAGATAGGAAAGCATTGAAAGGCAAGGGAGAAAAACTGATTCTGGTGATCCATTGGTAGGTGAAATGTTGGTTGTTGTCAAGTTGCTTTTTATCATTCTCTACTCTAAACAGAAATAAATGAAAATATTTTACAAAAATAAATCTGTGCTGAAGTCATAAACACAGGAGAAAAGACTATTTGGATCAGAGATGGTAAATACATCACCACCAGATATTCTTTCTCACTAGAACTCTCAAGGCTTCCATACTAAGCACTTACCATCATAGGAGAGGATGTGACCACTCTTCCCTTCATAGATGACATGACCTTTCGACAGCTGGTCTCCCCTGGCCTTGTCTGGGTTGCTCATGTCCTCTGTGGCCAACTTTGTGATGGTGCCCTTCAGGAGGTCAGCAGCCATGATGGGCTGGGAAAGGGCTGGCGTGCCCTATTGTGTAGAAAAGAGGGAAAATGTTATGAAAAATAAAAAGCAAACACATCAACTATGTGGGAAAATCTAACAATTATCTGACCACTTCAACCATTTATTACCTGAGTTATGGACCCTCTCTTAGTCATACCCTCGCCCATCTTTGCTGGGTTGCCCCTGCCGTCCTGCATGGATGGAACTGCAGCTCCTGGAGGATTACAAAGAAGAAGAAAAAAGAGAATTAAGTCATGCATGGTTCGTGAATATGGTAGGAATAACTGTTTCAAGATTTGAATTAAAAAACATTACTTATAAAAGAAAAGTACTGAAATCTATACAGTTATCATACAAAAATGCTTGCTTTACCAAGATGTTGTGATGAGGAGAAAAAAAACCTTACGACCATAAATATATATTAGTCTCTTAGGTGTTAGGTTGAGACTTAATGTCTAAAGCTGCATATGAGTATACTCTTAGTAATGTGCAGTGTGTGTAGTCCTACCAGGTTTGTTAGGATCCTGCTGCCGAGGCAGACCTAAAGAGATGGAGCCCACTGCGCTCTTAGTCCCCTCCGGACCGTAGACAGCATGGGACGGCAGGTATGTGCCGGGAGTTCCCTGGAAAAGCAGGAACAGAGAACATATTTTAAAGGCAAGTCAGGTGTCCACAACAATAAGAAAGTGTCTAGTATGGATTTGTGCTTGAGCAATCTGAATCAACCCAACAAAATGTTACTAAAACAGTGTTGTGTGAGTCTGTTGTGAAAAACAGCTCATCATCCAACCCATATGTCTTAATTCTAAGAGACAGCTCACATGATGTTGATGAATAAAAGGTGCATTGTGGATCTTCTTCGTAAACGGCAAATGTTGTGTGCAGAGAAACACGTCTAATAAATGGGTTGAATGTCATAAAACCTTTGCAAAACCGAAAATAAAAAGAAGTATTTTTAGCATTGTTTATATTCATGATAACATGCTGGCTATATCCTTCTTCCTTATCTTTACTTGCGCATTACAACACATCTTATCGTGTTACAGCCACCTGTAGAACATGGGAATAGTGTAAAACCGTTGGCTGGAATGTGTATTGCATCCCTCCGATACACATGTACCCACCCACTCAGCGAAAGTCAAAAACTCAACAAGGAACCTTTCCAGTTGGCTCTCAGTGTGATGTGAATGTCAGTGGTGTGGAATACTAAGAGTAGGGTTACTCCACTTGCTCCAACAGGCAATCAATCCTCTTTAATGTCTTACCTGGGATATGGAGCCTCCTTGGATGAAGGAGGGCTTGTCGGTGGGCTTGGTGGTTGGAATGAGTGGAGGAGGAGAGGGAATGTTGGGAGGTCGACTGGGTCTGCTGAACGTCACTCGGACTCCGTCTGCCGTGCTCTGGACCAGCTGGTTGGGGGCCGGGTGGAGGACTGAGGGGACAAAAATAATCGAGACGACTGGTCAACATCTGAGCATTAGAAACAGCAGTATAAAAAACGTCTTACATACTAAATGAATCACAAAAACAACTTCTACCAGCTCCCACTGCAACCTAGATTGGGCCAAAACACCACAACATCAACACACCCAACATCAGGTTTCCATTAAGCACCATTTCCCGTTCAAAGAGTGCCTGATGAAATATTCAGCTTAATTCTGACAGTCTCCAGTGAGTGTTGACGTAAGCATTGAAGACCCCAGTTAATAGACTATCCTCAACTTGATGTAACCTTGGCCCATGACTGCTGTCTGCTTTACCGTCTCCTGGGAAAGCCGAGGAGACAAAATGGTTCGAAGCATAAAAACAAACAAACACAAGACTGGGAGTAACCTCGATGCAGGGAGCGCGCCTCATGCTCTGCACTTTAAAAAATAAGAAATGGCTGTGTGAAAGCATCTCCAACAGAGCATGGACGTCATCTTCCTGCTGACTCATGCAGGGACATACGAGAAAACAAGCAGCTCTATGACAAATTTATAAATCCTTCTCGCAGGGAGACTTTGTGTCCAACATTAACATTCATGCTTCAATTTACCATTCACCAAAGTTGTCAGGGCAACCGAAATATGTAGAGCACATGCTAGTTCTAGCCAATGAGGATTGATTTACAAAACTCTAGTAAACACATGGTGGTACTTTTAATTTGTAGCAGCCACATGTGAATGTACAAATGAAAACACATTGGGTTCATGACAGAGGTTGTGGGAATACATAAGTTATTGATTTAACCAATGCTAGCAAAAAATGGTACTTCCTCTGGTCTTATTAGTGTTGGAAATGTGAATGACACCAGGGTTTAAAAGTTAATGAATGTTTCCAGACAGATAAGGTAACGATATGTTAAACTGCACAAAAGAAGAAAGAAAGAAAACTGGTGATGATGGCAACTTTTGACTGGCAGTGATTCACCCACCATCTTGGCCTCTTTTTGCGACAAGAATGTAGGACAGAGGCCAAGATTAGGGGGAAAGAAGTGTGCTTGTGTTTCCTCTGCACTGGTGGACAGACCAAAAATATCTGACTCATGCACTGACGTTTTCGCTGCAGTTATAAAATCCCCAAACTTCTGTCTGGCCTGTGATTATACTAGAAAGAGCTGGCTCATGCTTGTTGGATTGCTACTGTATGGTACACGTGTACAAGCATTCTTCAGAGGTTGTGCTGGGAAACAGGCTCTGCGTGGCCTCAAAAGCATGTAGCCATGATGCTACCTATTAGAAAATGCATTATTTATCAACAAACCAAAAATCCCAACAAACCCCGACTTATGAGGGGATTCAAATCACAGTCCTCCTCTGCCACAACTTCAAATGGCGACAATCAAGCAATTATAATGACAGGCATGTTCATCTAAACCAGGGGTGGGCAACCTTTTTGATATGAAGTGCCATTTAAAAAAAAATGTGATTAGTGTGCCGATGTTCGTGAACTGTCAACAGGGGGACTGGGGGAGCCTCGCTGCGGGGAAGCTGTGGACCTCTGTTGCCTGTCAGTGCAACTTACATGATGCCGTTTAAACACATTTAAATAAATAAAGACCGAACCCGGTCGTCAACGGCCCGCTGGCGACCGGCTCGGTTCACTGACGACCGGACGCACTGTGATTCTCCAGAACACACAGTTGGCCAGTCCGCCCCTGTGTAGCATATTATTTTTGATGACAGATGAGGAGATCGCCACTGGGCTTTCAACTAGAGGCACAGCCACGCAAAACAGCTCCTTATGGGTACTGCAATGTGTGAAGTGCGCTACACCACTGGTCGTTAAACCATGAAGGACCAGAAAGTCGACTGGAGTTAAAGAGAGCGGGGCTAGAAGTTATCCTTCTGTGCTGCGTTGCGTGCATGGGGGTCTCCCCCTTCTGCAGGGGGAGACGCGCTCTGCCGGCGGTCTCGTTCAGGATCCGAAAATACAATTTAAATATTTGTGCACACTTATTCCTAGTGTGCCACTGGTTACGGTCCCTAGGGTTGCCGACCCCTGATCTAAACTATGGATGTCAATACATGGCAAATTAAAATATAAAATTGTAAACCAGACTATAGAACTTTTTATTGCCAACAGAGTCAAGTATGTGCCTCCAAGTCTAGTTGGTATCAGCAACGGAAGGGAGAGGGCAAGAAGGCAGGGAAGGAGGTGTGCTTTTTACCTGGTGGCACACTGTAGCGGGAGGCATTGGGGGCGTTGGGGTCAGGCTGGGGTGAGGCTCTGCTCATCTCCCTGGGGGAGAGTCTGTAGGGAGAGCCTGGCCGACCAGAGTGCATCTCCTGTTCCAGAGCCAGCTTCATTTCATAAGGCATGTAGGGTAAGGGCTTACCTACAGTTCACAGGCATAAGGACAGAGGGAAGACAGCCACTATTAAAACAAGAAACTCCCTGCCGGTGAGCATTGAGCTGACCCTGCACAAATAACACCGCCACCAGCGCACACACACACTCGCTGAATCCTGTGTAATAAATATCTCGGTGTCAAAGCTCAGCAGCTTACTGGCAGCTGCTCTGCTCTTCACAGCACTAAAAGGTGCTAAAAGACGCTAAAAGGCTTTTCAAATGACTAATGTAGACTACCAAGCGACTTTAGCACTTTCCTTTCCTAAGAGCCTCAAATATGTCACCACCATAAGCAACGAGTGTCCTAAACTGACATGCTCAAGTCACACGACTTAAAAAACAACAACACCAAAGTCCCCTTCATCAGCCAGAGGCATTTCAAAAAGGGGCATCAAAGCAGATCTCTACATCACATGTTAAACAGGGTCAGCTAACTTTTTGTCTAGGCTTCGACTGAACCACATTAGTCCAGACCACCATGCCCTTTTTTCAAAGTGAACGTAAATGAACACCCCCAATAAATAGTCCACTGCCAGCAGCGGAAGGAGGCTGAAGGAGTGATGAACATGAAGGATAGTTTTTGTTCTCATACCATCTCTGTCTATAACAGTGGGGCTGCGGGTATTGAAGGACGGTCTTCGCTCCAGGTCTCCGTGATCCTGCCGCTGCTTCTCTTCCTGGTGCGCTGAATCGTGCACTGCTTTGATCTGGTGCTGCAACATGGCAAAGCCACTCATTGGCACACCACCGGGGCCATAAGAACCAGGCATCTACACAAGTTTAGGAGGAAAAGATCCAGATGAGGTGGAATTCAAGATAAGAATAAGTGAGATATTGACACGTTGGTAGTTTGCATGAGCACTGATACATTGTATATAGGCTGCTGAACCAACTTAAGAACTACTTTCACCACGCATCTTGAAACTTCTGCTTTAAGACAATTTCAATGTTATACTTTTATTAAATCTTGGTAGGTAGAAATATAAAGGCTGACACTGTAAGCAAACCCCAATACTAACATGATTTATGTATCAGGGGTAGCTTTAATAGGGTCAAATTCAAGGTACGTAAACCAAAAATGGCCATGCTCTTATCATTAAATCCAAATTGTTACTATATTGCAATTCAGAAAAATTGTGAAAAAGTTTACAAAACTCTTACTTGGGAGTCACCAGAAGACAAAAAGCGACAGGTTTTTAAACATTTCAAACAGTATAAGATTTGTGGTTTCCTTGATTGTGTAGATTAAACTATATTATGCAAAAAATGTGTGTATATTCAAATTCCAGCATATTACTAACCTCGAACACATAACTGTTCAAATTGAGCAATTTATTTTTCATTTTTATGAATTTGTATAAAAAACCTTTCATAATAACTTACACAGGAAATGTGAGCATGATCTAACCTGTGCCCGTGAAAATGGATAAACCAGAAACTGTGACTCACCATAGGTGGGATGGCAGCTGCCCTATTCTGCATCTGCTGGATGTTGAGTTGGGCTTGCTTGGGTGAAGACACCAGGACCGAGCCCTGAGGGTTGAGCATCGAAGGCTTTTCCATGGAGAACATTCTGCAGAGGCACAAAGCAAAATGTATATAAAACATTTCCCTTTCTTATAAACTGCAATTATGTACACAGAACATGAAAACACACCTCTGTCTCTCAGGCTCTGCTTCCACATCCTCGTCAGCACTGCAGGTGGCGCTGGAGTCATTATCTGAGTGGAGCTCCCTGTGCCTCTCGCTGTGATCTCCTTTCTCTCCTCTCTCCTTCATCTCAGGCTCCATCTTCACCTGAACCTCTCCGGAGTTCATGTCCGTGTCCTGAGGTTCGGTTTTGGGGTGAACAGAGCCTCCGTAGGGACCCATCCTGGCCTTCTCCTCCTGAGATCCGCTCTCGCTCTCGGGGCTTTTCTCCTCCTTTACACAGAGTCCTCCGTATAAAGGCTCCAGGCCCTTTCCATTACTGGCTTGACCTTTGTCCTGATCAGAGCAGTGAGCATCTCCTGCAGCGCCGTCTGCCCTCTTCGAGTCTCCAGACTGAGAGGGGGAGGGAGCACTCTCTGTATCGGAGCTGTTGTCACCGCCTGAGGAAGCATGATAGAGAGAGATGCATGAGACTCAATCAAACTCACAAGACTTGCAAGTCAACTGGATGCTCTTTAGGAATAAAAGAGCAAGCCAAATGAATTAAATATAAAAATAAATTGCCTTTCACAACGCAAATCTACCCAATAAAGAATAACCCAAGAGAGATGAAACACATCACACAGGCGATCTAATAATCTAAACATGTGTTTTTTTATCCTTCCCATTATGTATTTATCTATATAGTCACATTTTACTTGGACACATGTAATTGCCAGTTAGTTTTGTATCTAATCTATGACCTAATTTTGCAAATGTAATGACCTCGCTTCATACCACTTAAATGTGCTTGTGCTAAATCCAAGGCTTCAATAATACAGAAAACCAGACTTTCAAAATAATCAAAAAAATCTAACAATACATCTAGTAATATTGTATGCTTCAGTCTAAATATCTTAAAATGTGAAGACATAACAACAGTCATAATTAGAACAAACTGCTTTTGTAGAATGAGAACAATTATAAATTAATATCAGAAAGTTATATTTTCTTAAGCATATTCAAAAAAGTCTGCCTGCTTCTGTTACATATTGTCTATCGCTGCAGTTGTTGCCATGGTGATGGTAGACCAGATGGTATGTCTATGAAAAAACTGATGCATTATTTACAGAGGAGGATAAAGTACTGAGGCTCTACGGACAGAGGGTGTCGTATTGTCATACTGATATTCTGTACAAACTGTGAAGTCCACTGAGACAAATGTAACATTTGTGATATTGGGCGATATAAATAAATGATTGATTGATTGATTGAGTACTGTACTTGAGTAAAAGTAAAAATGCTATGGTCTTATAATACTTACTAATGTACAATGGCCCCTTTAAGTAACATAAAGTATAGAAGTACTACGATTCAAATGTACTTAAAGTATCAAAAGTGAATGTACCCATTATGCAGAATGGCTCATTCAAAGTATTGTATTATTAAAGATTTTCTAATATCCTGTTTTATCACATGTACACACCCTTTTAATCTTGTAGTTTGTCAATGTGGAGACAATTTTAGAGACTTTATAAAATATTCAATTGATAAGTATATATATATATATATATAAAGTGGAGTAAAAAGTAGAATATTGCCTCTGAAACGAGTGCAGTAGAAGTATAAAGTAGCATATAATGGAAATACCCAAGTAAAGTATAAGTATGTCAAAATAATATTAAAGTATGGTATTTTAGTTAATGTACTAAGTTACATTCCACCACTGATTATGAATATCAAACCAAAATCACAGTATGACTAAACATCCTAATAAAAAAAGTCTACAATGAGCTTTACTCATTCCTCTAGCTCCATGTGCGCCATCTCACTGCTGTTTATAATGTGAGATCCACAGGCTGCACATCACTGAGACCTCTAAAGCTCAGTTTGGGTTTCCATGGGAGGAAGACAAAGTCAAATAAACATGACAGAAAACCTTGTGACCTCCCGCTGTCGCTGTTGCTATCTTGTGAGATGGAGGCTGTTTAAGTTACATACGAGTCTGCTGAGCCTCACTAAAAGGACATGCTGTTAAAATAACATGTCGATTTAAAGAATTGTAATATACATTTGGCCGAATCATAATCGCTTTCTATATCTAGCACGCCATCTCAAAGTTTATCATAGTGTGCCCCCTTCACACGGCAAAGATAAGGACCTCTGGAGATCCAGGCAGGATCAAACAAATGGACCGGCACTTTGTGTTCAAAGAGCAGGCTTTGTTGAGTCTTCAAAGCCAAGAATTGTTATGAAACAGGTGCTCATGTACTCCGAATTAGTCCATATCTTTTATCTCCACCTCTTGCTTTCCCCCCCATTTGATCCTTTTTCCCCTCTCTCATTAAAACTACAGTCAGCAGAGAGTAAGCACCATCACCATCAAGCGAATGACATGACGATTCAAAGGGCATTTTAGATCAGGCTTTCCAGCTTTGCACTGTACTTATCGCGACATTCCTTCTCTCCACGCCCTCTTTACTTAACACTTGGTAATCTGAGGCGCAAATCTCCACAACTCATAAGCAAGGACAAACATTTAATACAGAAACATATCAGCCTGAGAAGAAAAGCCCAGAGGGAATCGTGTGTATCTGTGTGTTTAATGTCGAGTATATGCTTCTCTGACCTTCACTGTCATCGGCGTTATCGTCGTCATCCTCATCATCGGGTGACACATTAGCGAGACCTTCACCTTGAGACCTATCGGCACGTGCCCGCCGTGTATCCTATGAAACAGATCATTTTGAATAAATCAGTACTGTTGAAACCACTCGGCGATTAGTCATAAAGAAAGCAACAATAGCCTACCTGCTTATGCTGCTGGAGCAGGTTGTCCAGGTTGTGACGTCTCTTGTAGTTGAAATAGAAGTTCTTGCACTGTGCCTCGCTTTTGGTGCCCACCATTTTGGCAATGGCGGTCCAGTTTCGCCCATGCTCAACTAGCCCTGGGTGCAGACAATGAGACGATTTAACAAGAGGACTTAATATATATATATATATTTTTTTACACTTTGTCATAATCTTATTGTATCTCCTTAAATGCATATTTATTATATATTTTTTTAAATACCGTTTCAACTGCACCTGGGCCAATACAATCTAACACAAAAAAAGTTGTGATATTTAGAATAGTTTGGCTTATTTTAAGCAATTGTACTTGCAAGATTCTTGCCGTTTTAATTTGTTTCCCCATGGTTGTTTGCACTTATTGTTAGTCGCTTTGGTTGCTATTCAAAATGACACTTGTCTGTTGCTATGGTGTGATTTTGGTCTTCCATTAACACTGTCAATCAGCTAAACTTTGAAACTGCTCTGCCAGGCTGCCATTTACCTTTGACATTAGTGCTTCTCTTCTCTAAATCCTGTAACCCCTGTGACCTCCACTCCCTCGCCAGGACTACTGAGATGAGAGATGCTGGCAGATTGACAGATCACCACGGAGCGAAACACAAAGCCCCATTACTGCTCCGGTAAAATGCGGGAATGGGGGCATTTGGACTGTTCAGAGTCAATACTCTTATTTAGAGTTACTTAAACTTGCACACAACAAGACAGAAATACACTTAGTGATGGCACATAATGAAACGTCCTAGACAAAACAAATAAGATATATTTTATTACCTTTTTAGTTTTTAACACTTTAGCAATTAAATCTAAACTGCATAAAACTCTCTTGCAAAAAAGGCTCCCAAATGCTTCCAATTGATTCATACCATACAGAACACACACAACAAGAAACTAGTCCTGCAAGTTATGGGACCTTGACGCTCCCTGTTATTTGACTCAAGATAAACTTGGTTGCTCAACCAACCTTGAAAGTTACATTGATTAATTATCAAGTGAAATCATTTAACTTCATTAATTCTGCCAGATCTGAAAAGATGGCTGATTTGTTCCATTCCTGGTATTCAGGAATAAACATAATGTCAGAATTATAGCATAACCATGGCAACAACCTACCAATTCATGTTGCTCAAACATCCTTGACAAAGTCCTTAAGAGGAGATGTTATCATCTTTATTTTCAATTATCGTAACTTTTGTGACGCTTATAATGTTTCATTTCTGTTTTAGTTAATTCATTCATTTCTACTGTCATATTTAAGGGAACCGTTATTGGCTCTTTAGTTTTATATTAATTATAAGTGTAAGGTGATAAGTTATTTTGTCCAACAATATAAATGGAGCAAGTGCCCCAATATCTTCTACTTCTTCTCCAACAACATCTGCTTGTAACATGGAATATGATGATTATGGATCTGACTAGCATGTTAATGAAAAAATAAATGTTCCTTTTTTCTGTTAACATTTCTGATTTATCCGCTAGTCCTCAGATGTGATCATCTTTTAAAAACACAGAGTTTAATGCAGATTAATTGCTCTTGCACGACCAGTGATGTGGTCTCCTCTAGTTATATGACTAGAGGAGGTCTCTTTAGGCTACATGAATCCTGAATCACACACATCTAGCACTCAGGTCGCGATGCCTGAGGAGATCACAGCAGAAATATAGAGAAAACAAATCTCCAAGAGAGTCCCAATAAATCCACATGAATCCTTTTATTTCCTCCGCCAGTCTATGGGTTCTTGGCTTTATACATAACAGCATAACAACAAAGCCGACCTAAATGGGGGAGCAGAGGGTCTTTAATGGCACATGACCTGACTAATGACTGCAGCAGTGCAGTGTGACACAAGGCACAGAGTGCAACAAACATTTTGAAGAATTTACAAGACCAAAGTAACTTGACAAAGTCTTTGGATGTGAATAATAGATAGTGGTGTTTGGAGCAGGCTGTAACTGTCACACTTTATTGCTTCATGGAGGGCTTTAATAGATAAGGTTGAAGGAACCGGCAGAAGAGTGGAGCTAAAAGAGAAATCCCTAAAACTCTTCATGGTGGTCTGACAGCACCAGTTTCTTTTAGTGTGAAGTTCATGTAAGGCGAAGCCACATCAGATAATCGGAAAAAGGAAAATAAAAAGACAGAGGGGAAGAGGGGGGAGGGAAGAAAGATCACAAAAAGAAGAGGAGCAACAGTAACAGAGAAAAATAAGGACGACTGAGAGGTAAAGCGGGAGAAAAATAAAATGAAACACAACCTTTTTTGGCGACCTCCATCTCCTCCTCGGTCCAGCGAGAAGTTTCTCCGGTTTCACCTGCACCAGCTAAACCACAGAGAGAAAAAAAGATAAAACCCCATTAGCACTGACAGAAATACAGAGAGATAGAGAGACAAGAAGAGAGGGAGGGGGAGACAGACAGAGAGAGAGTGACAGTCCTTCTCTCAGCCGTCTCCTCCTCATGGCCACTAATCTAATAATCTGTTTTCATTCAAGGGCTGCCGAGACCCCGCTCCCTCTCTTACGCTCACTCTCCTACCGTCTCTCTTTCTTCCCTATCTCTCTCTGTCTCTCCCCTTCCCCACAGCTCCGAGCAAGCCCTCCTCCTCTCAAATCCATGAGGGGGAGGGGCCTGGTCAGCTGGTTCCCTCTTTGGGAAATGGCCTTGGATGCAGACAAATAGAAAGAAAGAACAGCCAGCCCAGAGCCCTCCCACCCCTCTACTGTGACCATGCTCATCATGGACACACACACACACACACACACACACACACACACACACACACACACACACACACACACACACACACACACACACACACACCCTTCTAGCCTCGGCTTGGCAACACAGCTTCAAACCCCCCTACAAAATGCATAGAAGTGCAGAGTAAGTGTGGAAGGGGCTGAATGAACTTTAGCCCACTCCTCGGTAGCATCTACCAATACTGTGTAAACATTTGGACTAATATAGCAGCAGATGTACCCTTGACATCAACTAGGCTTGAATGCCCCCCACCCCCACCCTAAAAGACGAGGAGATCATTTCACACTGTTTAGACGGCTCCTACTAAAGGTCTCCTGGCCACACAGTCTGTTACACTTAGTTAAACAAATGTCTACTGCTCTAGACTTCCTTTTCCCCGAGGCAAAACTCACATGTTCTCCCCGTGACATGCTAGGCCCCTCAAGGGTGGTCATTAATCTCGTGGCTATGAAAACACACAGCCTAGAGCAGGGATGGGCAACTTTGATGGTGGTGGGGGGGGGGCCACATAATGTATGTACTGACTCACCGAATAAGACACACCCCACTTCCCCCCCACTAGTTTTAAAAAGCTCAAACTCCCACCATTTGCCCGCACTGAAACAGCAGCTTCCTGAACTCGCATGTAGGGCTGTCCCGAATACCATTATTCGGGCTCCGGATATTCGGTAGTAATCAGCAGCGAATATTCGAGCTCTTACGTTGATATTGGAGTTTTCAATAAATTGAAAAAAAACAATATCCGAATAACGAAATTGAAACCCGAATAGTACTCCAACGAACGAATATTCGCATGGAATCATTTCAACAGAAGAACTCTTGAGAGATAGCTACCCTTTAGCACCTAGCCCACTTACTTCTAAGAAGCAGCATATTTCACAAGGGAACTTGTAGTAATACAGGGCAGGCAAACAGACATGCAAAATTCACAATGTAGTCCCTCAGGGAGATTACAGTTCTGCATAAACCATAATATGTCCAGAGTATCAGGGCCAGAAAGGTCAATTGAAGGACACACTGCAGACGCGTATTAATCACATTATTAGGACAGACCTTGCGTAACTCTTAACTGTTGAGAGGTAGAGCTCAATGGACAGCAGGTGGCAGAGAAGCAAAGCACACTTACAGAGCAGTGATCAACGATGCAGATTAACGCAACAATAAACGTAACACACAGGGGATTGGATACGTGAAAATATGAGCTAGCATCTTTGTGACAGAATTGAACAAGGGTGGAAGAGCCCCAGAGCCATGACAACAGAGCAGCACATTGCCATGGTGATGGACATACAGTGTCTTGAGTGCAGGGCAGGACAGAGTCTGTCTGGCACTTTGCAATGAGTGCCTGAAAACTGCTCTACACTTTTAGGCTATTATCAGCTTATCAATGTAAACATTATAAGAGGGACAAAACAAGCAGAGCATTATTCTGACATATCATTAAACCTTGTATAGGATCTATCCATGGCTTGTTGCTATTCGATGTAAACATAACACAATAAGCTAAGACTATTAACTTATGTTCTACTACCATACCATCCAGTGACAGCAAGAGTCCTGCATCGGGCACTGGTAAAAAATAATTTCATATAAATCCCGGGGGAAACTACATTTGGTCAGGCAGGAAGTGAGGATTCTGCAATTGAATGATTGTGCAGTATTTTTGTTGTTACGTTGTGAAAGCCTGGCACTGATTGCACGGAATGGGCTTGCCTGGCATAGAGTACAGCCAAGAGACTTCCCTTCGGCTGGATTTGTGATTTTAGAACGGAGAACTTACACCAGGGTAAACAATCCCAAAAAATGTAAGTAAAAGCATTACTGCTACTGCTTGGTTAGGTGGTACCGCTAATCTGAAGCGAACACATTCTTTTCTTTACATACTTTGTGATGAAATGTTGGTTTTATTTCTTTCCTCTGTGGCACTAATGTGTCAATTTGTTGAAAAATAAAAATATGTTCAACCACCTCCAGAGAGCATCTCCAAGAGGATTTACCTTTGTTAGCATCCATGGAAGCTACTGGAGTCTGGGGTTTTGCAGGCTCCTTCAGTGACTTCTGCATTGGATCCGGCTTGGGGAGCAGCGGAGGATCTGGCAGGGCAGGCTCGGGGGCGGGGGGAGGTATCTCCTCAGCCGCCACAGATGCAGCCTCATTGGCCATGGAGCGTGTGGTGATTCTTCCCTTACGGCGGCCCTGGCTGTTGGCAGTCTTCCTGCCACGCGGCGTGTTTTGCTCCTTTCCGTCCTCGTCCTCCCCACCGTCACACTTGTCTTTGTCCTTGCCAATGTCCCTGTGGTTTTTAGAAGGGGGGGAAACACAGTTTAGGAGACTGTTGGTACAGCAAATATCTGTTCCGTTTTGACCCAGCAATTACAGGCTCTTACTGTAATCTGTTCTCCATGGCTGAAAATACAAAAAAAGCTTATTTGAAATGTCTACCCTGAAGTCAAACGGACTTGTTAACAAGTTAGCAAGTTGTCTCGTGTTTTAGAAATGTGCCAAAACACACTACTGTCCCCTGAACAACTCATGAGCATGCATAATTTTACCAAGGGTTTTTTGATGGGAGATCTTACAATAAATGCACTGTCTTTGATGTTTATTCATAATTTGATGAGACGATAAAACATTTTGCATCCTGTTTATCACATGATTATAACTCAATAATCAAATTGAATTTTAGGATATGATAAAAGTCACCTCCAGTGCCATTAATACTGAATGTGAAGCAGACTTTGTGCTTTTCATGTCAACAGGTTACAGGAAGTATTGCTTCATAAGCAGCACACAGTACAGTCTTGTCTCTTGTTTGAAGGGTTGAAAAATATTGTTGATGTACACAAACTGAAACCTAGATTTAGCAAACCTTTTTTTACATGAATTAGTATTGCATTAGGAAAGCTATATTGAAATGGATCAACTCCATACAACTTGTTTGACTGTAAGAGGTGCCTTTGCCGGGAAAAGAAGGGAATGCACAATGTAATAGAAATGTCATTGCCAAATAAGTTCTGGTGTTATTACAAATTAAATTCACAAGACTGTGTAGCTTTTTATCCATGTTGACATCCTGGATATTCCCATAACATTATGCAACAAAGCATTCATTTGCATTGACTTCTCCATTTTTCTCTAGTTGTTCTACTGTGTCTAGCGGGGATTTAAGCCCTTAAAGAGGCCATATTATGCTAGCGCTCCAACACATTGTATGCTTGCAGGCTCAATGGACTACATTTACTTTTATGACGAACAATCATTCAAGACTCACCTAGAATCCTCCTTTTCATCTTTCTCTTCCTCGTCCTTCTTTTCCTCGTCCTCTTTTTTCTCGGATTTCTCAGATTTTTCCTCTTCGTTTTTCTCGTCTGACTTTTCTTCTTGTGAGGGACGCGTTATTTGCTGGAGACAAAGGCCAAAAGAAATATGTAAGTGGCTTTCTTCTTGAATAAAACAACAGCTATTAGAAAAAAAGGTCAACATGTAGAATGCAAAGGAGATAATACTTTTTAGTCCTGATATCAATGCTTTCATTTAGATATCATCAGATCTTCCACCCGTATGATACTATCTCACTGTGAGATCCCAACCTTATTTTCTGCACTTCTGACTCATTAAACACTTCCCGGGCCAGTACTCCCACACACTATCAAGAAACAGACATCTTCAGATGGTAAAACAGAGCCTGCATTGGCCTTGTGAGCCCTGAGGACCATATGCAATTGTAAAACATAAGATATGGCCTTACAAGTCTACTTAAATATTCATTTTGACCGCAAATGGACCAGGTCCGGTAAATGGCAGATTTGTACTTTAGCATCTGGTAATTAGACTTTCAAGCTGCAAATGTTGCTCAAAATGAATAGAATTTTCATTTTTTTAATGAAATAAATAGTTCTAGACTAGAAAAGCCTAGTCGTACATTCTGTAAAGATACGTTTAAAGCCATGGCACATTTTGATATAATCACAAAAACTATGTGACATCAAAACAAATATTCCAGGTACTGTTTGCTGATCTGCTTAATTGAAAAAGAGTGGAGTAAGGCCAGTTCTTATGGCTTGTGTCTCAATCAATCTGTCAAAGAGAGAAAAGGGCTTGATCATCTGCAACAGATGCAAAAAAAAAATATTCTCACACAGATCTGTATTTTAATGTAAAAACAGGTTGAGGTTGAGTCCAGATAGAAACTCCCATGAGAGTCAACATTTTTCAAAAGCGGAATTTTTTAAACTGATCTGACAGAGATTAAGGACAGGGCAGCATTCTTTATCATCACTGTTGGCGCGGTAACCACCGAAAGCTTCCTCCTGCCTCTTCCATGATAGGCTGTGCTGGAACAAGTCTGCTATGCCAAGCCAAACATCCCATGCTGGTACCAGATGGGGCCAAGGAATGTGCTCCGCTCAATGGTAAAGGCAAAAGATACAAGCTGAGGCAGAAAGGAAAGGCAGTGGGACAACAAAACTAAAAAAGGGTTGTGGCCGTAGCTCTGCACACGAGGAGTCTACAGGCCAGATCTTACAGTAAAATCTGATAAAGAGAGGCTTGCCTCTTCACAAACGCGGGCAGTAAGCGACCGCCATGGTGGTTTGAATTAGTGGCTGCCTTAGCCAGCTCTAGCCCAAGACAGCTAATAATCAAAGGGATTTGGCCTTCTTGGAGTGGAGCTACATGAACAGCAAAATCCAATCTACAGTGTGGGAAAGAAAACTGCATGTGGTGCTATTTATTTTTGTCTGATCCTTTTGAATTTAGTCTGAGATAGTGTCAAATGTCCTTACTAGTTTTATAGTACAAGTTAACTTCATTTTGTCCATCGAGTCAAGATGAATGAAAGTCATTTTTCTCCAATGCACTGTTGTTGTTAACTTAGCTAAGATAGTAAACTAGTTACTGCAAGTCCTCCTGACTGAGCTCACCATGTGCATTGAAGGGAACGAGAGTTCTGCATTGGGAAAAATTATTTAGTCTTTTCATATTTGTCAAAATAAATACATCGACATTTTGGTTAAGCTTTCAATTAAAGGTGGGGTAGGTAAGTTTGAGAAACCGGCTTGAGATACACTTTTTGTTATATTCCATGGAATGCTCTTAACATCCCGATAGCAATGAATATCTTTAGTGCTTTGACAAAGAGTCCATAAAAAAATTTCATCTGTGGAAGCCGTAGTACTGTAAAAAGTAGGGGTCGACCGATATTCCGCATTTTACCGATTATCGGTATCGGCCTTTTTTTTTATCAAATTGCCGATAAAACTTTGGCTCTGATGCGGCCGTTTCTCTGGCTGCAGTCACCACTGTGTACACGAGCAATGTCCCGCCCACAGCGCCATCTGATTAGAAGTGAGGCTACTAGACGAACGTTAGGTCTACAGTAATAGCCTCACTTTTAATAGTTTGCAAAACATTAGCTAGCACTAGTGTTTTGCAGTTGCTCGCAGCTTATTGGGATTTTATGCTAGATAGACAGATATCATAAATTAAGCATTTATTATTAGTTAAGCATGTCAGCCTGTAGCCCCACTTCTTGTCTCTCTCTCTAACTCATTGCAGATGACTGCACTAAAGAAAAGGGAACAGAGAGGAAACCAGTTGTCAGATGTTTAAAAGTTAATTAAACATAATATATGCTTAAATGCATTTCAAAGAAGTTGTGTTGAGTTGTGTTGGAGTTTGTGTTATTCTACATTTTGACACCAAGATTTTCTGATTTTACTGCAAATGTATATCGGTTCCAAATATCGGTTATCGGTCTCCTTGATTACTAATAATCGGTATCGTTATTGGCCTTGAAAAAGCCATATCGGTCGATCCCTAGTAAAAAGCACGACCAATCATTTTAGCCGGCCCGGCTAAAGTAACTGGATGGCCTACCTGCCTGTCAGCCTTCCATCTGTGCACAAACTTATCTCGTGCCCTCATTGGTCATGTGCGCGTTCGGGTGTGTTGGAGGAGGGGCTCTGTAAGGAAGTGGCAGATTTTTTCCGGCTGTGTATTTTCAAATTTAGCACACTCGAGCTGGTTTCTCCGAAATTACCTACCCCACCTTTAAAAAAATAAATTTCAGTATTGTCTTTTTTGTCAACAATATTGCAAATTGATATAGTTACAGTTAGTGTTTAATGATGTCGTTACTGTCTCTTGAGATGCTGTAGGCAAACGTGTTTGGTACCATTTCGAGTTAACCCTAACTATACTGTTTGGATTACAACCTTTCTTTCTTGTTCTTCCAATCGATTGCAGACAAAAATTGAACATTTGATTCAAGGATTATTTTATTGGTAAACGTTTTTCAAAATCGGTTGCTTCAAGCTAATTTAACATTTACTTGTTGATGTTGATCTGTTGCTCTAATACAGGGGTGGCCAAACCGCGGCTCTCGAGCCGCATGTGGCTCTTTGCCTAGTTCAACTTTCATGCGGCTCTTCAGTTCATATCGAATTGTATATGTGTGAGTTTGGGGGAGAGACACTGACTCCTGACTAGTATTGCACGGTGTACCGATACTTGAAAGGTACCGCGATACCCTGCCGTTAAAAACGTTACGATTCCTCCGTTTCATTAGTATCGGTACTTTAAGAATGACGGGGGAAAGTACTCCGGTGAGAAAGCGCCGTTTTAATAAGAGCCGTGTGTGTTCAGCGCTCTGCTTCCACTCCCTGCACTGCAGTCCTGCCTGCAGTCCCGCCCCTCTCTCGTGCACGCTCTAAGTCCCTCCCCTCTCTCGTGCACGCGCTAGCTGCCAGAGCATGTGAGAAAACGAGAAGCATGGCTGCAAGTGGGAGTGCAACTGCCGCTGCGCCTCGGCTTGTTGACAAAAAAGATGCCAGAAGTGAAATTTGGAAGTATTTTAGCTATATCTCTGACAGTGAGGGCAAGCCTACGGACACCACAAGGCCCGTCTGTAAGAAATGTATTAATTTTATTTAATACGAATTCTTGTCATTTATTTTTCTCATTTTTTAAAAGTTTGTGTTCTGGTGTGAAATAAAGCACAATAATTACATTTAAGACTGTTTCCCTTCTTTTAAGAAAAGTATCGAAAAAGAATCGGAATCGCAATTCTTGACTTGGTATCGAAACCAAAATGTTGGTACCATGACAACACTACTCCTGACAGTTAAACCTGATATTTAGTAGGTCTGTTAAGTATTGAATGCTGATAATTCGGACATAATTTGGCCGGTCAAAGTTGTTTGGGCTCGGATAAAATCGCTCCGTTACTTTCGTCCCGTGTTACTTTCGTCCCGTGTTACTTTCGTCCCGGCTCTCCCTACGTGTGTATGTGTGGTGTCAGTATGAGAGGATGACAGCGCGTCTAATTTTGATGTGGCCCAAGAGCCAATCACAATAATACCTGCGATGCAGTGAATCAATTTGAGGGGGGGGGGGGGAATCGTTGATTAAACATCCAGTGTTTCCCCTACCATTGTCTTGGAGGGGCGCTGCGCCCCGCCAACGGAGCCCCACGCCTCCCCCTGAAATACAAGGTGTTGATCCTATATATAATTTTTTTTTTTAAATATATATATATATATATATATATATATATATAGCACCAAATTGCAAATAATCTATAACTACTGTCACTTTTCACATTGAACATGTGCGCTTTTATTAAATAAACTAAACGCTTTCATTTTAAGTTGTGAGTTTTTGACCCTAAGAAACACTGATGCATTAATCAATAACAATAATCCACAGCTCCTCTCTCTGCTCCAGAGGATTTAAAAAATATATATCCCAGTGCCACAAAAATGCATCAGTGACGTGGTTGAAATCTTGTCTCCAGAAAACAAAAAACTGAAACAAGCGGTATCAGTGACTGTGTTTGATGTGGCTCTTTGCAGTAACATAGACAAAATGTGGCTCTTAACCTCTGACTGGTTGGCCACCCCTGCTCGAATACATTTTTAAATATGATGCTATCTACAGTTTCAAGTTCTAAGTGAGTTAACCCACATTTAGAACATTGCATGCTCAACAAATCATTAGAGCATTAGAGGGTGAGGGGCTGTGGCTCAGGGGTTAAATGGGCGTCTACCAATCAGAGGTTCAGTCCTTTGATCAAAATAATTAACCCCATATTGCTCCTGTAGGCGTGTAGTCTATGGTATGGAAGTCACTTTGGATAAATGTTTCAGGAAAATTAGATGCAATGTTGTAAACATATTCTTTAGTGGTATGACGGTTGCACAGCATGATGGTAACCCATGTTTAGAATATATTGCATGCTAAAATAGAATAGGAGCATTAACCGAATCATGTGGTTTAAAGGGTTCTCCGGCAAGGTTTGATGATGCAGAAGGACTGTTCGATTATTTAAGGGAAGCCCTGCAGAACCACAGCTCAGGTTGCAGGTTAATGTATGCAGAGAGGAATATGTCAATCTTGGATTGGGACTTCTTGACTCATTTCTTGCCTGCAGCATATTGTTGGCACTGTAGACTTTTTTTGCAGAGCAGTCTATTTTAGATCAGTTATTCCCCCCATACATCTCTTTCAGTGAGATTCTGTTCTGGTTGGGTCAGCGAGTGCTCGTGTTTGCTTTGGAGGTGGTCGGAGAGTCGTGGCATTCCTGCCTCTTCTCCCACACAGCGTAAAGAGCCCCTACATAGATGTTCTCCAAACGTCAATGAGGCCCTGTGATTCTTCAGTGTTTTTAAATAAGGCTCTTTTCTTGACCTGGCTTAATTATTTTGAGAGTTTTAATTTCTCCCCTCTTTCGCTGATTCACAAGTGCTGTTTGACTTAGGAAATGTCAGAGCCACAAGTCAAGCTTCCCTTTCCTACCACAGAACGTAGGCCCCTGGAGGAATCTCTCACTCTAGCTTAAGCTATTTAACTGCAGGAAAAGGACATTTAAAAACTACTATTGGATAACTTATTTCACTCCAATTCATAGAACAGAACATCTTTTGACACATTTTAGTAACGCGACTAAAAAAGGGAAAATGACAGGTAAACAAATGCATTTAGCAGTCGCATTTAACCCCAGGGTCAATAACTTGCTTTCATTTGAAATATAATGCACTCTCCAGCAGATGGAAACATCAGAGCAATCTTGGTGGAACAATTTATCGTCAAAAGAAAAAAGGTAAAAAACATCAGCATTAGCCACAGTTACCCTGGTTACTGGGTGCTCAGCAAAAGAGAAAACATTCTCATAAAGAGTGCAGATACAAACTGATGAAACTACTTGACTGCTTGATGAACCTCACTGCCAAGCAATTACGATAGGAGCTTGCAAGGAGCATTTTGCCCTTAGAAAACAGCAGAAATGTGCAGGTCATTTTTCTACCTTGTAAATTTAGCTGTATATACATAACATTTAAAAATATATTTTAAAACAACATTGGAGATGGATAGATTAGGCTTTACTTTGTCAACCAGAACAGGACTATTATCTCAGTTACATTTCCAACACTGGTATTCTGTTTATCTGGCATTCTGTCATGTTACCACAAACACATCTTTGTAGGGAATGTGTTGTATTAGCAAGTTAAACAACAAAAATGGCATGTAGCAGTTTTCTTTTTGGTTGTAGGTCAGAACTAATTTAAAAGGATTTGTGTAGATAAACTACATTTTTTGCAGCAATAAAAGCTGCAGTTCGTGCTCTGGCCTCCTCCGCAGTACACACTCTGTTTCACATTTGTTTCTGCTAACATGGCTGATTAACAGACAATCAATTAATTTATTTCAATTAATTTATTGTTTCATTGCTCTGCATTTATAATGTTTGTTTTAGAGCTTAGCAATACATCTACATCGAAAATTAATCAATTTGTAAATAGACAACTTGGATAACTGCCACAGCTCTAAAAACTGGTTAAACAGGATCATGGTGCAAAAAAAAAAAAGAATTACTACATTCCTGCCACATTATGATGCTAAACTGCCCAATAAACTAAAATAAGTAATCCTTTTTTGTTTTTCTGTATTTTTCTTGAGTATAAGTTTATATTCAACAATCACTGAATGATTGAACTGTAAATTAATATTACCCCATGATAAACATTCAATATGAATTATTCATATAAGACCATAAAATGCCACACTGAACTGCAGCTTGTCATAAACAATCTATTAACACTAGCAAAGCTGCATCAATAACAAATAATTGGTTAAAGTTTCCTGAATGGAAATCTTAAAGATCTCACTGTCAGCTGCCATCTAGTCAAGATGCAACTTCTTCTTTTAAAATCAGCCAATCAAGTAGTAGAAGCCAAGACAGTGGGGGCGTAGCATGTGCAGGTATCCACAAGTGTACTCCTATTTACTGCCGTCTATTACTTTTATGTTCACAAGCAGAGTGAGAATATGAATTCGGAGTAGAGATCCAGTTTAAGATTCTGCTGATATGGAAGATTCCCATGTGCTCAAGGCACGTTACAAAGCTGCCAGCCTCACTGCAGCCTTATACACGTAAATAAAAAAAAAATCCCATTAAAAAGTCATTCGAACAATTTCTCCTTATAAAAGTGCCTACAACATAGCATTAATACATGCATTTCTCACAGGCTTGGATTGACTGTTAAATAAAAAACCATGACTGCACGTGCCCTAGAAAAAAAAACGACCCTAAAATAGCCCGAGTTTGACTGCCTACATGCCGCAAGTAAATAGGAAGAAGCAAACTGCCTGAGCAACAGAGCAGTAGAAAAAATACGACACGGACCAAAATGTTACAGAACAAGCAGATACAAACCGAGTCAGATTGGTATAAACTCAAAAGCAAACAGTGCTTTCAAATCCAGTGACCTACCTGCAAGCTCATTTGCTGGTCATAAAATCCCTTTCGCTCTCCTACTGTTGTAAATGTGAGTTTTAGCCTCCAGTGCTTCCATAGCGGAGGTAACGGTAGCAGTAGAGGGGCAGGACAGCACCATAGCAGAGCTCCTTAGAAGGGCTGCCGGGCCACGGCATTGCCGCACATATTCCGGGAAAGCGTGTCATCGGGCCGTTTAAACCGCCCAAAGAATTGTCCATCTCACATGCACGCACTAATCTATGCAGGGTCACTCGAGGTAATCCCTATTCCCTACCGAGCGCTCTTCTTTGATTGGCACTCACAGCAGCACACTGAGTTTCTAGGCCTGTCAAATGGCTGGGCTGTACCAACTCAGCTATTTCAGAGAGGGGTGGCTTTTTATCTTTATCTCGCTCTCTCTCTCTCTCTCTCTCTCCGAGGAACAGAAGAAAGAGGAAATGGAAACACACAGCACACACTCAGCGGATAAATTGCCAGCGCTGACTCTGTCTCGCTCAGAGTTTTTTTTTTCTCGCTCGCCCTACATTCCACTGCTCTTTCGCTCACTCCCCCCTCTTCCTTCCCCCCTCTAATGACTCACTCCACTCACTGCTTTTGTTAAATCACACCAGTAGCTTCAAATCCACAACATCCTGACGTGCATTAAGGGAAAGAGAGAAGAAAAAAACACTTACATTCTCCACAACCACAAGATGTTTTGGAAAAAGCACTCGAGCCACTTAAGCAACTGACTTGAATCTTAAAGGTCCCATGTCATGGCCATTTCTACTGATCATATCTCCATTGTTGAGGTCTACTAGAATAGATTTAAATTGTGCAATTTTCCAAACTCACATTGGTTTTTCATACAGCATCTCTGTATAGTATGTGTATTCACCAGGTATTCACTCTCTGTCCTAAACGGCTTGTTGTTCACATGTCACAGAACCCAGGAAGTAAACAATGGAAAATGAGAAATCTCCAAACGAGGCGTTCTGGGGCAGCATAGACAGGTCTTTTCTGTGTTAGAGTTTTACTCACTACAGGGTGTACTTTGAGGGTTTGTGACTTTGCAGACCGTTTACATGCAGAAAAACCTTCATAACACACAAGGGGACGGGTAATAACCAGAAAATACACCAAATAATAGACACCATCTTAAACCAGCTTTTACATTAAAAGTGACAACTTGTGTTTCAAAACTACAACATTGTAGGAACCGCATTTAATGATTATGAAACACTGACACGGACATACATGACAAGACAAAACCAGCGTGAACCGTTTATTGTTAAGAAATATTTTCAGTGGAAGTAGCTGGCACTAAATAATACAGTTGCTTCAATTTGGCTTATTACATTATGAAGTAAAAGTAAAGACAAAGTAAATGATCCTGTTTTATGACTTACAAATAAATACAAGTTATTTATAGTTGTAATTTTTTTAATGCTGAGCTCATTTTGTTTTACTTTGTGTTCAAACTATTGAATAAGTAATGTAAACACATGTTATTTATGTATGCGTGCCGATTTAGCTTTTATTCATTTCTGGAGGATATCAAAAAATCTATTCTTACTAGTAAGAATGCGAATTCTTGATATCAAAAATGTAATTCTTACTAGTAATAATGTTTATTTCTGATATCAAAAATTGAATTTTAACTAGTTAGAATGCAAATTCTTGATATCAGAAATTCAATTGTAACCAGTTGTAATGTGTATTCTTGATATCAGAAATGCGATTTTAACTAGTGAAATTTGCATCGTTTTTTCTCATTCATGTCAATGGGAGTTGGAATTTGAACTAGTTCAAATGCCAATTTCTGATATCAGTAATTCAATTGTTGACATCAGAAATACAATTTGAACTAGTTCAAAATCCTTTTTTGATAACAATTGGCATTTAGACTAGTTGAAATTGAATTCTTGATATCAGAAATACACATTACAACTAGTTACAATTGAATTTGCATTCCAAGTAGTTAAAATTCAATTTTTTATATCAATAATTTGCATTCTTACTAGTAAGAATTGATTTTTTTATATCCTCCAGAAATGAATAAAAGCTAAATCGGCATGCCATATGCGTGTCGATACTTAAACTTAAGTACATGTACAGTACTTGATCAAATGTACTTAGTTCATATTCAACCAGCAAAAACAATTTACATCATATAATTTTTGCATGTTGGCAATGTTATCGCACATTCACATGTATAAAGCTCAGTGGTTGGGAAAGAGAGGGCCCCAGTGCTGTTTATATAAGAGTCAGAAGATTCTGTGACAGATTTCTCATTGCAGTATTGGGATAATTGTAATTTATTTGAGTTAATTTAGTTTTTTCCATGTTGGTATGAATAAATGGCTAAATATGTCCCTTGGATCTAATTGTCTTTGCAACAGTAGCGCAAAGTATAATTGCACTTGTAAATGCTATGGTGGGGGGTTTAAAAGTAGTCTATTGATGTTTTAAGCAGTCCACTCGAGATGCTGATACTGGATCCTGTGTTAACATCTACAAATTAATATTCACCAATGTTCAAAAGTCTGATCCGAACAAGTGCTGGACCAACAATCCCATCTCTGATTATCCCACAGAAACCAAGTGCCTGTCAGTCAGTAGAACATCCAAGAGAGAAAATGTATGTGCACCCTACCGTCACTCAAACAAAGCCCAGAGTACTTCTCAAACATGAAGGGCCGACAACAACAACAACAACAACAACAACAACAACAACAACAACAACAACAAAGTGCCCTTGTGTAATGTTATCCTGGCTGAGTATGAATGCACAGAAATACCTTTTTCCACACTTGGCACTGTCACAGAAATGTCTCTTAAATGCCAGTGGGTCCATACTATGAATGGTGCAAAAAGTGAAAGGCTAAACATATGGTGAGTGAATCATCCATGAAGAAATAGTACCAGTCACCATCTTTACGTTCCAGATGTAATCATGAACTCACGCACCCCCGACCCCCTCACATTAAAGACACAACCGATCCACTGTGTCACACAGCTGATGTACCCGATGCAGAGACAGAATGTCCTGTACAAGGACTATGGGTTGGTGAAGTGAGGAAGAGACAGGAAAGAGGAAAACATCCAACAGAATGAGTCAAATCAATATTTAATGTCTGCCAAGAGTGTTTTGCAAGATGGTGCACCTTCATTTTTGCTGGATTTTAGTGCAAGACTACGATTATATAAAAGCCCTTTAAACAATCTGAGTACAATGAAATATCTCCACAGCTGTCATTTTATAGGTCTCACTTTGGCATCTACAAAGTTCACATTCCAGATTTGACAGTCATTTCAGTGAAGTCAGTTTGTCTCTATACTTTATACTAGGACATATCAATCTTTATGGCGCCACGTGCAGCAGAATAAGCAACAGGATTGGACAGTTGGTTGTGTCTGAAATGAATCCAGCTTCTTATACTTTATATATTATAATAGTACACATACCTAATGGGTCCCAAGATTCCCTGTGTTCTGAATGTTACCCTCGTCCTGTCTGACCTTTTGGCGCGACAGTGTGTGTTGAATATATGCTAATACTGTGCAGTGTTTCCCACAGATCTGAAATATACTTGGGGGGTGGTGGTAGCGGGGGGGGGGGGGGGGGGGGGGGGTTGAGGTGACGTGCAACAACATTAACATTAACCTTACTGTTGGTCGCTTGTTAGCAGACCCTTCACGCGATGGCAGAGCGAACAGGTACAGGCAGGGCCCATAATGATAGCCCTATAGTTTAAATATACTACCCACACATGAACATATGGAAATGGGTTACTATTTAAAAAAATAAATGTATTTATAAATGTATTTAGGAACCTATCCATGTGATTTTTAGCGGGGGTCGACCTCAAATCCTCTAGGGGAGTCTAGGGGCATGCCCCCCCGGTAAGATTTTATTTTGGAGTTAAATTCATCAATCTGGTGCATTTTGAGGGGGAAATAAAGAGACTAGATCTATGGAAACACCTATATTAAACAGAACTATATACATTTCAATAATCATAAAATCATGGCCATAACCAATAACATACCATTTCCAATATGAAAAAAACACTGAAACTTGTTTATTAACAGTTGTGAGTGTGTGTGCTCCTGAATCAGCCTCTCCTGTCTCCCTCCTCTCCCCCCTGCTCCTCTTTGAGGCAGCAGCAAAGACTAGTTTTCTCTCAACAAGTTTTAAAAGTGTATCTTACCTTTTTTCACCCAGTTAACTTTTTATTTATTTATTCATGCATATTTTACTAATCACATTACATTTCATTTAGCTGACGCTTTTATCCAAAGCGACTTATAATGACCGATTACAGGGACATTCTCCCTGGAACAACTAAGGGCTAAGTGCCTTACTCAAGGGCAACCGGAGACCAATCACTACCCTCTCAAATGGAAATATGCGTTTACATAAAAGGTGACCACACCGTTTGAGACCCACTGAGAACTTAGACTAAGTTAACTATCTAAACACTCGGAGAGTCCTTTACCTCACCTGAGCTGAGGTTATCCCGAGCTTGAATGACACACAGAGAGAGACCAATCAAGGGCTTTGATTTATGATCTGTATGACAGTGGCGATGTCGGCAGGCCACATCATGTTGACAGCCAGTCACCCTGTGTGAGGCAGGCCACTTAACAGGCCAGAAGGAGGCGAGATCAGAGCAAGGGAGCGAGGGATCATTGTCCACAAGTTAATCGATCGCAGATGGCGTCGTGGTCACGGAAGAATTAAAAAAAATTATTAAAAAAAAAAACGAAATAGGTCGCGAAATATACTTGGGCGGCCGTTAATATACCTGGGCGGCTCGCCCAAGTATAGTCTATGTGTGGGAAACCTTGCTGTGCTTAAAGGAGCTTAACACAGTACATTACAGCTGAGTATATTGTGTGTGTCTATGCTTGCAAGTATGTTTATAATGGATTTGAAACAGGGCTGCAACTAAGAATTATTTTCATTATCGATTCATCTGCTGATTAGGTGGAGGAAATAATCAGCTTTACTGCTGGTTTATTCACACTATAGCCTGTCCATTTAAGTATATTTAAAACTCTAACTGTACAGAAATATTTGTTCAACACCAGACTTTGCCAAATGATCATTTAGAGCGACAGCATCAGTTTCCTCCTATTTCAAACTCCTATTTTTATAGCTAAATGTTATATTTATTCTATATTTGACTGTTCCTATATTCTACTTTTCACAGATAATGTTTATGTATCTTTTGGACAAACAAGTGAGTCAAACTGTAGCTGCATCACATAGTCCCAGGGTTGCTTGCTTATAAATAAAGAAAAGGAAAGTTGTGCAAACGCTGCTTCCTGGTTCAACCCCTCCCCCATAAATAATGACAGTAATGTAGGGGGAAAATCCAAAGCACTTGTTTCCATAAAGAGGTAGGGCACATATGTGATACATGTGGTAGACATAGATCTGTCATTAACTAGAAGCTTTCAGTAAGCCAAGGAGACGTGGAACAGGTGTGGCAAAGTCACACAAACCCAATGCTGTGATTAAACATGACTATCACATCCACGGCCACATAACATTTGTTTCCATTGCAGCCCCATGGAAATCTATCGTTTGCTCTATATGGTTTGGAAAACACTTAAAATAGATATTTAGTGATGTCTCACATTTACCTGGTTGCGTCCTCTCCGTCTGCCATAGTTCCGCCTCACCAGCGTCTTGTAGTTGTGGTTCTTCTTGGTCAAGTAGTAGTAAAGGACACAGTCGGCAACACACTGAAAAAGGAAAAGGAATATTTTGATCATATGCAGTGAAACTGGATGGAACTTACTGTTAACTAGAGTGATAATTAACCCATCCATTCTTTTATAGATAAATCAAGTGGGCCACACAATGTCAGAAAATAGTCAAGCCAGTTTCTTACTAAATATCCAAAACCTTAAAGACATTTTGTTAAAAATACTATAAAACACAGAAAAAAAAGAAATACCCATATTTAAAAAGGCTAAAAACTGGACCAATGGCCAAAGGGTGAAAAATAATGTTGAAAGTAGTGTTAAGTGTATGAATATTTATTTTTAAATAAAAAAATAAAAAACTTGAAGGACACTACTTAAATATGCATTACAGCCTGTTGGATTCAATCTAATTTAGTATGGAAAGTAGTTTATGGTCTTAAAACCCAAAGAGTGAAATATAGATAACATTAAATTCTGCAATACACAGGATCTCAAGCTTACCTTTCTCTCCAGATAAGAGGCAATTAGGCCAAAGTTCTTTGGGTGTTGGACAAACCTATAAAGAGATGCCAGTCATTACTCATGTGCCAAATCCAAAAATATATTAGTGCAAGGCCGAGGTGGCATTAGAGCCTGTACATAATATCCACACTGCAGACATCCTGTGCCACAAAAAAGTAAAACACAACTCACTTCTCCTTAAAGATCTCCTTCTCATGTTCGGTCCAAACATTCATAAACTGCCGGGCTTTGTACACCTTCATAGGGTCATCCATCAGGCCGTTCATGTTGATGAACCTCACTCTCCTCTGCTCAGTGTCGTACATCATGGGAGGGATGACTGACATCTGTCTCATCTGTTTCTCGTTGTTCTGTGGAGCACGGACACAGATAGTCACTCCAATAGTCTCCCTTGTTTAGTTAACCGCCTTTCTGCCTCTGTGACTTGTTTGAATGAAATGGATTCCAGATGATGCAAGTGAAACGCTGCAGAGAACTCTCCCTCTTAAAAGACACAAACTGTGACACTTCTATTTAGGCTGTTGTCATCCAGCCATGCTGTTGTACATTTACACTGTAATACATGTAATAAAGGCTCTCCAGATAATACCCACCTCCTGCTCAGAAAGGCCATCTATGATTTCAGAAATCTCATGCTCGCTTCTTGCGATTGTCGCAGAAAGGCCTGTTCCTCTTTGTCCAACCCTGCAGGAAACAGAGACAAACAAACATTACATTTGTATGATGTGCCAAGACTTAACAGTAGTCTCCCATTATTTTCCTTTAAAGAGGAAATGTGATTTCCCAGTTTCCGTGACAAAAGCGACATGAGTAAGCTTTGGAACTTTAAAAACGTTTTCAACAAACAGAATCAAGTACACATTATTAATACATAAGAGTCTCTTGAACAAGTAATTAACGACTTCCTTATGCACGGTCTAGCTGTCAGCTTTAAGTGCTGACATGCAAACTATTTACTTGGAACATTTCCGCTGGACCTTGACCCCGTCTCCCACCCTTCCCAGAGGCACCTAGACGGCCAGCGTCTCTGCACAAAATAGGCCACTGCACACCACCTTGTGCCCTGTATTTAGATGCTAGATGAACAGACATCTTAAATAATAGAAGAGACCATTTCAGTGTCACGGCTCGGCTACAGGACAAATCAAAATGATCTATGCATCAAAAGATTTCTAGAGTAAAAATGGTTTCACTCTACAGTCTCCGTCTTTGACCACGTCCTCACACTCAGTAGATCCTTCAGGTTTATAATAACTGAGTTTACTTCAGTCCTTTGATGCTGTGCAATTTGAGGTCAGGATGTCTACTTCAAGAGCGAAACATCCACTCTGTTACCAGTATTAAACAGAAACAGTGCTGGGCAATAAGACCCTAGAAAAAGTTAGCAATATAGCTTTTCTCCTTCGATTATCTAATGTGTCTGTATAAAAGCTAAAACAATTACTCTGAAAATGTATCAGTATTGATGATTTTCTTAATCATAATTTTAGTAATATCCGAAGCAAAATTGCCAGAAGAAAATGACTGGTTGCAGCTCATAAAATCTAAATATTTCTCTTGTGATAACAAACTACTTTTATTAGGGTTTTGCAATTTGTTTCTACATTTAAAGGTCACCTATCATGCAATATTTAGGCAATAGCATAGGTCTCAGATATATTAAAAAAATGTATAAAAAACATGTCGATGAAGTATTTTGCTCAAAATACCAAACAGATCACCCATTCTAGCCATGCCTCATATCCCTCTATTTCACTTCCTGTTACTAAAGTGCTGATTCGGGGGAAAAAGCTTTGAAAAAAAGAAAAAAAGGGGGCAGAGCTTATGCCTGCTCATGCGGGACCCGGCAGATACTGTCTAAAAATGAATGCTGCGGTGATGAAACGCCAAAACCACATCAAGGATTATTTCTGAAACATTATGGTGCTCAACGGCTCTCTCTCTTGCTGGTTTACCACAAGGTGAGTTCCTTTTTATTTCCTGCTTCTTCACACATGCGCTCTCTCCAGTACTGGTTAGCTCTGAGTGTTAGCGATGCTTGCTAATGTAAACAAAGGCCATATTAAGTCCAAAACACGTCGGGCATTGATTCTGTGGGTGCCATCCGGTATGACGTAAATTACGTCAAAACCAGATCAGCTCGTTGTAGCCCCGTTTTTCAGAGATTTGTGCACGGAGGAAAAGAGAGAGGGTTTTATTTTCTGACACTTTGTGAGTTCCCTGACACGCCGGGGACACACATTTATGTATAAAAGACATCAAAAGGGGAATTTTGCATGATAGGTCCCCTTTAAATGTAATTTTCTTTGGTGTCAGGTTATGAATGGTCGATAATGAAAATAATCCTAAAATGCCGCCTGAATTTTTTTTTGTTGTGTTGATGTAGATTAACCAATATGCACTATAGAAAGGAGTAGAAAAAGGTGAGATTTGTGAGCTTCTGAACCAAGAACCAATATTAACAGAAACAAAAACAGGGGTATAATGTCTCTATGTGGACGGTTCACAGGTAAACCGGTTTACCTCTGGAATCGCTCCTGCTGCTCTCTCTGCTTGCGGATCTCGGGGAATTGCCTTTCGTAATACTCCCGTGTTCTGCCGTCCTTGGCTTTGCGTCTGGGGTTATTCTCCATTCGATCAACCTTCTTCTCCCACGCCTCCATCAGCTGGTCGTAGCGCTGGCAGATCTTCTGTTCCTGTGAGCACAGTGTGGGAAACCAATGGGATATCAGGAGTGGGTTCCTGGCCTCTATCACTATAGTAAGAGCCAAAATGTCTTCCTGCCAAACCATGAGGCAAAAAGAACCTTTTTCTATCAAATATATATATAAATAAAATCTGCATGTACACTGTTCTTTTAAACCACCGACTGTAATGCGGATTAAAAGTGTATTGAGATATTTCAGTCCTATAAAGGTTGACCTCCTTAGAGACTTACTTAAAAATAAAGGCTTTTTTGGGAAAAAACCTTTCAAATAGATTTTTCCCTGAGTGAATACAACTGATTCTAAATTACAGTACATGCAATTTGTAATATGGTATATGGATTCTCAGGTTTATATTGAAGCAATAGATAGTGCTCAGTTTGTTGAAGGTATAGTAGATGAAACACTTCGGAGCTGTACTAAATAGTTTGAAGCTTCTTTTGCAACGTTGAAAAACTAAAAATGTTTAGATTTGACAGTTTTTTTTGCATGTCTATTCAATCTGTTTTAACCTGGTAATTATGCAGACCAACTTGATGTTGTATGTTAATCTTTTAAATAACTGCCTAACTCAGCCTCCTGACTAAGGCACAGCTTTTCTCCGAAGCAGCTTTTCTGTTGACAAATAGTTTTCAAATGCTTGTTTAAATTGGTGTTTCAATGAGCACTAAGCCATGAGGTGAAGGGGTGGAAGGGTTCACATATGAAGTGAAGATGTGGAAAGATTCCTTTATTGGGAGGACAATACAGCTTTGTATGCACTCTCTGCAGCAGGGGACCAACAATTCACCTTCCTCTTGGCACTTAGCCATTTGCACTCTGCCATTGTTCAGAGACCAAAGGGTCCGTTTCCGACAGGGAACAGGCAAAGAAAGGTAGGTTGCACTAAGCCATTGCAATATCAAAAAAAGCCCTGTTGTTGTTTCAACATGGGGTGATTCTGAAATATTTAAATTGGCTGGATAGTAAGAAAAAAGCCAGAGGGACAGTCGATTGGCTGGCGTATTTCTCTGTTATTCAATGTGACCATATTTATTGTTATACTGACAACAAACGCACTTCTTGGCCCGCACAATACTTTTCAACAAATAGGGGAAACCAAGGCATTTCCTGTAGTACAAATACATCAGGGCATTATTTCAATAAGCCATGCTAAAAGCAGGATGGCAAATGGGGTCAGTCGGTTCACCACTCTGCTTAAGACTGAAATATGTCAACAACTTGAGTGCCATGCACTTTTGTAGTCCTCCATGGTCCTCAGAGAATAGCCGCCTGTAGTGGCTGGTGGTTTAATTAAAATGTCTTGAAATTACTTTGGTGGTCCCTTAAATGTTATTATCACATCAAACTTTTAATTGTCTAAAACTTTTGTCTAATACCAAAATCTGCAAAGTTAATAACACTCCCATCACTCTTAGCTGTTATTGTTTTTAGGGTTAATTAGCTAATGCTCGCAAAAAAGCATTTAGCTCAAGTACATCCTCACAGAGCTGCAGATTCTAAGACTATAATAAAGCATTCTCACTGCAGCCCTAATTTTTTGTCACACTGCACAGACACCTCGTAATTACAGGAGTTTCTTTTACATTTGTATTATATACAAGTACATTTAAGATGACAAGCAGTATAAAAGCAGGGTTCTCTCCAGGTGTGTGACGCATACACAAATTGCAAATGTAATAGTGTGTCTAGTGTGTCAATATTACATAGCCTTAAGTAAACGGGGAAGATACCACTTATCAAAAGCTTTAACAATCCCAATAATATTGCGCCCGGTCAGCTGAAGGCAGCAGAGTGCAAACAGTCGACCAGGTATGGCGTGACAACACGACTATGGAAATGGGTGGAGCCTCTAATGTGTCTTGTGTCCAGAGCAGAGTCCTGCACGGGTCTGATTTTCAAGACCCGCTCCCGCCCCGTACCTGCGACGTGCAATACCGAACCTGCCCCCACCACATATTGCCAATTAGTTCAGCAACCCGACGGCACAAGATCCGCAACCTGACCCGAACCCGCATATATATGAGCAGTGAAAACGTGCAATTATTAACACACGCAGTTGCGTATTTTGTCTTTGGGATGTTGGTTATTTTCTCCATCTAGGATGACACCAAAAGCCTCCCAGACGTTGGATTTCGCTCTTGAGGAAGTGTTATTGAAAATGCTGTATTGTCCGCTAGAGAGCTTCACCTCAGCCATTTCGAATGTGGAGCGCACAGCAGCAGATTGATGCGCTGCAGAGGTTATGATTATGCACGGTCCCGCGGGGGAGAGGTCTGAGGATTTAAACATTAAACTAAATTATTATTATTTTAATATATTTATTATGCAATACCCGCGACCCGACCCGCATCAACTTTGTTTTACCCAGAACCGAACCCGGAAAAAAGCGTTTGAAAAAATACCACCCGCGAATCACCTTTTTTGCGGGTCGACCCGATGCAGGACTCTGGGTCAGGGCCATGCCAAGGGAAGCCAGAGGAGGCTGGCTTCCCTTGCCTCACAATACCACCCGCGGATCACTTTTCACACAAAAAGTCCAGAGTCCCGACACAAACACATAGAACTTCCACAATGCTTATCTGATAGCTTGGGACACTTACCCTCTGTTTACGAGCGTGGTTCCTCCTCTTAAAGAACAGAATCAGCTTCTTCCTCATCACTTGGTTGCTAAAAGAGAACAACACTTAAAATCAGTAAAAATATGATATTACTGTGTTTAGCAGAAAAGGTTGGGGTATTTACCATAAAGCATATGAAGCTGGCTAACACAAAAATAGTATTGTCCCACAAGATACTCCAGCAACAAAACTTCCAGTCAGTACAAAGGGAAGTCTGGGAATTTACTTCCAGGAAGAAAAACCCACTCTTTTTAATAGTACTATTGTAATAAAACCTTAAAGATAGTTATGAATGGATTTATCTCCTTTGACCGACTAAATTCTCTATATTAAAGCTGCTATTAAAAGCTGCAAAAAGTACACGATTAACTAGTAATATACAGAAAATGTATCTGCAACAACTTTGTATAATAAATAATAATAATGGCAGACAGATTAAATATGTAAACTTTGGCTCACAAGAATTGTTATGGTTTTTTTTACAAGTTCTGGACATTTTCAGACTAATTGAGGAGGTAGTTGTCTGATTAATCTTTAATGAAAAGTAGTCCCTTCAAGTAGTACAAGTTTTCCATCTGAAAGTGTTTTAACCGATTGAGCTCGATTTATTTTCCAACACATTTACAAATGGATAATTGACATCACTGGTTTTTTTGCACTGCTGCAGCTACAGCACACTGTGAACTAGGGCTGTGCAATTAATCGTATTTTAATCTCGATTACGAATTTGGCTTGCAACGATATGAAAACAACGTAATCGAAAAAAACGATTATTTTGCTGCATTCCCTTTCTCAATGCTCTCAATTTGTCTTGCGTTATACATCTTACACGTCATATCGTTATATGCATAAGAGTACTGCGTGTAGCAGTATAATTAAACATTACAGGTTGTGAGTGACATTAGTTATCATATTTATATTATATGTTTAGTAGGTTGTGGAAATGCGCTCCAAAATATTTGTTTATCTTCTTTATTTATTATTTTGATATTATTTATTTAAATGTAGATATAAATGTATAATTACATTTTTGTATTGGTTTTTCAGTTGAATTATACTTAAAGGTGGGGTAGGTAAGTTTCAGAAACCGGCTCGAGATACACTTTTTGTTATATTCCATGGAATGCTCTTAACATCCCGATAGCAATGAATATCTTAACTGCTTTGACAAAAAATCCATACAAAAATGTCATCTGTAGAAGCCGTAATACTGTAAAAAGTACAACCAATCCGTTTAGCCGGCCCGGCTAAACGGATTGGCCTACCTGCCTGTCAGCCTTCCATCGGGGCACAAACTTATCTCGTGCCCTCATTGGTCATGTGCGTGTTCGTGTGTGTTGGAGGAGGGGCTCTATAAGGAAGTGGCAGATTTTCTCCGGTTGTGTATTTTTAAATTCTAGCGATCTCGAGCCGGTTTCTCAAACTTACCTACCCCACCTTTAAGGTTCAGGGTAATCAACTGTTAAAATCATACTGTTCAAATTATTATTTTAATTTGTTTTAAAGTTCAATAAATGGATGTTTTCAAAGTCAATGAATAATCGTATTTAATAATCGTGATATCAATATTGACCAGAAATAATCGTGATTATGATTTTTGCCATAATCGCACAGCCCGACTGTGAAATCTTCTGCTGACGCATGATGGGGGAGGTAGGGAGAAAATATTTGGGCCGGCCCTGATAGTGTGTACATTCACAAAGAGGGGTCTTTGTTTAAATGGGTTGCTCTCCTTTTGCAAACTGATAAGACTCTTATCATAAATGGCCTGGCCTTAAACCCCTTAACTAGGAGGGATATCAGTTGCGATAATAGAGTGGTGGCAATCTGGTGACTCAGCAATTAGATAAGAAAGAAATATCAGCCAGGTGTATCATGCTGATGTCCGCACTCTCTCTTCTGCTGAGATGGTCCCTATCCCAAAGCTGACAGATGTTCATGAAATTCATCCGTGGAATTAGATACTCACGTCTTGATGTTGTCATGGTACACCTTTGTGTCTGATGGCTGATTGTAGAGGGGCTAAGAAAGGAACAATCAGACAAGGGAAAGACAGGGGGTTAATCATTAGCCTTTGGGCAAGCAGTAATATCTAACCTGCTACTGAGCTCAGCATAACCGTCTCCTCATGCAAGGACGAAACACATAATCATCTCTTCAAAAACATACCAGCTCAACCTTAGGACCAAAACCTTCCAGGACTTTATGGGCCTCTTCAGCTTTTTTCTAGAAAAAAAAAGAAGAATCATAAATTAGAAGATCTACAATAATGAAGAGAAACTGTAATGTCAGCCAAAAAAAAAACGTTACACTTGGTAAACAATCCATTTTACACTGGATCACTATGTGGGTTGTACTTGTATAAATGTAATACTTCTGTGATGTTACTGGCTACAGCATTAATAGAAGCTTATATTAATCAAGTAGCTACACATGGACAGGCTTTTGATAAATGCTTTTACTATTATTACAGCAATTCAATTTGTCCAGTTAAGTAACTAATCAGGGGTGTAGTATCTAACATAGGACTAAAAGATTCAGGTAAAAGTATAAAGTCAAAATAAACTAAGATTACAATGATAAAAGTGAGCAACTGCAAACAGCTTAGAGAAGCAAGAATTTCACACGGAAATGTGTGCCTGCCGCGGTATAACCAATAGGGTTGGCTAGTGACAGGGACATTTCTTGGATCAGTGAAGACTGACAGCTTTTTCAAGATCATCAGAACAATACTGAATAACTCTTTAGTTTCCCTTGCCATAAGTGTCATCTTCAGACTGAGAAAAACAAACACAGCTGCCAGACGAATGCTGTACATGGTTGGGAGCAGCTTCGCAGCGTGAAGGGTTAATAGCTAACTGAGGAGGAAGGCGTGTCTCAGCGCTTTCCTACCACAACAATGTCTGACAGACACGAACTCCAGTGTCCTCGAAAAAACTCTCACCCACTCATTTCCCTATTGTTTAGCTGAAACACATGCCTGCCTCTGAGCTTTACTTTTAGTTTAATGTAATAACTCATTTAAAAAAAAGAATTGAGGAAATGCACATGTCTGCCAAAATGAAACTGCAGTAAACATGGTTAACTTCTAGAATAATATATAAATCATGCATGAACCTCTGTGCATTCCAACATTATTATTTTTTTATGAAAATGAAAAAAGATTGCTTTGCAAAATGCTGTGTTACAACAAATCTGGGGGGAGTTTCACAAACATTAAAGCTATATCTCATCATGAACCAAACTTTTTATGGAACAAAGTATCCATAGAGACATTCGGTTAACTCCTATATTTAACCAGTCTTTTATTATTATTATTATTATCATTCTTATTTAAAAAAGAATTCTTGATTTTATTTTTGATTGTATTAATCTTGGTGAATCTGTGCTGTCCTGTTTTTCACGCTTACCCTGTTGCTGCTTGTACAACTGAATTTCTCCACGGGGATTAATAAAGGTCCATCTTATCTTATCTTATATTTCCTGCAACTGCTCCAACAATAAAAGCCTCCCACTAGTTTGAATTTAAAAGGGGCTATACTTGTGTTTGTTAGATAGGTTTTTGTGCATGCTAAAATCCCAAAGTTCCCTCCGAAGGGAGTTTCTATAGCATCAGCAGTATCTTGACTAACATCCCCTAGCTGAAAGAAAAATAAGAGTGATACAGAAAACAAAGAAGCACCATAGAGAGAAAATAAATCACCAAACCATAGAAATTCAGTAAGAAGAAAATACATGACTGAGAGCAGAGCAAAGAAGACTTAAAGACACATGTTCAGCCTTCAGTTTAGTGCAAAATAACTTGGTTTTAAGAGAGGAAACTGTCCCATCTTGGCCATGTTCGCCATGGTTATCCCCTGCTGTAAGGAGCTTGGCGCAGCTCTGTACAATTTTAGCTGGTTAACCCTGGCTGTTTGAAAAGCAAAAATAGCTTCTTCTAGCTTTGAATAATCACAGAGATGAGAACAAAATAAATAGCTGCAACACAAACAACGTGGCCATAAAAGTGTTCTTGTGTCATTGATGACTGACCCTGTTTTCATCGTAGATGATCTGGACTATGCTGCGATGCTTGTGCTCCACTGGGGGAGGGGTCGCTGGCCTTTCTGGCTCCATCGGCTTTGCTGCTTCCTCTTCCAGTTGTTGCTAAGAGACGACAAACACATTTTGACCAATAGCACACAAGACAAAATACACAGAAAAATAGAGGCAATAGAGGCCTCTTTTCTTATCATGACCTTAGTCAACATTTTGTATGATTTGTATCTGTATTCCTTTTCACGTGGGAAAAATGAAGGAAAGGAGAGATGCAGCTACACTGATGTGATCTCAGTTTATGTAATATAAGGCCATGCAGGCATTATCAGATGACTTCCTCTCTCTCTCTTGTTCAAGTTTTTTTTTTTAAAGAACTGCAGGTTTGAACTGGTGAGTATTTGGAAGGTCAATGTTTACGAGTTAAAGGTTATGTCAACTACCAGGTTACAGACACGAGATTAAGAGTTCCTGAAATACCTTGAATAAACAAATCAATTCCTAAACGACTTGGGAAAAATGCAGACTGGATAAACTCTCCTAGCAAAGCTCATCTTACATTCCTTTCTAACGAGGTGGAGTTCAGGAGACAAAATATTGCATATAAACAGCCACAAACTGGATTAAACACAAGCTTATCCACACAGAAACATTTTCTTGTGAAGAAATAAGCCTGTAGAAAGTTCAGCACCTTATTTGTACATTGATGTACAGTAAATGATAGGTACAGGATTATTAAGCCATAGATCCTTAAAGGAGCCCAAATGATGAGATAAAAGAATCAGAAGCAGACAAAGTGCAAGCCAAAGCTCTGTGTGCTGACAGTCTGTTAACATGAACACCAGAGGACACAAGGTCCAAAGACTGCTGGAGAAGCATGGAAGCTAGCTGCACATTAAGCCGACAACAACTCCTTATCTTTACAATATAACATTCAAAGAGGGCTGAGCAATATGTAGGAAATCAAATTGTCCAATATCTTTGGAAAAAATACTTGTTGTTGTGATGATAGTTAAGGGTTGTGATGATAGTTAAGGGTTGTGATGATAGTTAAGGGTTGACCATTCACAAGATATTTACTCCGTGAACATTTTATAAACAATTATCAGCAATGCGGATTTATTGAATCATAATAGAACAGTTACAACAGTCTGATGAATTTGGAAAATGACATCACTGTAATGCAGCCTTAAAAACCAAGAGAGGACGACACTCAAAAATCAAAGACAATATCTAGTCTCATATCATAATATCGATATATCGACCAGCCTTAAACTGAACTTGTAACTGGATTGCTAACTTGCAACAGCTGCTGGATAAAAAAAAAGATACAAATGCCAACTAAACACATTCATGTCAATGTAGGTAAAAAATACCTTTGACATACAAATTCAAGTAAATCCTGATATTTTAAATCTAAAGCATAACACAATATATAAAATCAACATGTTTACAGCATTTATTTGTTGTTTTAAAGTACATGAGGATTAACAACTGTTCATTGCCGTTCTTAATTTTTTGTCGAATGAGTTGTTGCCTAATTAAAACAGCAATTGAAATGACTTGTGCAATTTGTTCTAACACCTTACACATGATGTTGAGTCTACCTGCAGAGACAACGGTTTAACAAGGTAACCAACCTGCTTTTTCTTCAGCTTGAAAATCTGCTGCTCCACTTTAGCGATCTCTCGGTCCACACGGTCCATACTCTGGATCAGCTCCTCCTTGGATAGTTTAGAGGGAGAAGCGTCCTGGTCATCCCCCATGTGTAGTGCATGTCCTCCTTGGGAAGTGGACTCTACTTTGGCAGAGAACTGAGAGTCCTGGTGAAAACAACAGGGATAATTGAGTTAGAGTGTAACTACAGCTAAAGATCTGTAGACATTTCTTTTATTCCATCCAGTTCTGCAGATATCAACTGTGAAAGTGAACACACAGTCAGAGAGGGATTGTCCCGAAGAGCCTACATTTTGGTTTTGGCATTTAACTATTGCCTCGTTCCCACTGCATGGTTCTGCTTGACTCAACTCACTTTTGGTACCAGGTCCTTTTATCTATTTGTTTTCCACTGCAGATGGTACCCCCTCACTGTAGGCGCGATTATCCGTTGATAGAAACGCCATGTGAAACTCCTTTGAAATCATCTTCAACGTGACACTTGCATTCTATATCGACATCCAAACAAAGAAAGGTTTGCGTTTTCTTCAATTGTACCACCTAGCGAACAGCGTCCTATTGCAGACAGCCATTTTTTTATTTTATATCTTGGTCGAGTTAATACTATACTATACTAGTACTACTATTTAACATTTCTTTTAGTGGTGGTTTTGTGCAGAATTTCCCACGCGACGCAAACACGATTGTCTCTAGCCAATTATGGCGCATTTCCATTGCAGGGCCTCGCTCGGCTTAGTACGGTATAGTTAGGCCTCGTTAGGACTGGCTCACTTTATGCTGCGTTTCCATTACAGTTTAGTAGTTGGGGCAGTAACTATAGTAACGCAGTGTAGGTGGAGCCGTGACGTCATCTTCAATGTGAACCACAGAAAAACAACATCAGCTGTTAGCTGTTAGCACTCAAGCTCACAGCTCCTCATATCTGTTCAGAAACTAGACAAAAGTTAAACTAGTACAAACCACAGACTGTCTGTGTCATGGCGAATACAGTCGCTGGTTTATTTATGTCTGTATAGGCCGTTGTTGTGAGTGTGGACGGTCGGAGCACATACTGCGTTAGCTTAGCCGATCTCCATTTAGAAAACACGCATTTTAAAAAGGACTTTAAGTCAAAGCATTAATTCATGGTTTTTACTAACCGGTATCAGTATGTTGTTACTTCGGCATCATTTTGAAACGTGTATTACAATTAAATCACGGTCAAATATGTTCATTTTGTTGTAGTTGTAGCCCCCTTGCCAGCGATTCTCTCTCTAGTTTAGCATACTCAGCCCGACTCAGCCTGGTTGTTGGCCCGCTAAGAACCTCGATTTTATGGGGCCAGAAAAACTGTGAAATAGTACCCGCTAGCCGGAACTACGCCAAGTGGAAACGCAACCAAAAACGGGCCGGGCCGGGCACGGCACCGCACGCTTAAACCGCGCTGTAGTGGAAATGCGCCATTAGTGTTCTGAATTGTTTATCTCCCAATTCTATTATTGGCTTAGCTCACTTGGAACCTCGACCCAGTTTTTACCAAAATATTACCAGGTACCATCCACGATTATTTAGGGGAAAACCAAAAAAAAGCAAATCAAGTTGAGAGCTGTTTCATACCATGTAGTGGGCTCGGGCATATTTCTTGTTATTTTTTGACGATATAGACAAGCAAAGAGTCCCTGGAGTGTTTGTTACTGTAAGGGCAAAAGCTTAACATAGACCAAAGGGTCCTTTCTGTTTTGCAGAAGTCGTTGAAGAAGAACAGAGCCCACCTTTTTGACGTCTGCAGAGGTTCTCAGACTGTCCTGTACTGAATGGCCTATGGGCATTAGAATCCCCCCCGGCAGTGGAAGGTGTTCGTGAGATGTGAGCCTCGGCAACAGTCTCCATGCGAGGGCGTTTAGAATCCAAGGCCTCATGCTCAGACTGCGCCGAGTGAAACTGCTGTTCGTAACCATGGCGTCTCTCTGGAGGCCTGCAAGTAAACAATACATATTCAAATAATATCAGAAGCTAGATCTGGTTGTGCAGATGAATGTTTCCCTAACTGTAATCTTGAGAGTGTGCTGAAGGAAAAAACAACACTAATACAGAGTGTTGGGGCGACTGTAGCTCCGGTGGTAGAACAGTCATCCACCAACATTTAGATGTGTCCTTGGGCAAGATACATAACACCAAATTGTGTCAATATGTGTGAATGTCTGCCTGAACAGGTTGCACCTTGTACGGCTGCCTCTGTATGAATGTGTTTGAATGCAATATATGTACCCTTATATAACAAATGTAAAGCCTTACCTTTCAGTTCCAGGGTGGAATTCAGACAATAACGATGGTCTCCTTCGACCCTGAGCATCTTGCATGTGAGTCCGATAGTCTGGGATGGAGAAATCCTGAAAGCAAGAGATACACACAAAAACACATATTTAAGCAAATCAAACAAGGTCACAAAATACCGGTCTAAACTAGAGCCCACTCTGCTCTGATTGCTTAGCTAGCCAGCTCTATTGTCATTTGTCAACCGCTTAGAGACATCCTGCCTCACATACAATGTGTTTCAGCGCTAGCCAATAGAAGCGCAAGTGTTATGTAGTGATGTCACTATGTTACGAAAGTAAACAAAGGAGTCCAATCAAGGCATATCAGGCGGGGAGAGTGTGTTGGAGAGACTTTTCATCCTTTGCAGTCCATTTACATGCACAAAACCTATACAACACACTACAGGAAAGGTTATGTAATTATAGTAATTATGAGTCCCTCCTGCAAAGCTGCAACTATAACAAAGCACTTTGCAGATAAAGCATCCGAATCATTATGACAGATAGACGAATCCTGTCGTCACCGGGCAACACATCTGTCTTATGCAACAGATACACTCCAGTTTTCATCAATACAGCCGTCTACAGTGGCTCTTACACATAGGAACGGTGACCTGAAGGATCATTTGTAGCATAAAGTGTTTTGTTTTTCTCTTAAGTAACTACATCGGTGGCCTGCGGCTTTAATGCACTCACCATTTAATTAAACGTCCCTAGCTCAAGTCCTGCCGAGGACCTTTGTTGCATTCCCACCACCCGCTTCTCTCTCCCTCTTCATTTCCTGTATGCTCTCTGCTGTACTCAATCTAATAAAAAGGCAAAAAGTCTAAATGGACTATTTGAGCATTTTACCAGTCAACAACAGCAGCTCTGAGTGTACCATGAAAGACATAATGTGAGCATTGTGACTTCTTAGTGCTTAATATTCTAAATGTATTTGTAGTGTTTAGCCCTGAATGTAAAAAGAAGAAAAAAAAGGTTCTCAAGATTATCAGCACTGGAGGAAATGTAGAATAATAACAGAACAAGAAGCAAGGCAAATCTTTGCCTCATTAGTCAAAGCACAATGAAGTTACTGGAACCACTATCAGGTTAACTAAAATAATTTGTTGATGTCAAGAAAATGATTAAAAACCTTAGTAAATAGTAAAGCTTTGATCCCAAAAAAAAAAAGGATTGGGTAAAGAAGACATAAATGTTATCAGGTCCAAACAAACCTGAACAAGCAATTGCAGTTGCAGAAACATTTCATATCAGTTTTGTCCCAGATGGAAGCAAACAATCCAAATGCCCAGAAATGTCCTGCAGACAGTTTTCTGTGAAGTTAGCTTCTAAGAAGTATTTCATTCCAAAATGGATGACAAACATCATCCACTATTCACTACAGTCAACTCAACATGTGACTGATGTGAGCTGCATAATTATGATAAGAATATCCCAAATATTTGTTGAGTATTTAGACGATGATCATTGCGATTTGTTTACCTTAATATCATTTTAACATGACAAAAAACTGAATTATGTAAGAATTAAAGGTTATGTAAGAATTAAAGGTTCTTCCTCATAAGAAAATAGAGTCTTACAGATTTTCAAATATCAATAAAACCAGAATCAATAAATAATATTACACGGATAATAGTGTGACTACAGCAAGAAAGTCATAGAACATTGCGGATGCATTTGAATCAGTCAATGCTTTGAATATGGCCCAATATTGCATCTACTTATTTGGCTCGGGGGGCAATTACAGTGGTGTGGTCCTTAGACCCTCACAAGGAAAAACTCAAAGAAATCCCACTATTGACTGTGAATAAAAAATGGAGGAGCAACGGAGGAGGGATCCCTCTCCCAGGACAAACAGACATGCAACATTTGGTTTTGGCAAGCCTGAAACAGCGGAGGTCCAAGACGAGAAGGAGATTAACCACCTCCGATTTTAATGCGAAGCGACAGAGATAGAACAAACAGGAACTACGCACAGCTCTCTTCCCTTCAGCAGTCAGAACTGCTGACAATGAACCCCACGCTGTCCCATACTGCCTAGTTGTTGTCGTGGTGCTGTGCTGAAGCGCAATTCTGTATTTATTCCTATTTATACATTTCCCATCTATTTACCTTTATTTTTGTATCATTTATTTTGTACATACTTCTGATAATTGTGTATGTAACTGACTGTTTTGCACTCTGGTTAGACCCTCCTTACATTTCGTTACACTGTGCTTGCATTTTTGTAATGACAATAAAGTAATCTAATCATATAAGCCACGGAGAGGTCAGTGGACATGTTTTTTTATATGCAGCCCAAAGGCTTTGTTCGGCTCTAACTTCCGCCGTGACGCCCCAAAACATGCTCATAGACGTAATCAAATGAACTCTAATCAGGTTAGTTATTATGGCAGTATACGCCGTGAAGTTGTCTGCGGCCTGCCAGAAGAAGAAAGAAGAAGAAGAAGAAGAAGAAGAAGAAGAAGAAGAAGAAAGAAGAAGAAGAAGAAGAAGTGAAGAAGCCTAATAAGAAGACAGCAAGAGACCCAGAATAAGTGAAGCGACCGAATAAGTAAGAATAATAAGAATGACGCATAAGAATAAGAAGAATAATGAATAAGAAAAGAAAATACCTAAGACAGAATAATGACCGAATAAGACAGAAGAAGAAGATCCGAAGAGTCTTTATTCTTATGAACTAAGTACGGCAAAGTACTTGAAAGTGAAAGCGCCTACCATCAACTAAACGCATTGTCTGTAATTAAATCCTGAGCCAGATATATTCGCAGGAACCTACAGTAGAAATGTAGCTCTTAGCAGCCATACTGCTAATTTTGCAATTATAATATTGGTATAATTAGTATGTTTTTGAGTTGGACTTGATATTCTCATGAAGGGCTGCAACGATTCCGAAAAATTAGCTAGTTGCGATTAGTTTAAAAACGAATATTTAGGATTGCGAATTGATTCGCAATATTAAAGAAGGAATTATCATTTTATTTTATTTAAAAATATGATCAAATGATCACGGTGTGGTAGTATTTGTGCCAAACAAGCATTTATGTTTCGTCTGTAAGCTTTTCACATTGTTGTACTTATTGTGTATTAGATATTGAACTAGACCATATTGTAATTGTAATAACATTTGGGATACATTCTAACCCTACACTTCGCTCAATATAGAGAAAAAAGAAAACTCAATTCAGATGTAGGAATCCAAGATGACGCTGTGTGTCACTCACTTCTTTAGACATACAAACTATTACTCACAGCAGTGAATTTACATATTAGCTTCCAATGACTCGGAGTAAAGTCAACGTGTAAAAGCCTTCAGTGTTGAGCGTTAGAGCCCAGTTATGATAAGACAAACTCATCAGTTGTCTCAAATACAAGAATGTAGAAGGAAGTTATTTTACCTGCTGGTGGCGCGAGCCGGTGAAGGAGTACTGGACAAGAATGTGCTGGGTATCGGACCCTGCTCGTTGCCGAAGCTCCCCTGGGTGGGGGGTAGCCCGAGCTGCTGGACATCCTGGCTCAGTGCTAGCTGCTGCTGCTGATTTCAGAGACACTAGCTAGACCATGTTTGGAGAAACAAACCACCTGCAGCAAGACAAAAGCATCGCATTTATTATTTGAAAGTCACCTTTAAGACAGTAAGATTAATACTGCAGGTCGCCGTTTTAATTGAGTTAATATATATTTTCTAGGACAGCACTACAAGCAATCAATGCGGACAATGCTAACACACAGCAGTGTTGTAGTCAAGTCACCAATTCACGAGTCCAAGTCACTCTCGAGTCACCACTCTTCGAGTCCGAGTCACCTAGGGAGAGTCATGGTCGAGTCCGAGTACAAGTCCCGAGTCCACCCAAGGAGTGTCCGAGTCGAGTCCGAGTACAAGTCCGAGTCACCCAAGGAGTGTCCGAGTCGAGTCCGAGTCATCATTACCTGTGTTCGAGTCCGAGTCCAAGTCCCGAGTCACCTAAGAAGAGTCCAAGTCAGAGTCACAAGTCTTCATGTATTAATGTATGTGTTGAAATGTAGCTGCTCCTCTACATTGCTTTTATCCTGTCATGTTATACTAATCTGTCCATTGAACTGCTGTGAAGCGAGTTTGGCTACAATTCTTGTAATAGGTGCTATACAAATATAAAGCTTATTATTACTAATATTATTATTATTGTAAATGAACCTTATATGTCTAACTATATTAAAATGAGTTACCTTTTAGAGAAGTGATTATATTTGTATGCCAATATTTTCCTATGGCAAGTTTTCATTTTGCGCTGCTCTCTTTCCAATGTGGAGGCAGAATGTGTGAAAGCATACAGCACGATGCGGGGTGTGTCTCTAGACATCTTTAGACGGAATAGCGGGGCCAGTACTTGAACTCTCCTCGCAGGTGCACACGCCAGGATAGGGACATCAGACTCCAGAGAAACTTGCTCGAGCCCGAGTCCAAGTCGGAGCATCAATGTACAAGTGGAGTCCGAATCATCGTTTGGGGGGGGGAATTCCACGAGTTCCCGAGACCAAGTCAGCGTACGCTCGAGTAGTCCATCTCTGACCACACCAGTATTCATTTATTTGTATTAGACTCACAATACCTGACCCCAGGTGTCAATATTGAGGCCCAGAGTGATATTATGGGTGTAGTAATGACTTTTATGAACAAAGGGAAGCAGTCGTGATGACCTTGTATCCAATAAAACTATCTTATTCCCCATCCCAGAACATGACAACGAGGAGGCTGTTCCCTTCCATGATAATACATTTCAGAAAGTCCAGACGCTTCTTGAAAATCTGAATGAGGAACACTCTTAGAAAAATAATTTGGCAACTTAGATTTAAAACTATGTTAGAGAAAAAAGATTGGATAGTATTAATATAAACTAGTGGTGCACGATAATTATCGGCCCGATAATAGGAATTATGACGTCATCCCGATAAACCCGATAAAAGTATTAATAGCCCCGATAATATAAAATATATTTTTTGGGTAAAAATAAATAAAAAAACACTGCGGTGTGGGTGGATTGGGATGAGGGGCGCTTGTTTTTTCACTCGGCTCCTCCCGTTTTGCCAGTACTGTGGTATTAGTGGTTTAGGAAGAGGGGAGTTCTTCAGAAATCCAGCGCTCCCTACTCATGCCTGGCTGTGACGTAAATGGTGTGCGGCCGTGAAGCCAGGACAGTAAACAAACATGTCGTCGGTAGTATGGGACTATTTCAAAGTTTCAGAGTTAGATAGTTCGCTTGCTATTTGTATTAACAAATGCAATGCAGAAGTTCCACGAGGAGGGAAAAAGGCAACGAGCTATAATACTTCCAACCTGATTAGTCGCCTGAAACATCGCCATCGCTACGATGGTGTGTTCAAAGCGTACGAAGACGCCTGTGCTGCTAAACTAGCGCGAATCCAAAGCCAGCTGCAAAGGCATCGGGGCTTTTACCTATCGACGAGGCTTTTGGAAAAAGGCAAGAACCATTATTTTGGAAAATAAATATGGTCACTTTGAAGAGTCCAAAACTGTTCTTGGCTTTGTTTTGTTCATAGTAGTAATGCTCATGTCATTTGCTCACTACTAGTCTTTTTTTTACCACCAGGTGTGCAAAAACTACAGGTACATTTAATATATATATATATATATAGGCTATTATATTATTATCGGTTATCGGTATCGGTCTTGAGAAGCAGGAAGTTATCGGTATCGGTTTCAAAAAACCAATATCGTGCATCCCTAATATAAACTTGTGCGTTTATTTATAGTATGTGGTGTTGCTCTAGTGCAGGGGTGGGGAAACTTTTTTCTCTCAAGGGCCATTTCAATTTTTTCACCATCCTCCGAGGGCCGTACAAATTATTGACCTCTGCTTAAAAATCACAGCCCATTCATTTGGCCTTTCTTTCATGCTGTGCAAAGAAAAGCAACTTCTTAATCCAGATATCTTACCATGACTCGTGCATGCATGCACGAGCACGGTGTGGTATGACCACCAAACAGAAAGATATGGACACAAGATGTGGGCAAATGTACTTAGTTTCCTATCCATAGTGGACATGTTTTAAGTGGGGGGGGGACCTAACCTGCTCAAGGGGGGTCCGGGGGGCATGCTCCCCCAGGAAGATTTTTTCTTAAATATTGAAGTTGAAAGCATCAATCTGGTGCACTTTGAGAGCAAAATGAAGAGATCTATGGATACATCTCTCAACACCCAGATGAAACAGAACTGTAAGCAGATTTACTTTTTCTTTATGGATATTTTACAAATCACTCTCCTTTCAAACTGTATTCTTGTTTATTAATAACAACTTTTTTTGTCATATTGTATTTTATACCTGTTTACTTTATTCTCTTGTTTTTTGATAACTATAATGATCATATAAAGATGTTCCTTTACCCTCACTGGTTGGAGAAAAAGCTTCGCATATTCGTTAGCATAGCTAGCTAACCAGATTGCTAATAACAACAAAGTTATTGACTGTATGATCTGTATGTCGGATGTTTTTATTCTAGGGTTGCAAGATTTAGAGCATGGCCATCATGCCAAGACATTATGATGCTAACTTGGGATGAAAGCCACTGGGCTTACAACTAAGACACAGCCACGCAAAAACTGCAGCATGTGTACGGCTCCTTATGGGTACTGCAATTGTTGAAGTCCGGAGCGGCGTTCTGGTGCTCTCCGTCAGAACTACACACCCCTGTCAGACGAGACATATACCACGTGATGACACGTTAGGCTTGTGTTGTGTTCAAGGACCATGACCGTTGTCAGGAAAAACAGGCACTCGCTTGTTTAATTATTTTGCAGTCTAGATTTCTTTAATTTTTTTCTTTTTTGCGTGTGTTTATAAATTACCTTGAGGGCCACACCAATGCTCTCGCGGGGCCGTATACGGTTTCCCCACCCCTGCTCTAGTGTCACAGAAAGCAATGAGTGTGCTCAAGTTAGTATGCACTATCATGTCACCAATCTTACTTTGGAGCATGCTCTTAAATAAGTGCAGTCCAGCATGACTTTCAAAAACATTATTGTGCTTCCATGCAGGCGAATATAAAGCACTGCCCTGATCATCGTTCTTGTTGCCAGTGTAGGTAATACGCTTAGAATCTTATCCAAAAATACACCTTGCATGGGCGGTAACCTAAATCAAGGTTTAAAAACCAAAAGTGCAAGGATGATCTTGGAACAACTTGTACACTCTGGGTTGTGCAGCTGCAGCCGTGGAAAACACCAAAACAGTATTTATGTGGGTGGACAGCGGCCTGTTCTTCGAAAACGGATGACGATGTGAACTTCATTTGACTGCTTAAGTTGTTTTCAGCCTTGATTCTTTGTTCTTTAGATCTGATTAAATTAAATGTTAAGCACTCGTTTAATTATTAAGCTCAAACAGAATGAGGATTATTTATAGGAGTCATATTATTACCTCAGTGCATCAAAAGTTCAGAACTTCCCTTAATAACCTTAATTAAATGGGGCTTTCACACCAACGCGGTTCTAGGGCACGTTCGGAGCTGGAACGATATATGTTACAAACAAATACATTTGACTGGAATTAGTTACTTCAAATGTTTGCAATTATAACAAAAAACTGTAGGATAAAAAAAAGGCCATCTAGAAATATGTACTTGCATTATCAAACCAAGTAGAAATGTAGCCAATCATGAGCAGGCTCAAAAAATACATTAAAATTAAGTTTGTTAAATAATAAGTATGACTAAAATGTGTACAGCCTTAATTAGTCAGATTTTAATTCACTTCTGATGTGCAGCTGTAAAGGATGCGGTCTCTATCCTTACACGTCATGCTAGTCAATCATATGAGCGGAGATCATGCTGTTAACTTTCCATTCATTCTGAATAACATCTCATTATTAATAGATATTTGTATCCAGGATTAACAAATAAATCCTCCACTCACATTTAAACAAACATGTTTGAATGGAAATTATGATGTCTATTTTAGCTGTGCAAAGTTACGTTTGCTCCACCAGTTAAGCAAATTGTAAGACTGAGCAGAGTCAGTAAGCCTTTTCACACGGTCTCATTATATACAGGCAACAAGCCTATGCCTCGAATATACACACAGGATATTTCTGCGTCACTGGATTTTTCTTTTTGGATCTTGTTGTCCCTTCTTCAAGGGATCCTACAAATGAATCCGTGTTCTGCTGTCTCTAGCTTTTTTATTCTAGGGTTGCAATATTTAGAGCATGGCCATCATGCCAAGACATTATGATGCTAACTTGGGATGAAAAAGCTACAACCATTGCCACCATAACCGGGGTGGGAAGCTGTTATTTTATTTCAATCCGCAGGCCACATACTTTGGTGGGTCCCATAATTTGAGATTCACTTTCACTATTTCAGAAAGGATACTAAAAATATCCTTAGTGTCTTGTGAAAAACACTGGTCACAGTGTATGTTTTAGTTTGTCATAAACTTTGTAAAAAATCACATAACTGTGTATAACACATTCAACACCATGAAATAAATAGCCAATGTTGTTATGTCCTATATTTTCTACACAAAAGGAATAGCAGACCAGTCATGAATGCAGTTCTAAAATGTATGTGAGGCTTCACTTTTTGGCTTTGTGCCAAACAATAAGGAAGAGAAAATTCTTTTGAGCATTTTGTCAAATTTGAGAGTCATACATTTCAAAATGTGAGGAGCAATTAGAAATATCAAAACTCTTGAAAGATCACCCACTAGCAATACACTATTAAAACCACAAACATAGTTTAAGGCTGTAACTGAAATGTACTGTTTTGTTTAAATGTATTTACTCCTTCGGAATTGTGTCTAACCTGATTGATGCTGATATATGAACAAAATAACTAGCCTATCCATTACAATTGAAAAGATTACCGAATGAAATTGAATATATGAAAAACTTAACTGATGAAAAACTGAACTTGTGTTGACCAAATATTGAACAGTATGGCTGACAATTAAAAAACAGGAAACCAAATGTTCTGCACTAAGTGTCATCTTACAAATGAGGCCTGGCTCTTTTACAAACACAGCATTTGTTTGTGTGCTCCCAATTAACATACAAAAACAATACCTCATGGGTTCAAGCCCATCACATTATCCTCCTTATTAAATCCCCCAACATCTTATTTATATACAAAGCAGGTGATTGAGCAGTTTAATATGCGTTTGCTTACTTTCAAAATCAGCTGTTGCAGTCATGGTAACTATGGACTATCCATATCCTGTTTCTCAGTCTTTAACCCTGCTATTGTAACAACTTGGATAAATAAATCCATAATGTGAATCATGTAATGGACCTTTTTTCAAATTACAGATGTAGCTTCTGTTCATATCTTTAGAAATGGAGCATTACGTCTACAGTATTTAATTCTGGGAGTTCCTCGACATCTGTCATTTTAAACCGTTTTTAATTTCTTTGTCCCCAAGTGGTTTAAGGCATTTGGAGAGTAGAGCCATGCAGTTTCCTGTTATAAAATGACGTTATGCTTTTGTTGTTTCACGGTGAAGTTCTTGGTACAGTTAATTTTAGAACGCATTTCCAATGGTCTCTGGTCATTTCAATTGCAAAGCTAGCAGCCATGTTGAACGCCATGCCCTCATACACGGCCTGGGAGTGAGAAATACTGTTGCTGTGTGTTGTTATTGTTGGCTGTTAACACCATACTGTCATATAAACGCAATAGGATTTTGTAGCTTATCTTGGGGGATGGGTCCGTTTCCACAACATAGGGCTTTTCCGGAAATGCACCAAAAACACGTACAATAATAAACGTCCGCCTAAGCGTATTATGTTCCTTAAACACTTCAGTGCATTAGCCCTGCGTCTAAGATGTTATTGTTGTTGTCGCTAGCTAGCTAACTTAGCCTGAATTTCACCTTTGAATTCCAAACCACGTCGCCATCTTGCAAGGCAGATTTTCATCGTAGACCGGGGACTTAAATTGCCTGCTTATTAGGCATGTTGCTTCACTGCATATTAGATATTTGTACTCACCTCATATTTAGAAAATATATCGGTGTGAGATAAATGTATCCCTGGGCAGAAATATGTGTAAATTGTTGATTGTAAATCCGCGGGTTGTGAGCTGTGGACGACTGGGCAGACTGAAGGCTGCGCCGCATTTGTCGGTCGATGTCCTGACAGGGTAATATAAATTGCCTATACTCGGTTAGATCCACAGCTTTCTGGAATTCTCTAACACAGTTGTGTGAACAGTAAACATATATATTTTTTTCTTTACATAGTAAGCGGACTATTATCTGATTCTCTTAATAAATACTTTACATTTGACTCTTTAGTTTTTATATACCTGTAAGGATTATGCGGTGTAACAGCTAAATCGTCCCCTCAAACAGAGTAACGTTCCTGGTGTTTTTCACTTTTCAAAAATACACATTTTGCTTAATTTATCTCATTTGACTACAAACGTTCAATGTCCCGTTTACTCAAATATGCCAGAAAAGTATTATGTGTCATAGTTATTTATTCGTTATCCTAAGAAGTTTATAATCAAATGAACCGAGAAAGTGATAGTGACTCCGAAGGAGTGAAACACATTATTGTGTGGCTAAAAGTGAGCAGCTATTGCTTTGTTGCAATTAGTTAAGACCTATGGTTAAGACGCTTCCTGCATTATCTAAAGATGGGGTGACGTTAAATAAAGCAAACCTTCCGCTTTTAGGCTGTTGTTTTTATACACGTGGAACCATTAGTACGTTAGGCTTTTGTCTGTACACGGATTGTTTACGGTAACGGTCAAAATAATGAGTGTTTACCCGGCTGTCTTTATAGTTTTATCCTATTTGGTTTGGATAAAATGCATTTACTATCGACATCGAAGCTCTTTAGTTAAGTCGTTGAATCATTTTATGAACGTGTTAACAAGCAGAGACACAGTCGGCGCAGACATCAGAGCTCTGGTTGTGACTGCGCATCCGGATGATGAATGTATGTTCTTCGCGCCAACGATTATACGTCTCGTTGAGTTAAAAGCCAGCGTTCATTTGCTGTGTTTATCCGAAGGTATGGTTTCACTACACTATTGTATCACAATGAGCTTTATGACATCATTATAAAGTTATGGAGGAATGCTAATATAGCCTCAGGATAGCTGCTAACAAATGGAAGCTAGTTTTAATCACGTGCTTTTACTCATTTGAGTTAAATAGATAATAGTTTGTTAAACATAAATGTTAAATTGAATGTGAAGGATATGGAAATGGCAGCTTCTGGATTTTTTTTGTACCATATTATTCGTCATTGAATTCTAAAATACACCTGAAAATAATTTCTATTCAAGTCCTTACTATGTTGTATTCACATAATAAAACCTTATACATTCAAGAACTTGTGATTTTGAGTGAATTAATAATTCCCTCAATACTGTAAAATAAAGAAAGCCAGTCTTGGTGTTCACTGAACATACATCTAATAAGGCCAACAGATCATACATTTGTACAGTTACTAGCTTTTTCAGGAAAAGCATAACACATTTGGTGTTGATTATATTAAAAAAAAATCAACAAGGGTTTCTGGAGTGAAATAAAGGCAACTCACTTCAAAAAACTTATTTTATAAATGATGATACATAGAAGCATTAGGGTACATGTGTATATTTCATTCAGATCGAACTTAACTGGTGTTAGAGGACCAGCATACAGCTAAAGAACATATGACATTGTAAAATGTGTTACATAGACATAATTATGTTAGCCATTATGGAGCATCAATAGCCTAATTTGTCCTCCAAATATTGTACAGGAAACTACTACAATCAAGGAGCTCAGCGTAAACAAGAACTTCTCAACAGCTGTGCAGTGTTGGGGATACCAGACTCCAGAATCCACATAATAGACCATAAGTAAGCAAACCTATGCACCAACATACAACACAACGTTTTTACAAGTAAAAACATTTTCTTATGTTTTCCTTTCAATGTTGAGAAAACTGAGTTTGAGTTAACTTGTTAAATAAATATGTGTCATAAACATCGTACTCTTGATCGTACTGTTAATTGGTGTCAGCCCTCAATGGTTTAAATCTGAAGCTAATTGTTGGCTAAAAAAATGACATAGGAATATATTAATATATATCTGCTGCCCTTAATTCAGGAGTCAGGTCTCAGCATGTCTGCCTGTTGGGAGCCCATCAGCCCCCTCCCACCAAAAGAAGAAATCGCAACCATCCATTCTCACCACAACAGAGCCGATCTAGCCTGTGGCCTTATGTATAACTGCCTATGTGTCAAAGGAAATAAATGAGAATGCCCCAGGGACGGTGATCGGTCTTCCCTGTGGGACACAGAGCCCTCTAAGAAGCTTTTAAATTCCAAAGTGACATCAATCTATCTATTAAAATGCCCCATACTTTAAAATATAGTAAAGCAATTTTTGAAATTGTAATTATAGCAAATGCAATCCATTTTTTGAGTTTATGTTTTTTTAATCAATTGAGTAAAAAGGATTAACACATTTACTTTTGGGAAGTAATTGTCTATTTACTTAATTGTACTTTTCTCCTTTTCATTACTGAATTAAAGAATTTAGTGGTGCTCAAATCCAATCTGTCTTTAATTATTTAGCCGTTGACAGGTAGATTATATTAGTGGAAAACTTTGGTAATTTTTGTTTGTATTGTGGGTTACATACCAAAGTGTTTCTTGTGCTGGCAAACTTTTGAGCATATCTGCGTGTCAGTTGTAGACTATGGAATGAAAGGGGATTTTCCAACAGTTTTCTTAGAAACTAGTTGTCCATTCCAGGAACTTAACAGTTCAGAAAATAAATTATAACTTTAGTGTGATAGCTCTCATTCATCTCCGAGTACTAAAATAAATGAGAGGAAGTCAGACAACAACAAAAAAAGAATGTCATGGATGACGTACAGAAACAGCTTTGGTTAGTATGGCGGGGTTGTAAACTCCTCTAAGTTAAAACAGATTTCACTCACAGCCACAGTGGTTTTACATTCAAGCAGAAATCGAAGCCAGGACTACTTGTTGGCCAAATTATTCGAGGAACTCGTTATTCTTCATGTTTCTTTTTTGTTGTGCTGTTGATGCAGCTGTAAGACTTCCAGTCTCCTGGCTGTGGCTGTGGCTATTGGCAAGGTCAAGTTACTGAGAAAGAAGTGGTAAAGGTGATGTTGAAGAGGGGGAGTTTTTTCCTGTGGAACAACCCTGCAGCTTCCCCTGAAATGTTTTGAGTTTCTAAGAATCTCGGGGCCGCCCACATTTCAGTCTCTACACGTTGGTGCAACAAGAGAGAGCTGCATGAACTCAAGCACTAACCTGGAGCTTACAGCAGTATTCTGGCAGCCTGCCCAGGTTGTCTGCTCTAGAGAACATTTTGTGTGTGTGTGTGTGTGTGTGTGTGTGTGTGTGTGTGTGTGTGTGTGTGTGTGTGTGTGTGTGTGTGTGTGTTTGTGTGTGTGTGTGTGTGTGTGGTGTGTGTGTGTGTGTGGTGTGTGTGTGTGTGTGTGTGTGTGTGTGTGTGTGTGTGTGTGTGTGTGTGTGTGTGTGTGTGTGTGTGGTATTTTAAATGCAGTTTTATAATCCTGTGCACACAGAGCATCACTGAACTTTGATCTTAGTGCTGTCTGCACTTCTGCTGAACTGGAGAGTAGCCCATTTTCCCTTTCTGTGTATTCTGCTGTTTGCTCAAAACACAAACCTTATCAGCACATTGAGAGCCCCACTCTCTCCCAAACAAGCTCTGTCTCCATCTCTCTCTCTCTCTGCTCCCCCACTCTTTTCCAGCACCCCTCCTCCTCCTTCTCCTCCTCTTGTCCGTCTGCTGGAGCCAACTGCCAAGGACTGTGGGATACATTTTGGCCATGCTCTGAGCACAGCTAATGTAGGTCATTCCAAGCTGTTTTTCCCTTTATGTGTCTGCATATTGAGAGCCACACTTTGGCTTTGCTCCTAAGCTTCTCTGCCAAAGTATAGTTCATCCATGACTTTACCTCTCCCTGCTTTTTACGCTCGTCATTTTAAACAAAAAGAAAGAAAAACATGTTGCGCAAAAGTTGGTGACCTTTCCCTTTTTTCATATTTACACAATCAGAAAAAAGCTGCACAATTTCAATATAATCCCAAGCCCTTTGCATTTTAACAATGTATTGGAGTTATACTAAGATGATTGGAGGTTTGATTATGCTAATTAACAGTAGTTGAAGTAACAATTTCAAGACTGACCTCTATTGTTTTAAAGCTCCTAGCCCCTTAGTTCAAGACATAATATTTGTATGTAATGCTATAAAGAAAAATCTAGAGAAGCTCCTCAGTGTATGTGTCATTTAAAAATATTTGCATTTCCCATTTATGCCAAGCTAGTTATTATGTTGTTGTAATGCGAACACAAACCAGGAAGGTGCACCTTTTGTCAGCATCTACTTGTCACTGCCGATTTAGTTGGACTAGGTTCAAATGTTGTTACAGTTTTGAATCAAATCCATCTCATTGAGTCAATTAATTTCAAATGATGTCTTGGTTAAAACTAAATGGTTACCCAACGAGTATTTGACCTCTATGGGCTCTTTTTCTATGAAGGGGGTTTTGTTTTTTTATGCACAAGGATGCATGGAACCCACATTCCTGACTATGGATTCACATTATTCCACTGATCCAGTTGCTGTAACACGGCAAAGTACGCAGCAATGTACCATCAAAATATGTGCATTAGTAAACTGAAAGCATGTCAACATGGATGTAACAATGCAATATTTAATATTATTAAAAATACACTAATTGTAATTATCCTCATGCAAATGATGTGGCATCTAGATATTATTAAACTTGGTCAAACTGTATTAAACATTTGCAAAAAACTAGTACCAGACCTAATGCATACTAATACGTATTTTTTTGCAGTATTGACCGTCTCATGTCATGCATCAGGGAAGTGTGTGCTGGGTCCACTGGAGTTTTGTCTTCAAGCTAAAGTCTCAACTTCACACAGTGTAGGTTTATGTTTCATAACGAACAAACTGAGTGAGACCTGCTTCCTCACAACTAAAGCCTATGCTATGGAATAACAGGAATAACACGTGAATTCTGCTTTAAAATAGGATTTTCCCTTTAATGCTTACTGAATAGGACAGCTGTGTAGACAGTATCTGGGGCCCCAGTGCATGTTGGGGCCTTTGTGATCAAGCTGGATCTGAGCACGCTCTGCTGCCTCTCCACTTGCACTGGCCTGACCTCTGTCTACTCCCTGGACTCAATTATAGCTGCTCACTGCACACATCCAACCACCTCGACGCTTCGTTACATTATCAACCAGACTGAACCAACTCTATAACAAACATCACATTTATTTAAATTCCTCTACTTATATCGCTTTTACTTAGAAAGTTAGAAAGATATTTACTGAGATATTATCACAGACTTTAAAATGTCTTTTTTTAATGTATGTTAATCTTTTTTTGGATGTAAACAAAGACATAAGCATTACGTTTGTGGAAAGGAAAGCCGTATTGACTTCAGTAACACCGTACCCCCATACAAGGTTTAAATATTCATCGATCGTGGTAAAAATAGCTGTAGCTAATTTAAAGGCACACGGCAGAGTGCAGTAAATAGTGGTGTGATGTTCCAGCCTGGCCACTGACCTGTGGCTGTGCTTTTATCCCAGATACATTTGTCCCCAGCACACACTGGCTTTCTGAATAGTCAAACAGTTGCTTAACTCAATCCTGCTGCCGGCAACACACATGACATTTTGTCACATTAGCTTTCTCTTTCTATCAACAACCTCTCTTTCTAAACACTACTTACATAATTAGTCAGTTTATTACCTCAAAAAAACCCTGGACGATAAATGCCTCTGAATGATTGTGTAACAAAGTGTGTCTATTGGTGTTGCTGTATTAACTGCCTCATTACAGAGTGAGTTTGTGGGTGCATTGTCAGTTTGTAGTGGCATCACAGCGGTTCCCAGCAGGACATTATCTGACTGTGTGGATAGAAGCCTGGCAGTTTCGCAGGCCTTTGGTCCATGTGACCAGACTAACCAAGCCCTCTTTCACACACACGCACGCACGCACACACACCTACTGAATCCGCCTTACTCGGCCAAAGTTCTACCACTACATACAGATGCCTGCAAGCAATTACACATCCACATGCAACGCTACAAAAGCGGAGCAGGGGAGGTTACTTTAGGACATGTTGCACTGTTGCCATGGCGAGGCTGACTCTGCCTGCATCCTGCATGAGAAAGGTCAGGTGTCTTTTGTTCATTTTTCATCCCACCCCTCTCCATGCAGGCTTGTGCTTTGCTAAATGCCTCAGATAATAAATGAATAAATGCACTAGAGAGAATATAGGGCAACATTAAGAAATGCATGAGTGTGGCCAAGCTGTGAACTCGGAATGGTATTTTACGATTCATACACTTTTGTCAAATACCTTTTATTACATTAGGGGCCTTGAACATTTTAGAGAAGTTTGAATCAATTTCCCTGTACCATCCCAAACAATCATTATGATATGTCACAGCAGTGCATTCACTCGATGACGGACAGTTTTAAACTATCTCTGAACCCCCGACCCGCCCCTCCTCCTACCCCTGCTCCCCATGACATAGCCTCCCCCCCAACCCTCCACCTCTTTACACCGTAGCCTGACCCTCACATCACTGGCCACCAATAGATCAGTGCTCTAATCCATCACTTCCCCCTACCAGCCCAACTGTCCCGGCTCATTGTTAGCAACGGAGGGGAGGGAAGAAACTATTTATGACCCCCCCCCCACACCTACCCCCACTTTAAAAAACGTACATATACATGCACTGTCACACCATCCATGTGCCACCCCATGTGAGGATGTTATAGGGCTTCTCGATTATGGCAAAAATCATAATCTCGATTATTTGGGTCAATAATTGATATCACGATTATTAAAAACGATTATCCATTTACTTTGAAAACATTCATTTATTGAAAAAAAAATTGAACAGTATGTTTTTAACAGTTCATTACCTTGAAATGTAAGTATAATTCAACTGAAAAACAAATAAAATAAATAATTTAAAAAATAAAATAAATAATCGTTTTATTTCGATTATGTTGTTTTCATAATCGTTGCAAGCCAAAATCGTAATTGCGATTAAAATACGATTAATTGAGCAGCCCTAGGATGTTACACTATTGTCAGATCTAGTCACCATTACATGTTACCAAGCCATTACATGTTACCAAGCCCCTTAATGACCATTTGATCTGGGATTGAATTCCATATTTATTTTTAGGATTGACCGGTGCACAAAAGAGTTATTCAGTCTAAATCGTGGAACGAACGAATGGCCTACAATCTTTGAGCAGATTTTCTTTTGGTGTAAAATTCAAAGCTGTAAACAGAAACGTACAATACTGTAGAACAAGACGAGAAAAGAAAAGTCTTTGTTTGTCCTTTTCCAGACAGCTTCAATGTGGTCTTTCCAGGATAGCAGATGATCTATCTTAACATCAAAGTATTTGAAATGGAAGGACCTGTTCAATTAAATTGTTCAGCAACACATCACTGATCTTTCTGCTTATCTCATCAGACCGACACCCCCATGGTTTTCAAACCGTCATTGCTTTGTTGTCTGTTTGTGTTTTAAACAACAGAAATCAGAGGAATCATATCTGGTGGACAAACTGGTTCTATTACATTGATTCTTTATTATGGTGGCTGGTTTCTATTGAGTTCATCAGGGGTGTTGAACAACTGCAAAAAAAACGTTTTTTATTCTTTCAATTGAGAGGTATTATTTGTGCCAAAAAGGAAGTATCTGCATGTAGAGTAAGTCACAAACTTGGGTTGGCCAAGTGATGTGTATGTAATGTGTTGTCTTCAGGCTGTAGTTTCAGATGCACATGAGGGGTCGTCTGACCCCTAACCCCCTGGAATTCACAAAACTCGTAAAAAAGTAGGCGCCTGAGAAACACCAAGCATGCTTATGTTGTGTAGAATTTACGCAAGTTACATCACAGACACAATGCACTCCTGTTTATCAGTAATATCACTTGGAAGATAACTACATCCTTTTTTTCACCCTCCAGAAAACTCCCAGATGATCCCAAAGCAGAATGGAGCGTCTCCCTGGTCTCTTCTTTAATTGTGAAGCACATGAGAGAGCACTCCTTCAACATGGTATGTTCAGCTTCGCGCTGAATTCTTTCCTTTCTTAGCAGTTGTTTTTTCCTCATTTCCTGTCAACAAACCATTTCCCTGCCCTTTTGCGTACGAAATCCATGTATTGCTTTCATAAGTTTTAACCATATGTTTTTGCACCTCATGTCTCAAGCTCATTGTCCCATTTTCCTTGTGGCCTGCATAGTATTCCTGTCAGACTGCGTCTCTTTTTGTCCAGCTCAGACTTCATTTTGAGCCTCCCTGAAAACAAGAGGAAATGGCCTCTGCTGCAGTTGAAAGTTTGGATTCAACTTGGTGTTTACATAGATGCTTATCTGCCGCAGTGTAGTTCCGTACTATTAACTCATTGGAATGTGACTAATTTAGAATAATAATTGTTATTCGACTACCAAAATAGTAAAATTCTGACAAACAAAAAGTACAGCAGCTATGACAAAAAAAAGTTCTTATTTATCAAATACAGCTGCGTTGTTTTTATGCTGCAGTCGCTGATCTCTTCTTCTTCTTATCAAAGACGACAAACAAACATACCGTCTCCTCCCATCCTGTCAGGTTCTGCAGAAAGAATTCCTCTTGACCAAAAAGTAGGCTAGAGAATCATGAGTTCTCTAAAGAATGTATGCAGCAAAAACAGAGATAAGCATCATGAGTAAAATGTGGTTCGCTCTTAAACTGAATTACCTGTTTCCTTGGTCTTAAACCACGGCAATCTCTTGATTTTCTATATACAGGTCATGAGGGATAAAAACAAAGTCTACTTGTTAACTGATGCTTGATTGCAACGACATAGTCATGGTAGAATACGCCCGAGCATAGCAAATGCCAAGTCTTTAGCACTTTTTCTTTCCCTTTGACCTGATTGTTTCTTGCTTCCTCTTGTGTGGAAGCATGCACACAGAAAAAGGCTTTTAAATATCAGATGTCAGCTGTCAAACAGCTCCAAAGTCAAGACACACTAACCCAAGACAAATCTTTTGCCTCCGTTTATTTAAATTCACTTTTAGATACCCAAATGCTGGATTTGAGTGAGACATTTTGTTGTTTCAGGTGCTGACCTTCGATGGGAGCGGAGTGAGCGGCCATGCCAATCACACAGCCATCCATAAAGCTGTCAGGTACTGACTTTTAAAGAAAGACTTTAAAGATGCCAACCTAAAGACACCATCCAGATTGGTTTGATGTGCCTTATGCATGGTACCCACAGCCAACTCCACGGTCATAAAACATTGTCCAGGAAAGTGCAGAACATTGAGAGCCACATTAACAAACATCTTTCCAAATATTTCACTGCACACACACCATGTTTTTTATAATAGGGCTGTTACATAGCTGAGAGGCCGTCCTCAGAGGCACTGGGCTGTGCTCCCAGAGAGCAGCAGTAAATCCTGTCCCTGAAGTGGTGAGGTGGGAGGGCAGCTCTGGTTTGGAGAGGCCAACCAAGCACGTAGCATCAGACTGTTGGTTTAAAAAAAAAAAAAAAATGTTGAGAGCCCAGAGCGGCTGTGCACTAGCTTTGCAGTATTTTAAATCTCAGTGGTTTGTTGTTGAGTTTCGTCAACGTGTTAAAGGGACAATTCAACTACAAATAGAATAAATGGTTTCATAATGTTAGTTCTTTTTATCAATATAGATTGGTGTGAGTTGCTTTGTGTCTCCAATACAATAGAAGTCATTGTCTATTTCCATGCCAGTTAACAAAAATAATCCACATATCTAGAGCAGTTTTATGTAGGAACTATTTTCTTTCTACCAAACTACAACCAGCAACCGTATCACCCCTCAGGAGTCAGTAATAGTTCCTACGATAAAATGCTCTGTATCTTGAGTTACCAGATCATGATTTATGGAAAGAGACAAAGCTGTTGAGTTTATTAAATGTATTTCTTTTGGCGTTTTGAGCACCACAAACCAAGTGCCATCCTTTTCTCCAATATAATGGACTTTATTTGAGAAAAAGCAGACATGCATACATCTGATATCTTCAAAACTCTACAACTTACTCCATAACATTATAAGATTGATAAACAGAACTATATATATTTTTGATGTTGGGATGAGCTGCCCCTATAGTTGCTCTTGAAATGCAAATGTAAACGACTTGAAGTAGATTTGACAGAGGAACAGGAAATTAAAATGTCATGTCCCTAGGGAAAAAATAACCCTCCAACTTTCAATACAAATTGACCTGAAACACACACAAGTATATGCTTACTGCCTCTGTAGGCTCACACATTTTGACATTTGACTCATTTGTGTCAATCAGTGTTAAGAAAGCTCTCATCTTGGTTATAGATTGGCAGGTAGGAACATCACACCATTGCCATTTACTTATCATCTCTTTGACAACAATGTTTGCCTCTTCAATATTTGTAACCTGTAACACGGCTGTTCCCTCCATTTACAGCTATCTGGCTTCCACTGGACAAGTACCCAATGGTAAGTGGGACACAAAGACAACTTTTAAGAGGGTTTAAACATTTGAAAATGTGTGTCCAAAGTACCTGGTTGCAGTTACTTGTGAATTTTCAGAAAATAAACCAGTAAGGTTTCCCTTGCGTTAATTCCTAAATCCTCATTTGGAAAGCTTTTTCTGTGATGGTAACTGACCTGGTAATCCTTTCCTACAAAACTCAAACTAACTCCCTACCAGGATAAACTCAATCTGAAACAGTTTTAGGAGGGATCAGTCATATACCCATTGCTGTGTTGGAGCTATACGTTATATAACATATTAAACTGATCATTCTTGAGTAAGGAACCACTTTTTCTCTCGCTGTTGGATATGAAAAAGGCAATACAATTCAGTACAAAAGCCTTTACAAAAGTTGTATTCATTATGAGGCTTCAGGTAGCATTTGTATTAAAAGATACAGACTGCCTGACATGAGTAGCTGCTTCTCCAGTCTGCTAGAAGGTGCTGTGGACTGCTCAGGCTGGGTGTTTGTTATTGTACAGCGCCCTCTTCTGTTCTAAAGGGTAACCAGGGTTGCATGACTTTTGTTTCCCATCTATAGAGTTTGGTCTGCTGGTGGCAACGTGAGCCCAGACAGTTATCCCAAGCAGCAGAAATGGAAACAGTACTTAGATATTACTTAGAAGTACCTACTTAAGTAAAAGTATAAATAATAATGGTATTAAGAGAACAAAATTAAGTCCTGAATTAAAAATGTTACTGAAGTAGAAGTACAGAAGTATTATCAGCTAAATGTACTTCAAGAATCAAAAGTAATAGTACTCGGTATGAGTCAAGGTAGTGGAGTAAAAAGTATGATATTAACCTCTAACATTTTGTGAAATAATAATTCATAATAATTCATTACATTTTTTATTAGAGCGCTTTTTCAAGTGCTCAAGCGCTTTACATTACATATTACACATTTTGCAACAGTGAATACAAAATAAATGAATAGACGTGATTGAAAGGCATTATGACTCTCCGCTTGAACATAATCAGGACAGAGAGGGTACAACATGTTCAACTGACAATACTCTGCGAACAAGAGAAACATTAAGGCCCAGAGAGAACACCCACATTAAAGTCTGAGCAGACGGCATGATAAGAAACCAGCACAGCGGGCCAGAGTAGTTAATCATACATGAAATATCAACTGTTGCACTGTGCTGGTTGAATAGCAGAAGGACATTATCTACTCAGTCCCAAGGCCAGAGCAAACACACACTTTATCTTCAGTCTGCCTTGCCCTTTAAGCCTGCAGAGAGCTATCTTATAAAAACAGCAGGACCGTCATTAATCATGCACGCTGGTTATTTATACCACACATCACCTGTTTGACTGGTCATACTGTAGCCTGCGGGAGTGAATTAGGCCTGGCCTGATTCACAAAAGGCCTCTTTACTGGCCGTTCAGCAATTCTCCTTCACCAGCAGCTTCAAAGAGACCCTATTGTGCTTATTTTCAGGTTCATATTTATATTTGGTGCCTCTAATGTGACATGTTTACATGCTTTAATGTTCAAAAAGATTGGTTAGCTGGCCAGCTCTGTTATGATTGGTCCACTGCTTAGAGATGCCCCGCCCCTTAGCCTATCACTTACAATGTTTTGGAGATCTAACCAATAGAAGCGTGAGTGTTACATAGTGTTATCATTATGTTACGGAAGTAAAGGAGTCCAATTGAGGCGTGTCAGTTGTGGGAGAGAAAGATGTAGCCTTTGCAGAAAATGTTCATGCACAAAAACCTACATAACACACAAGAGGAAAGGGAACAACCTGCATGTTATAGCTGTAGAACTCACCATGTTGACTATGTGCTCTGTAATATAATATCCTTTTTAGCAACTTGACAGTTTTTCTAATTTTTCCCGAGATTTTTTCAGTACAGCCTGAGTGTAATAAAGAATAATTGTTTATTGTAACATCAGGTTTCTTCTCTATAGAGAAGACCTAAAACAGAACAGCCTGAGAGAATGTCCTAGTTGACACGTTGCTGCTGCACTGAATTAATAACATATACTGATAACTAACTGTGTCTCTGTATGTCCTCCCAGACTGCTGTTTGCTCTCCCTGGTGACCGTTGGCCTCTTCAGGAAGTACATTTCTTTTCTGGAGCTTCCCTTCAGCTGGCTGCTGCCCTGCAGCCTCCGCTGTTTCCTCAGCTCACAGGGCTACAGGCAAGCCAAAGTAAGCTTCACAATGCACTGTTTGTTGGAAAGGCGTGTCACGGTCTCCTATTAGAGGTGTTTAGCACATTTAAACAAAGCTGTATGCAGTGTCTGAGCTGAATAGGCAAAAGTGGAGATACGGTTTTAAATAAAAAAGTGGTTGAGCATCTAATAATTGCATGATTATTTTCATTTTCTAGATTCATCTATTGTCGATCTCTTGGTCTATAAAATGTCAGGATTAATAGTTTCTTAAAGTCCAAGGTGATGTCTTTAAACGTCTTTTTTATCTCTTCATATTTGAGAGGCCGATAACGGCATGTCTAACATTTTTGCATAAGAAATTAACTAACAATTCATCAAATTGTTTTCCTTTTGATCGATTATTCTTAACATCAAGCTAATTCTGTATATAAAAATTACATGTACAGTAAGTAGCAGATATATTTGGACCACGATTGGGTGTTAATTGTGATCCAATATCAAATGTAATGGATTACTTTGTACTCACTAACAAGTTCAACCCTCTACTCCTTTCAGGATGCCATGTATTGCCACCGCACCCAGCTCCTGTGGTTTCGTTACCTCTACGTCACCATGTCTCGATACATGTTCATCAACACGTTCCAAATGATCCCACAAGGGCCAAAGAACCTGAAGATCTATTGAGTTATGAGATAAACTGATGCACTGACTGTTACTTTGTTTTCCTGCTGCCTATCTACTAGATAACTGTGGTGAAGAGTGAATAAGGGTTTACAAATCAGATGAGCTGTTTTGCTCACTGTAAAAAAAAAAAAAGAGTTATCAGTACTTTACTTTTTCAAAGAAGACTCGGCGTTTTATTGTAAGCCCTTTCCATAAATAATGCTGACTTTTCGTTTCTCAAAAATCTTTATTGTCATTACACTGTATAAAAGCAACACTACGGATACAGTTTTGTAATCTCATGTCAAGGATTATTAAAAAATACTTTAAAACATTTTTGATACTGATGATTAAAATAAGCTTGATTCTTAAATCACAGTGTTGTCATTGTGTGTGTTTCAGCTGGGCGTCTGCTTCAGATTTAGACATATCTCTGATGCTCTTGTGAGCTTGCATGCTTTCTTCCCACTTCTCCCCACAAAACGTCTCCACTGTGATGCTGCGGACAGTACCTGGATCCAGACAGTGTGGAGCAACGCCTGCGGAGTAAACAACAACCGCAACGTTATTTACATATGAAAAAAACAGCCTACACCCATTATATAACACCATGGAGCTGAGTCAGAATAGGGTGTGCTGGAGGTGAAGAGAGTCACAAGGCTCCCTTTGTCATACAGTCACTGTGGAGCCTGGACCTACAGTGTGTGGAGGATAGTCTTGGTAACCAATAACAAATCTAATACTAGGCCTGTTATGTGAAATATATGATGTAGAATTTAAAAATGTATTGAAGGGAATCGTTTCTGATGCTCGGGCTTAATTCTTTAAAAACACTTTTTTTGAAATAATGCTCTCAGAAGGAAAAAAAGAGCAAGTTAAATATAATGGTGAGGTGAGGCAGTATTTTAAATGTTTTTGCATCCTTGTGTTATTTTTGCCATATTGAGCTCAAAATGCAACATGGTATATCATCTAATCAAACTTTTTTGTAATCTTCTCCATGTCACCTAAATTAGTTTTGTGTGTCTCTGTATTATGTAATTGTTTTTTAACAAAGATATATTGAATCTGCTGTATAGATTTTAGGAGAAGTTTTCTTATATAATCTGGAAACTTGGTATGGAACATGTATCTCTTATTGGGAACATAAAGGTTCTGTTTTTTACAAATATCCAAAATAAAGAGCTTTGTTTTGGGCAGAGTAGACTGGAGTAAACACAGCAGGATGTTAGGTAACAACATATGAGCGTGGTGTGACTGTCTTGTGTAAACTGTTAGCGATCATACCGTAGCCGTCAGGGTTGGAGCGTGGAGTGTAGAAACTTTGAACTCCACAAGTCTTACAGAAGGTGTGTTTAGCAACGTGAGTGTTAAACGTGTATGTGATCAGATAATCTGACCCCTGTCAAGGAAAACCAAATGAATTTACTTTAAAATGCTCTTCTGATTTCAAACATAATCAAATATTTAGCTTGAGTTACCTGTAAGAGTGAGAAGTGATTCTTTGGAACAATGAAATGATGGTTTTGTTTCTTTGTGCAAATGCTACAGCTGAAGAAAAACAGACATAATTCAGTATGTATTAACTTGCTATAAAGTGTACAAGCGACACATGTTGTTTGAAATCTCTTTAACATGACAGTTATGGGATTCATTTGTTTTTATTTAGCAAAACAAATGTGTTTTACCCATTAATTTTAAAATAATAAATGTCTTGGACAATCTAGTTTTTGTCCAATACACAGTGTTTATTTTAAATTACAAGACAATATAAGATTTATTTTCCTTACTTGCATTGGAAAACATGGAGGTCTGGGGAACTTAGGACTTCAAATCTTACAGCCCCACAGTGGCAGCCGCCGGTGTGTTTCACCTGATCCATTCTGTAGGTATAAAGGAAATAACAAATTATCATGAGAAACACGTTTATTCTGATTTAGGTAGGATGATATTTCAGTCACTTTGATGTCAACAAGAGAAAGAATGTGTTTACCAAACTAGTCACTGAAGCTCTGATGAAACTTGTGTGCTAGTTTGTTATGAAACCTTTCGACGTGGAACTGAACGTCCCACCCAAAATGGCACATTAAACTAATCAAAGTCCATTAACTGATAAGAGTTAAATTAACATTATAAGCCTCTCTACTTTTGATCCATTCACAGCTATTGTTGGGTCATTGAAATTCCCAAAAATAAGTCAAGTTTGTTGCAACAAACCACAGATAGTGCTGCGTACCTGGACTCACATTCAGGTTCAGGTCCGGACTCAAGTCCAGAGGTTCAGGTTCAGGTCCGGACTTATAAGTCCGGACCTGAACCCATGGCTTGTGTGAAGTTGTGTGAGTAACTAAAGTGAACTTATTGTGAGCTAATTATCAATTGAACATTAACTCATAATCAACTCAAATTCAAACTCGTCAGGTTTATTGTGCTCCCTTCCGTCTACATTTCTCTAAAAAGTACAAATGTAAAAAAAACACTTTTTTCCACTTAGTCTACAAATGACTTATGACAGCAACTACAGTGAACTACTACAAAGTTCAAACATGTATTTCATTTACCAAACTAAAGTAACCAAACAGTCCCTGAGCTGACTGAGCCTCAATCCCTAAAACGTTGCTGAAAGGTAGAGTGTAGAGTAGACTATACGCATTACACTGTTACACACCTACTATACAGTATACACTACACTGTAGTGACTGTACAGTCAGAGTGTACTGTACTGTCTGTACACCATGTCTTTTCTACAACACTACATGTTTACATTAAACAGTACATACTACATACATAGTGATGTACATACTGTTAGAAATTAAAATCAATGTTGATATGGCGTAATTTTGAATTAAATACACTATTTAATTTAAATCAGTTTTATTCTGAAAATCCGGAAGTTCACACTATTTACTTAATACTTTTATTCTGAAAAGTCTTCACTTCCGGTTAGCATTAGCATGTGGCGAAACGCTACGTTTTCAAACCGTGAATCGAAGGTGAAATGACATGTGATGTTGTACACTGAGCACACTGGGATTAGCACTCATTTATTGACACTGAATAACGTTTATCAGGGAATGTTTAAATAACCACAGACACCAGAATATACGTAAGTGCCAGTTTTTTTGCGAGTCCAAGTACCTGTTCCTGACGTTCCGGTTTTAACCGGACTTGAACCGAAACTTTTTACAAGTCCAGTACCGGTTCGGCGTACCGGTACGCAGCACTAACCACAGACGACAGTTTTATTTCACGTGATGATGCTTACACAACACTCAAATATAGGCCATAGCTTGCTTGAAAGATCGTTTCTTCCTGGAACACTTTGAGGCAGTGCATAATTATTCCAAGCAAGAGGCAGGGCAAAGTACAACAGACATGCACAAACACATTCCTCTGAACTGGAAAGCACTGGCTGGTGTGATGCATCACGGGTTGGGTGTCATATGACAGGGTGCAGCTGGAGGGGTGGTGTTAAGGGAAAGCTGTGACCCAAATACATAAATTAGGACCCTCCCTGTTGTATCATATATATGAGCCCAAAATAGAACCCCAGAAGGCTACAGACCCCATCTGAGCTTTAATTGAATGTAGGTCACAGTGCCACTGTTGTCTGAAATAATGGCTGAAGCTAGAAAATGGGAAGGCAAATCACTGGTTTCATTCTAAATATCTTGCCAAAGTCCCTTTACTCCAGGTACACATCACCAAAATGTTATGTATCACTGTTTTTCCGTATCACATGAGCATTGTCATCATGCAGGCAGTTAGTCATGCATACCTACAGCCCTTTCCTTAGAATCTTATAATTACTCAACAAATGAACAAGGAAGAGGAGAACAATTATATTGTGTTCTGTCAGAAGGATAATGTTGAGTGGCCCTGGCAGTGTGTTAGAATTATGAACAGCTGTTACATTATCTGTTTGTGTGTATTCTTTTCTCCTGCCTTGACAATTTTCTCATAGCAAATGGTGACTTGACAAAGTACTTTCTGTACAGTGTGTACATCCTTATAAGCAGAACATTGCCATACCACTGCTTTCATGAAACATCAGATATATCTAAAACAAAACCAAAAGGGAATTGAAATCTATTTAGTCAACTTCTGCTCTGGCAGAACACAACAGTGTATCTTTAGACACACCACATATGGTCATTCTGGTTCTCAAACATCACGTTTCAGTATTTAGGTCATTTTTTTATTGTGCATGCCAGATAACTGGTATCGCCTATTTCTGCTGATCAAATTACATCTTTGCAGAGGTGTTCAGGTTGGCTTTAAATCAGGAATGTATTCTTTATTTAAATGGTGGTGTTGTAGGAAACATGCTGGATATGGGTTGCTAATGAATACAAGTTGGGTAAAGGTGGTCAGTTAACAGTGTGTACGCTTCCATTTTGCCTCCAAGACCTAACCCTGCTGTCACAGCAGCTGGTATCAGATGTTTACCAAGCAAATGTCTATATGTTAACAGCGACGAATGATGGAGATTAACTCAAATTCCTGTTTGCACATGCCCCTCTGTCGTGTCACATTAAATGCATATTGATGTATAGACCTGATGAGTTCCTAATGACATAACTTGTTTGACATTCTGTATTATGGAAAGAGTTACGTTTTAGAAAAGTCCATGTGTATGGTTACACTATAATGGCACAGAATGACACGAACCATTGTCTATTTAGGTCTTGACACTAATTCATAAATATATGTTAAAATCTCAGTCAAAAATACAAGTCGGTCATCAAACAATACTTACTGTAACACAGCAACCAAACCAATCGCTGGCAAAACAAACAATCGTGCAGTCCAATCAGAAGCTCAAGGACGGTTTCTGTTGCTACGGCAGTTCGAGAAAATTCCAGAACCGTAGTGTAGAGAGAGATATTATTCCGCCGCATAAAATAACGTTTACATCCATACAATTGTTTTTGAATAAAATCATCTTTATGAGTAAACATGTGATGATTCGATAAAACAATATTGTGCTATTAATATCTTGAATTGAAATAGTGGTCTGCCGAGAAGTGGTGACTACTTTCACATGCGGAAGGATACTCACAGATGACGTATGCAGTCATTGGTATATAATACAGTGTTTGTCTGAACAACAGTTAGTTCTACAGCGGATGCTGAAAGAGAAGTAACACTACGCAAGAAGGATCCAAAAATATTAACGGCGTCTCTTGATCGTAGGTATGTATTTTCTTCTGTTTTCAAGCTGTATTGTTGTTAGTTCTTCAACTATTGATGAGTGGATGTTTTAGTAGCTTGTTTTGTGCCACTGCGGTACAGCTTCGCTTGTTTAGAAGATTGTCAGACGTTGTCTCAAATTTACATTAACTCGTAGTAGTACACTCGACAGGTTGTAGACTTTATTTTAAAACGGTATACGTGTCACTAACGACATTAATCGTCGTCGAATTAGTGGCTGTCTTATGTAAGCATTAGCAATGACTCAACATTTCCAGTATAGTCCATTATCGAGTAACGTTAGCTGAACAAAAGTAAGGTCAATATGATCTCAAAATGGCGCGTGGCGTGGATGTAATGGCTGCTGTTAGTTACAATTCTGTTTGCAGTTGTCTAAACGTATTTTCGACTTTTGATATGTTGTTAAAGGAAGCCATTTTACAAGTTAGACTTGCACTACATCTTTTATATGAATAATAGGGATAATATAAAAAGACAAATGTACTCTTAACATCTATCATACGTGAGAGCCCATCAATTAAACCTGTTTTACCAATTCAGATTTTGTTTAATCCTAATGTTATGTTTCTCAATTTGACAAAGGTACAAACATGCAGATCTTTGTGAAGACCCTCACTGGCAAAACAATCACCCTAGAGGTTGAGCCCAGTGACTCCATTGAGAATGTCAAAGCTAAGATCCAGGATAAGGAAGGCATTCCCCCCGACCAGCAAAGGCTGATCTTTGCTGGCAAGCAGCTGGAAGATGGCCGCACTCTCTCTGACTACAACATCCAGAAGGAGTCCACCCTCCACCTTGTCCTCCGTCTGAGGGGAGGCATGCAGATCTTTGTGAAGACCCTCACTGGCAAAACTATCACCTTGGAGGTTGAGCCCAGCGACAGTATTGAGAATGTGAAGGCTAAGATCCAGGACAAGGAAGGCATTCCCCCCGACCAGCAGAGGCTGATCTTTGCTGGTAAGCAGCTTGAGGATGGCCGCACACTCTCCGACTACAACATCCAGAAGGAGTCCACCCTCCACCTTGTCCTTCGTCTGAGGGGAGGTATGCAGATCTTCGTTAAGACCCTCACTGGCAAGACCATCACCCTGGAGGTTGAGGCAAGTGACTCCATTGAGAACGTGAAGGCTAAGATCCAGGACAAGGAAGGCATTCCCCCCGACCAGCAGAGGCTGATCTTTGCCGGCAAGCAGCTTGAGGATGGCCGCACACTCTCCGACTACAACATCCAGAAGGAGTCGACCCTCCACCTTGTCCTGCGTCTCAGGGGAGGCATGCAGATATTTGTGAAGACCCTCACCGGCAAGACCATCACCCTGGAGGTTGAGGCAAGTGACACCATTGAGAACGTGAAGGCCAAGATCCAGGATAAGGAAGGTATTCCCCCCGACCAGCAGAGGCTGATCTTTGCCGGCAAGCAGCTTGAGGATGGCCGCACACTCTCCGACTACAACATCCAGAAGGAGTCGACCCTCCACCTTGTCCTGCGTCTCAGGGGAGGCATGCAGATCTTTGTGAAGACCCTCACCGGCAAGACCATCACCCTGGAGGTTGAGGCAAGTGACTCCATTGAGAACGTGAAGGCCAAGATCCAGGATAAGGAAGGTATTCCCCCCGACCAGCAGAGGCTGATCTTTGCCGGCAAGCAGCTTGAGGATGGCCGCACACTCTCCGACTACAACATCCAGAAGGAGTCGACCCTCCACCTTGTCCTGCGTCTCAGGGGAGGCATGCAGATATTTGTGAAGACCCTCACCGGCAAGACCATCACCCTGGAGGTTGAGGCAAGTGACACCATTGAGAACGTGAAGGCCAAGATCCAGGACAAGGAAGGTATTCCCCCCGACCAGCAGAGGCTGATCTTTGCCGGCAAGCAGCTTGAGGATGGCCGCACACTCTCCGACTACAACATCCAGAAGGAGTCGACCCTCCACCTTGTGCTGCGTCTGAGGGGCGGGCAATAAAGTGATTAATGATTCCATGTTCTTAACCTTATTTCCCTCACGTTAACGTGCTACGTATGACATGTTATACACACCGTATTATAAAGTTGTTACACATGAAGAAGGTGTTGAGAGTTACATGACCAAAAGTTTAATGTACATCACTTAATAAATGCTTAAACTTTATTTTCTGGTTTTGTTCCTTCATTTTGCAAATGTCCCTGTACAGAAGTCTGGAGCATCCTGTTCCACATTTAAATAATAAGGGAGGTAGAAATGGGCTCTGGTACAGAGTGGGAAAGTGGAGACATAAAAAAAATACTGATGGTAAAGGTGTAGTGAACTTAACTGCTCAATATAAGCTTTAATTACAAGACGGTACATGCATTGTTGACATAACGCGTATACATATCTAAACCATAGGACTTTGATAATGCAAACTGCAGTAAATAGGTGAAAAGCATGCTAATGAGGAGTAATTTCAATGTTATTGTACCATTTTCCATTATGTAGGCTGTCCAGTGAAAATGAATAAACCAATATTTTCGCTTAGCAATCCTAATAAGTAGTTGCACTTTAATGACAAGATGTCAAAGCAGATACCCCACAGATTTATTAATGAAATGTTCAAAGTTGGCACATTTTCATTGCATGCTATGGTGTCTTTTATATTTGAAGGTGTTTAGTCATTCGATATGAAACATAAATTTGATGGGAAAGTCAAAACCATTATGTTCCCCTACTCAGTGAATGAACTTCTTCACTGCTGGAGGTGAGCTTCCCTATGAAATAAAGTAGTTTTAATAATAGGGGTGTAGCGCCATCTAGTGTCAAAAGGTTGAAATGTTAGGGGAAAGGAAGACCAACAACAAATATATCAAAGAAACAAGGGAAGAGCATTTTTGTAAACTTAGGTATAAAAAAAGTGCAGCATTAAATAGATTGCCTTATGCCCTGGGTGTTAACAGGCAGGACCAAAGTGTTGTCTTTGCAAGGTTGGGTAGTGGACATGCATGGCATTAAAAAAAAAGTTAAGTTTAAAGGTCATGAATTATTGTTTTCAATTGGAGCCCTAAATGGTTAAATCACAGAATAAAATAAATAAATAGATGTTCGTGTTAATTGGTAAGAAATTACATTTATATACCAATGACCAATACAATGTAGGCCTATATCTTTAAATACAAAAATATATGTTTAATGTCTCATTTAACTTTTGATTTACCTTGGGTGTCAAGCGTAACATGACTTATTTATTGAAGCATTTGGTTATAGTAAGTTATGAATTACATATTAAAGTTGTGGCCCTTAAAATCCTTTATAGTTTTGTACATGTACAGTATGTGTAACATGAATATGTGACTGTGTACATATAGAGTGAATATAGTGACAACTAAATCAAAAATTGTTATTCAAGCGTTAAGAATGTTACCTACAAATAAACCCAGCAGAAAAGTTAGGGTACGGGATAACACTACAGTCTCCTCTCCGGTGAGCAAAGTAGTGTGGATTATGGATATAATAAGGATTGTGCAGATGTATTTTGTGTCTAACAAGTGACATGTAATGTAAACCAAAATTAAACTGGCTCAGCATTGTTATCTTGATAATTAGGTGACAGCGGTTACCCATGTATATGTCTTATAGCACTGCTTACTTGACAATCTGTTGATTGTTTGTGCATCAAGATCAGGAAGATATGACAAAATGACATGAAACCCTACAAATTAAATTGTGACAACCTGAAACACACATTATATTTTAAACAGAGCAGCTATATTCTAACAGAACATGAAAAAATATCTATTTGATCATTTCCGCCTGTGATATTTGGATGTATGTCCGGCCCAGAGATGGGAAGACAAGTAACAGGCATAAACAATGAGTGTTTAAATTATGAAGGGTACATTAATACTAAGGGTTAAGAGGTGTATTCGTCATGAAAAAAGGCTTCTGATGTTAAAACAATTATAACATTTACACAGAAATCTGTAGGCTTTTGAAGTTTGTGTTATTGTAGCTTTCATTAACATTTAAAACAATGTTTTTTGGTCGTATAACTTTCTTTCTTTAAAGTGAAGCTAATATAATAAACCTATATATTTTGAAACACAGAATGGGAACTATTCTCCATTGCGGATGAATATTGCTCTATGACGTGTAGTCTGCAGTACAAGTTATCCTGTCCCCCTGGCAACTGCACAGTCAGAGAGAGGTGTTAGTGAGGGACGACTAGATACCGAAACAAATTGTGAGTAAAATCGTTCGTTTAAAATAGTTTTACAATTTTTTTCAGGTTAAATGTTGTATTTTATTACATCAATATACAGCGTCCATTTGTTTTTAACTATTTTTTTTTTATCAGCTAGCTAACCACTTGGTAAACAACGACTGTAGAGGCTGGTAACAACCTAAAATTAGCATTTGTTTTTAATGTACAATATCTGTTAACCTAGATTACCTATATTCTGTATTACCTGCTATGTTTATTTCTTTATAAATTACTCGACAAGTTTATCAACAACGTCCAAGACATGGCTAACGTTAATAACAATGGTGCAACATTTCTAGCTGCATCGTCCATTAGCTGGTAACGTTAGTTGAACAAAAACGAAGGCAAACAACAATACCCTTTTAAAATGGCGCTGGTGCTCGAATCACCGGCCTCCTACCAGTATGTTCATGTTATTTACTCACTTTTAACATTTCTGCTGAGATATAAATATTAAATAATGTCCCCTAAGAATGGCGTCTGTATGCAAAACACATGAACAAATGTAACAACTCAGGTATAACGTTCCTTCAGACAGAAAGCTTCATTAACAACATAGCCTTATATTTAGTTGTGCTTTAAAGTATGTTATTTTTAAAGTAAGCCTTTTTACATTATAGGGTATCAGTAACGTGTTATAACTTTTTTCCACAGGGGCAAACATGCAGATCTTTGTGAAGACCCTCACTGGCAAGACCATCACCCTTGAGGTCGAGCCCAGTGACACCATTGAGAATGTCAAAGCTAAGATCCAGGACAAGGAAGGCATTCCCCCCGACCAGCAGAGGCTGATCTTTGCCGGCAAGCAGCTGGAGGATGGCCGCACTCTCTCTGACTACAACATCCAGAAAGAGTCCACCCTCCATCTGGTTCTTCGTCTGAGAGGAGGCATGCAGATCTTTGTGAAGACCCTCACTGGCAAGACCATCACCCTTGAGGTCGAGCCCAGCGACACCATTGAGAACGTGAAGGCCAAGATCCAGGACAAGGAAGGCATTCCCCCCGACCAGCAGAGGCTGATCTTCGCTGGCAAGCAGCTTGAAGACGGCCGCACCCTCTCTGACTACAACATCCAGAAGGAGTCCACCCTCCACCTTGTCCTGCGTCTCAGAGGAGGTATGCAGATCTTTGTGAAGACTCTCACTGGCAAGACCATCACCCTGGAGGTTGAGCCCAGCGACACCATTGAGAATGTCAAAGCTAAGATCCAGGATAAGGAAGGCATTCCCCCCGACCAGCAGAGGCTGATCTTTGCTGGAAAGCAGCTGGAGGATGGCCGCACTCTCTCTGACTACAACATCCAGAAGGAGTCCACCCTCCACCTCGTCCTGCGTCTGAGGGGCGGGCAATAAATAAGTATATGGTGAAGAGATTTAAATGACAACTTAACCCAATAAACGATGAGAGAATAAATAATGTGTTTTTGCCCTTATTTTGCTAATCTTTTCTTGAATAACACAATGACTGGTTTTCATGTTAAAATCCTACATCCAGTATTATTACTATAGGTAATCTTACGAAAGGCAATGTTTGAAAGTTGATGTTTTTAGTATTTCATATAATTGAGAATTCAACTAACTTGAATTACTAAGGGTTATAATTTAAATACAAGAAGTCATAATTAAAAACACAAGACTTCTGCTGGGTTATTATTAAAAAAAAGTCAGTGGGTTTAACTGACTGCTCATACATTGCATCTTGAATGCTCTCAAGAGATTTTTGTTAGGTTAAGGTTAGTTGTCCTTCCCTAAAGTTTTTCTTTATAATTTGTTTTAACAAGTGGTTGAGTTGCCTGAATAACTTTGATGAGCCAAACCAAGAAACTGAAGTTATGTGCACAAAAGTCAAAAGTTATATTGGCTTTTATTAGGGAATGTTATCCATTCAATCTTGTAAATTGCTCCTTGTAACAACCTCTTGGGTAACATTAGTAAGGAAGTGTTACTGTAAACACAGGCCCCTTATTGAATAACTAATTTCCACATTGAGACACTAGATGTCACTGTTTTACTGTTAACCCTCAATGTCTATAAAGTTGCATTTACACATTTCCTATCTCACTTAACAGACATTAATAACCACCCAGTTTAAAACCGTGTGGTTCTTAAACCGGGGTCTGGGGAAAGCTTTCTTGGATAAATACCAGAGAAAACATACTATCAAAATATAATGAGGAACATTAAATGTAGTTGAAAACTATATGTAGGGAAGAAGTAGGGAAGGTGTGACAGGTCAAAGAAATGCACTTTAAAGGGAAACTCCGCATTTTTACACTTCAAAGTTTACAGGTCTGGGGGACTATATGTTTTAAGAGCTTTATACATGTTTGAAATGTAATATATCTTGTGAATTTGGAGCTACAAAAAAGTCTACCTCACTCCGCTCTGCTGGGGGTAACATTAGCTTCTACTGACACAACACAACTATCTGTGGTCCATTGACCTTGTGGGTAATGTATGCCACAATGTTTTGACAAGGAAAAACAATGTGTTAAAAAAAAAGAGATAATGCTGTAGCTGGTTAACGATTTTAGTCCTGGATGAGTTATAGTCCGGGAGCCAAAGCCTGATTTTTGGATGAACCTTGTTTCGTCTGATGAAGTTTTTTTTCCTGCTGTTTCTTTAAGCTTGGAGGTACCTCTTTAAAATACAGGAGGGTGCCCGGATATTAACCCCTTCATGGCCAAAACGCCAAAATCCCAGAAAAATAAGGATTTATGAGATTTCATGCAATAATATTGAAATATATTCAAATCAAATGCATCACATTTGTCTTCCCCAATGTTTATATTCATACAGTGCATTGTATTATAAATGAATATTAACCCTTTCAAGCTGACCCATCAAAACATAATTTTGTAGTGCAGTGAATTCTGCAAAGTCAATACAAACAACTTCTCTCTTTTGCTCACGCAACTGCGTGGCGTTTATTACCAACAACAAAAAGGAAAGGCAAGCAGATTGTTGGATAAAACATTGCTCATTAGCATATAGAAATGACACATTACAAATGTAGACCTAGGACCAGGTGGAGGGATTATATCTCTTCGCTGGCCTGGGAGCGCCTTGGGATCCCCCAGTCAGAGCTGGTTGATGTGGCCAGGGAAAAGAAAGTTTGGGGCTCTCTGCTGGAACTGCTACCCCCGCGACCCGACCACGGATAAGCGGGAGAAGATGGATGGATGGATGGACATTACAAATATTGCTGATGATCATAGTGTTAGGATCTTGAGCATCCCACCCTGAAACATGCACAGAACATTGTGCATGGCAAACCATGCACTTTACAACCGCACTTCTTGGAGTTGCAAGGGGTCTCACTCTTGCAGCCACACCTGATCATCTCCAAAATGTAATCTGGGACACGTTTGGCATCTTCCGGGTTGGGATCAGTGACCTGTTACGCGTATCTTTTTTCCATCCAAATTCCTCCGGGTTTAGTGCTGGCAGCAGGTTTACATTGAGATTTCGCCACAACATTGCCTGAAAGTGGGCCCTCTTAACATTCTTAATGAATGCTTCATTTGTTGGTGGTAGAGCAGCAAGGTTTGGAGCAGACATATGTCCTTTTCCATTATTTCCCCCCCAGACAAGTAGCCTTGTGTGTGACATGTATGTGCTCTCCTTTATGCCATAACAGGCTGAGATGAAGGCAGTGGCTTGATAGAGGACTTGCTGGAATGGTGCATCCATGTTGCCAATGGCTGAAAGTTTGTACCCAGCTTTTAGGACTTTGATGACAGAGCCTTTTCCCAACCCATAGTAAGACGCTACAGTGTCACATCCCGATATGGCATGGGCTGGTAAAAGGTTCTCGACAATTTCTGAATGCTTGGACAGTGTCACCTTGATGTCCACTATTGCTCTTCCATTCCATGATGAGTGGTACATCCAGTCCTGCCTGATGGTAATAGTGAAGGAGTAGGACGAACACATCTGTGTCATCAGAAACCACAGAGATTTGATGGGCTTCTCCAGCACACCCTAGGACTTGTTGGACAATGATGGTGTCAGCTTCTTCCTGCTGATTTTCTAGCTCATATCGGCTCCTTCTTTCTTCCATCCTGATCTCGATGGGGCATGAGTCCTCCCCTGTCACGACCAACTTGTGTTTGTTTGTGCCCCGTAGATGGAAAAGCCTGTCTTCGGTCAGTTCCTTAAATAGTAATAGGTTGAGCTGTTTCTTGTTTTCAATGGATGACAAAACAACCTTCTGGGCTGGTGGCAGTTGATAGGAGGAGATGATGTTTCCTATTGACCACTGTCTCCCTGACATCTCTGGTGACAGACTTGATACTGTAATCATAGTATCTGTCAAAGATGAGGGACACTGTAAAAAGTTTGGCTGTAAAATTACAGTAAATTACTGGCTACTAGTTGCATGGATTTCACAGTAATTGACTGTTAATATTTCACAGTAATTGACTGTAAATATTTCACAGTAATTTACTGTAGATATTTTACAGTTAATTAGAATAAAAGTACAACTAAATACTGTGACTTTACAGTTGCCATGCCCATGGAATTACTTTGATATAGCAGTACAGAGCTGTGGTATTATGTTACCTTGCTGTACATAAATTACAGTAAGTACCTGTATGTTCACACTATTACTGTAGAAGTAATGCAACACAGTAGCCAGTCATTTACTGTAAATATACAAATCTAAATAATACGATAATATATTGTAATTTTGACTGGGATTGTACCATAACTACACAATTCAATCAGCTCAATCAACAAAGAAAAACAAAGAAAATGCCCATTTAAACTTTTTATTACTCCATTGAAGTGCAAAGTACATTTCACAGTGTCTTGGAAATGTTGTTACGGCCCCAACCTCTACTCCGCTGTAGTGGCTTGTGCTGAGACCCGCAACATGAAAGAATACATGCAATAACCGGTACTTGGTAACGAGCATTTATTTAATCAGCCGTTTGCTCACACAAGCGAAACAAAAAGAGGTCTGGAGGACTGGCCAAAAGGAACAAACAGAAGGAGGGAACCCGAGCCAGCCACACCACGGGCCGTAGGACCCAGAACTCCCCCGCCTAACCAAAAATCAAACATAAACCCTATGGGAAACAAAATAAAGCTGCAAAAACTGGACTACCGGTCCTCCAGGCTAAACATAAACACATCTGCAAAAATATGGCCTACAGCTCAGAATGGCACAGAGGTATTCTAAGGACAGTGTCTCCGGCGTTAGGATAGGCGAGACATCCTTCTCCTCCAGCTTCTCTTTATATATACACACGGCTGAGTGGAATTTGGAACACCTGGGCAGAGGCGGAGCCAGGGGCAGACCAGGTGCACCTGGGCAGAAGCGGAGCCAGGGAGACAGAAAACAAGGAGGGGAGCACTTGTCTACACAGACATCCACACAAAGTCAACAATTTTTCTGAAGAATGTGCTGACATGGGGGTTTAAATTGCCATGCCTCTTTTTGGCTTTCGAGTGCGTCTCAGGATTAATGCCCAGGATGCACCTGAAAACACTAAGCCAAGACAACAATTTAAATGTTACATAGATGTATATGTTGCATCGTTTATTTGAACCTGCACCAAAGAAAGAAATGAGTATTTAAGCGATAAAAGCAAGAAAATCACTTAATTTGTTGTGTTATCACATGACCGAAGTAGCACTCATCAGGCACTGGATCCATAACCAATGTAAACCCTGTAAAGAAAATATATAATAAAAAAAAGGTTAATACACTTACATGTCCATCTATGCTAATATTTTTTATTCTAATAGCCTACCCATTTCCAGTGTTATTCTTGACTGATTTACATTGAATGATAGCCACGCTAACAGTAGACTACATCAATAGCTAGCATCATGAGAAATAAAAACAAATATATAATATACACATTACACATATATCATACGTGGTCAATGGTCAGATACTGCCCAAGGACACACCGGCGGCGGGTTTCACCCCTTGATCTGATGATCATTGCACAGCGCACTGCGCCACACCGTCCATCTTCACACCTCGAGGTCATCGAGGCGCTTTTACAAGTACACATTGGGATTATACATGTACTGTGGACAATACCCACAGGAGCAAATCCGGGTGAAGTGTCTTGCCCAAGGACACAACGGCCTGACGCAGTGGCGGCAGGAGCGGGTTTCGAACTGGAGTTCCCCAGCACTCCCTCTTGATCTGATGATCGGATGCACAGACCCGTCCCCGAGTGTGTGTGCGTGTGACACTGGCATTTGTTTTCAGAAGATATTATGATAGTGACGTACATTCCGGTACACGTCCGACAGCATTTAGCACTATACATCGAGATTAAGATTAAACTAATTTATTTTGGGAACACCCGCATATAGGCTACCTATGGAGTTAGCAGATGTGTGTAAATTACTGTTCATGGTCATTTGAAAACAAATGACGGTGTCGGACAGACACAAACACAGAGCACACACACACACACACACACACACACACACACACACACACACACACACACACACACACACACACACACACACACACACACACACACACACACACACACACACACACACACACACACACACACACACACACACACACACACACACACACACACACACACACACACACACACACACACACACACACACACACACACACACACACACATCATGCGCCTTGGTGACTGGACATCTCCTTCATAAAACTAATAAAAGGGGGAGTAATCGGGCAGTTCGATGTGTGATGTGTGTAGAGGTGTGTGTGGTTAACACGTAGCAGAATGCAGTCACTCGCTGTTCTGATGAAGGTAAACACAGCGAAGGCGGTGCGTAAAATGGCACAGCTCTTGGCGCGCTGGTGCTGCGGAGTTACACGTCCCGCTGCCTCCTGATGCTGCCTGCAACCATTTCATGAAGTGAAGGAGGTTTTCCTTCTATAAAACAGCTACGGGCAGATACCGTGAGAGTCCCGGACATGAATTTATAGATCAAGGTTGACTGGTTTACTCTCCTGTTTTGCCAAACCGGTGCTTAAACAAAGGCAAGGCAAGTTTATTTATATAGCACTTTTCAACACAAGGCAATTCAAAGTGCTTTACAAAAAAATGAAAGACATTAAGCATGGCATTTAAAATTAGTCATTAAAAAGAAAAGCTAATAAAATAAACATATAGGCTAGCTCTACACCCCTGGCCGACATGTCCTTAAAATGAAGTCCGAGTTTGAAATATATCTCAAATAATGTATGCACTGCCATTTCCCCACATAAACATAACAGTCTGCAATTAAATGGTTGTCTCCTGCGCGCTCCTCTTCCTACTTGGCGCACGGTAACTTTCTGCACACAAGAGGCTTAGACCAGGCTGAGCCGTCGAATCCCTCGGAACATCATAAAAGCCATTTTCAACGGTTATCTGGTGAAAGATTAACTAGGCTACTGGAGTAAATAATATGACTGGTATAGGTGCGAACATTAAACACATTAAAAAAATATATAAAATATATATATATATAAAATATTTTTATATATTTATAATTCTGCAAATATTACGATAAACTCACAGCTATTTCGCGGCCCGGCAGTAACACCTCCGCGGCCCTGATCTAACCGACAGGTCCGCACGCACTCTCCTGACAACACTCTAATAAGCATTCATTCACAAACTAAATCAGGAGACCTTTAACGTCTTACGTCCGATTCGCTCCTTTTTTCCTCTCTGTACACAGCTCCAGTTTGGGCATTGGCCTGTCATCAGATTGTATTTGTTATTGCTGCTGTAGCGGAAGTTTAGTACAATTATTTTTGATTAAATACTCCAAATCTCCACCCTCCATAATTGCACTTGCTTCAGTTGCTTGCTACTTTCTAACGGCGGTGAGAGTGGACGCTATCTATCTTATATCGATTAGATTTATGATTCGAAAATTAGAAAAGTAGGGTAGACATGTGGATATTATCCGACTGAACAAAACGTGCATTCATCAAACAGGTTTGTTTTCCACTGACCTTATTTCGAGCTATTTTCCAAAATCCTATTGTGAGGAATTGCAGTATCTCCTTCTCCTTTTTTCTGTTTGTTTGTCTATCTGTTTGTCTGTCTTCCTGGCTGGGCGTGGTTGACCTACTTTCCGTTTTCTGCCAACTCACCTCCGCTCCTGTTTCTCATCATCACTGATTACCACTACTCACCTGCTGCTGCTTAAAACTCCGGTTCGATCATCAGACTTCGCCAGTTCTTCGTATACTCACAGTGATACTCCATATTCCATTCCGTCCTACCTGCCACGTCCAGCCCAACCTCCGTCTCAGCCCTGCTCCACGTTCTTCCCACTCTGTTGAGAGTTTGCTTTGTCTCCTGCCTGTCTCTTGAGGAACGTAAATAAATCCAGTTTTTTTTTACACTTCACCTAAGTCTCCGTCCCAAGTGTTCTTGCATAGCGGGTTCAAGTTTTGAGTCTCTTTACGAGGAGCGTAACAGAAGAACTGGCCAAGAATAAACCCCGCAGGATCCGGAGCGGATTCTACCCCAATCATTCATGCCCTGTCAAGTCAGGGCTCCCTCCTGGGTGAACACGAAAAGCTCATCCGAGCGTTGGTGGAGAGTAACCGGTCCATGGCTCATCATGTCTCCGAGTTGGCGTGCCAGATCTCCGCTCTCACTACCTCGACGGTAGCATTTCAGGCTACTCCCAGTCCAGCCCCTTTGCCTCCTCCTCGCCAGGATTTTCCTATCACCGATCCTGAGCCATTTCACGGAGATGTGGAGAAATGTAGAGGTTTTTTGTTCCAATGTAACAAGGTTTTTCGCCAGCGTCCTGTTGCATTTGCTGCTGAAGCAACGAGGATTAATTATGTTTTGGGGTTGCTCCGTGGGAGAGCTTTAACCTGGGCAGAGGCTTTAAACTCTTCGGTGGATTTTGACACTCTACGTTTTGAGGGCTTCTCTGATCGGTTCTCAGCTGTTTTTGATCATCCCAACTCCTCTGGCTCCGCCGAGAATAAGCTGCTTAGCCTGCAACAAGGAAGCCGGACAGTGGCTGATTACTCCATCGAGTTTCACACACTCGCTGCAGAGGCTCGATGGGACGAGGCGGCTCTCAAGGCGGTGTTTTTGAGAGGATTGAGGGACCAGCTTCGGGACGAATTGGCAGCACGAGACGTTCCAGCGGATCTCTCAGAGCTGATCTCCTTAGTGTCTCGTTTGGACTGTCGTCTGCGGGAGCGCCGAGCTGAGCGAACACGGAGGGATTCACCAGCCTCACTCAGTAAGCCCAATTTTTCCTCCTACTCTGCTCACTCGGTGTCTAGACCTCCCTCTTTTCCCCCGTCGTCCAGTGTGCGCACCTCTTCTCAGGAGGAGCCCATGCAACTGGGTCGTGCTAGACTTTCTCTGGAGGAGCGTCAGCGCCGGATAGGTGCAGGCCAATGCCTGTATTGTGGAAAGACTGGGCATAGCATTCCCAACTGCCCAGTACGTCCAAACTGGGAGGCTCGTCAGTAAGATTGGGGGTCCTGACGAGTCCACAGCAATCATCTCTAACCCCATCCTTGACTCGTTTTCTTATTCCCGCCAAGCTCTGTGTTAGTTCTATGACATTGCCTCTCCAGGCTCTCATTGATTCTGGTGCGGAGGATAGCTTTTTGGACCAGGAGCTAGCTGAATAGCTGGGACTCTGCTTGGAGCCGCTAGAGGAACCGTTAACTGCCTATGCTCTAAATGGACAAATCATCTCCTCAGTCACAGCACAGTCACCCCTTGTGACTTTAATCACCTCCGGAAACCACCGTGAACTTATCCAGTTTAAGGTAATATCCTCTCCTTCTACTCCTCTGGTTTTGGGTTACCCGTGGCTACGTACTCACAACCCACACATTGATTGGGCTAAGGGAAGGATTATTGAATGGGATCAGCACTGTCTCGCTAACTGCCTGTGTTCTGCCCTACCTTCAACTTCTGTTTCCCCAAATCCTGTTGTCTGCCCTGATGCATCTGTAGATTTGACTGGTGTTCCTACTACTTACCACGACCTGCGTTGGGTCTTCAGCAAAGAGAGGGCTCTCTCTCTTCCTCCCCACCGACCCTACGACTGCCCTATTGATCTGCTCTGTGGAGCTCTTCTACCCTCCAGCCGCCTCTACAATCTGTCCCGTCCTGAGAGGGAGGCTATGGAGCTTTATATCACGGACTCTGTGGCTGCTGGTATTATTCGTCCCTCCTCTTCTCCTGTGGGTGCCGGGTTCTTCTTTGTAGGCAAGAAGGATAAGTCGCTACGACCTTGCATAGACTTTCGGGGGTTAAACAATATCACGGTCAAGAACAAGTACCCATTACCCCTTCTCACCTCAGCTTTTGAACCTCTCCAAGAGGCAATCCTGTTCACCAAGCTTGACCTTCGAAATGCCTATCATCTGATCCGCATCCGCCAGGGGGATGAATGGAAGACAGCGTTTAACACTCCATTGGGCCATTTTGAATATCTGGTCATGCCTTTTGGTCTCACTAACGCCCCAGCAGTTTTCCAGACTATGATCAATGATGTCTTGCGTGACTTCCTTAACCGCTTTGTCTTTGTCTACTTAGACGACATCCTGATTTTCTCCAGGAATCAGGAGGAACACGAGAACCATGTCCGCACGGTCCTACAGAGACTGCTGGAGAACAAGCTCTATGTTAAGGCGGAGAAGTGCGAGTTCCACCAGAACCGGATCAGCTTCCTGGGCTACATCATCAGCCAGGGCAAGGTGGAGGCAGACCCTGGAAAGATCAAGGCAGTGGTGGAGTGGCCAGTCCCAACTACAAGGAGGGAGCTCCAGAGGTTTCTGGGAATTGCCAACTTTTACCGTCGCTTCATCCGGAACTTCAGTAAAGTAGCTGCACCTCTCTCCAGACTCACCTCCATCAACATCACGTTCTGTTGGACTCCAGAGGCTAACAGAGCTTTCATTAAACTCAAGTCCTTGTTCACCTCAGCTCCCATCCTTATTCAGCCAGACACAGAGAAGCAGTTTGTTGTGGAGGTGGACGCATCTGATACTGGAGTAGGAGCAGTTTTATCTCAGACGGCTGGTCCTGATAACATCCTCCATCCCTGTGCTTTTTTTTCACATCGCCTCTCTCCTGCGGAGCGCAATTATGATGTTGGTAACAGGGAGCTTCTGGCTGTTAAATTGGCACTAGAGGAGTGGAGACACTGGCTCGAAGGCAGCAAGCAGCCTTTCCTGGTCTGGACGGACCACAAGAATCTCTCCTACATCCAGTCGGCGAAGCGACTGAATTCCCGACAGGCCAGATGGGCTCTGTTCTTCTGTCGCTTCGACTTTTGCCTCACCTTCCGCCCTGGCTCCAGGAATATAAAACCCGATGCTCTGTCTAGGCTATACTCTCCTGACTCTCCTGATCCTCCAGATGCTTCAATCCTTCCCAAGAGTTGTGTAGTAGGCGCCCTCTCTTGGGAGATTAATAACACCATCCTGGAGGCATTGAGAGAGCAACCAGATCCAGGCAATGGTCCTCCGAACCGTCGGTTTGTTCCTGATGCTGCCCGCTCCAAGGTTCTACAGTGGGTCCACAATTCCCGGTTCTCAATCCATCCCGGAGTAAACCGCACTCTTTCTTTCCTGAAGAGACATTTCTGGTGGCCAACGATCAACAGGGACACTCTGGAGTATGTTTCTGCCTGTCCCACGTGTGCTAGGAGTAAGTCCTCCCACCAGTCTCCTGCAGGGTTGCTCCAGGCCCTTCCTATCCCTAGTCGTCCCTGGTCACACATCGCACTGGATTTTGTTACCGGCCTGCCCCCCTCCCAGGGCAACACCACAATCCTCACTGTAGTAGACCGGTTTTCCAAGTCAGCTCACTTTGTTGCTCTTCCAAAACTCCCGTCAGCCCTGGAGACCTCCCAACTCCTCACAGAACATGTTTTCCGGTTACATGGTATCCCTGCCGACATTGTCTCAGACCGCGGTCCCCAGTTCACCTCTCGAGTTTGGAGGGAGTTTTGTCAATCCCTGGGAGCCTCAGTCAGCCTGACTTCTGGATATCATCCCCAATCAAACGGCCAAACAGAACGAACTAATCAGGACCTGGAGTCAGCTCTCCGCTGCATCACCGACCGTAACCCCTCTACTTGGAGCTCTCATCTCTCCTGGGTTGAGTACTCCCACAACGCTCTTACCTGCTCCGCTACTGGTCTCTCCCCCTTTGAGGCTTCATTGGGGTACCAGCCGCCCCTGTTCCCCGAAGAGGAGCGAGACTTGGCAGTTCCCTCAGTCCAGCAGCATGTGCGTCGCTGTCAGAAGATCTGGAGAGATACACGATCTGCCCTTCTCCAGACTTCGGCATGGAACCAGCGATCAGCCAACCGTCACAGAAAGGCAGCTCCTCTATACGTCCCAGGCCAGTCAGTTTGGTTGTCCTCCCGCAACATTCCTCTCATCTCTGAGTCCAAGAAGCTTTCCCCACGCTTCATTGGTCCTTTTCCCATCCTAAGAATCATTAACCCTTCCGCAGTCCTGTTGAAGCTTCCCAGAGCTTTGAGAATTCACCCCACTTTCCACGTGTCTCAGATTAAGCCGGTTCACACCAGTGAATTGAGCCCTCCGGCCTTACCCCCTCCTCCCGCCCGTATCATCGACAATCACCCTGCTTATACGGTGCACCGTCTTTTGGACGTCAGACGTCGGGGCAGGGGTTTCCAGTATCTGGTGGACTGGGAGGGTTATGGCCTCGAGGAGCGATGCTGGGTTCCTCGTTCCCGTGTCCTGGACCCAATCATGGTGAGGGCCTTTCACAGGGCTCATCCAAACAAGCCTGGTGGTCGCCAGGTGGCTCCCATTGAGGGGGGGGGGGGGTACTGTGAGGAATTGCAGTATCTCCTTCTCCTTCTTTCTGTTTGTTTGTCTATCTGTTTGTCTGTCTTCCTGGCTGGGCGTGGTTGACCTACTTTCCGTTTTCCGCCAACTCACCTCCGCTCCTGTTTCTCATCATCACTGATTACCACTACTCACCTGCTGCTGCTTAAAACTCCGGTTCGATCATCAGACTTCGCCAGTTCTTCGTATACTCACAGTGATACTCCATATTCCATTCCGTCCTGCCTGCCACGTCCAGCCCAACCTCCGTCTCAGCCCTGCTCCACGTTCTTCCCACTCTGTTGAGAGTTTGCTTTGTCTCCTGCCTGTCTCTTGAGGAACGTAAATAAATCCAGTTTTTTTGACACTTCACCTAAGTCTCCGTCCCAAGTGTTCTTGCATAGCGGGTTCAAGTTTTGAGTCTCTTTACGAGGAGCGTAACACCTATGGAGAAATCCCATTGCTTTTTTGTCGAGGGAAACCGAGCGCAGCTTACTTCCGGGTTTTAGGATGCGTCACTGCAACACTAAATTGATGCGATTTGATTGGATTGTGAGGTAAGGGAAGCCAGCCTCCTCTGGCTTCCCTTGGCATGGCCCTGACCCAGAGTCCTGCATCGGGTCGGGTACCGCAAAAAAGGTGATTCGCGGGTGTTATTTTTTCAAACGCTTTTTTCCGGGTTCGGTTCTGGGTAAAACAAAGATGATGGGGGTCGGGTATTGCATAATAAATATATTAAAATAATAATAATTTAGTTTAATGTTTAAATCCTCAGACTTCTCCCCCGCTCGACTGTGCATAATCATAACCTCTGCAGCGCATCAATCTGCTGCTGTGCACACCACATTCGAAATGGCTGAGGTGAAGCTCTCTAGCGGAGAATACAGCATTTTCAATAACACTTCCTCAAGAGCGAAATCCAACGTCTGGGAGGCTTTTGGTTCCTAGATGGAGAAAAGAACCAACATCCCACGCTTTTTGAGACAAATATGCAACTGCATGTGTTAATAATTGCATGTTTTCACTACTCATATATAGGCTAGGCTATGCGGGTTCGGGTCGGGTTGCGGATCTTGTGCCGACGGGTCGGGTCGCGGAACTAATTGGCAATATGTGCGGGTAGCGGGGCGGGTTCGGTATTGCACGTCGCGGGTGCGGGCGGGAGCGGGTCTTGAAAATCAGACCCGTGCAGGACTCTGCCCTGACCAGAGCCCTATGGCGCATTTACACTGCAGCTCGCTTTAAGTGTGCAGAGCCGTGCGGGGCCCGTTTTTGGTTGCGCTTCCACTTAGCCTTTTGGCCCGGGGCTACTTTTTCACCTTTTTTCTGGTCCGACTAAATCGTGGTTCTAGGGCCAGGAACAACCAGGCTGAGTCGGGCTGAGTATGCTAAACTAGAGTGAGAATCGCTGGCAAGGGGGCTACAACTACAACAAGATGAACATATTTGACCATGATTTAATTGTAATACACGTTTCAAAATGATGCCGAGGTAACAACATACTGATACCGGTTAGTAAAAACCATGAATTAATGCTTTGACAAGTCTGCAGACAGACGGCAGGCGAAAAATCCTTTTAAAATGCGTGTTTTCTAAATGGAGCTTGGCTAAGCTAACGTTATATATGCTCCGACCGTCCACACTCACAACAACGGCCTATACAGACATAAATAAACCAGCGACTGTATTCTCCATGACACAGGCAGTCTGTGGTTTGTACTTGTTTAACTTTTGTCTAGTTTCTGAACAGATATGAAGAGCTGTGAGCTCTGAGTGCTAAGAGCTAACGGCTGTGTTGTTTTTTGGGGCGCTCATTGAAGATGACGTCACGGTTCCGCCTACACTGCGTTACTATAGTAACTACCCCAGTTCCTAAACTGTAATGGAAGCGCAGCATTAAAGTGAGCCGGGCCTAATAAGGCCTAACCAAACCGAGCGAGGCCTACAGTGGAAACGTGCCACTAGAGAGATATCTCTCTAGGGCTCTGGCCCTGACCAGCGGCCCTGACTAATCGGGGATGACGTGAGCCTTGTCTGATTGGTCAATCCCTCCATTTTTTTTCACCAAGGGAAGCCAATTTCGGCTGGCCTCCTCTCGCAACAGTGAGTGCAATCTACTGTTTCACCATAACATCTAGAGGGGAGCTGTTTCACTCTTTGTAAAATACTCAATGAGAATGGGGGAGAGACACACTATATATATAAAATATATTTTAAGATCATGTTTAATCATCTGATTCGTCTGTACATTGCTGTTTTAGTATGTGTTCTACTGATTAGTGTCTACAGTGTGTGCCTATTGAGCTGTTTAGAGCCATGTGGGACAAAACCCGATCCTGCCCCTCCCTCTCACTGTCTAAGTGAACGGTGACTGTAAAAACTACACTGCGCATGCTCAGAGTATTTTCCTATTTAATGTGTGTGGCAAAAAATAATGACCATATAGGGGCATAGAGCTGCCATCCCCACCATACGTCATCTCACATCATTCAGAGCTGATTGGCTGTAAGTACGTGTGCCGCGAAAAGTGTGGTGTGTGAAGAGCAGGTGAAGAGGAGGAGAGTGACACGTCCTAAAACCAGGAAGTAAGCTGCGCATGGCTTCCCTCCACAAAAAAGCAATGAGATTTCTCCATAGGATTTTAGAAAATAGCTCAAAATAAGATCTGCGGGTAACGTAGCTGTTAGATAAATGTACGTTTTGTTCAGCCGGATAACATCCACATGTCTACCCTACTTTTATAATTTTCGAATCATAAATCCATCATTTAGATTTATGATAGACTTTTGAAACTACAAGAAGATAAGGAGGACTTTTACAAAAAAGTAATAGAGATTTTTGTCCAGAAGGATAGGCAAAAGGACTTCATCTTCAAGTCAAGTTAAGACCACAATTGTATTGAAAATGGGATCTTACTAAGAGAGAACAATTAAATATTTAAATGATAAAATAATTTTTTTTGGGTATCCTTCTGTTGAACTGTCTGTTTAAAATTAATTGAAGCATCAGACTAAAGAGGCTTTTGAAAATAATATTATATTTTGATTTAGGTCAAAATATAATATTTGTAAACCTGAAGAGTCAGTGCCAGTGTCTCACCAGCCATGAACCTCACTGCAGAAGCTTAAGACATCTAAGTTTTTTGTGCCCCACCACTTTTGTAATATAGAAACGCCACTGCAGGGGAAGCCTGGCTTCCCTTGGCCTCCAGGAGAAATCGCCACTGGGTTCAACCCCACTGCTCCCGGACTATTAATACATGTTTTAAAGTGTATTTTAAGTAGTAATATACTCCAGATTTGCGTAATAAAATACCAGCATTTATGTTTAGAGAAATAAATAATAATATTAGAAAAGTAAAAAAAAACAAAAAAAAAACTGAAATACTATTTTCGTTTGTTTTAATAAGAATTTTACATCGTAGTAAAACTGTAATTCAATCCCAACATGTTAATATGATGTGGGTACATATTGTGTGTGTGTACACTTGATTTGCATTTCCATCCTCACCTTTTGCACGGCCCTGCCTGCCCCGGCCTGTTTATTTCCCAAATGCCCAAGGAAAATAATAAGCAGTAACCTTATTTATAGATAGGCCTACTAGGCCCTATTAGTAATATCACAGCAATATTAGCCTAACCATAAGGTGACGATAAAGGCACATTTGATTAATCATTAAGGCTTTTACGTTTAGAGAGTTTGCAAGTTTGAATATCGAGTCAAGATTAAGATTTCCTGCATTTTTCTCACAGTGGTGCGTTTGAGGTTGGTGCTTGTGTTGTACAGCCCCTCTCTCAGTGGGATTGCCCGCTGCATGAAATGTGCACAGTTGTAAATATCAGCTGGGAGCTGCTGTCCGTCTCAGTCGGTCCGCGGTGCGGGAGGAATGGCAGGCTGTGGAGTCTTCTTCTTTGGTCTTCTCAATTACAAGACTGGGAAAATAGTCATCGCCGAAAACAGGAAAATCGGGATATTATTCAGACTCTATCAGCTGGTTGTGCTGGGATACATAATCGGGTGAGGTGCAATGCATGCTTTTGGAAAGTGATTCACAAAGTTAAAAATAGTTGAGCTAGCCGAAAGCGTTGACTTTTTTGTTGTTAAAGTGGCAGCGGCACAGGTTCTTTTGTAAAGTGTCTCAGAAAGAGTTGGGATTCATTAATGTGTCAAATTGCTGTAAATACATTAAGTCATTGTATCCCACCCCTCACCTAATGATGTCATGATGAGGAAAATATGATCAGGTGACTAGGATAGTAGGGTAACGGTATAGTATCATCAGGTCTGACCTTTAAAACGCAATAGTTGTAAAATAGCTACTTTAATGGCTGCAGGTTTTTTTAAAGTCATTTAAAAGCTGCTCATGTTCATGAAACTGGATTTATTGCCATGCATTAGTTTAACAAAGTACACATGTTATGGCTTCGGCTTCTCAGTTGTGAATGTGTGCTGCTTTTCCTTTTATTAATTTGTTTTAATTCAAATTAATTAATTGTTTGAAAAATGGCTTTGTGCTATTTGTTGTGTACTTTACCCATTGGGCGATGCTGTCACACCCAGATGCCATTTATTTGCAAAATAGTTCAATATATTAGGGTAGTGATGCATGCAATATTCTATGATTTTGTCTTAGATACAATTACACAGTTACTTCTTTCATGTGCCACATACTGGTGAACTCACTAATGCAAGATATATTGTGTTTGTTGTCAACCCTTGACTAGCCGGTCACAAACCGCTGCTCAACAAGGGATCAAAAATACTATATATAATGCACCCATGTTAATCTGAAAAAATGATGATGAAAACTAAATTGTGATGTTTGGGTGAATGTCCCAGGTGGGTGTTTGTGGTGAGAAAAGGTTACCAGGAGAGAGAAGAGGCCATCCAGACCTCAGTCATCACCAAACTTAAAGGTGTTGCACTGACCAACAGCTCTGAGACCGGGCTTCACCTGTGGAGTGCTGAGGATTATGTCATACCCCCGAATGTGAGTCCATCCATCCATCAAAGATGTGACCAAGGAATCATTGTTTCGCAAGTTACAAGTTAGTCTTTACTCCTTATTCAGGACAGATTATTCCCAAATTAAGCTCCAAGTCAAGTCCAAGGTTAAGGTAGATACGTCCAAAGTCAAGTCCCATATCAAAACAAATAAGTCCCAAGTGAAAACACACAAACTCCAAGTTAGGTGCCAAGTCAAAACCTATGGTCAAGACATGTAATTCCCAAGTCCTTACATTTGAGTTTTGAGTCCTAAATAAATCATAATGGCAATGTGCTCTTCATCCCATCAATTTCTTCTTTTTTAGACAATCTTATACAAGAACAAAATCATATTTGGTATATATTTTTTTCCAACTGATGCTCAGCAATTTTACATTAGCTCTTACTTGTTCTATTCTGCAGCATGATTGGATGCTGTTGGATTGGTTTAAACAAAGTGAATCAGGGGAATGAAGTGTCAACGTGCTGGGAATGAATTAGTTATATTCACAAAATTACGGAAATGAATTGATTTGTGGCATACTTTTTAATGAACATACTTTGTTATCTTAGGGTTTAAGGGAACATATCAAGGACTTTCAAGTAGAAAGGCTCCAAGTAATTTCCCAAGTAACTGTTGTTTAAGTCCAAGTTTAGGAGGCCAGTCTTTTTTGTTTTTGTCAATTTGTGTCTAAAGTCATCCAATCTGTGGCTCGTGTCAACATTTCTAGGAAAAAGAGCTTTCAGAATATCAATAAAGCAGTCAGACTATTCCCCAATTAATCTCCTCTCAAGAGAGATTACAAAGCTATTGAGTGTCTTCAGCTTCAGCAGAAATCATTAGGCTCGGCACCTGTTGCCACTGATTTAACAATATTGAACTCCTCAGAAGTGTAATTTGTTTAACCTTTTGTTTCTCGATCTCATTGTCTGGGACCTAATTTTATTTTGTAGGGCGAGCAGGTGTTCTTCATAGTAACAAATTTCATAGAGACACCCAATCAGAGGCTGGGGTTCTGTGCAGAGGTGAGTATACATGCAGAGAATCTCATTATTGCCTGTTGATTTGATGTGTTTTTTTCCAATTGTAATATCTGGTATGGCTGTTTATATTACCATGTCTATCTAGACAAATGCATTTGCACTTCCCACAGAGTTTCAAAGTACCAAAGGGACGATGTCAAAGTGATGATGACTGCGTTGAGGGCGAGGCTGTAATAGCCGGACATGGTGAGTATCATTCATTTCACTCAACTCAAAATCTGAGTAGTTGATGGGTTTAACCTGAATTACATGTTTACATAATCTGTCTGTAGCTTGAGATCTTTAATATCGATCCCTGAAGATCAACACTATATTCTGCATATTAGAAAAATAACAGTTTCACCTCATTGTAGAATTGTGGCCTTTCTTATACTGTTGGACTACCACTTTAATTTCAATGCTATCACAAAGTTACATTTAAATTACTTATTTATTATTCTTTTGTTTGGTTTTGGCCTGTCACAATGCCATATTTTTGGCCTTCACAAAGCCATATTTAACGCTGGTTAAATATTTACACAATATTACAATGTGTGTACTATAAACATGGAATCAGAGTTAGCACTGGTTTCACAGTCAACATTGATATATCGCGACAACCCGGCTTTACAAATATTCTGTGAAATATAAATATTGCATGTTTCATCCCCCAGCAGGACATTTTTCCAATTAGTCGTCATATAATCAATTCTTTAAACTTAGCTAAGAAACTTCTCTGGCTCTCCTTCAGGAATAAAGACAGGGTTGTGCATAAACAGCACTGGGACCTGTCAGATCCACGCCTGGTGTCCTGTTGAACACAGCAAGAGACCCACGTAAGACCCTTCCTCTCGCAGAACTTTGGAAAAGTGCCATTTTGTGATACTGCATTGACACTGGCTATGATCCCTCATGGGGACTGAGATATTTCACAGGTTCTATTTATTGCTAATGTAGCCTGTCAGCTCCTCTTGTTTAGTTTTTAATTCTCACAGCTGCCTGTCTCTCTATCTTCCAGAGAGCCCTTACTAAGCGAAGCGGAAAACTTCACCATCTACATCAAGAATTTCATCAGGTTCCCGAAGTTTGAATTCTCCAAGTGAGTGGCTGTTTGTAGCGCTGATTGCTTGTGGTTTTCAAAGCGTCACGACATCGACCACTGAGTGAGCTAAGGGGGGATTTACATGCTCCAATGGCTGCTTTAAATAGTTTTAGTGTGCAGACAGCCCTCTATTTATACCAGGCTGTGCATTGCACTCAGTGAGACAGTGAAACAGTCATCTGAGAAGTCCTTGACAGCGGGCCTTGCCCAGACAGGTGTCCGATCTGAAGGGGGGGGGGGGGTTGGCCCCTGCTGCTCTGTCCTCGCTGCTGAAGTCCTGCAAGAAAGCAGAGTGACGTCAGCCACAGCTAATTCATCAGTCAGGACCTTATTCTAATTACACAGCTATCTAACTTCATATGTTTTCTCACTAATCATGATAAATCTATTGCCGTCCCGCCAACACTTAGATACACATGATAACTCCAACTTAAGTGACTTACATATTTTAACTTGAGTGGAAGGTTACATTTTTTTCTAAGGGTGAGGGAAACACGATTCATGTGGAAATAGTAGTGGTTTTCACAGATGCTGATAATCTGACATTTGATACAAGTTATTCATGCCTGCTATATTGAACATCTAGGTCCAATATCCTTGAAATCCCTGACGACAGCTACCTGAAAGGATGCTCCTACGACAAAGAGGAACACCTGTACTGCCCCATCTTCCGCCTCGGAGATCTGGTCAGCTGGACTGGGAGTGATTTCCAGGAAATGGCTGTTCAGGTACAAAGTGTATTAACGTGTGAGATAAAACTGTGTGGGAGTTATTTCAATTACTGGATTCCTCATAGTCATTTGATAACACACCATTATAGACCATCACATTTAGGAGATATAATCCATTTAAGAATAATAACTGCAGACACACACTTGTACAAGACGTGTGCTGCAACAAACAAAACATATATTGATGTAATGATAAGGGTAGTAAGAAAATGAATATAGTACAAGATGAAAACAAATCTTCATCAGCGTGTTGCAAGCTAATTCTGTCACTCAAGTCATTCTCTCTATTTCTCAGTACTTCCCGTTGATATCCAAAGACAAACATTTTCTAATAACTAATGGTAATTTGAAAGGATTTCTAAGATGGTGGTCTGCTTGCGATGCAACATCATTTTTTATGTGGTCTTGGAGTAAATCTCTAATGGAACATAGGAGTGCCATTTACACTGTAGTGAAGATATTATCTAAAATGGATTTCTGCATAGTTTATTCTCAAGATACCACATTACAGTGTAATGGCAATTAGGTGTTCCAATGTCCTATTTCCCGTTTGCGATTATTACATAGGAGAATGATGATATTGATCGTACACAGACTAATAAAAAAGATTTTCTGGTCGACAGCTGCAGGTTAGTTTGAGGTTAATTGCGGTAGTTGTACAATACCAATTTCCAAGTGTTGCCTGTGTTGTTGGGTTGTCTGTACTTCTGCCACATCTGTTGCCATGTCAAATAAGAACTGTGTGCTCTCTCAGCCTGTGCCTCTCCCTTTCCAGTCACCTATGACCCCATTTTTGCTTGTGCAGCTAATCACTGTCACCTAGTGTTCAAAAATATAAATAGACATGGCTCCTAAAGGCAGCCTAGGTCGGAGGTTTGCACGGGTTTATTTGAAATCACAATGGTTGTTCAGAAAGAGTAAAAAAAAAAGATCATCTATTAGACAAACTTTCAGGCACATGGTCTTCATCAAGTCTTTAGAGAGATGGTGTGTTGTCATCACGTGACATATCAATTACAAAATGTGTCAATTGATTCAAAGTGGCTGTATACAAAAATAAATACTAATTCAATAATTCATTCACATGATAAGAGCTAAACAATAATTTCCTTTCCTTTTGGAGTGCTTTTTTGTCCTTACTGTTGCAGCTTAAGTTAGACAGGAGAAGGGAGAAAGAGGGGACAACATGCACCAAAGGTCCGTCGGACAGATTGGAACCCATCCTTAGTACCAGATGAAAAACCAACTAAAACAAGGCCAACGGAAATGGCTGAAAGCTTTAAAAAAACAACAAGTGGACCATATGATACGTTTTTATTTTCAAGCTGTATTTTCCAGTCAAGAATGAACTTTCAAGCTAGCGTTTATCTTAAAGCATTTCCTAAGACACAACGATAGTCCACAAACGTATGTTATCTGATCAGACCACTTCTGCAGACTTGTTTTGAATGTACAGCTTCCTCACTCACCTGCAAACATAAGAAAATGGTAGGAAGTACAATTTTGAAGCCAGGACTCAAAAAGCCCTGCGATCAGAACATGGTTTGAATTGGTTTCCATTACATTGTTGTCTTTATTTTGGCTATACACTTTATTATAGACCTGTTAATGGAGCTGAGGTTACACTTACACTATTTTTGTCCTTCAGGGTGGTTCTGTTGGAATTCTCATTGAGTGGGACTGCGACCTGGATAAGGACTATTCACGGTGTAATCCAGAGTACAGCTTTACCCGCCTGGATAGGGGTTTAAACAACTCGGTCACATCAGGATATAACTTCAGGTATGTCCCTCCAGGCATTCACCAAGAAATACATCTGTCAGCTCACTGGTCTCCGAGTCTAACCGGTCTGATTTCCCCCTCCAGATATGCCAGGTATTTCAAGGATGAAAATGGCACCTTTCGCACTTTGTATAAGGTGTATGGGATCCGCTTCGATATAATGATCAATGGCCAGGTACAGCAGTGATAGGAATTATTCTTTCCAGAGTGAAGTACATTATTATGGAAATAATAACTAAAACTTGTTATTGTTTTTTCAGGCTGGGAAATTCAATATTGTTCCCACGATAATTGCCATTGGTTCGGGCATTGCCCTGCTGGGTGCAGTGAGTAGTTTAATAAAATATTATAAAATTATTATTAAATAATATTGAGGTGTCGGTGGGTAATTGCCACTGTTTTATTATAGTTACAGTACTTGCACGTTTTTCTTGTTATGACAAGTTAAAGAAGAAAAAAGTATTACAACATATTGAATTGCATAGATTAAAAATATGTTTTTAAGTGAAAGAATGACCACTTACAGTTACTTATAACCAGTTAATGTATTATATCTGCCTTTACCTAAGACATTTCATTACTTCACTTTAACCAATCAGCTACCAGAATAATCACATGATTATGCGCTAAAGCGGTGATGATGATTTTATAAAAAGTATTATTATGTATTATTACATCTATCAACCTATAATATATATTGTCCTTGAGACAAACAATGTCAGTGAGTAAACAGCAACATTGAAGCATTATGATACTTGACTTTATGTCAAATGCTTTTAAATTTATAAATATTGTTTTATTGTTTTAAGCATCATGAATATTTATGAGGCATTATAACTTTAATTATACAGCAATATAAGTAGATTATAATGCATTATTAGTTATGTTTTTGACACATTATGGACTGAGTGCTACAGATATTATATATAATATATATTTTCTCTTTCAGGGGGCCTTTGCATGTGACATGATACTGCTGTACATGATGAACACAAGCTCCTTCTACCGGGACAAGAAGTTTGAAATCATCAACTTAAAGTATGACTTTCTGTACACCTTAATGATGGACCTTTTTTCTTTTTTAAATCAGTCATTTCCAAAATCTTTATCCTCACATTTATTGGCACATCTGTGTGTCACTGTGTGTTACAGGAAAGAGCAGAACAAACACAAGGAAGGGAAGACAGGACACCGGGAAAGGAGACATAAGAAGGCAGCTGCGGACAAAGAGGCTGGAAACTCCACCAATAAACCGGAGGAGACGGAAGCCCTGGCAGAGAGTCAGCTGCCTGTGGACCAACGGGGTCCAACAGTTCCACGCAACGCAGGACAGCGATATTCTGGCAACCTCTCTAACCAAGGCACAGGGCATCATATCACCTTCTCTGCGCAAAATTAAGTCAGAGTAAGACCAATCCCCTGCAGCGGTCTGTGAGAGGCGTAACCACAGAGTTGGACTGATGCCCACTTCCCACCTGGCTGGACTGTCACTAGCCTGAGTGATGCTTGTCCTGACTTTGTTGGTCCAAACAAATGTTATTGTGGACACATGGGCCAGGAAGCTGATGTAGAAATACACAGAGAGATGGTTTTCATCTTTGAGGCTGGGTCAGGGTCCAAAGCTGGAGTGTGGGAGATTACAACAGGTCCATAAATGATGATATGCCAGAGTTCTGTGGTTATGCTGATAATATTAACAGAGGGACTTTAAATGAATCATCGAAGACCTAAAAGGAATTGCCAAATATTTGCCTATTACTGCATAACAAATGGAAGTTATTAATTGCATCTTTGTTTCAGGTCATGAATCCATTACTTAAAAGCTCTTTTTGGCAGATGATCAAGCATCATTTTCAGTTTGTTCTTTTTGATTCGCCATTAATAGACTTGCCAATAACAATCACCGCGAAGAAAACTAACGTCATTCGTGATTCATGAACCTCAAATGTAGCATAGGATTACGTTAAATGCCGATTCGATTCAAACAAACCGTAAAATGATATTTGCTAAATCAATTTTAAAAATACCTTTAAATTATTTTGTAAGCACAGACAAAATGCACTAGAAAGCAAATTGTAAGAAAATGTGTGAATGTTCTTAATTCGTGTTATTTCAGTTGGATGTAACATGTGCTGTCGTTGGAATTCGAGTGGTGCACTTCATGTTGACGTTAATATTGGCCATGCCGTAGCTACAACACAATCATTATTTTAGTTATTAATGATAGGTATCACTTGTAAAGCTTTGGAATGAAGCTGTGAGTGTTCTGTAATGGACAGGTTCGATGCTGATATACTGGCTGATTGTCAAATGAATGATGAAAGACATTGGAAATGTGTGACCTTCTCAAATCCATTTATAGAATGGTTTAGATTGTTGGAAACAAGTGTATTTGTCATTTATTTCATGATGTCAGTGCCTGACAGACAAACCGATCAATAATGTATACAAACAAGATGTAAAGAGGGATTCATTTTAATCAGTAATCATATTTATTATAATTTAACCATAGTATCATACATGAATACAATGCAAAGTGCTTACACTGTGTTAGGGTGTAATCTTTGTTGATCTATGTTACACTACAAACTACATTATCATGACTGTGGCTCTTATCTGTAGTGAAGAGCACGAGTTACATGTTGGATAAAGTCGCTACAAATTGTGGAGCAGAAGGATAAGAGAACAGTATTCTTCATTCTATTATAATTGACACATTAGCCGTTTAATCAACAGTTCATATTTGAAAAAGTATTTTACTAATGGCTTATCTACAAACAGCAGGGCAGACAATATTATTAGTTTATGTAGCATTAGATAGGACTAATTCACGGTTAAATAATTTTAGTACACGTGCACCATTCCGTAGAGGAAAGTCCAGAACAGGACGTAAGTGAAAAGACCTCCAACAAGGCCCCCGGTGAAGAGCAGCCTCCGTGATTTAAAACATTTGTTCCACCGCCGTCCAGCCTTGAGAATGAGCAGCAGAGAGAGGAGAAAAGAGGCGAGGAAGTAAAAAATGAAGCCATACAGTCCAGACAGCCCGAGGATTCCCGCTGTTGCTCCGGACAGAGCGGAGACTGAGGTGCGGCAGTAGTCCAGCACGGCGGCGTTTCCCCTCACGGCTATCTCGCTGATGAACTGTGGTCCCTCTCTTTTGGCTACAACTCCTGCCATCTTGGATCTGGTCAGCAATCACAGGAAGGTGTCCCTGTTTCAGGAGAGATTCACACATAAAAATAGGCACATTTATCCAATAACCGTAATGCTGTAGTTTTAAATAACTTTTTTCTTTACACTGAAGATCAAGATTTGATACCCAAAACCTTCGAGACAATCAAATGCAATAGGTTGTAACTGATCAACCGAATGCTAATGTTGAAATCAGCTCGACCAGAAGAAAAGGCTGCTTACTGAATCTGCCATTACAAAACAATGTAGGGTGAAAATTACTATTATTTTTGTATTATCTATTAATCTGCTGATTATTATCTAGATTACAATTGGTAAATTGCTTAGTCTATAATATGTCAGAAGAACATAGTAACAACTGTCAACGTTTCTAAATTCCAAGATGATGTCCTTTAATGTCTAGTTTTGCGTTTAAAAATAATCCCATTTTAGATTGATGATTAGTTGACTAATTGAATGTAATGAATGCTATAATGACATGCAACGACGGGTCAGTCTGCTGCTTAATAACTACATTAGCTTTAATTATTAACATTAGACAATGACTTTGACTTGTAGTATTTTTTACACGGTACTTTTATTTGTTTAAATAAGATAAATGCCTTTTCCATTTCTACTCCATTCCAACTAAATGCAAGGCCATTGTTACATTATATATTCTAATGTGTACAGATATTAGTAATTTAAAGTATGAATTTAATATGTTAACATCCACTAGGAGGTTGGATGACAAAATGACAACTCGACAGAGGTCTTAATAAATTAAAGCCCCCTAATACGAGTGACAAAGAGAAAAGCTGTCAGCCTTGATCGATGTTAGCCTAGCTGGTTACAGATCAAATTGAATCAAAGTAGCTAACGTTAGCTAATAAACCTATAATATAAAGCGATGTTCTGGTGACAGAAACCAGACGCAGACAAAAAGGAAGTGACTCCAATAATCAGAGTCTTATAAATAAACTAAACGTAGCACTGTACGACCCCTGGTGTTAGCCTATAGCGCTAACACGCTAGCATTGTGAGCTAGTCCTCCGGGCTGCTGCTGACGGAAACTGATGATTCTCACCGGAAATGTAAGCAGGGACTCGTTGGCTCCTCACGATTATAAAAACATAATATGTGTCATGAACGCCAAAGACCTGGATATTAGAGCGTTTTCAGAGAATGTCGGCTGTTTTGGCACAGAAAAAGCACATTCATTCTCGTTCGGATAGCACTCCCAGGAAAGAGTCAGCCATGTTCATTCGAAATGCATTGTGGGCACAGCCTGCGTAAGGAGCAGTTTTGGTGCGTTTCCTTGCACATTAAAGAGTAGGAAATTCTAACTCTAATAATAGGGAAATACCTGTAGGCTTACTGTCATTGGGTGAGTTTACAAAGACAATCCGTCCTTTTTAAACATCCAGCTCTATTGGATATACACCACATGTTTCACAAGCTGCAGTAATCAGAGAACATCTACAAATGAAACACAAACAGTTTACATTGAGGTTACCGGTGCTATTATTTATTATGTCTATTTCTGTCAACAAGTTATTTTACTGGTTCAGGAATCAATCAATGGGTCCACCTGAACAATCTGCAGTAATGTTTCCTTCGGAAAAGGCATTATATGACTTATTTTACATTTGGATGGAACTATTCGGTTGGCCGTAGATTAAGATTTCCGACTTTCTACTTTGTCCCAAACGCAGCAGAGTAGACTTTGCCTTATACAACTATCATCAACAGTAGTTTCATTAGATCAATCGCCAATAAACACTAAAGAAGAAGAAGAAGAAGAAGAAGAAGTTTCATTAGCTGCAATGTCTGCATATATCCTGGGTTTGGACTTGGGCACCACGTCGGTAAAAGTCGTTTTATTAGAAACTGTCTCCAGAACGGTGGTTGCTAGTCAGTCTTTGCCAACTTCGTCTGATATAATTGACCAAAGCGGGGAAAGGTGAGTGTGCACACACACACACACAATGTAACCATTCAACTCTCCCCTGCTGGGTGCTTGCCCCGTGTGTAACCTGGCTGCGTACGTGTTCATGCGCAGGCGAAAGAGCAGGACACTGGCCGGATCATTGACACTGTGAACCGGTGCATCGGCCTGCTGCCCCGAGACAAACTGCAGCATGTCAGCAGCATCGGGCTGTCCGGACAGATGCACGGGGTTTTATTCTGGAAAGCAAAACGCGGTAAGCCTTCCACCTGGGTGCTGCGTGAACGCTGTTGCATTTCTTAAATTGTGCTCAATTGTGAAACAACTGCTGTAATACATGAGTACTTGCGCAGCAAAGGAACAGATATACAGATATTTATCCTGCAATGTTATTGCCCATATCTGTTTGCATTTGCACAATTTGTAATTGCACATTAAGCTGTTTAACCCTTGTGCCCTCCTCGAATTTTCAACCTTTCGACCCCTTCGTGGCAAAAATGTACACGCCCATAATAACTGCTATTAAATCATCATACATGAATATTTGTTTCTACTTCTTTTTTTTTTTCATGAATCACTTAAACAGCTTATTTCGTACTCAAAACTACCAAACATTCAATAATGTTCTGGATTTTAACCCTTTAAATGCCTGTTTCATTATTTGAATTATCTCATTATTTATGACAAAAAAAACAAAAAATGTATTGTTTTCAATATAATAATTAGTAGAGGGATGGAACTTAGGTGGTTATTAGAGTCTTGGTTGAGTCAAAGATTAGCAACACAATTGATTTCACTGCATTATTATTTTTGACGTAGTGTCAGATACTACCTCTGGACACCTAGTGTCCTAGTTTCTTCAGAAGAAGAGTCATCGCTTGCAGATGAAGGCTGCATGACCATTTATACGGCCTCTTCTGCAGTGAAATGACTCTTCATTTTAGCTCCTACTCTTGGCTCCAGGACTTTCTCCTTCTCTGCTCACTCATGAAATAACCCCTCAGCCAAACTGCATGTTAACATTTGGCTGTGAAAGCAGCCAGGTGCGTAAACAAACTAACAGTTGTTTTTTGTTTTTTAATTACTTGAGCAACTCTTCAAAGATATGAAATGCATCTTTCAAAAGATCAAAAGATGCGCTTTTCTTTACCCTGAAATGATCAGTGCATGCTTACAGATACACACAAGATGCCCTTTTTTTGACCCTGAAATGATCAGTGCATGCTTACAGGTACACACACACACACACACGCACGCACGCACGCACGCACGCACACACACACACACACACACACCACACACACACACACACACACACACACACACACACACACACACACACACACACACACACACACACACACACACACACACACACACACACACACACACACACTGTTGGGGCCCCGAAATGCATTACACTACATACATACATACATTACACAATGCATGGTTTATACTGCAATGGCAGTGAGATCAAAAAAGGTGGTTTGAATGGCAGTCAATGAGGCATTTTTTGCCACGAAGGTGTCCAGAGGTAGTATCTAATACTACGTAAAAAATAACAATGCAGTCAAATCAATTTTGTTGCTAATCTTTGACTCAACCAAGACTCTAATAACCACCAAAGTTCCATCCCTCTGCTAATTATTATATCGAATATTTTTCATTTTTTGTGTTCTTTTTTAATAAATAATGAGATAATTCAGATAATGAAACAGGCATTTAATGGGTTAACATCCTGAAAAATATCGAATATTTGGTAGTTTTGAGTACGTTATAAGTTCTTTAAGTGATTTCTGTAAAAAAAAGTAGAAAGAAATATTCATGTATGATGATTTAAAAGCAGTTATTATGGGCGTGTACATTTTTGCCACGAAGGGGTCCAGAGGTAGTATCTGACACTACGTAAAAAATAATAATGCAGTGAAATCAATTTTATTTTCAATCTTTGACACATCCAAGACTCTAATAACCACCAAAGCCCCATCCCTCTACTAATTATTATATTGAAAAAATGTAAGGTTTTGTGTTTTTTAGTAATAAATAATAAATAATGCAAATAATTAAACAGGCATTTAAAGGGTTAAAATCCAGAATATTATTGAATGTTTGGTAGTTTTGAGTACGTTATAAGTTGTTTAAGTGATTCATGAAAAAAAAAGTAGAAAAAAAAATTCATGTATGATGATTTAATAACAGTTATTATGGGTGTGTAAATTTTTGCCACGAAGGTGCCCAGAGGGTACAAAATGCATCACGGGAGTATACAAAACACGTAAGAGTAAACGACAATGGATTTCAAAAAATTTGACTCAAAAGAAGACTTCTTACAGAATTCCATGCCAAAAGCTGTAACACAGCTGAAATGATTACCAAATAAAAAAAAAAAGTCAGGAAAAATGTACAAAAATGCCCGAGGAGGGCACAAGGGTTAATCTTATATTATCTGGTATATAATATGTGCCGTGGCATTTATTTTATTAATATAAAAGTTAAAACAATACACCCTTATACACAAAGAGACATACTTTCTTAATTAGTCTAACCAAAAGTATCCAACAAATCCAAAAGGGAGAAAATCAGTTTTAAATAGTAAATCTATGCTCCTGGGATGTCTCCATCCTCTCTCCCCCTGCAGGTTGTAATTGGTCCAAGAGGGATTTCTTCACAGCCAGAGACACCAGTCAGCTGATCACCTGGCAGGATGGGCGCTGCAGCAGCAACTTCCTGTCCTCACTTCCAAATCCAGACTCACATCTCAGCGTGGCCACAGGCTTTGGCTGTGCAACAATCTTCTGGTACATGAGAAACAGGTCAGCATGCACTTCTGAAAACATCCCAAAGCATTTTTATTTAGTGATATGAAACTGAAGTTAATATGTTTGGTTTTTACTGCAGGCCAGAGTTCCTAGAGGACTTCACAGTTGCAGGTACCATCCAGGACTATGTGGTGTCCATGCTGTGTGGTCTGGACGGCTGTGTGATGACGCCCCAGAATGCAGCCAGCTGGGGCTACTTCAACACCTCTACCAACCAGTGGAATACAGACATGTACGTAAAGTGTAAATCTACATGCATGACACATTTTCTAAAGGTTTTGCATGCTTAGTGTTCAACTAAAATTGCTAAACATTTTGGCATTGTAAAGAGTTGTTATGCGTAACCTACATTACAAGCCTCTGTGTGTGCATGCTGCAGTCTGAAGGGGGCCGGCTTCCCTTTGAGCCTGCTTCCTCAGTGTGTGTCATCTGGTGGCTGGGCGGGTCAGGCGTGCTCTGACTGGCATGGTATCCCTGCTGGAACACCAGTAGGGGCCGCTCTGGGAGACTTCCAGTGCTCGGTATACTCCTGCATGAGTGCCAGAACAGACGCAGGTAAAAATAGCTGTACTCGACTGTTTATGCACTTCAGAACAAAGTCTATCCATTACAGCTGTTCAATGACATGTAGCACGTGCTTTTGTTTTAGTGTGTCATCCTACTGTAGTTATTTTCTTTATTTTTGTGGTTGTTTGGCCCCTTTTCATTGTCATTGTGTGTATCTTTTGTGGTCTCTTTGCAGTTGCTTTGCACGTCTTTGTAGTTTTGTGACTCTTTGTAGATTTGTTACCAGTTGCAACAGCGGTGCTGGTATTGTTTATTAGCTTGTGAGTCTGTTTGTTCCATTGGAAAATCCCTCATTAGAGATGTGTTAATATACTGTATTAAAACTGAAAAATACCAAATAAATAAGCATAGGAATGACTTAACATGGCACATAGCAGCAACTACCCACGTCTTAGTTTGTACTCTTTATGTTGCACACACAGGAATGAATGCATTATGGATCAAGTGTCTCCTGCATGTCTTGTTTGGTGCTGTTAGTGTTTATGCCTCAGATGACAGTTTTTATCCTCTCCTAATTTCTCAGTTCTTAACATAAGCACCTCAGCCCAGCTGACCTTCGCCTTGCCAGCTGACTTCAAACCTCCAGATTCTCCTCAGCCTGCGTCCTCCATCTCCTACGTTCCCTACTTCGAGGACTCGTACTTGGCGGTGGCAGCTTCACTAAATGGAGGGAATGTACTGGCTACATTTGTGGAGATGCTCACTTCCTGGATGAAAGAGCTTGGTATGTATTTGTTGTCATGCTAGTAGTGTGCAGTGTTTGTTCAACTTTTCAATTCAACTAAAATGTCACGACTATGGAGGGATTGCCATGTTAAACCTAAAAAAAAAAAAAGAAGCCCAATGACCCTGATGATCCTCCTTACTCTAGCGTCAAAATGATGTGGGTGTTAAGTGTTTTCCACACATTCATGTTCCAGAATGAATCATGATAACTCTGATTATCTTTCCACTTTTCCTCTCGCTCAAAAATCAAGTGGAAATGTTGTTTATGTTTGGATTTTGTGCTAATTAGCTAATGCTTATTTACACATTTGCAAAGCTAAAATGCTGACCACTGTAATAATCTGTATGTTATGCTAAGGTTACCATTTGTCTCAAAGCAGTGCTGTGTAATACGGCTTCATAGAGTTGCTAGCATAGCTGTAGAATCTTCAGACTTAGTCAAATTAAATGTGGCAATAGACATGTTTTTTGTTTTAACTTACCATTATCATGTTACTTGTTAGACGCTTTTATCCAAAGCGACTTACATACACTCAATACGGTGGACAATCCCCACAGGAGCAATTTGGGGTGAAGTGTCTTGCCCAGGGACACAACGACATGCTGACTGCAGTGGGGTTTGAACCTGTGCCCCCCTGATCAAAACACCAACGCACTAGTCCACTGCACCACACGCCTCCCTATTTCTATGGCTATAGAATAATGACATCAACAGTGTTTGGATTGCTTCCCTATAATACTCGCTTTCACAAGGAAGAACAAAGTATGTCTGCCACAGGGTCAAATCTCCTGGGAAAATGAGTTGTCCATGTATGGCATAGAGCTACGAAAACAATGTGCTGTGCAGTGTTGCCAACTAATTTCTAATAAATGTAGCTAGAAGCTCCAAAGGTTTCCAGATAACGTCATGCGGTCATTTGCAGATTGCCATGTCATTGCTTTTTTATTGGCATGCAACTTATTCTGAGTGACTGAATCCGACATCCACGTTTCAGTTGTCTTTGCAACAGTGGCACTTACAATATTCAGGGTTCGTACGGGTGCTTGAAATCCTTGAAAAAAGGTTGGGAAAGTGCTTGAATTTTGGGAATGGTGATTGAAATTGAGATAAAGTGCTTGAAAATGTAAATGCTTTACTTTTACAATAAATTGCTGTCTGACTGAATAGTTCGCTTTTGAGATTAAAACAAAAGAATTGCTTCGCTTCTACATAAAACCTGCAAGTGTTTGTGTTACGTGTGACCTGGGGCATTCTGATGAGAGTGATAGATGACTGTGTGCCAGGAGGTTGCCGTTTCAACGAGCGTTGGCTAGCAGAAGACAAATACAAGCCATGGCTAAGACGAGGGTCAAGCCCACGAGTAGCCTCCTGCAAAGTTTGCAAACATAACGATGCGAGAGTCTGCGCTGACGAGCCACATGAAAGGTACGCCGTAGTAGAGCATTTTAGATTAGGCTAACGTTGCATGTTACGTTTGTTTAAGCTAACGTCAGCTAGCTGAATAGCGAACTCGATTGAGGGATAATAATAATTGCAGGGGACAATCATTTCAGAGGAGCGTACGTGCGTTACAGTCGCCATCGTGTGGTGTTCAGAGGATGAAGCACTCACGGCATTTCGTGTTATAGTCATGAAATATAATCTATTGATTCGACACAGAGCGATTTTGAAAGCAATGTATTTCTACTGGTGGTATGTTTCGTGCCTAAACCAAATGTGACTTGCTCTATCGAAATCAGTCACATTGACCCGAAGACACATTTTCGTTTGTATTACTGGTCTGGGGGAAGCTCGCGAGTGTGTTTGTGTATTTTTGCGTTTGTGTCCCGGGGAAACACTCACAAGAAACACCGGCTGTTGCTATGCCTGCTGTGACGTTACATTAGTCCGTTCTCTGCTTGTAATTATGCCGAAGCTTCAAAGTTGTATTTATCATCTGAATTTGCCGAAACAAATGTAATATTCTGAAAGCCAAGACTTTTGTTTATTTGAAAACAGATGAAAACAAACTGTCTTTTATATAAAATTGAAGTATTATACAAGTAAAACTACATTTTGCTTTAATCCCATGTAATTGTAGAATGAACAGTTTTCCTTTGAAGATGTATAAGTCAGGTGTCTTGAGTAGTCAGCATGACCTACAAATCATTTTACACATTTGTAAATATTATTATCCACTTGTTACCATTGTGAGTCTATTTTTATGCAGCTCTGCGTGATTTTGTGGCTACAATTCAGGCTAATACACTACCAGAGGTGGAATAAGTACTCAGATCTTACCAGAGTGTAGGAATACTCTATCACAGTAAAAGTCCTGCATTCAAAATGTTCCTCAAGTGAAAGTAGAAAAGTATTATCATCAGAATATAGTGAAAGTAGCGACAGTAAAAGTAGTCATTGTGCAGATTGGTCCATTTCAGAATAATATATATGATATGTTTTATAATGATTGATCATGAAAGTGTTCTCAAAGCTGGTGAAGGTGCAGCTAGTCTGAATGACTTTGTTTACTGCAGGGTAGCTGGTGGATTTACTCCAGGTGGAACTAAAGTCTGATTTAACACTTGATTAGATTTCACATCATTCATCCACATCTGTAAAGTAACTAAAGGTATTAAATACATGTAGTGGAGGAAAAGTACACCATGTACCTCTGACTTATGTTCACTGCCAACCTAAAAGTACCTCAAAAATAGTAATCAATAATGTATTGAAAAGTTATTTGGCTGATTGTTTTATATCGGCTCAGCCAGGTTATACGGGAGGCCCAGTCTACGTACAGATCACTAATTTTGAAATATTAAACTTAGTTTTCTTTTCTTTAATTTTTCATCCTCGTGTAGAATGCTATCACGAAACACACATTTGGTTGTTTATAGCATAAAGAACATCTGATTTAATGTGAGGTAGGGAAATAATCATTTGAGTATGTGTATATAAATATGTAATTTACAACAGCTGTAAGATGCTTGAAAAGCTGGAAAATGCACCTTGAAAATGCTTGAAATTTGCTTGAATTTGACTTTGGAAAAGGTGTAAGAACCCTGAATATTACAACTTGGAAACGCTATGGGGGTTGTTTATTGCCACTCTAATTTTTTTAATAACAAATACAATATGTTCAATTTAATCAAATGTCAATGACAGCCCAAAGAGAGCAGTTTTCTCTAAACCTTTACTAAAATGTTTTTGAGATTATTGCCATTTAAGTGTTTAATCCTAATGTTAAACAGCTCCTCCTCTTCCCTGCAGGTGTAGAGATGAGTGATTCCTGTTCATATGAGAAGCTGATTAATTGCGCCCTGAATCAGGAAACGAGCGAGCTGTCGGTGAGTCCCACTCTCTTGGGGGAAAGGCACGCCACCCTCTGCCTGGGCCAGGTCACCAACATCTCCCCTACCAATCTGTCTCTGGGTCACGTGACCAGGGCGCTGTGCCGCGGAGTCCTGCACAACATCATGTCAATGATGCCTGCTGAGCGTCTGCAGCAGGCGGGGGTCTGCCGGATTGTGGGCAGTGGGAGCGCCATCGCCCGCAATGAGGTGCTGAGGCAGGAGGTGGAGAAGGCGTTTCCTCAACCGGTGGTGTACGGACAAAACGCTGACTCTGCTGTCGGCGTAGCCATGGTCCTCTGTGACCTCATGAGAGAAGCATACATAATCAAGTGAACATTATAGGTTACTTATTTAATCGCTCATTTGGTAAAAATCAGGAAAACTGAAATGGTACAACAGATTTTGCTCTGAATTAAGAATTTTCCAGCTTGTATTGTTCTGTGAGGTTTTTAGACTTTTAGGAATCAAAGATCGAAGCTACCAAATGATACATGCTGGCTCATACCAACTGCTTCTTGAATGCAGCTAAAATCCCCTTTCAACATTGAATTGAACTCCATTACCTGTCATTTCTGGGTCTAATAAGCAGTGTTTCAGATAACATGATGTCTGATAAGGATTTTAAAACATAAGTCTGTTGGAAAGATGCTCATCATTCATTAGAAAAAAACTAATGTTAAAGAGCAAATGTATTCAAAGACAGCTACCTATGTAGAACTGTGCAAAGAATAAAAAAAACACATTGTGTTATCACTTGTTTTTCACTCCTTGCTTTCTGCAGTAACGGTTGAACGCAACGAGTTCATGCTCTTTCCCTCCATGTTGCTGAAAGGTGTTATGAAGTGTGAGGTAGATTGAAATCACAGCACCTCTGGAATGCTTTGAAAACAACAGATGTATGATCTATTATAAGATCTATAAGTTTGAGTGTGAACTGCTTCTTTTAAAAGGCCAGGGTTTATACTTAGGGCATCTGTAAGAAGAACCCTTGGCTTAGAATTAGGCTCTCATATCATTCTATGGGGCCTACATACCTAAAGTGAATAATACTGTAGGATTGTTTCCCCCCAGAAAGCTTAATGGTCTTACATTAAGGTTTTTTAATCGTTCCTCTGAAGGCTGCTCATTCACTGTCACTCACTTTTATCTAACGGTCTGGGTTTAGATTTATGATTACGGTATGATTACGGCTGTTTCTTCATTTAAAGTCTTTAACTTCAATGTTTTACTTCTGCTACTCACTAAGTGGGTTAATGTCCTTACATTTTGTCCCTTTTAAGTGGATTTTATAAACCGTTGTTATTTTCGTCAGTCCTCTGTTGACACTTGGATGCTTGTTATTTGATTATTTGATTCTTCAGCGTAGTAAGAATCAAGGAGAACATATTTAGTTTGATCTGTACAGAAAAGTCCAGATCAACCTTGAAAGCACCAGGCTGTAAGATATCAATCATATATCATCTTATATAAAGTGTAGAGTTGGTCTGGTGCCAAACACTTAAATGCTCAAGCTATCCTGTGCCTGTCTCCTGTTTAAGGGAGAACCACTTTTCTAATAGATATCACAATAATTAATGTGCTTATTTTAATACATTAGAACAATACATCTGAAAATGGGATAAAGGCAGGCTCAACATTGATGTCTGTTTTGTTGACATAAGACTCAGGTTTTTACATAGGGAATTAAGGAGATCTTTTGTATCTCTCCATAAATCAGAGAAAAGATGTAAACAACCAATTAAAAAAAACACTGGAATTATCGCCATGTTTTAAGGAAAAAAAGAGATATCAATCATGCTGAGAATGATATAAAAGTAAACCCCTCTGTAAAAACCTTCAGAACACGTCACTTTAAATATTGTTGTATGTAAGTGATACTGAAATGGAGGTTTATGTATTCCATACATTCTGCAAGACACTGCCTGTAAATAGAGTACAACAAAGATGAAACCTCCCCAGCTTATTACTTGTACTAAGATTATTTTTAATGTAACAAGTTTTATTAATTTGTATTTTTAAATATGGGAATGAGGAATTATCTGAGGATAACTTTATATGAATTTAGGAAATCTACAGACACAAATAGACAGTGACTTAAAACTGGTAAATGTGCAGCTATAGTTTCAATGACTTTGTATACTGCAGTGTAGCTTGTGAATTTACTCCAGGTGTAATTTAAGTCTTATGTAAGTGTTGATTGTATGTCAAATCATTAATCCAAATCTGCAAAGTAACTAAAGGAATTCAATTAATGTAGCGGAGTAATTCACCTTTGAATTGTTGTGGGGTACAAAGTAACATAAAATGGAAATACTCAAGTTAAGTACAAGTATCTAACCATTTTTACTTAAGTCCAGTACTTGAGTAAATGTACTTAGTTGCTTTCCATCTCTGGAAGGAAGAAATGTAATGGAAGCAAAACAGCTCAAACTCTCAAAATGGAGTCTATGTTTGCCTGTATAGTGCCTTGGCCTAGCTGTGAAAAGGGAAGTTATAATAAGAAAGGAAATGGCATGACTGCAGATCTATAGCAGACGCGAGAAAGCATAATCTCTGCAACCACACAGTCACAGGACCACAGCAGCATGGACACACACACTCACACACACTCACACACCCATGTCAGTAAAACTACTGGAGGCGCATAAGACACACAGGAAGCAAATCAGCGATTAAACAAAGGAAACTCGCTTAAGAAAATATCATGCACCAACCTTACAAAGAATAGTAGCATTTCAAAAGGGTAAGTTGTACATTTATGTTATTTTTTTAATCGAATTTGTTTAATTGATCTTGATGGCTATTTCTTTCCAGTGCCTCAGAGGATAACCCTAAAATGAATTTGAAAGACTATATGGCATATGCCACAGATAAACTGCTCTCTAATTATCTCCTCGTGAAACAAATGTGTTCCTGTCAGATAATACACGAGTACTCGCTGATTCCTTTGTGGTATTTTTTTGCTGTCTTGGCATGATGGTCAATAACAGATCCTTTTAAGCACTCAGGGCTGCAGTAATGTTCTCTGATATCCTCTGGGGGATGTCACCCTATCGCTGCCTCTTCCAGGCAGAGTCTTCCTGCTATCTCCCACCGCCTTTACAATAAACGGACATGTAAGGACAATAGGACTCACACACCCATGCAGGACACTGTTGTGTTTTTTACTTCAAGATCTATTTCTTTCTATAATCTGGTGCTGGATGAATAACCTTTGGTGAGTAAATTGATGTGTTTACCAGTTTTAAATTACAAGATTTCTACTGGTCCTGAAGGACATTGTCAAACATCCCAGTCAGTGAAATAATCTTTGTTTGAACATATCTTACATTCTATTGTGATTTGTTAACACATATTTTGTACATTTGAACATACCGTGCAGACATTTAAAAACCTGCACCGCAGTGGTGTGGTTGATTTTATGAGGATATGGGAACTAATGGTATGGGAAGATGGACCTGATTTCACCACTGACTCAAATTGTGTCTCTTAATCTTTATTTATAATTGAACTGCAGAAGAATGATGAGGGTGGTGCATCTGCACACACAATGAACAACTCATATTTTGGCAATGTAATTTTTTTAAAAATGTGTTCACAACTGGTCTAAATGGCATTTGAGATCCATGGGAAATGGGCTTTTCAAAAAATGAGACGGACAGCACACACTTCTCTGTTTTTCCATCAATTGTTTTACTTTGGTGCTATTCCTCTAGTGATGATCACAGTCATACGGTGATGCAATCACTAATTCCCCATTTCGTGACAGAGAAAAGGGAACAGAAAGCCACCAAGATCAGGTTCCTGTTGTCCTTTCCTTGATTAAAAAACTATACATTTATTTATATCAGTTTGACTTATATTTTTTATTTAAATCACTTGCCAAATGTTGTTTTCAATAAACCCTAACGTACATAATTGATTATTCTGCAGCGAAGTGGCTACCAGATTAAGTGTTGTGAGTTATGTTCTCATGGAAATCTTCCTCTAAATACACTCCTTTGTTCCTCCCTGCGGCGGGAACATCACATGCCTGGAAATATGTCTGTGCCCTTAAAGGCTAGAAGGTGATTCCTGTGGTGAATTCAGACCCAGCTGATACAAACGCATAGTGACTCATGTTAAACATTAAACGCTTTGTCCCGCATGTTTACATCAGGGCTCTCTAATGCTTCTGGCTTGTGACACACTGGACACAAACTAAGTGTGTGTGACCGATTGGCACAATTGCAAGGAGTACCAAGCACACACAATTCAACCATACCGAAAATAAAAAACATAATGAAATAAGTAAGTAGATAAAAAAATATATAAAGGGAGAAGGGTATTGTGATTGGGGTGAAATACCTCTTTTCTTGGAACAATTTACAAACAATGTTAGTATGTCAATGTTAAGTCTATGTCTTATTCAAAAAGTATTCTCATACTCTGATGTAGGTAGGGACACCGGGGACAGTTGCAACACTTTTTGGGTTTTTCCCCAATAAGTAAAAAAACATTTACAATAGGATAGCCATTTTGCTATATTATACATTATCAATATGTCAGCTACTGAAACAATGTACTTAAGATGTTTTTATGAAATAAGTACAAGTTGGAAAATGTATTTAAAAAAAAACAACTCAACTGTTACAACTGTCCTTGTGTACAGGGACAGTTGTAACACATGCCAGGCACGGTTGTAACATGTTAATAACGGTTACCTTTTTCACACTACATGACAACAAATAGGGAAAGCTGTCAAATTCTAAGGCAATAAGATTTGAATGGGGTTTCACACATCCCCCAACAAACAATGAACAATGAACAGGATAACAGATAACACACACAGCATCATCATTCTCTGTGAAGGATTAAACTGTTCTCTGAGAGGTGCTTCTACCTTAACTATGTGGACCGACCTCCTTTGAGCTGAGACCATAATATAAATCAGCTGCCTCCATCAGGTAGTCTCTCAAAAGCATCTGCTCTGTTGAGAACACCTTCTTTGGTGTCCAGTAGCCTACTCTTGGGGGTGTTTGTGATCCCTGACTCTCCAACCTCAGCCTCCTTGTATGGAACCGGTACAGGGTGACATGGCATAGACCAGGGACTTTGCCACTTCCCTGAAGGATTTGCCCTTCTCAACTTCATGTGAGGACCTCTGCAGCAGAGCAAGTGGCACTCCCCTGTCTGTCTGTCTTCCTCTTTCTGACATGTGGCATACTGTAAACACACACACACACACACACACACACACACACACACACACACACACACACACACACACACACACACACACACACACACACACACACCACACACACACACACACACACACACACACACACACACACACACACACACACACACACACACACTTTAGGCCTACTGTACAGTATTATATTCTGTTTATTTTTACAGGGACAATGCACACCAACCAACAATACAACTGTATGCTTGAATGAACAATTGATCATTCAAGTAAATGAGCCATCATTGTAAATGTGCCATGTTACAACCGTCCCAGGACCACCAGTCTTGCTTCCACCCCCTGTGAACCTGCCTGGTTGCTAGCTTGACCCATATTTAGCTAGTTATATTTGTAGCTTACAATACAGTGATTCTAATAATACTAGTTTGGATTCCTAGACATTTGAACTCAAGACAGTATCCAAAAAATACATCATATAATTGTAGTTAATATTTTACCTCAGAAACACACTTTTGCTGATATCTTACGTGAGAAATGCAAACATGGCTCCTTTTTTTCTCAGCGATCTTACCATCTAACTGCGCATGTGCAGAGTGAGTTTCATCACTCTAGCTTGTTTGTTATTGGAGATATTGAAGGTGTTACAACCGACCCATGTTACAACTGTCCCTGGTCTCCCTACTGTATATTCTATGTCCATAATGTGTATACGTCATGCATTTTGTTTCGGTGTATTTGATGCTTTTTAAGTCAGAAACATACTCTAGGGTTTTCTCAACCTCTCCCCAAATAGGCATCCATTTTGGACATCTACAGAATGTGTGTGTAGTTTGCGAAGGGATAACACTTCCCACATTTACAAGATGTAATAAAATATCTCAAGCTCACTATGCCAGTCAATTCTCAGCAGCAATGCGATTACCATGGGAAGTCCATTACAATCGTCTGCTGATAGAATGCATTCAAATTATTTCCCCCAATGTTTATTTACCATTATGTTTCAATCATTTAAGGTGGTAGGGAATCAGATGAACTCCTTCACAAATGTATCTATAGCTGACAAATACTCATCCCTGGTTCTGATGGCTGTTGTCTGAATGATTCGCAGAGCAGGGGGTGGAGATGGAGAAGTCGGAGATGTTTGGCATCTCTTTGGAGACAGACAACAGGACGATGGAGGAGAAAGCGCGGCACAGAGCGGCGCATAAGGGCGGTTTCAGCAATGAGCCGCCCAAGGCTCCAATGGACACTGATTACCAGGAAGAGATGGAGATCCCCAAGCCGAAAATCAGAATGAATGCCAACTTTGACAAGTGAGCCTCACCATGCAAACATAAAGGGATTTTAACACTCATTATAACATGGTTCTGTGTATTATCAAGCCCAGAATTGATGATTAAGTTGGAATTGCTTCACCTTTTGCCCCCAATGATGTTGTCTGTGACGTGTAATGTTGACAGAGAGATTCAAGGATTGGATCCCAGTGGAAGCACAGACAACAGGTTTGGTATTGACAGGCTGTTCGAAGCGGTGGCCAGCAGGGACGTCCAAAAGCTGGACGGCCTGCATCAGTACCTGCATCAGAACAGGATGAAACTGTCCAACTCTCTGTGTGAGTGTCAGACCCATAATGCAACAGCTGTAGACATGTGTGTTACCTCCCTCAGGGGTTATTTTTTAGACAATGGACCCCTGGGCACAGACATGTAACAGGCCCCATCACCTTACCTATATGACACATAGACTCTGTGGTTTTGTGTCTCCTTGGTGTCTTCTATTGATTTCATGTGCTTTTGTGCTTAATTTGTTTATTTTTTGTATCTCTTTGTGGTCATTTGTAGGCCTGTTGTGTCTTTTTATGGTCTTCTTGTCCTGATTTTAAGTCTCCTTGTGTTAGTTTTGTTTATTTATTTATTATTTTCTTTATTTCTTTCACAACGATAGACAAAAGTCTATCATTGTGGTGATTTTGTCTCTTGAATAATTTTGTGTCTATTTGTGGTCGCTTTGTGTCCCTTTGTTTTATTTTTGCCAGCATGTGTCTCTTTGACTGACAGTGTGTAGTTGCAGGCCACTGGGCCCCTACACACTTAGGCCCCTGGCTCTGTGCCTAGGTTTGTCCAGATCTCCGCCCATGATCTCCCTGTATGTGTTTACACCTGCAGATCAGTCTCACGGTAAAACGGCCCTCATGAAGGCTCTGCTGCACCTCATGGATGGAAAAAACGAGACGGTGGAGCTTTTGATCGACATTTCAGAGAAGATGAAAGACATTAATGAGTTTGTAAATGCGGCCTACACTAACATCTACTACAAAGGTAAACTGAAGCTGAATTGTTGAGAGAATTAACCCTCATGTCTTTCTTTGTGTTATTCCTCAAACCTAAACAATGTAAAGAGATTTGAATGGTATGACTCTTTTTATTCAGGTCAGACAGCTCTTCATATAGCCATTGAGAGGAGGAGTCTCTCCTATGTGGAGCTGCTGCTCAGTAAAGGAGCAGACGTCCACGCCAAAGCCTGCGGAACTTTCTTCCAGCCACACGATGGCCCCAACTTCTACTTTGGTGAGTCAATGCTGCAGCAGGGCGCAGCCCCCTCCTCTGGAGCCTCACACAACGATAATCTACTGATCACACATCGCCACCTTTATTACTGAGTGAGAAACTTTCCATAGAGTCACAGCATCTCTGGACAATAACATGAAGAAATACATTTTCCAAGTTCCAATGTCATTTGTTCCCTGAAATCTTACATTTGAGCTGGGCTAGGGTTAATGTTCATTTATTACAAAAAAGGACAGCACAAAAAGATTGCCATTGTGACTGTCACATTTTGGAGCACAGCAGCCAAGGCTCAGGTGCCTAAGCTCAGTGAGGTCATTACTAACTGATAAACTGGGTCAATGATATGGGCCTAGGAAAATATTTCCCCAACAAGCTCCATATTGTCCATACTCCATGTCAGGGAATAATTTGCCCCGCATGTCCTCCTTCGCCCTCTGACGCAGATGCCCAGCCTTGGAAAGCCACTATCTCCCTTAAGGGGGGGCTGCCCTAGCATTTTGTTGTTGTTACCAGTTTATGACCAGGCAACTCTCGGTCAGAGATAGTTATTGTTGTGGGATACCTGGAACACATCCTTCTTGGGGTGTAGATGACCCCGAGCTATAACCGACAACTAAAGTTGATTCAGTGTCCTCAGCTGTTTAGTCTATCTATTGAATAATGTTGATTACCCTCAGCAAACTAGTTGAAACCTCCTACCAGAGGAAGGTTTCTTCAGAATTGATTTGGCATCTCTACCCTGTGGTCAACCCGTGGCGCATAACATGTCTTGTGAATTCCCCGGCCCGAAGCTTCAAATAAGCCATCATTGTTTGCCATCAAAGCTCCAGCTCTCTCTGAGCCCTGTTTCCAATTGCTTCAGAAGTTTATTGGCCAAAACCAAGTCGTATTTATCTTTTAAAGATCTAGAAAGGGTTATCAATGCCTTTGTAACCTCAAGACTGGACGATTGCAATGCTCTGTATGTGGGTATGGACCAGGCCTCAATTAGACGCCTGCAGCTAGTCCAAAACGCAGCTGCACGTCTTCTGACTGGCCACAAAAAGCGTGACCACATCACCCCAATTATGGCCTCACTACACTGGCTTCCAATTGGGTTCAGAATTGATTTTAAAATCCTTTTATTTGTTTTCAAAGCCCAAAATGGGCTGGCTCCGGCCTATATAGCCGAACTCCTCCATCGCTACACCCCGGCCAGAGCTTTAAAGTCGGCTGACCAGCTGCTGCTGGTAGTGCCCAAGACCAGCCTCAAAGCCCGGGGGCACCGAGCCTTCGCATCAGTTGGCTCTAGGCTCTGGTACACTCTGCCCCTCCATGTGGGGTCGGCCCAGACCCTAGGGGTTTTTAAATCGACACTTAAAACTCACTTCTTCCCTCTGGCCTTCTAGTCAGAGCGGAGTATGACACCTGACTCCTGTGTTTTTGCTTTTTATATTTCTGTTGTAAATTATTGTATTTTATTGTGATTGTAGTAATGTGTTTTTATTACATGTACAGCACTTTGGCTCGACCAAAAATCACTTTTAAATGTGCTATATAAATAAAACTGGATTTGATTTGATTCCCCCACACATATTGACCCACAATCTGCGTTTCTCTAACAGGCCTGAAATAGAGGGATATGAGGGATGTCTAAAATGCATGATCTGTTTGGTTTTTTGAGCAAAACACATCATAGACCCATAATATATGCCTAAAAATAGCATAATAGGAGACCTTTAAGTAATTTTTACAACTGTTAAATTATTGTAAGTTCTGTGTGCAAAACTGCAATTAGGGTTTGAGGGAAACATTATTCAGGAAAGTTAAAAAGTCCAATATGAAGGAGGCCAGGGTGGATGGATGGGTCAAACTACTTTTTTTCTTACATATTTAAGCTACAGTTAAGGGAGTTAATTTACATCAGTAAATTCAATATAGTTAGGTAACTGTAACTTATATAAGATGGGTAGCTAACAAACACACTTATTAATGGGGGACTGTGGCTGCGAGGGAGTATGGTCGTCTTTCAACCAGAAGGTTAGGTTATGGGTTTGATCAGTGCAGTCAAGTGTCGATGTACTTGGATAAGATACTTAACCCTGAGTTGCTACAAGGGTTTATGAATGTTAGCTTTCCGAGAGCAAATGGTAGTGCTCTGTATGAATGGATTAATGACTCCTAGTGCGCTATGTAAAGCGCTTTAAGGGGTCGTACAGTCCTGATAAAGTGCTATATAATTGACCATTTAATCCAAAAAGACAACTTTCACAAGTGGCTTTGTAACCAGATGGTTTTTTTACAATTCGCAACCTTGTTGCGACCTAATCCGTTGGCAAATATGTTTCACTCGAACTGTCTGGCATTAGTCTCAAGCCCTGCTCTGCATGGCTGTTCTTGGATTGATTTGATGTAGACACAAGAATACATTGAGATTTAATCAATTATAGCACGCAGGGAAAAAAAGCTGTAACTTAACAGAGTGTCTTTGTGTGTTGTCCTCAGGTGAGCTGCCTCTGTCTCTGGCAGCCTGCACCAACCAGCCCGACGTGGTGGACTTCCTCATGAAGAGAGAGTACCAACGTGCTAATGCTGAGCTAACTGACTCTCATGGAAACACTGTGCTGCACGCCCTGGTGTTGGTGGCGGCTGACAACTCTACCGATAACACAGAGTTTGTTACCAACATGTATGACCGCATCCTCAAGACCAATGCCGAACTTCACCCCAAGTCGAAGCTGGAGGACATCGAGAACAACAATGGGCTGACGCCTCTCAAAATGGCTGCCAAGACTGGCAAGATTGGGGTAAACATTTCCGCAGTGTCACTGTAGACATAGCAGCATAGCTAGCTGAGGCCCAGGCCCAGGAACAAGACTCCTAGCAACAACCCAAGGAGTAAAGTTTGGCGGGCCCTGGGATGACTGGGTTCCCTAGACCAAAAGCCAATGATTACCAATGTTGTCATTTAATTTTGGATTATATCAGATAATAAGCTCTGTGGAAAATTGAGGTTTAGAATACTCACAAGTTTTCTTCACAAACTCTTTTATGATTTATGAAGCACTAGAAATAAAAAGCTAATGTTGGGGGATAAACAAATGAATTGAATATCACCATCATCATGTGCACCATATTTACTGACATGTTTAATGTCGAAGAACCTGTTAACTATACACTTTATCTAAGGAATTTTACCAAATAATAAAACGACCTTGACTTCAAATCAAGGGAACTCAAAGTGCAAAAATGCTAACACATTTCAGTTGTTTGATGATGCACATTGAAGTCTTCTTTCTTGCAGGCTAGGTTAGAGGGTCACAATTTCAGTCTCCATATTGTACGACCTAGATAATTGTGATTGAACATTTTCAGAAATAAATTGGCTCTGACTTTACTTTAATTTGTCTGCAGATTTTTTCACACATCCTAAAACGGGAATTCCAAGAGAATAAAGCCAAACATCTGTCCCGTAAGTTCACAGAGTGGGTTTACGGGCCCGTCCAGAGCTCCTTGTACGACCTGGCCTCGGTGGACTCGTACCAGGAGAACTCAGTCTTGGATATTCTGGTGTACGGCAGTGACATTCCTGTGAGTCCCAGCATTATAAACCCAGTCTGTCAGTTGTTGTTCTGTACTCAAACATGTGACTCCTTTCAGAACCGCCACGAGATGCTCGAGATGGAGCCTCTGAGCCATCTACTGGACGAGAAGTGGAAGAATTTTGCTGGTCGAATGTTTTTCCTCAACCTCCTGGTCTACATCCTGTACCTGATCAACTTCACCCTTGTGGCCTACAACAAGAAATTTGGGCTGGTAAGCTGACTGCTACATATGGTTTGACTGCTCTTTGTAGCTGATCTGAACTGAGATTTCTGCTCTGCCCCACAGCCGCCATTTCACATTGAACACACCACTCTGGGTTACCTGTATGTTTCAGGCCAGCTAGTGACAGCGCTGGCAAACTGCTATTTCTTTGTCATAGGGGTAAGTAGGTGACTATGTGCTTTTAATTAAAATCACATCACAGTCTTCAATCTTTTAATAAAAAATCATACCTAAATCCCTAGGTCATGGACATGTATAGGAAACGGCCGAAGCTGCAGACGTTGCTGATTGATGGATATTATGAGATTCTTTTGTAAGTAGTAATGTTTAAAACGTTGGATGTTTTACCACAGTACTGACTCACTAAAAGCGTTACCATTTGGTGAACTTGTATTTTTCCTAAATCAAACAAAAAAAACCTTTGACTAGATTATCTCTATTTCTAACTGAGTGAGTCAGTGATTCTGGAGAAAGATTGTTGATATTTGAACTCAACACTCAAACAAACAGCTCCCTCCAGATTTAACATACTTGCCTTTATAATGTACATCCATGGCTTTAGTCCTGTCCTGTGCACAATTATGAACCCCCATTGCTGATAACATGACACAACACCTTTCTATTCAGGTCTGTTTTTGCGTACGTCTGAAAAGTATGTTTTTGGCTTTGACAATTGCATAAAATGTCTTATGCTAATGAAGCACTTGTTGTTCATGAGGGGCCACTGACGGACAATCTCTAGATGAGTAAGGAGACAACACAATAAACAAAACTAAAACTGTCAATAAAAGAGGTTTTTCAAACATTGTAAACCACCCCAAACATGGAATGTCCTTGATTGTAAATGTTCTTAATTTAATGATGTATTTTTAATTGTTAGATTTGAAAACCACAATGCTTTGCAGGATCACAGTGGTTTCTCTTGACAGTTTTTTTCAGGGCCTCCTGTTCCTGTTCACAGCCGGGCTGTATCTGTTGGGGATGGAGCAGTACCTCAGCGTAATGGTGCTGTGTCTCGCTCTCAGCTGGGTCAACATCCTCTACTTCTCCAGAGGCGACAGACACATGGGCATCTACAGCATCATGATACAGAAGGTAGTTCACACAGGACGCTCAGCACCACGGTGACCATCACAGTGAACCCTCCTTAAATCACTTTTCCCCTTTTTCTTTTTGTAGATAATCCTCTGTGATATCATGCGCTTCCTCCTTGTCTACATTGTCTTCCTCTTTGGATTTTCAGCAGGTATTCCCCAAAATGCTTTTTGATCTGAAAATATAACTCATTTTACTCATTTATTTTTTATTGATTTGAAAAGTAGAAGGAGATAAATTACTTTCCTAAACAAATAAATATTTTGAGATAATAAAATGTTCTTTAACGGCAATGTCTATAACGAATTATAAACTTGATTATAATGCTTTGTAATCTGCTTTTGAGACTGTATAAGTGTAGTATTAACTACTCGTACATATTCACAACGCTTTATAACAATAATCATTACACATTATAAAGTATTTTATAACAACTTACATGGTAAAGTATAAATAAATACTAGTAACTTTTTTGGTTGTTTTGAGTGTCATAGTATGTTATAATGCCCATTGTATTAAAACATTATCTTTTAATAAGGCATTTAAATCACTTTTATAGGGTATTAAAATAAAACAGGTGATAATAGACGATACATTATTTAATGATATTTTTCCTTAAAGAAAACAATGACCACTTACTGAGTTATACCCAGCTTGTAATTTGTTATCCCTGCATAAACCTCAGGAAGCTGTGCTAAGTGGTCAAATAACCCATTGACCACTTAGAGCAGTGGTTCCTAACCTGGGGGGCGCCTCCCCCCTTGGGGCGCCAAAGATCGCAGGGGGGGCGCCAGGCCTCAGATGATTTGAGGCCAAATATCATATTTAGACTTTTTAATTTTTTTTATTTTTTATACATATAATTGTAAAAGGCCTTGTCTCTACATTACAATAAAATGTAACAAATAATTGATTGATTCATTTGAATACAAATTAGTTAGTAGCTATTAAAGGCATACAAAGACAGAAATGTATAATTGTTTCTTTAATAGAAATCTTTCTTCTGCCCATAAAGTGTCCAAACCAGGCTTTTCTGGATAAGCGCATTTTTAAAACATAGTCATTGTCCATGCCGGTTTCAGTTGGATTATTTGTCACAGTTGCTCCGATCAGATCGGTCTCCTCCATTTTCTATATTATTTACGACTTTTGAATCCACATAAACACAACGGCAAAATCCGGCTTACTTTGAGCATGTGTTTTAAACAGTTTAATCCCTTTGTGAATTGTTTCCACTTCCGCGCCGTCCTTTCATTTCTTCATACAGCGGGAATCCAAATGAATTACTCCTGAGTCCAATAACCATCAAAGTCACTCCAATAGTGCTCCTTAATTACGCCTTCATTCTCCTTTAACAAAATACTTCACATTCACCCAGTTTGTGCGAGTAGTTGTAGCATTTTTGCATTACATTATAATGCATTAAAACATAGATTATCAGTATCTTAAGACGTTATAATACACTTGTATTTGGCAACAAATGTGACTATCATTAAGTATTATTATCCTTTTTCCAAAATGTGAGTTAAGGGCCTATAACTGTACATATACATTACTATAAGCACATTATTACACATCTAAAGCATATTTATAATGCAGTATAGACATTGGGCGTCATAGAAAGTGTTACCTAAGCTTGCATAGCTATTGTCACTATGCGATAATGGGAGGATGTGCTATTTGTAATCTGTTTCCCCTGTCCTCTCACAGCGGTGGTCAGTCTGCTCATAGAGCCTGCGGAAAACACCACTGTGGTTGAGACGCCGGGAAAGGGGCGTTTGTATATTACAGTTGCTCCTGATGATTGTGTAAAGCCCTCCTTCAAGAGCATCACCTTCACCATCCTGCAGCTCTTCAAGTTCACAATCGGCATGGGGGACATGGAATTCATCCAGGACCACAAGAGCAGCGTGGTCTTCTATATGCTCCTTATCGGGTACATCATACTCACCTACATCCTGTTGCTCAACATGCTCATCGCCCTCATGAACTGCACCGTGGAGAAGACCACCAAGGAGAGCACAAGCATCTGGAAGCTACAGGTGAGGCGTGCAGGAGTGAGGTTGATCTGTTCCAGGTCTGTTCCAAGCAGCTAGGGTTTGATTAAGTGATTTCACTATTTTTTTAGAGGGCCATCACCATCCTGGACATGGAGAAAAGGCTGTCTAGCTGTCTGAGGAAGAGGTTTCGCTGTGGGGTGGAGAAGAACCTCAGGACTACTCTTGGAGACGACAATCGCCGGTGTTTCAGGTTGGTTAATCTCGGTTCAGCTACAGTACAATCTGTTACTGATATCAAGAGACTCCATCAAAAGCTGCATCTGAATCTTGGATGAAATTACACACACAGACTTCCATAATTAATGTCCTTGCACCATCACATTTGGTAATATGCACAACTAAAATTCAGGTATAGCTAGCTGATATCTGGGCTCCGACTTCTTTGCCACTTCTTCTGATTAGCATTTTTCACAAGTAGCCAGGTAACAAGCTAGCTTTAAGCTAATAAAAAACTAAATAAATCAGTAGAAAGCTGTTGGGTTCCCATAATGCATTTCAGCCCAATGCATTCTGCCCCTTCTGCTCTCCACACTGACTGTTGACCCGCATTCAACCAAAGCCTGTTGAAAACGATTGGTCATTACAACTCCGATTTCAAACACAAACCAGAATTCTTCCAAAATATTGTTTAATAGAAATGATGCATTATGCAGATATTTTTTATAGAGATCACTTGAGTCTAAATGGACATATCTGAATCATTTGATGTATTACCACATTTGGTTTGGGTATTAATCTTCCCCTCAGGATGAATTGTGATAACAGAATCATAAACTTATCATCCAGCACTGCTAAAAATGAAAATATTTTGCCCAAATACTTTGGTTTGTATCCTAATATCTGCTAAACTAATGGAATTCTCTTCACTGCATGCTAACATGCTAAACTAAGATGGAGAACACATTACAACTGCTAAAACTCTGGAAGTTATCATTGTCCTTGTGATCAGGCTAACACGCTAAATGCTAACATTCAAACTAAAGAGGTACTAGTTGGTTTCTGGGTCTGTGGGAAAAATATAGTGAAGCGAACCTATGAAACTGTCAACAGGAAACAGGCTCAGTGCACAGGGCTCCTAAGCACAGTAAGCCAGGGCTGAAGAAAGAGATGCTTGCTTGGTTTCTCAATGTTGTATACATTCCCAGTAGTTAAAAATGACAAGCAGATTTTATCGGCTATACGTCTACTGATCAGTAGTGGTCCCCTACTCTGTCCAGCTGTGCTGAATTAGACACTAGATCTATGCATAAGGTGAGTCTTAGAGGTTTGTATAGGCAGGTTTCAAGTTGATATGAAGGATACTTTGAGAGGTTTAAGACATGTTTTGCAATAACGGCCAGCTGTTCGACTTTGTTTTGAGACTATTATATTACAAAGTCAAACCTCAAATGTTTACATTCAGGAGGTTCTCTATACCACAACTGTTCTGCATCCTCAAGCTGATCCTTTAAACAGTGATAGAACACAAGGTGTAGCAAGCTATGATAATAAAGAAGATACAAAAGCTGTAGGCTGGAAGATTCATCAAAAGATGCAGCTATGTGAGCACCATCGATTGATGCGCAGCACACTGGGCCCTTCACTAATTTGCCTTCTCTGACAGCTGATTGATGCATCGCACAGCATACAGTAATTGGAGCATGTGTCCTCTTGTCGTCTCAGAGTGGAGGAAGTCAACTGGAACAAATGGAACAGCAACCTGGGCAAAATCAATGAGGATCCGGGGTGCTGGGATCGCGCCCAGCAGCCTGCAGCACACGCCCCGCCCAACAGAGGTGCAGAAACATGAACGCAGTAAATGTTTTTTTTTTACTATTTCTCTGTGACAGGAAAGTCATGTGTGAACATATCCTTCTTTATCCACAGGGAGGAGCTGGAGAGGCTTTTTCACAGAGGGCAGTCGGCAGCAGGCATATCAGTCCTCAGAGATGAATCTTCTGAACCCCCCACCAGTCTAAAGACACACCAGAGAGCTTCACACTGGCTGCCCGGACATCAAGGCATTTACATTTAAAGACAGCAAAGAAAAGTAACTGTCAAATGTGTGAATTGCCTCTCTGACTGACTGATACTCCCCTGTCAGCCTGATATTAAATGTAGCCTTGGTGGCATTATTTCACTGAGATGGAGATATTGTAGATATGTGTTCACCTGACTGACACAACAGTGTAAAATAGGACAAATGATTAAAGATGCCTAATTGCCAAATCATACATTTGCAGTACATTTAATCCAAAGGCTTCTGCACACACTGTTTCCACCACCACTTGAGCAGGATGCACATCCTCTCAGCACAAAGGCCAGAACCTGCCTGTGACACAGCTCCCAATCCTTCATGGAGTAATACTGATTACGAAAGGTGCTGATCTCGCCCCCCCCCTGCAGTGTGCCCTTTATACAAGTCCCATTTTCATCACAGCTAGACAAGCTAAATCTACTGCAGCCAGATAGTCCTGTGGATTTCACAGCGTGCCTAGTCTACTCTACTTCCTGTTTCTATTTGTCAGAGGCAGGCTCGGGTAAAATGGCATGAAAGCAGAGCAATTGGTGCAACAGTCGTCATCTTTGGCACTAGCAGCCTCAGTTACAAATGAAAGGTGGTTTAGGCGGCCTTTTCAGTTGGCACACATCTGTAAGAAACCTATATGAGACGACTAAGAAACCACATCCTGTCCAAAGTGTTTTAAACTGCGTTTGTTTCGAGCTAAAGTAAGCATACAACTTGGTCAAAGAAAAATGTATTATAATGTATGAGTTGTGTGAGTTTGTAAATGGATGTTTTTAGTTAGTTTTGCAGTTGCTTCGGACCATTTACTTACATTAGTCAACACATTCCTCTGTTACTTCTCCGTTATTTCTTCATACACTCAAGGAGGCACAGGGTAATAAATGTATATAAATATGATCATTTGTGGAGGAGATATTCCTTTAAGAGCCCTTTTTCGCTATTAGCTCACGAAGAATGAAGTGAGAATGAGAAGAAAAGCACAACCGTGTTCAGTGTGAGTGTTGCAGATGATCCAAACCAAATTTCAGACTAATTTCAAAGCATAAATTAGAACTTTATTTTATTATTACAATATTACAAAAAGAGTAGCACAACTCTCACTCTCTTGCCTCTCATCTGTCGTACAGAATGACACAAAAGAAAGGCTTGTGGACCTTCTTCCATTTCACAGCAATAGTACAAGAAACAAAAGAAGAAAATGAAATTTAAATAACAAGCAAATCAAGTATTATAAATAGTCACAACTGCAAACTGAAGCTTGGAAAAAAATGGTTACAGCTCAGTAACTACACATTGCTAAAATATATAATTACAAAATATTACTCCTTTTCTTGCTCTCCATAATAAAGAATCTCTCAAGGAATTTCTCTGTCGAGTCAACAAAACTTCAATAAAATAAAAAGACCAGAAATAAACCAATAAATTGCTGTTTCTGTGTATCCTTAGCATCTTCTTTCTCCTTATTACTTGGGGTTTTTCATTAAAACCATGCTCATTTTCAAGGGAAGTCCAAGGACCAAACACTTAAGGCTTTTTAAGGGCTGTTAGGGAGTTAGGTGAACAAAACATGGGCGTCATTGTGTTTATGCACACACACTCTTACACACTCACCCTTAACTCATCAGCAGGCGACATTCACACACAATCGTTAAACTTTAGAGTTACAGTAGTCTAGTAGGTAAGCCAGTGTACAATAAAATAAACAATGCATTTGCTGTTTCACTTTAAACTTAAAAGTCCTTTTTGTTTGCCTCCAAGTGATCTTGCAAGTGATCAATTTGGTCTCATTTCGAGCAGACTTCACATCAGAATCAGTAGCAACCACACATAACTTAAATCACTCAAGTTCCCACTGTCAGGATCAAAACTCTGACGAGGCTCGTTTCTAAACAACATTAGGAACACTTTTATTCATTCTACTCCAGAGTTTTGTCCTCGTAACCAACCAACCAACCTACCAACCTTCAATAACTGCAAAACAAATAATCTCAACATTCAAGTAATACATTTGTCATGGTTACAAAAAGGAAACAAACACATAAATGGCACATCTTCATAACAGTGTGTCCTTGTTAACATGACTTTGGCCATTTTAAGGTTAATCTTTCATTACTTTTTTCTGCACTTAACATTTCACAATCTCGTTGCCAAACCTTCCTGGCATTGACAAAAAGTTTTTAGTTTTTAAACACCTGAATTCATTGCAGCATTTTCAGCAGGACAGAGCAATGCCTATTCAACGCATCTGCTCCCAGCTGGAGCTTGACTATGTACAAACAACCTGATTACATGCTTCCTTAACTGACAGAGAGGAATAGATCTTCAATAGTCCTACTATACAAGTAAATAATTACAGTTAAAAGCAAAATAAAACAACGTGTGCATGAGCTTTTATTCGTGTGTGGTGGTGTTGCACTGATTATTACTCTCTTCTGCCCTCAAATGATTGCGTTTAATCTTTAAATTCTGATGAGATCGGAGCTTTAACACCAAATCAAAAGGTAGTGAAACTAGTCTGAGCCAACAATTCCTGACATAACCCTGTTAAAAAAAACATCCATTATTAGACGTTGCAGGGATCCATCTGTTTTTTCTTTTCTTACATGCATAAGAAAACATAACTGAAAGGTCTGATATAGAAATAACACAGGGTTTGTTTAGACCCAGGCACACAGATAGTAAAATAGAGGAAGGAGGGAATGACACACACAGTATACACATGAACAAGTTCCCTAAAGTGCCAGGTAAAAGCACTCATTAACAAAAATAAAAGTAGCAATTGATCACTTGCAAGATTTATAAAAGAAAACGGGGAAAAACCTGTATTAATTTACCCTCTTTAAGCGGTTTAAGTTATCAATGTATTCATGTGTTTCCTTTCTTAAGACTTAACAAAGGGGGTTTGATAACTGTAGTGTAGATAAGGCCATAGCTTATCTGTACCCTGGGTGCTGGATGAGAGCGGTTCTGCCGTCCCCGACCTCTGGACCTGCCCTGCTCAGAGGAGGCCTGTGCATCTTACCCATCAGCCCTAGATTCTGATCGCGGAAGTAGGGCGTCTGGAAGTCCCCACCCAAGTAATCTGCTGTTTGCATCAGATTACACTGGGCGGAGGAGCTCGTTCCTAGCATGTAATGGGGAGCCCCAGGGGGCCCACAGTCTAGCGTGGTGCAGCCCCCTGGGCCCGCACCGTGGAATGGCATGGCTATGTCCTGAGACCCGGAGCTGTCACTGTTGGGTGTAGGTAGGATGCTGCTGTTCCAAACGTGGGACTGGAAGTAGTGGCCGTTAGTGTAGTGGGCCATGTGGCCGGGCATTCCGTTGTTGTTGACGGGTGGAGAGGGCGTTGGCCTCTCTATGGGAGGTTTCAGAGTGTAAGGCTGGCCCACACACACCTCTGCCGGGTAGCCCATGCCCTTAAAATGGAAGGCGGGGTCCCTGGAAGGCTGCTTGCAGAGGTGGCTCCCACCGTTCTGCATGTGGGGAACGTGAGCCAACTGGTGCTGATTCCAAGAGAGCATCTTCTGCTGCAGCTGCGCGTTGTGTTGGAGCTGCTGCTGTTGTTGATGCAGATGCTGCAGGTGCTGCTGCTGCTGCTGCTGCTGCTGCTGCTGCTGTTGCTGCTGCTGCTGCTGCTGCTGTTGCTGCTGCTGCTGCTGCTGCTGCTGCTGCTGCTGCTGGAGATCATTGTGGTTGGAAGGCAAGTGGTTCATAACAGCCATGCTGTGTTGGGGGTGGGCTCCCATTGGCCCTGTGGCTTTCTCTTGAGGACAGATAATGCAGTTATGTTGGGGATAACCAGGGGTGGCGGGGTTGCTGTGCATGGACACCCTGGAGCAGGCGCTGATGAGCAGGTTGCGATTGATGGGGCTGGGGTTGGCGATCTGACCCTCGCACATGGAGGTGACCTCCACGCCCTGGGCCCGAGCTTGGCAGAACTGGTTGATCTGATGAACGATGTGGCTCAGATCGGCCTGGTGGCCCTGGTGCAGCCCGGCGGCCATGGAGAGTGGAATGGTTGAGGTAGAGACGGTAACATTAGGCGGTGTGTCGCCATCTGGCAGCTGTCTGCCCCCCTGCAGGCCGGGGGCCGGCTGCTCCTCGAGGTGCTGCTGCTGCTGAAGCATGACGCCAGGGGGCCCCTGTGGGTGGCCGAGGGCCGGGTGCTGAGACAGAGTTTGGAGTCTGGGTGGGCCCTGAGGGTGCTGGGCCATGGGGGGAGGGTGTCTGAGGCTCTGGTTGTGACCCTGCTGCGGAGGGATGGGCATCTGTAGAGTCTGAGGTGGGTCCTGTTGAAGGGGTAAGCTCTGCTGGTGTCGGGTGAGGTTCGGTAGAGCCGGGTGGTGGTTTAAAGTGCTGGTCGAAGCCACTTGGTAGGGTACGGTGTGGGGGTTCATGACGACTTCAGTGTGCAAGCGAGCCCTGCTGCCGTCAAAATCTTTGAGGATGCCTTTGACCGTGGGCCCCTTGATGACGGCAAGGAGGCCAGCCTTGGCCTGAGAGGAGGTGTAGGGGCTGTAGCGCTGGCCCGACGTGTCCAGCCCGTTGACTGTACGCCGCACGTGGTTCCGCTGGGGGACCTTCACGCTGTTCGGGAAGATCTTGATGGTGAGGGGGTTGTTGGCAACCTTCTTAGCAAATGCATCCAATTCTGCAGGGGTTGGAAACGGAGCCGATCGCATCCTTTGTGTGGTGTCCCCTGGGGTGAGGACAGAATGGGTCAGAGTGGAAGACAGAGACAGAATAGGGAGGGAAAAAAAGAGAGAGAAAAGCACAATGAGAAAGACAACTTAATCCAGGTGGATATGGCACAACAGAGCACATCAGCTGTAATCCGAGCAGCCCAGAGGAACCTGATTTAGACAGCGCTCTTATATTCCATACCCAACTGTTATTCTACCAAAGACCATCACATCTCCCAGAGGACAAAGAGATATTTCCAATCTCATTCTCAGCTGAATTGTTGTGGCCGACACATAGCCAGTCTAAAATCCAATTTTGTGGTGGCGTCTGAGGTCAGGAGCTTTTAGTGGCCTTAATTGACGCAGCATCCGGGGCGAACAATAAGTGTGCGTCTGAGGTTGGGGTGGGGGTCTACGCTGCTTGCTACTGAATCACAAACTAAACAAAGAATGAGTGAAGGCAGTGATGGTCCCCCGTGGATGCTGCAGGGAGCGGGGAAGAGGAAAAGATTGACGCAGAGAGCAGAGCTCCATGACAGCAGACAAGTAATCAGACACAGCAGCAGCGTCTCTGATCAGCAGGAACACCTCCCAGGCCTCCGCTCGCAGACATTTGTTACACCTGCTAAGCACCATGGCTAAATTTAACAATGCCGATGTGACACTGTGAACACGGTCATGTGTTTGTGCATGTGTTGAAAATGTGCGACATGATCATGCAGGTGTGGCTGATCGTGTCGGCGTCGGTGTCTAACGGGCGTGATTGCAATTTCCGATCTGCTCACTTACACTTTCTTCACTCAACACAATACAAGTCAGTGATAACAGTTTCAGAGAATGACAGGCTCCCACTGTCCCCATCACCTCAGCAGTACCAGTCTGACCTACTTACACCACAGCTCTCAGACTGATGGACACAAGTGGAGCTGATCTGTGAGAAGGATCTGACTGGTTACTGAGCTACTTTCATTATTTATGAGCAGGGGACTTCAGTTTAAAAGAGATGTCACCATCACAGCATGCAGACTGCTTCTCTCTGTTGTCGAGTGAGCTGTAATTTGAAATGTCTGAATTGCTGGCAGAGCTCTGTGGTTTCATGCGGCGGTGCCCGTTACGCTCAGTCTCACAGCAGGCAGGCTGGAGTCGAGAGATGAGGCGTGGAGCTGAACTGCGAGCTCTGACACGGCTGCACCACGAGTTTGTGCCAAGCGGCTAATTAATTCCTGCTTTATTTGTGAACAGGAAACAATGGGCGGCGATGTGCGGGGGCCGGGATGGGGCGGCACACAGGGGGCCGCTGTGACCGAGTGCTCAGCCTGCTGATGGCAGCCTCATTAATGCAGGGGTCTGGGCCAAGGAGCTGGAGCTCGACACCCGCCATCACCGTGGCCTAATGTCTGCCACTGAATAAATGCCACGGTAAGCAAAGGCAGATAAATGAACACGGGCTCACAGACATGCTGAAGATGGGCTTCAGCTGTCAAACACAGGTAGTGATTAATGGCCTTTTTGGAAATGATGGGTTGTACAGTAACATAGAAGCAGACTGAATAAATACAAAGGCACACAGTATTATACATAATTTATGTTATGCATACAAAATGTACCTATTTCTATGGAGGACAAAAGCTGCAAAAAAAAAGACCTTAAATAAATGAATATGCCTTATAATATATAATGTGACAAATTGCTCTGTTTTTATTTGCTTCCTTATTCATTTACAATTTGTCTTATATTTTCTATATATTTATTTGCATGTTCTTTATTTTTTAAATCGTTTTTGCGTTGCATGCATTTCTTTATTAAATTATGTATATTCTTTCTCTTTGTATTACACTTAATCATTTCTTAGTCATTGCTATGCAAATGAGAGGGGCTTTAATTAAAAGTCTATCATTGGATCCATCTATTGGTTGATCAGCATCAGAGTGCATGGATCCAAACAGCTAGGTTCATACCTATGCTTCCTTATTTAAATATTTTTGATACATTTAGGCATATTCATTTATTTTGGCAGCTTCTGTCCTCCATAGTTTGCCATCAGTATCCAGAGTATATCTAGAGCCTGAGAGATTCTGTCACAGCCTCCTCTGCAACCTCATGTCTATGTAGCTTACGACAGGGTTGTAAGTAGGTGGGAAGAGAGTACCATCAGCTGTTGCAATGAATTAAACATATTTGTTCACTTCATGGGGATCAGACTCCTTTGGATGAAAACCAGGATTGTGGAACACAGGAACTAAAAATGTAACATCATATTTCAGGAAACCGCTCTGTGTTCCGAGATGAGAAGTCAAGTTGGATACAAATGTATTTACAGCAAGGAAAGGTGAAGGTAGATGCAAACAGTCTCACTCAAAGAGCTTCAACAGAGACATCAACGTTTGGTTTCTAATCTGCTGTGTGTTAGACTGTAACTTAAGTCTAATGCTGTACCAAATATCCTTGTTGTCATATTTCATAGCGTCATCCCCCTTAAAACATGTTGGAAGAACAGATTGTTTGTTATTGTGTTATGTCATTTGGGTGCTGTTAAATGCCCGAGTGCCTCCATCTTTTTGCAGCAAGAGGTAAAGCAAGCTATTTTTGGACTACTTTAAAAATAAAATGTTGAGAAAAAACAGCATTTTCAGACTCTTGGACATTGAATTAATGGAAATGTTTAAATGACACAAGTCAAAATTACCCGAACACCGATGAAATCTAATGACCCAAAGTGTACAATACTAACAATATAAGTGTAACCTTATCTTTATGTGCAAACCGTGCACAAGCTTCAAGGCTTTGAACTATTCAACATTCTTCATAACGAAATGAAATGATTTTATACAATACCTAAATGAATGTGTATATCTTTATATATGGTAGTAAGGAGAATTAATAATAGTTATAAGAGTTATTTCTTTGCCTCTGGCACTTGTGTAATGAGTTTTATACGTAAGTTGTAAGACTCAGGCAAGTAGCAAAGAAAGCAATGTCAATGTCTGGAAACTGACCAATCCATTAAATTGGAAAAGGGATTACACATTGTTAACAAAGCTTAGGCAGGCATTTTGAGATACAAAAAAAAGCAAATCAGAATGAAGGCTTGAACAGAACGGCTATAAAATGTGTAGTGAAATCAGTGAATCCCAAACAGTGGATAAAATCGACCTCTTGCTGTTAATAACTGTCTCAGGGCTCTGGCAGCTGTTGATTATGTGTTCTTGTAAGCAAATGTAGCTTATTAGCATTTCAACCTTAACCTGAAACCTGGATTAGAGGAAAAGCTTCATGTACTGAGGGAGGGTTAATGAGGATGTGAGTGAAGTTTGTAGGCGGCTGCTGGTGGCTGCGAGCATATCATCTCTCAGATCTCCAACTAAGCACGTTCCCAAGGAGGGAAACCGGGGAAAGAGGCCAGTCTGGCCCTGCGTTAATTACCCCGCTGCTAGCTAGCTAGTTGGAACATAAGTGCACAGTCAGCAGGCACTAATTAGGGATTCTTTTATTCAAACTACTGTTTTTATTGAACGAGGTTTAAGCAGCAGGGGGCATGGGCTCATGCTGCTGCAAATTGCAATTTTCACACAAGAGCAGGAAATTAGGTCTGAAGCTTCGGCATCAAATTAGACATGTGAATATCCCACATGACGCCACCTCCGAACATCTTTAAAAGACGTTTGAGTAGAGCCTCTCCCATGCTGATAGATCAAAACCACAAGACCTTTTGAAAAATGAAGAATATTATAGGGAGGGAGAGGAAGAAAAGACGGTGGCTTTTGACCTCGGTAAGGATGAGTTTTGAAAATCAGCCAAGTGGCCCAGCTGTACTCACTGTTTGTTCTGCCTGTAAGCAGAACTGAAGACCAAGGGCCACTTTGTGGTACTTGAATCATCTTGCCTGGAGAATGAGCCGTTTTCTTTGGGACCCACTGTCTCTTTGGAAACCTAATCTACTCCTCGGACAGCCTTAACATTTCACAGCCATCGTCTGTTAACAGTTGATCCCTGATGATAAATAGAGCAGCTGCTCTGGCCTCGCCTCTGACGGCAACCTGCAAGCTCGTAACTTTAAATGACTCTGCAAAGATCCACCTGGGAAGAGGAGGAAGGCATGGATCATTTGGAATCAGAGGGAAGGGGAGGTGTAAAGGGCAGCATGTCAAATAAAACACTGCATTAGAGTGTTGCTGCAAGGATTGTGCTCAAGGTTAGATAGATGGGAACACAAATTAGAGTTAATTATGTAAACTCTCCATCCATGCCTTTTCTTTCCGTGGAAGTCTGTCAGAGTATTGAATAAAGATTTCAAGTGACAACTAGTCCATGAATTTCATCTAAAAGCAGCCAAGCACACCTCTCATGGAGTTAAGCTGTCAAATGATCCTCCATGCTGGGTTAACTATGGAGCTCAGCAGAGACACGGAGTCCTGCAGACAGCCAGGAGGGAGATGGCAGAGTGTTATCCCAGGGTTGATGCTAGTTTCGGTTGTGTGTGGCGGCTTAAAGGCATCTCAAAAACATAAAAAACGTTACAAACTGTGAAAATCCAGAAGGGGGTCTACGGGGGATGGATAGTTGGCAGCAAGAGAGATAACATGAGTGTCAAGAATCCTTTTTGTTCACTGTGACTAAGATTCAGTCTAAAATGAAAAACAGTTCCACAGCTCTTGATGTAACACGGCGTCTGTTAATGATACTTTGAAGAGCGGATGAAAAGGGAAAGCATTACAAGAGAATGACGAGGAGGGGAACAAAATAGATTGAAATTACACTTCCAGGACTGAACGCTCTGTCATCGAAATGGATTACAGCGTTGGAGAGAAAAACAAACTGAACTCCAGTTGCGCCTCTTGCTCTCATGTGTCTTGCTCTCATGTGTTTTGGCGTGTCACATAAAGGGAGAGCGGAGGAACTGTGTATCTGATGGCTGCACTATGTCACAAGTCTGCCTGAGTGAGGCAACAGACGCTGGCACTTAGCAGACTCCCTCACACTTGCTGATCTCCTGGGGGTTGGCTGATTACTGTGATTCTGAAATTACAGTCTTGATGAGCTGGAGCATTTTACAGAGAAAAAACTGCTGCAAGAAATGGGTCAAGCTGGAGCCGAGTTTCCACTCGGAGATAAACAGGCAGGAAGAAAAGGTGACATTTTCTGATGGAATGAAAAACTGGATGGGCTATATTTAGTGATTGATCTGTTTGGTTTATATGTAAGAAGCTCAGTGTTTGAGAGTAATCTCAGTATTCGGTGCAACCATCGAGACCACACATGCTCATTGTGTCTTTGTTTGAGGGGTTCTTTGTCTGTTTGTCATCAGTATTACACAAAAACTACTAACATGATTTGAATGTAACTTTGTGGAATGGTGTATCGTTGTCCAATAAAGAACCAATTTAAAATGTGAGCTGATCCGAATCATGGGATATTAACACAATTATTTTTCCCTTAAAGAAATTAGTAACAAAGTTTGGATTGGCTAAACAAATGATCATAACACTTTTAAAACGGTGACAAGGAACAACTATACGTATATATAGTATGACCATGTATACTTGGTATACATGGTCATACTATATGACGTACTATAATCTCCTCCAGTCCAGTTAGTAGCTGCCCCTCAAACTGTCCAATTTGATTCCCAAGTTGTGAAATTCAAACACATTGAATTAACTGGGCCAGCTCTGACCAGTCTACCATTAAAACCGGGGCAGCAGATTGCTTCTTAAATTCTCTCTCATTACAAGATCATCAGGGCAAAAGCACTCAGCCGCAATCTGTCTGCCAGTCTGACAGTGACTGACTCTTCCTGATAGTGAAAAGTACCCGAGAGGGTGGAATCTAACACATGACTGTGGCAATAGTGTGGCACACAGACGGGAAGGAACTCTTGTGGCAGACAGATCTTCGGGGGCGATGAGGGAGAGAGAGGGACAAAACATCGGCAAATAAATGGCCCAGTTCATCTTAAATGTCTCTTGACGACAGATCCATGGTCCTGGAGCCCAAACATTTTCATTTTATCTTTATGGTTCTAACACCAGAGAACCAGGCCAGGGTTGGCATGGCCATCTGACGTAGGGCGGGTAGAGGGATGGTAACAGCTTGGTATTTTTGTGTGGGATGCTGGTGCTAGTTAGCCGTGTGTGTGTGTGTGTGTGTGTGTGTGTGTGTGTGTGTGTGTGTGTGTGTGTGTGTGTGTGTGTGTGTGTGTGTGTGTGTGTGTGTGTGAGAGATGGAGATACTTACATTTCTGATGTCCAGTGTTCATCTGCGTGTGGGGGAGAAGCTGGAGGGGGAGTTCACCTGGCCTTGGCAGACAGGCCAGCATTTCACAGAGACACTAATGCAACATGGGACACACACTTCTCCTCACACTGCGGAGAGAGAAAAAAGAGAGAGAGCGAGGTCAGCAGTCAGACATAACTGCAAGGCAGCACATGATCCAGAAGCTGGGTCCAGACTAATAGAACTCTGTGGCTGACCCCCCGAGGCTCAGGGCTGAGGGAGATGTGGTTACCTTTCAATTAGAAAGCGATTCACACCTGGAGCATCAGGTAAGGTGACATTTGATGCCAATAACAACTTCAATTAAACATCAAACAGCTGAAGTAAAACGGGCAGACTGGGCCTGAGGCGGCGCAGCTTTAAATTGACTCGGTTCCTTCCCCCGGCCCGCCTGCATGTTACAGCTAGTTGGACCCTGCTACCTGCGCTTTACCTTTTCCGCCTCCACCAGACCGTGGCAGAGGGAATTAATGACTCCTGTACACTTGAAAAGAACACACTCGAGAGGCCTGGGCGCGGACAAGTTAGTGAGCCTCGGATCGATATTGAAGTCCTCTTTTTTTCAGGAGAAGTTAAACAATGGAGCTGGCTCACAATGTGGGGAAAGGAGATGAATAAACAGGGTTGCAACTCCAATAAATGTCTGCCACTTTTGCGCTATAACCTGATGTAATAGATAGGGAGAAACACGTTAGCCACGCTCCACTTGGCTTACTGCTGTATTCAAAACACCAGATGCTTAATCAGCACCGAAGAACAGTGAGGGAGCACATTCAGTCTACAGAGTCCGCGCCCTCCCTCTCTTTTTGCTGCGTGGCATCAGAAGAGGGCGGCAAAGTGTGCACAGACTAACAGCGTCTATGAGAGAGGCAATTACCCACAAAACAACCTTGGCGTGCCTGTCTGCCGCAGGGTGATGGCTTAAAAGTGTCTTCCCCCCTGCAGGGAGAAGAGACAAGAGCAGGAAAGAGTGACAAAGTGAGAGGGAAAGGTGGAAAGAGAGAAGGACGGGTGGCGGGGGGGCTGGGGTGTTGTGGGGGCTGAACTTGCTTTAAAAAGCAGGAGCTCAAAAAGGTCAGAATGACAGCTCATTTAAATCCTCCCAGCGAGAGGATGAACAAAAAAACAAGCCTTAATGAAGCTGCCAGTTCTACACAGATACCTGTGAGCGTTGCACCTTGGGGTGCAGCAGGGGCAGGGTGGCAGGGGGGAGGAAGGGAGAAAAGGGTAGAATGGTGGGTGGCAGTTCTGTATTCTTTGAGACAGATCTGAAGATTTAGGGTGTTTTTTGTGCAGTTGATGCTGCGTCACCTTTTTCTGTTGCCCAGCCTCCCACCACTCTCATCCTCCCCCCCCCCCCTTTCCACTGCTTTTTGATTTACAGCCTGGACCGCCATATGGCAGCAATCCCTGCCCTCGATTCAGCGTGTCACCATGCATTAACTTTAATTGGCCTGATATGTTATTCTTTTCCCTCGGCCTTGGAAAGGATTTTAGGTACATAGCGCCCTGATGTCAGCAGGCAAGATTTCCAGCGCTCTCTCATTTATCAAGGTGCCAAGATTTCACACAAGGATAACAGCAATCTCTTTGACAACAGGCAGGGCAGGGGTGCAGAGAAACTAAATATCAAAAGGTGGCAAGAGACTGAAATGATGTCGGGGGAAAAAAGCCCACACAGCCTTATACTTGTCGCTGCATTTTGTTATAGAATCAGCGCACTACAGGCAAAGAAAACTGCCAACAGACCATCAGTCCGCTCCCTTCCTGCCTCCCCCACAGCGCCCCTGAATGTCAGAAAGCTGTGCAGTGGGGAGCGCAGCGGCAAAGGTCAGCCTATGGTAATGCCCCAGCTGACAATCTGCTTTACAGAGTCGAGCAGGAAGAGATGAAACCCAACGGAACAGAAAGCCTGACGTCGACTGACTCGCCTATCAGCACCGCTGCCACATCGACTTGAAATATACATCACACACCAAACAGAGGCTCTTTTTTACAAAAAACCGCCGCCCCCACAGAGGCATTTACCAACACACACACCATTTGTATGAGGAGCAGGATGACTACACCTGATAGAGAGTTGAATCCAGACAGGGACGGAGCTCGCTGGAGGCTGAGTCCTAACAGCGACCATGCCAGGGGTTTAGCCTGGTCTGGACTGGGCTTTCTCTGTCCCTCCAGCCATGCACGCATCCAGCCCAATAGGTGTCTCACCCAATGGCTTAGTAGCCTTTGGGTGACACACAGACACAGCCCCTCCTGTCCGCAGTGGAAACACAGTAGCGTCTGTGGAGGCCAGCTGCAGTGTGTGCAGCCAGGATTGGCCTGGTGGAGTTTAGCCAGGCGTCTCACACTATCAGCCCCATGCAGACAGACACCACAGGGTTCTCAGAGTATTATGGGGGGCCCCTGTGACTCGGCAAGTCTCCACCAGCTACTTATAGAACCGTAATAAAAGTGTGCCAATAACTGTGTCGCTCTCTTTATAGACAAATAAAGGCGGGCAGACAAAGCAGGACTTGAGTAAGTGATGCGCATGGCTTGTGTCATGTGTCAAACTGCTCCCATAAAAGCTGACCTATATTTTCTTTTCATTCCTCTGTAGGGAAGGAGAAAAAGAAAGCCATCTGACGTTTAAAAAATAATAAGACGAGGATAAGACGGAAGCCATTTAGGAGATTAGACAGCAGACTTCATTTATAGTTGAATCTTTTGATCAATATCCTCCTCATCACCTACAATCTGCATTCAAATGTGGAAATGCATTAGGGTAATAGCATAGGAAACCATCTATTTAAATATCTACCGGCAGTAACGCATGAGGAAATGAGGATGTGCTCCAGAAATAAGCTCATTAGAAGGATGTGAGTTCAACAATATTAGAGGAGAAAAACAATAAAGGGGAAAAAACAAGGTGAAAAGTATGTTTGGTTGCTGGTTGAATATTAACTGCTTTTCTATACCAATTAAAAGCAAAGGCAATTAGGAGAACCAAGTTACCATGTTGTACATTGCTTGTGCTAACGGCTGAAGCAGAGGAGAGTGGAGGAGAAAGCAGGCTGCTGTTATTCTAATTGCATGTTTACCCCCAGGTTATGGGTCTGAAATAGAGCCGAGAAAAAAATGTTGCAGTAAAAATGCAATGCAACTTCACTGTGTTGATTCTCTCAGGGACAGAAAGAGTGAAATGACTTTTCTTTGCAAGCAGAGTCTCTGAATAGAAGGCAAAGAAAGAAAAGAAGCAGGAAATAGAGAATGGCTTTTTACCCTTGAGTACCAAGTCAGAGTGTTCCGTCAAAGAAAGGGGAAAAAGCCTTGGCTCTGGAGCATGTTAGGAAGAAATGACAGATTGGTATTGCCTACATTAGCCCACCAGGCTTTACAAACAACAGTCGAAAAGGATTGCTATTGCTAGCAGAGGGCCATGGGCATGTGAGGCTATGACAGGCTGGTTCACGGCCTCACACAATGGATCCTGATGACTGCAGCACATCCCGAGGCGGTTGGAACGGGCCGTTTGCTTTTTCAGTCAGCAGAGACCCCTCATCAACCCGGACTGTTATCTCACACCAAAAGAGAAAGGGCAAGAGAGTGGGAGTCGGTCATGATAGTGAGAGGAGGGCAACAAGAGAAGCCAAGAGAAGACAACAAACCCAATCTTAACTCGCACAAACATTGAGAGTCTGTAAAATAGTGGGTTCCCAGTTGCTAGACACGAGGTGTCAGGCATAAAACTGTCAAACAGGGAATCTGCTGCAGTAGTGTGGGAGAGAGGGAGACAGCTACTCCAGAATACTCTTCTATACGGGGAAGGGAGGAGTCTGAGAAACAACTGTGAGGCTGCATGAACCCTCAGTAACCAACTGATGAAAAAGTGACAGTTCCTTGAGGTGAGATGGGGATGTGGAGCGGAGAGAGACGGCATGCCCCTGGAATAATGCAGAGTCCACAGTCGGTTAAATCTTAGCTTACGTGTCAGAGACGGAAAGTTGGTTTCACAATGCCAACTCAGGCTCTTCTACCATGAAGCTCTGAAAAGGAGACACAACGCCAAAGCAGGAGGCCTCTTCTTATCAGAGTGACCTCATTCCTCCACTCTTGTCTTTACGTCAGTGGCCCGGCCTCTTGGATGATGTCCTCACAGATGAGAAGATGACAATAATGGTTGGGGGATGTAAGGATGAGGAGATATCAGGCGTGAGTTTCCTGGCCTGGCTATCTTTGTTAGAGCTATGTCATGGCCATTATCCGTCCACCAAGTCAGCACAGAAGCCTGAAGAGGTCCATTCTTCAACTCGGGGTCAGTTTGACTAACAGCCACTTAAGCCCACTTGCCTTCCTGAAGAGCACTACACATGGGGAAGGTAAAGCTAATGCCTCTTTGCCAGTCCATTGTTCGGCTTGACTCAACTCACTTTTGGTATCAGGTCCTGTTTTCTATTTCGTTTCCGATAGTACTCCTCAGTGTAGATAGAATTCTAAGCTGATAAATATAGCAACAGCTTACATATTTTGTATTGGCAACCAAAGACAGGAACATCAATTGTACAGCTAAGTGGATGACTGCCACAAATGGGGCGAGGAAATTAAAACATTTGAGGTCTCTATTAACGGTAGCTTTGCTATATAAAAATGCTGGGTTTGTGCAGGATGTCCCGTGTCACACAAAGGCGAATTTCTTTGACTCACCTTTTTGTATTTGCTCAGCTCACTTAAAACTTTGACAGAGGCCACTTGCGACCAAAAAAAAGACCATAAACCAAGAACTATCCACACCTTTTGCTTATGAAAACCAACATAGTGCGAGTTAAGTTGATAGAGCGTTGCCGTATCATGCAGTGGAAATGCCGCAAAAGTCTGCTCACTCATGTCAAGCCTAGCCAAGGTCAGGCGGGCAGACAGAAAGTGCTGGCAGCGCCGCATGCATGGCGTCATGAATGCCAAAATGCCGAGGCCCCTTGCTGTGCCATTTGACAGACATGTTTACACCTGATAAAAAAGCAGTGTGGATAGCCTGCCAACAGAGGGGATCCAAAGTGAGGGGTGCAGGCCTAGTTATTTATTTATCTGCTGCAAATCCATCTAGAGAGCAGCCAGAAGCTGGGCATGCCTCAGTGAGGAATAAGCCAGCCTAGTCTCAGACATGACAGTATTAAACCACTTGAGGGACAGGAGAAAATAGATCTGACATGTAAAAGAAAAGGAAAACAAACAGCTTTCATGAAGCAGCTCTCTTGGAGGGATTGGATGTACTCTAATTGATGATTAACACATACAATGAGTCAAATGTATCAGTGCCGATAGTCAAAAGATTTGACTGTAACTTGGTAGTTTTAATTGGAAGCACATATCAACACAGTGGGGGTGAAGCTAAACTAAATGCTAACATCAGTAAGCAAACATGCTCACAAAAACAAAGCTAACATGCCAACCTATAGCAGGTTTATTGTGTTCACCGTACCTTTTGAGTGTGCTAGTCTGCTTACATTTGTTAATTAGCAGGAAGCTTAAAGTACAGCTGAACGGAGTGCCATTACTTCTGCACGTATTTGCACATAAACCACAGCATTTGGCAAATACTAATTTGGACACAATTGTGGTGCAATCCTTCCGATAGTTGTTGAGCCATTACATTTAAAACTCTAATTGTTGGTGGCATTAAAGGGAGAGTCTGGGTATCAAGAAATTCATATGCACATTATATGTGAAACGTCAATATCTGAACAGAAATAGGTGCCCATCAAGTCATATTCATTACATAACAACACACTTTATATGGTAGTGATGCTCAAGGGAAGTTAAATAGATCACCAAATGATGGGGATCATGAATGCCTTGGAACATTTCTTTCCATTAGTTGTCGAGATACTGAGGCCAAAGCAGTGGAGGGACCGATGGACCAAAGGACAGAGCCACACTACATTAGCTTGATGTTTTAGAAATGCCAGATGGCAACAGTATTGAAATACTGAGAACCACATGCAAATAAACAACACGAAAGAGACTGTTTATCCTCTGGAGAACCAGCCTTCTGGTTCATCAGATCACACAACTCAGAGACATCGCTCTTACATATGAGAGCAACGCTGCTCCCTTTCATCTCCTCTGTGATGCCACCGCATCCGTGTTATCTTTACATATCCCTATATCACACCAGACAACAATGTGCTGAGTCACATGCTGCCCTGTCAGATGCCAGACAGTGGGGCTTGGACAGGACTAGGATGGTTAGGGTTAGAATTACACAGATATGCAGAAACTACACTGCCCGAAATCTTACTTACTTCTCTGTAGTTTTTTAAATCAACACTTAAAACTCACTTTTTCTCTCTGGCTTTTGTTTAATTATTTATTTATTCATTTATTTAGTTATTTATTCATTTAGTTCTTTATTTTTATATTTATAACATAACATAGGATTTCATAAAGTATTTTTAAAATAGTTTATACATTATTCGAATATAGGAATAGTAGATGGGATTACTTAAAATATAGTACCTTATATTTCATCTTTTTTCCCTTTAGACCCTTGCGGTTTATTCTTAAAAACCCTTACCCACCCCCCATTTTCCCTCTGCTGGTCTATGGCCTTGTAAAGGGTAACGGGGTACAGAGTCGCTTAGATAAGCGGGGGAGTGCATCTGACGAAGAGATAGGTTGTTGTGCTCCCTATCTCTGTTTCTTATCCTATATCTAATAGAACTGCTCGGGTCTTGATAGATTGAGTGGGAAGTTCATGAGATCTTTCTAGAGGGTTATCAAGAATAACTTTTATCCAATGACCTTTTCCCTCTCTGTCTGTGTATTCTCTTGTTCCGATTAACCCAGCCAAATCTTTTTTCTTGTTTTTTATCTATATCTACGCCGGGATCCGGAGTCGAGGCTGATCCTCTTGCTGTAGTCCTGTGTCTTGGATCATCTATCCTGAGTTCTGGATTAAGTCGTGGACTTCGGGTCGTGGCTGAACCTGTCTCTGCGGTCCTGCCTTGGGTCTCGTCATGCTGCTTCCCTGATGGCTTCCACAGGATTGTAGCTGACATCCTCGTGGATTCATCTTCTTATTACAGACACATGCATTTCCTAACATTCGGTCTATATGCTGTAAAATGTATTATCTCTTCTATTTACACACGGCATCTATTGCACGTCTGTCCGTCCTGGGAGAGGGATCCCTCCTCTGTTGCTCTCCCTGAGGTTTCTCCCATTGTTTCCCCTTAAACTGTGGGTTTTCTCTGGAAGTTTTTCCTTGTACGATGTGAGGGTCTAAGGACAGAGGGTGTCGTTTTTCTCATACTGATATTCTGAACAATCTGTGCTGTTGTATTTGCTGTAAAGTGTCTCTACTGTAGGCTAATTTTATTATATGTACAGCACTTTGGCTCGACCAAAAATCGTTTATAAAATGTGCTATATAAATAAAACTTGATTTGATTTGAAGTGAAAAATGGCAAAAGCCTAGTAATTTCCAGCTAAACATTACCCAAAAATATACTTTTTTGGGCATGTTCTAACTATTTGACTGTAAGTCAGCCAGTCCTTCTCCCTGCTTAGTGGGAAATAACTCAATGTGCTGGGAGCTAAAGCGCTGCAGCATTGTTCCAGCTGGCAGAAAAAGGGGAAATGAAGATCGAGTGGTTTGATTTCATTTGTTAGCAGGTGCATCCATTTTGTGTTCCTCCCTACACCCACCTCGCCTCTCTCAGTCAAAGCGCTTATCAGAAATTGGACACCCCAGTGACAAATTGAGCCTGCGATTAGGGGAGAAAGAGGGAAGCTTTGTTAAGTGCCGTTGATTGGGATCCCAGGCTGCCCTCACACATCAGAAGTGGGTATGTGTGTGTGTGTGTGTGTGTGTGTGTGTGTGTGTGTGTGTGTGTGTGTGTGTGTGTGTGTGTGTGTGTGTGTGTGTGTGTGTGTGTGTGTGTGTGTGTGTGTGTGTGTGTGTGTGTGTGTGTGTGTGTGTGTGTGTGTGTGTGCATGTTGGTACAGAGCCAATAGCAGAGCTGACACCCCCACCTACTCTTCTCCAATATTCCCCTCTCTCCAGGTGTTCCCACGGCTTACATTTCTGCTCCGAGTACACACAAAACCAAATCAATGCAGCTGTTCCCCCATCTCTCTCACACACATATAGGAAATTACACATGCATAGGAAATTACACAGGCAAGCCTACAGTACATATACAGCAGCGATTTTCCCCTGCAGGAGTAATGACTTCCTCTAGTATTTCCCGTGTCTTCCTATTGACATGCACGCTGTGTTTAACAGAGAAAAAAGTTAAGCCTCTGTGTGTTTGTCCCACCCAGACCCATATTATTGACCCAGCATTAACCAGCCTTGGCCTGTTTGGAGCGCAGCTAGGCTGATTTAAGAGGGGGGGTCAGAGCAGCTCTGCTAGGCAGAATGGTGCAAGCGCTGACTCTCACAAATCATCCTAAAAGGGCTTAATGCACAAAAACAGCTTCAAGTGTTGCACAGGCCTGCTATGAGAGATGTATCCACTTTGCCATTACACTAACTGGCCTCTCTGCCTTATGAGCTGCAATGCAAATAAAGAAATAACCCTAATTAGAATTATGCTTGGACCACCCCTTCATGAGGTCTTGCTCAAACAATTTAATCTTTTCCTATTCGCATTAAACCTTGTCTAGACTTCTTATTTATTGCAAGCTCTTGGTTCAGAAACCTTTCTCCTTATCTATTTAGCCTTTATTTAACCAGGGTATACTCATTTAGATTACATATCTCTTTTACAAGGGACACTTGGCCAAGAAGAGCTGCATTGAGTAAGGAAACCTCGGTTTTGAATGAATATCAGTGAACCGTGATACATGATATTCAGTATGTGTAGACAATGAGCATGTCATTAATGTACAACATAGTCAATAACAGCCTCTTCATTTATTAACTGTGACATAAGTGTGAGGGGTGTCTAGATCTATACAAAAGACCATCAATACTAGGAATTAAGATGCTTAAATAACTCCGGGCCACTGAATCATTCATGAATCATGAACACTGACGGATTCATCATCTTTAAATGTGTGTTTTGTTATTTACAGCCTAGTCTGTTATTGTGAGTAAGACTCTGCTTCTGTCGCATTATTTGAGGGGATCTTCCTAATGCAGACCAAAGAAAAAGCTCTCAAATTGGTTATCGATTAATCGCTTGGTCTTCAATTGTCAGAAAATAGTTTTTTCAGCCCAAGATAACGTTCTTAAAATGTCATGTTTTTTTTAAGAACTCAAAGATACTCAGTTAACTTTCCTAAAGTAAAGAAACCAGAACAAATGAAATTTTAAAAGCTACTATCAGATGATTTTGACTTTTATTATTTATTTAAGTACTCAAACCAATAATCAGTTATCAGAATAGTTGGTGGTTAATGAAATACTTAACTTATCCATACATCTTTGCAGATCTACTCTCAACTGGTGCAATGTAGAGAAGTGGTAGAAATATTTGGAGTCAAAAACAAATGCCTTCATGCCAATGCCAAATCCTGCTGTGTACAAGTTCGATAAAAGCGGATTTGTCTCCATCCTGAGTGTACGCAGGGCTGGTAAGGTCAGCCGCCTCCGTGGCAGCTCTGACATTCAGTCTGGCCTCCAGCGAGGCCCAGCGAGTCCCCCTCGCACCCTCAGACCATCAGAGGAATAAAAGAGACAGAGTTGTGTGAGATTTGGTTCTTTTAACCCTAGCCACGCACAAGGAAAAGTCCTGAGAGCCTTTCTGCCCCCAGTTCTGTCCCCCAGCAGACTCACTGGGCAGCCGGCTGGTGACTCTGTGGAGAGCAAACACAGGCCCGGCATAGCAAACATCTCACCTCTGTGTCTGCATGGGAACATCTGGCCCTCCCAGGCTCGCACGGCCTCCGTCTGTCTGACTGTGAGCATACACACACTGTTGGTGTATACCTGGTGTTGTCATGGCACCAGGAGTGTTACACCTACACCGGTACTGGTTTAAATAAACAAACAAAACCTAAGCAATCAGGCAATGTGCTACACAACAACCACATCCCCAATTTGATTATTACACTGATTGAACAACTTGGTTTGCATCATAGGACTTCTAATATGATGTTACGCCAAAATAAGCAAACACATCATCTAAATAGTTTAATATTTTGCCCCCAAGACCTCAGTTTCATCATCAGTTTGATATACATTGAGAATGCAATTACAGCTTGTATCAAACCTTAAAACGTACAGACCAAAATGTGCTAATTTAGCTGAGTATCGAAAACTGTCGCGTACCAAAAGCTAGCATCGATTGTCTGCTCAGATTGGTTATTTTTGTTACTTATGCTTTGATCAAATCATTCATAATTTATACCAAGATTGAGATTACCGCTCCGTCTGGCCTGTACCAGTGAGATAGTCATATGAGTAATAGAGTTAGCCAAGATGATAAAACTCTTTCCCATCGCTCACTTTCTCTTTCTTTCTTGCATCATGCCTGCTCATCTCAGATCTCCTGCGGCCATATAATGGTTCAAGACTGATGAGGCATGCTCAAAAGGTCCATGCCATTGAGCACAGCATTAATGCACCCAGCAGCAAATTTTTCGCCATCGACCCCCGTTCCCTGCAATAAGGACGGAGCCATCAATCAGGCCCAGATAGCAGACACCAGACACGGGCTGATGAAGTGGGGGACTTTGGAGCTAATGACAAATGGATCCCTCAGATATGGTCACAGTATACGATGACAGTCTGCAGAGAACACTTGACCTTAAGCGAAACATCTTAAGACACTTTTTAACACTGTGCAATGCCAAAAATATAGAATATGCTGTTAATAAAATGTGGTTATTGTGTGAGAACTCCAGGGTCGATCAGGATGAGAGTCTCAGCTCCGTCACTCTCCGAGCACTCCTGACCGCCCAGCACTCCTTTGTTCTCACACCAAAGCTCTGGGAGTGACCTTCAGGAGGCCTGCTAGTCCTGCTAATTGGGGTCTCAACAGAGCACAGCATCTACCGCCCCCCCACCACACTTCACTGGAGGAGGGATTGGAGGAGAGGGAGGAAGAGATATCAGGAGTGTTATCTTCTTGGTGGGAAACGGAGACGAATAGTAGAACCTGGGCTTAAAAACTGAATTTCAAGTACTTTAAGTGCTGCAAAGTGCTAATACATAGGGCTGGTAAACAGAAAAAGATTCACATTGACTAAAACTCATTACTCTGATGACAAAAATCGATCAAAGATTCTCCATACCTACTGAAAACCACATGTCTAGTCTACAATTGACAGTATAACTGGAAAAAGTTATCATTGTTTCTGAATCGAAACATTTCACAATGTTACAAAATACCACAACACGATTAAGATTATAGATGTTGGACTATAAAAGCAGAATATTGATATATTGAACGCACCTCACCGCAGTTACAAATGCTGACTAACAGTCCAAAGCCCAAAAGATACCCATTCGAATAAGACAGAAAAAAGCAGCTATTCCTCCCTTTTTTTTTGGATAATAATGGATTCTGTTCTAAATTCAAGATAGCATTGCAAAACAAGGCAAGTTTATTTATATATCACCTTTCAACACAAGGTGCTTTACAAAAAATGAAAGACATTAAGAAAATGGCATTTAAAATCAGTCATTAAAAAGACAAGATAATAAAATAAACATTAAAAGAAAAAATACATGGATAAAAGTTACAGTGCAGTTTAAGATGTGAATAGTTCAATTAAAAGTAGGGGGAAAAAGAAAAGTCTTTAGTCTGTATTTAAAAGTAGTAAGAGTTCCAGCGGACCTGCAGGTTTCTGGGAGTTTGTTCCAGATATTTGGAGCATAATAACTAAACGCTGCTTTACCATGTTTAGTTCTGACTCTGGGGACAGAAAGCTGACCAGTCCCTGAAGACCTGAGAAATCTGGATGGTTCATAATTTAGCAGGTCAGAAATGCATTTTTTGGGCCTAAACCATTCAAAGCTTTATAAACAAGCAGCAGTATTTTGAAATCTATTCTTTGACACACAGGAAGCCAGTGTAAAGACTTCAGAACAGGAGTGATGTGATCCACTTTCTTAGTGATAGTGAGGACTTGAGCAGCAGCAGCTTTCTAATAGATTTTTTAGTGAGACCTGTAAAAACACCATTACAGTAGTCCAGTCTACTGAAGATAAAAGCATGGACAAGTGTTTCCAAATCCTGCTGTGACATTAGTCTTTTAATCCTAGATATATTCTTTAGGTGATAGTAGGCTGATTTAGTAACTGTTTTAATGTGACTGTTGAAACTCAGGTCAGAGTCCATGACTACACCTAGATTTCTGGCTTCATCTGTTGTTTTGAACATTGCAGACTGAAGCTCAGCGCTAACTTGTATACATTCTGCCTTGGCTCCAAAAACCATTACCTCAGTTTTATCTTTGTTTAATTGGAGAAAGTTCTGACAGATCCAGTCATTGATTTGTTCAATGCACTTACTCAGTGTTTGAATTGGAGCATAGTCTCCTGGTGAAATTGTTACGTAAATTAGCTATAAATAGCTATGGTAACTTATTTTGTTGTTTTTCATTATCTGAGCCTGTGGTAGCATGTAGATGTTAAAGAGAAGAGGCCCCAAGATGGAGCCTTGAGGTACCCCACATGCATATTTGTCAACTCAGATCTGTATTTACCTATAGAAACAAAGTTTTGTCTGTCATTTAAGTAGGATTCAAACCAATTTAGAGCTGTTTCCGAAAGTTCCACCCAGTTTTCTAGTCGGTCTAGTAATATGTTGTGGTCAACAGTGTCAAACAATCAAGTGGTATGGTCTAAAACAGTTGTAGAAAAAAGTAGTATAGCCTAATATAGAACAAATATATGTAAACTCCAAAGTAGCTTTTAAAAAAACAAACTAGAGGCACTTGGAGAGTGTATCATTTTACCAAGGCCATTTCAATACAGTAAGTGCAAATTTAGATTTCTAAATGCGGGCCCAATAATACTTTATCCCTTACATTTGGAAAGAAACGCTGTAAATCTGTGGATCATTTCAATAAACTATATCAACTAGCCAGTACGAAAACTTGAAAGGTTCTTAAAGGTCATGCTTTTCCGGTTATTGCCCGTCCCCTTGTGTGTTATGAAGGTTTTTATGCATGTAAACGGTCTGCAGAGTCAAAACCCTCAAAGTACACCATGTAGGGAGTAAAACTCTAAAACAGAAAATACCTCCCCAAAACGCCTCGTTGGAGATACGTCACTGTCCATTTGATTCTTCCGGGTACATCATGATATCATGTCGTCCCCGGAACTAAATGGACCAATCCGTGGAGCCGTTACGTTAAGCCCCCGCTGATTGGTCCAAATTGACCAATCCACGGACTTCCTCACACACTCAGTGCATGCAGCTCTGCTGATTTCTCCTCCCTGGCTGCAGGCTGATAACAGACAGTTGGGATCGCGGCGAAATTCTCTCTGCAGACCCATTCTCACAGTGTTTATCAACCTTTTTCTTACTCAATATCAAGCCACACTTATTGTTTTTACTTCGGCTGTGACTTTGTGTGTGCTCAGGGTGAGTTTGGCTGTGTTTCGCTGTGTATCGCTAAACAAGGAAATCACACCTCCACGGAGCTTAGCGCGATTCACAACGTCCCGACCAATCAGAGCACACTGTGCTCACAGGGAGGGGGGGAGAGCTGCAACGAGCCGTTTAGTGGAGAGAGTGAATACACATACTTTACAGAGATGCTGTATGCGAAACCAATGTGAGTTTGGAAAATTGCACAGTATAAATCTATTCTAGTAGACCACAACAATGGAATTATGATCAGTGGAAATGGCCATGACATGTGACCTTTAAGTAAATCATTAGGTCCTTAAATGTATAAAAGGCGGTAAAAGCCAAATTAAGAGTTATATGCCATGATGCTATGCCGGGACTTTCATAGATATGAACGTGTCCCTGCCTCCAACACTGAAACTCTCCAGTTGTCTTTATACATCCATGGTCCATCCATCCAGTAGTTTTCCCGTTATCCTGCTAACAAACAAACTGAAAAACAGAACCATATCTCTTTGGCTGAGGTAATTACATTTGTGGAAATAAATATTGTGGTGTTTGAAAAAGTAAAAGGCACCCCAACGTGGATCATGGGTTGCTAAAAGGGATTGTGGCTCAGGCAGGTCAGTGCTCTGCTCTCAGGAATATGGAGGAGACAATGACACAGGTCATTTAGAGCGGGTTGGCCAGGCTGCAGCTGTGCCCTGAGCCAGCCAACACATCATCACATCAGGACCACTTGCCATCGGTGCCATCAGCACTCAGAATAAAGGGGTGGTAAATGTACAGGAAGTAATCCTGTAAAAACAAGATGCTACTAAGAGCCTTTATGTTGGCAAAGTTGTAAGGGAGCTGTTTTTTAAGGTTGAATTTAGGGGAAAAGATACACTTATCTGAAGGAATTATAGACTGGACTTGGTAACCATTTTAAAGAAGCTTTGTGATAGATCCCATGAATGAGACTTTGAGCAAGGGTGGCCATGAATAGAAAGGTCTGCATTTCATTTGCTAATCCATCATTCTAATTGTACTCTCCAACAAAGAGGAGAGAAGAGTGGTGGGGCATTCAGAGGCAATGGAGCATGCTGAGGGGTGCGTGTGTGGTTCTCCATGGAGCCAGAGAGGCCGTGGCCCTTGGCCCTTAAAGCCCGGCAAGGGCTGGGGAGAATGGGCTCTGATGAGCTCAACGCAGGCAAGACTAATCCCTTCATGTCCTAAAGAATTGTTTAACTATGTTTGACTGATTAACCCAAACCCCTCGTTTGCACTTTACAATCTATTTGTTCAATCAAATCTCCTGCACTCATCATGCTGCAGTGTGTGGGTGGTTATGGTGAGGGAGAGAAAGAGAAAGAGAAAGAATGAGAGAGAGTAACAAAAGGGGCTGCAAAAAAATCCATTTGGTGAGAGCACACATAAGTCAAAAGAAAAGCTTTTTTCTTCCACTTATAATTCTCCAAATGTACATAGCACACGAGTTCCTGCGCAGCTTTTGCTAACATTCAAAGGTCAAAGAATTCTTGCCTTGAGAGATTTCAAGTAGAAAGTCATCGGTGGTGTGTAAGCATACCGCACTGGTGTGCTGGTTTTTACCAGCTTCATGGGAAAAGGACATTTAAAGACACCCTCCCCTGCGTGGAAAATAGGTTTCCAGGAAGATTAACCCAGCTTCCTTTTATAGCCTCTGACAAGAGGTTAAATCACACATTACACTGCCTGAAATGTCTCCCAGTAATTAGATCAAGAATATTACTCTCCCTCCTTCCCCTTGCAGACTGCAGCTGATCAAAGCCTAATGATGGTGTCCGTGCCATTGGCAGTGCTGGCTGGCTAAATCTCCCCATCGGGATGGCAATCTGTCAGGGCCACAAGCCCCGCTAAACAGCACAGGACGAGAGTACAATGGTGCTTGACACAAAGTATACTAGATGAACCACATCTTTCACCAACAAGCTATCCATCAGCAATGCACCATTAAAATTCCCCGTAATGATAAAACCTCTTGGTCTAGGACTGGTATGTGTACACTGATGGCTGAAATGTATACAATGAGAGGGTTGTTGGTGACAACTGTGAGTTTTATCTTAATAAAACCCACTATAGCGTATCTGCTGTCTTTCCATGCCGGAGCAGATCCAAGCAGCACCTGGTCCCCTTGATGGGGTGAGGGGGATACTGGCTATTAATTACAGAAAGCCGACACGCAGCACAGGCAATCCCTCGCAATGAGACCCTGGGACGTCAGATCCAAGACGAATGCTTCTCTGTCACACGGCAACACGACGTGCCTCAGGACTCTTTACTCTGCGCACTTCCAAGTATGCCTTTCATATTGTGGCCCACCCTTCTTCCTCTGCCCCCACCCTGTCTCCATCTCAATCACATTCTGCGGATGTTACACTACTTCAGGGCATATTTCCTGACGAATGCAAAATAGTTTGTGCAGTAGCATGATAAAAGTTGACATTTTCTTTTCCTAATTCAATTCATTTCCTTTGTAAACAACCTCGCCTCTGTGTGTGTGCAGGCTGCAAACACATCACACGGAACGGTCAATGCATTTCTTTGCTCTCAAACTCAACAGCTTAAACAAAAAGGGGGAAATGGCAGGAGATATGCCAATCATTAATCGTTGAAAGGTGTCTGACAAAAGAGGCCCTTAAAACTCGACAGCTTTTCTTTTTCGCGTCAGTCCCCAAAGAACAACCAGTTCCTAAAAAAGGGGCCCGGACAACAGACGCCTGCAAGAGGTCTAACCCCGAATGTAACCCCATACAGGTGGCACAGGAAGCAGGAATGCTATTCAGGAGAAAACATTGTTCTTACCCTAAGACATGCTCTCAGAGATCATTTTTGACAGGCACATTGCCATTTAAGTTTATTCTAACTTGTAAAAGCTTCTGGTTAAGGCAGTTGTGAGAGTCTTCACAACTGGGTAGCTACACTGCATTATGCTGTGAAGGCTGAGTTCATCTTTAAGTGTTTGCAAAAATGTGAGGCAAACACTTAAAAAGCAACTTGTAAACCTCTTAATATTAAAGGAAAAAAAGGATATGCTTCTGCTGTTTGTCCAAGAGTCTTCCGTTGCAAAAATCTCAATGCACACACTCAGTAATGTCAAGTAGGGTGTTCCAGTTCAGGAGAATATTATGTACAATCACTGCTCATCCACAGAGCTGAACTATGAACCCCCCCCCCACACAGAGCAACAACAGCATCTCTGCACATTCCAGCTGAAGACAGCAAATACACCAGCGTAAACAACGTAAGCTAGTTTGAGAGCTGTGCCGATGTTTACTGTCTCACTAAGTGCATTTCATCCCCTCTGCCATCCCAGCAGCGGCGGTATTTCAGCATGCCGTGCAGAGGGGACTGCTGGTCACAGGCTGAGAGACTGTTTGGACAATGTAGCTGTAAGACACTCTGCCTGTCTGGAATAACGATTCAGTTCAGCCGATACAAAACAACCCCTTGTTCCCTTATAGTGGAAGTTAAAAGACAAACTTTTGGGTTTGCAACTGTTGAAAAATAACAGGAATGTCTGCCTTTTTTTGACTTGGTATGCTTGCTATCAGGGAGAAAGGTCTGAGTTTGCTTCAAACAGCCTCGGAATGACATGCCAGAGGTTAGCCTCTGAAGGTCACAGTCACAGTCTTCCCCTATCCTTTCAGCCGCTTCTCACAACACAACCCCGGGCCCTTTTGAACAACAGGAAGAATGTCATCTGGTTACTTTTCAAGGCACGGAGATACCATTCACTGTGGCCAACAATGGCTGCAAACAGGACTAGAGGGTTAAGAGGTTATAAAAGGGCCTCTCAATCCCTCCAGTACACCACACGCACACAGAAAAAAACACACCCACACACTGAGGCCTGGAGAAGTGGTGCACCCTTTGATAAACTGAGGGGGGTCATGGCAAAGTGCCGTGGATTGACCGCTTCAGCCTCAGTCTCTCCCAAGTAAAGCTCTTAACAAAGCCTCCGAGCCTCGCCTGCTTTGTCCTTTTGGACAATGTAACTTTATGATATCCATCCATTAGGTTACTATGTCTGGCCAAAGGTTATAAAAGACTAGTAACATTTCATCACACAGTTATTAACAAGGCAACAAAAAAAAGATTTTAAATACCTCCAATTCATGACTTTCATTGTATTCTTGATGCCATCACTAAGCTGAGGATAAGGCAAGCATTTTGAAATGAAACTATTTTGGTCATCATATAAAGCATTCCTTTAAAAACACACACTCTGTGCTTAATGACAAAGCATCAACAAACATTTGAGACTATTATTCAGGTTGTAAAGCCTGTTCCAAAATGACTTTTAGACTACAGACGGAGCTGAAATCCAATTAAGTGTCTAATGAACCCTCTAAAATATTAAAAATAAAGCCCAATTAATGCGCAGAATTTTGATCTCCACCCTCTATAATCCTCTGGTAGCTTACCCTTATCTAACGTCCGAGCCAACTATGACGCTCTGAGCTCCCTCGCCCCCTCCACTTGGTATCCCCTACAGCTTTACTCCTGCATTGTTGCTCCATTCTTTCTGACCCTGCAGACCGGGTGAGACTCTGAGCCTCTCTGATGCCAGCTAATGATGCTCTGATATGTACAGTTGGCATGGATGTTGGAAAACTGCAGCAGTAACCACGGACATGCTAATGGCACCTATTAGGATTACTTAAGTGATATGGGATTCGCCTGGCAACCCCTGGGCACAGAGGGTTGGTATTTGGGGTGGAGAGTGTCAGTGTTGGGTCAGTGATCCGATTGAGGCAGCCTTATCTTGTGCCATAAACAGATAAGAGTATCTGACTGCTCTTCTGCTGTTCCTGTAAGATGGAGGTGGATAAACAACCCTGTCGTCTCCAGTACCTCCGACGAGTCTGATCAAACAGATGCCGTCCTAAACCCTGCCTTGTTCCTCCTGCTGCTATGACTGCTGTTTTTGCTTTGAATGTCACCGGGAGGCTTGGATTCATACCCGATTGCCCTCAAGCTGAAGACACAACAATTTCCGAAAAGCCCTTTGGTCTTGTAACGTCAGGTTGGAGCCCTCCCTGGCTTCGAGCCTCAGGTTTGCTGATTATGCAAGCTAACCCAGCAAGAGCGGGGCTTTTTGTCATAATTGGACCTGCTGGCAACTTGCAAATCCATGCAAATTCAAGAAAACACAGAAATGTGATAAACAAAGACGCAAAGTCTATCTTAAAAGCAGACCTATCGCCTGTGGTCATGACACATTGTAAATCATCAACCCATGTGAACTCAACTGAACACCATGTAACAGCTGATCCAGAGTCGGAGCCCTGCAGACGGTCCCTTGTTCTCTGAGGTATCCAGAAGTGCCCATGATCTGGATGTATCATGTGACCACAGTTCTTTACTCCCACCCTGACCTGCGTTTGACCCTCGTGATTTTCACACAAAAGCTACCAAACATCTGCCCTCTGTCTATAAAAACGATTCACATAGCTGGGAAGACATTGGGTGGCCTCACAGCGCGTCTCTCTAAGTGGTGGATGGCTGACAGCTGCCGTGGTGATGGGGACTACAAGGTGGAGCAGGCTGGCACATCACTGCTACCTGGGAAATCTCTGCTATGCTGTCTGGGACAGGGGGTCAGCCTCATTTAGCAAATGGATGATATTCAACAAAATGCTGCTCATCTCAAACTCCCGGGTTGAGGGAAATGAAAATCTGCTATGCAAATCCAATTCGCAGACAACACCTGCATGATATTTAACATACAGAAGCCCCCGCTGGAATATGAAAGGAAGAAATGAATTGCATTGACAAGAGCGTACTGTTACACATTTCCAATTCAAGTACCGTCTCTAAAACGCTACATCAAATGACTGGGCTTTGAATAAACCAAAATGAGCCAAGTGACTCATTCCAGCACAGAAAATCGTTGCATCAAAAGATATGCTTGTTTAGTCGAGCCATTTCACAGCCAACAATCACAGAATCGGGACCTTTACTAATCGACGTATTTTAACGAGCTCCCTGTGAATCTGAACAACAGCTGAAACATTAAATCAGCTCAGATTCCCTGGTTCACTCTTTGTACCTTGTGATCCGTTATTCATAGTCTTGCTCTGATGTCTCTGAGAAATAAAACAGAGCTTTGATGTTATCCCCTTATAACTGCTGTGTGACACCAGACCAATGGTGGGACTCAGATTGTTTGACTGTCACGTGGAGAATGCCGCAACCCAAAACATCAGGGACTCAGTGTAAGGGGCTCATAATGATGTTTCTCTCAATAACAATTGTCACTCACTAAAAATCTGTTTAGCTATTTGGTTACCAGGAGAAAGTTGAAAACAGTGAGGTCAAAAAAAACTGTGTGTGAGTGTGCACATCACAATCTCTCTGAACTCTGTTTACTGCTTAAAGATGTCCACCAAATGAAGCCTAAATAGGTGTGTGTTCACTACAATGTGGTGTTATTTCTGCGATAGTTAAACCTTGTCTGCAGGCAATTGTCGACGAAGAGCAACAGCAGCCAAGATGCTACACGAGTATTTTAGAGGAAATTGCTCTCCTCTGCCTACAATGTAAATCAATATGTCCCAATACATTTGTCCGTGGTTGGCTGGGAGAAAAACCAAAGCAACTTGCTATCCTGTCAGTTTGCCCTCAGCAAAGGCTCTGGGGTTTGCGGTGACAGGTCCAAGAGTCAGCACATGATTCACGGGCGGAGGAGGAGGAGAGACACTTTGAAAAGCCACGCAGAGCCCTAATTAACACATGCATTCAAGTGGTATTTCAATTTGGCAGATCGCTGTAATGTTCTACAATGCTGCAGATCAGCATGACATGAACAAATGAACCAGGTGCTCCCGACATGAATCAGGCTGCGGATGTTACGAGTTAAAGCTAACACACAAATTAAGACATAATTAAAGTAATAAATGCACACACAGAAATCCAAGTCAGACGTTTACTAGAACCACGAGTGCAAGATCTACTGTTGTTTGCCTAAGCATAACGATATCTCACAGTGACTTAATGTCATTGCTGTCGTTAGAGGCGAACTGCATTTTACAGATGGGGAGAGGCCTGCAGTCATTTGTTTTTAAGACCCAATTCATCTTCATTGTGCTGGGGAACATAGCACCTCAATGCAAAAAGGCTTCCTTCTACACGATAATTGCAGAGAGTCTAGGGGCCTGAGTTTCCCAGACAACACGGTCTGAAATTTAATTATCTGCTCTTCGGAAAAAGCTACATTTCAAAACTGCACTTTTGGCGAGTAATGTCAGGCTGCTATTTGAGTACCACAGGAATTCACAAAGCAAATCGCCCCAGCTGTTATTAACGAAACAGTCACCTTCGTAAAAGGTAAAGGCAAGATAATGGCTTTCTTCACAGCAACAGACACTTCTTGTGCAAATGCACACTTAACAGTTTTTTTTTATCTTTAGAAATTGCATAATGTTATCCTCTTACCATGTGCAGAATAAACTCGATCACTCCCATAGTCCAGTCAGTCTCAGAAGTGTTGGTTTACTGCGTTTTTTTAAATCATATCCGTCAAGCTCCATGACATTATAGACCGACTAAACAGCAATAAAGCCAGACTCAGAGCAGCCAAAGATAACACGGACAGGCTGTGGAAACATTAACATTCCACCGTTTAAAGATCAGGCTTGGAGGGAGAGAAACATCGATAGGATCCCATTAGTTAAGTGTGCCCTTAGGTTACCCGAAATTTGATCAGAGAAAGACCCTTTTTCCTTCCAGACACGAACCATTAGACGTTATGGCAACAACAAAAAAGCTGCTCTCCTCCTCTGAAAGTACTCCTTCTGCACTCCTCGCACTCCTCCTCCTCCTCCTCCTCCTCCTCCTCCTCCTCCTCCTCCTCCTCCTCCTCCTCCTCCTCCTCCTCCTCCTCAGTGGTCGAGGTTGTGCGGCAGGATCAGGATGAGCTCGGTGACGTCAACCTTTTGTTATCACCTTTAACACTTTGCAAGGTGGGAACACTTTTCCTCCTCTGTCGTTATATTAGGAGGTGCTATTTGCAGACGCGCTGAGAGCAAGGTGTGCGCGCATCTGCACCATGAGAGAAGCGACTCTAAATTTGGATGTAATGCATGCATGTCCCACTGAGTGTATTAGATACTAGCAGTGGGAAACAACTTAGTGACAGCTCCCATACTTTATAATTACACAAGATAACACACAACTTCCCCCACAGCTGGCTGGAACTCACATTTTCTCTTGAGTTGGTATGAAACAACCTGCACCATAAATACCACAATGATATAATCATGATAGCAGGCAAATGGAAATCTTTTTACTCCTCACTGCTTGTTGTCATAATGCAAAAAATTGCTAAACAGCTCAACTACACAAGCCCAGTTTCATTCAGGTAACACCACCTTTAGGCAGGAATACATGGCTACTTCAGTGCCTGAAAAAAAGATGTTTGGCTCCTAACAGACAGCAAGCCGTGAGGTGTATCCACAGACAATAAAGGGAGCAGTACAGTAGCTATAAAGCTGCATGTTGCCAGTCGGGGTGCCAGCTGACTGCCCAAGCTCCTGGCTAGCTAACCTAGCCAGCCAGTCTGAAACATACACAGTCCCATTGTTGCCTCCTCAAGCTCTACTCATATTTATGCCACAATTTGAGAGGACATCACACAGTATCAGGCAGTAGCCGTATTATAAAGAGACAACTACTTACTCTCCGTTTTCCTCTGCGAAAGGCATCGTTTAGTACGTCGCCATGGTTTAAAACGGACAGATTTTCTCCCGTTGCCCTGCGCTGCCGAATCACTGCTGCTGTCTGCGGCAGCAACTTCCGGCGCATGCGCAGAGGCTGGGAGCAGTCCAGACTGCGCTGGTCTCTGCGCAGGACACCGAGCGGTTTAAAGGGACAGGCAGCGTGGGATTTTATTGGACGGGTACATATTTGTATTGACATTATTATCAAAGTTCATGTTCAACTCGTTTTTAGTTATGTCTATTTTTGTTTGTTGTTAAGCTTGTTGTAAGCTCTAGGAAGAGGTATTCACAATTTGATCATTTTAGATGCAACTTATTAATAATAATGATTACTTCAAGGTGTGTTACCCTACTAAATTCACTTTGCATATGATCAGTGAGGGTAACTAAACATATTTAGTGAAATGCTGCAACTAAGTAGCCTCCCCTGCAATTTCTTTTTAAAGATACATGAATTGATTTTGATTGAATTGTTGCATATTCAGAAGGACTTGTTTTACTGCCCTTAACCACTAGCCAAATTGTAAGTGTACACCAACATTAAGCCGATTACTCTTTTTTTACGAAGCGATACGTCTAGATTCAAGATTTTTAAAATTCAAAGGTTTTATTGTCATATGCCCAAAGCTACAGTGTAGAAATGGCAATGAAATTCTTCTGACCTGAGCTCCTCATAGGCATTTACAGTGATGTTAGCAGGGATACCAAATGTGGGGAACATCATCAGTTAACATGACACTTAACCTCGGGATATGTTGGAAAGGTTTTGTCTCTGTATTTTGGGTGAAAAATACATACTGAGGGACACACCAAATGTTTGTTGAGGATGTCATGAACATAGATATATGGTCATGAAGGTCATCAATGTGTTAGCACAAAACAAAAATTGAATATAAAGACCAACAAAAAAAAGAGAGAAACAAAATTAATAGACATGATCATAAACATTTACAAAAAAAACACATCACACTAACTAAATGCATGCTTATTATGTGGGTCTTCAGTTGTCCCTTTAAGTGTCAGCAAAGCTAGCATAATGTATCTAGAGAGGGTCATATATCAACGGCAGAGGACCTTTGGGCTCTTGTTATTGATAAGGAGTTAAAGTCCTAAGTGTCAGAAAGTGCTTTATCATTATGTGCTTTGTAAGAACCTTAAAATCAATCCTAAAGGTAATGGAGAGCCAGAGCAGTGTGGCTAAAGCAAGAGTGACTGCAGTTTCCCAGTCTTTGTTTTGGCAGCAGTTCTGAACTAGTCCAAACAGCCTTTTTTGGTAGGCCAGTAAAAAGGGGTTTACAATACTCCAATTTGCAAGTTGTGAAAACATGAATCAGTTTCACAGCTAGAGCAGCCTTGCTTTTTTGCAGCATTTCTTAGGGGGATGCATTCTGTCTTGGTAACTTTGCTAATGTGGGCTTCAAAGTCCAAGATGAGTTTTTACTTCTGATTTAGTATGGTGAGTTCCCAAGCCTACGTCTCTCTCTTGCATTTATGCCCTAATACCTAAATATAGATTGTTGCTGGTCGATTGTTTTATTGAGAGACAATCGACCTTAGTTGGCTCAACAGAAGAGTGTAATTGTAATACTCAAATATAAATGTATGAAATGTTATACTCATCTGTTTCACTGGCACAAAATGTATCCTTCGGCTGTATTGTCCTTGCATCGTTTTTTTCTTCACATATTGTGAATCTTGTGGAAGACGACACAGCCAGTGAGAAAACTCTGCGGTCAATAGTGTCACATGCTTTGTGATTTGATGAAAGGTTCTATTTGTGCAGCCTGATGTGTATGGCTCCCTAATCAAACACTTATATTTATGTGACAACTCAAATAAATGACTCCATTACAACCACCCACCTGCCCTCTCCACAGTATTGATGGTATTTTATTACCAGAGAGAGACAAATGGACAAAGCTGAACATGGTGGAAAGTGATGGGAAGGTTGCAGAATGTGTGTCATGTCGGGTTAGAACCTGCACAAAAGTAATCAAATGAGAAGATTAGAGAAAAGAATCACAGATGTCCAACTGCACAAACAGCATTGTGGAGGATAACTCCATTGGCCTGGGTTCCAGTACGATCTGGGCTTATTACAATACTCCAGACAAGTTAGGCCTGCAAACTTCACTTCCCCCATCAGCAAGTGAAAGCGGGGAGAATTTGGTCTGAAAGCCCAATCACGCACAGCGCTCGGAGTTCAGCAGGTGGGGAAGTAGCAGCAGCAGGCTCCATCACGCAATGATACCAAGTTAATGATGCAGAGCGGTGTCTTTCTCCATACCAAAGAAAGACGTCAATACAGGATGTTTAAGAACGCTGCTCCTAATTACGCTTTTTGAATTCACCACTGACGTGATTGATGATTTCAAAGAGAGGCATTATTGATCCACTTCACAGACAAGTCCCATCGATTGCAAGTCTAGAATGAATAAAAGTTTGTTTCCCCCGTTATCTCCCCCACTGAGAAAGAGATTGTACAATCAGAGCATCAGTGTGACCTATATGGGTAGTTTGGGAGCTAAATCCCCTCTTTTAAAAAGCAGCCTGAGCAAGGACGTATGCAGTGATTACTGAACGGAGGGGCCTTCGAGGACATCCAGGACCTCATGTGTGACGTAACAGTTACACCTCACTGCTTTCTCATTTATCAAGTATGGAAATTCATCTATCCACTCATTAATCTGTGGGATGCTTTAGAAATAGCCTATCTGCGTTGGAGTCCTCAGCATGAGAAAGTTGAGGAGCTGCTGTTTTATAGACAGTCAGCCAGCTGCAGCATCACGCCTCTCACTGCAATCGGCAGTGATGGAGTGATGGATGCTCTGACGCACTGACAGATTGTTTTTTTGCTCCCTGTTAACATGCCCCATGGCTCACACTTATTATTCCATGAACTTCCTCATGAGCAGCCAGATCTTCTTGCCAATTATTGCATGTCTAATCCCAGACAGTGTTATTAGCGGACTTAGGAGAGGCTGCTAGGGTGCACGGCCACACACAATTCTGCATATTCAGGAAGATCTGACCTGTTCACTATCAATACAAAGTGTTCTGTTAGAATTACAGTAAACAAGATTGATTGGGAATCAACAGCGCACTGAATTGCAGCACCAGAGGGAGGGTTTCCATCACACCATGCTAAATCTCATTGGCAAGTGCACTTCAAATGGCAAAGTGGGCTGCAGCTTATGATTAAATGGTCTGCAGGCGAAACCTTTTTGTCTTCTCTTTTTTTTTTTTTTGAGGGAGAGAGAGCTCTTTCTGAAGGCCAAAGTTAATGCAGTCATAGAAAGAACTCTGGTACACTCCCACGTGAAATGGCCATGTGAGGAAAGCCCGGAGGGAGAAAAGGCCTTGAATGAATTTAAGAGGGAGCGAGAGGGAGAGTGGGAGGGAGGCAGATAGAGAGAAAGTTCAAACATTACTGATCCTCAAATATCCTTTTGGTATGGTTCAATTGGAATTCGGCAGTAAGTGACTGCTAAAAGCTCCATTTTGTATTGTTGTCCTTCCATTGCGGCAGAGCTTTTAGAGTTAGATGATGACAGATTGTCAGCTACCTGATATCCTTCATCATCCTCCCCAGTGGAGGTGTTTGTTCCGCCCTGAGCAAGTCCTCGAGGACCAGCAAACAGCCGGCGTGTTTGATGGACTACAGGGAGACATCTGCTCTGCCTGGTTTTGCCATACAGAATGAAAACAACACGTTACAGTAATCAATCAATATGCAAACTGTGTCCTTTTAGTGCTGTGATTAACCTTACACACGTCATGGTTATCAAGTCATTATGTCAGCTTGTCATTGTGAATTAGTTCTGAAGAGCTGCGGGGTGTGAAAGCATGCAGTGTTGGCATAATGCTTTAAGCGTGTATGTTCAATATATCCTCGACAACATTGTCACAACTGTGCTTCAAGCACCCTCAGGGATAAGCTCTGTTCTGTGCACTCAAGGGACAAGAGGGATAGGAACATTCGGAACGCTGTGATCTGATTTGTGGTTATGGGCGCACCATCCCTCACAAAGTTCTACAGACTATCACCCCAGACAAAAGATCCTTTGAGAGCCTGTCATCCTTTTTAAACTGCCATTTGCTCATGTTGGTGGATGTGTGTTTGCATTATGATGAGCTGATTTTGGAATAGCCGCTGACCGTTTTTAGCCTCCAATATATCCCTGCTCTACACAGGTGGCTCGTAAACTGGGGCTCAGGTGCATTCTGAGTTACTGAAAAACAACATGGATGCTGTCTCCACATCCATTTGTTTATAGCTATTACATCTGTGTACACTCAGCATATTTGTGTTTTTATATTATTACAACAAACAATAATGCTGTTCAGTATTTACATTTGCTTTCTGTCCCATTTGATTACATGAATATTGTTTGCTTATTCCTGCACTTGCACCTTTATGTTAATTGCACTATTTCTTTACACTATTTTACATCCTCATTTAATTGTATGTGTAAAGTTTATTTTATTTTTGCACTATTTGAGGGGACTGAAGATTTTAAGACTTTCATTGCCACCAACTACACTGTTCTACTATGTAACTAAACATCTGTTAAATATTTGAATCTTGAACTTGCACTATGTTATCTTTGATATTCTCGTGTTGCTTTTACTTGCATGATTTCCTTTTTCAATGAGCGCTGTTGGAGGGAGTGTTAGATCCAAGATTTGTATTGCCATGACTGCTTCTCTGTAATTGCTGTCAATTTGAAAAGCTAATAAAGATCCTTCTATCAAACAGTATGCAGGGTGAAATAACATGTTGTAGTTGACACAGTGGTCGCCAGGGGGCGGTGTAGTTTCCACACGACACTCTGTGAGAAGCTCTTTAAAGCGGAAGACGTTTTTCTTTGGTCAAAACAACATGGTTCCCCCCTGTAATGGCAATGTGAACAAGCAGCGCTCACCTCTGAAACGATGAATAGTGTGATATTATCTGAAATATAACAGTAACAGTGACTGAAGCTCCATGGCGCTCAGATTGTGCTCGCGGGTTCTTAGAGACTCCTCCCTCGTCTCGAGATTGCTCCTCGGGACTACTCGACAGGAAAGTGCGACATGGTTCCTAACAGCCGGTTAGTCCAAAACAAGGCTTTCTGCTGCTCTTTTATTTGTATTTTTCTTGCAATGAAAGTATTAGGGTGTTAGTTAAGCATGGTGTATTTAGAATATCAGCCTATAGGCGTACTGTGACGTTTATATATAGCAGGGCGACCCAATAAATCAGGCATCTCTTAGCTCTGCTGAGGCACAGGCTTCTTTTTCCATCAATAACACCTGTTTCATCCGAGGAGACGTTTCATTAACAGGGTACAGGTAGAATGCATGACAATAATGACAGCATAGGTGAACAATGTGTGATTTTCCATTTCAGGGATATACTTTTACAACTGTGACTTCCATGTATGTGCAAAATGCTTCATGAGTCTGACAGGCAGCATTTAAACTCCCCTGCATTCAAAATATGTTTTACACATTGTTACTCTGTTAACATTTAATTTTTATAAAAAATACATTTGGTAAGTTTATCACAAGTCTTCAGGGACCATATTGACAACAATTTGGAAGATGTAAGCAAAAGGAAAATTAATTGAACATTTATTATAATTTTCGATTAATTTGTTGATTATTGTTTAGATTAATGAATTCATTATTTGGTCTAATAAATGTCATAATAGTTAAAAATGTCCATATCAGTTTCTGAAAGTCCAAGTATGATACATTTCTCGCTTTTTGTGGGACCAAAACCCAAATCAATTCATGTTAATATGCCATAAAGCAGTAAAAAACAGCACATTTTCCAATCACAAAAGGATGAAATAAACATTTTCTGCCACATAGAAAATTGCTTTAAAAAATAAAACGATTATCAAAAGCTATTCTGTATAACTCTGTCCTACATCCAGACTTGCATGAAGGCATGCCATTATTTCTAAACTCAATCTGATTGGGTTCTGTAATTACTTTTTATGAACACATTTACGAACGCATCGTTATACTGTGCCATAATAGCACCCAAGGGCTTATTATGAAGGAGTAACCTTGCAGCCTTGCTGGCAGAGAAGTGATGGAAATGTTTTTATGTGTTCACAGGAAGCAGCAGAGGACGGAGGAATGGATTTATCTTCACTCCTGCTTGTTTTATTACATCAGATGCATTTCTCAACAGACTGATGAAAGGCAAAGCAGTGGAGGCAGACGGCAGTTCTTATCGCCTGCCAGTATCAGTTCTAACAGACGGCGGTAATCAGAGATTTACATCCCTGAACTTATCTGATAAACTCCTGCTGACGCCATTCTGTCGCAAATCCAAAGTTATAAATCCCTTCTTTGTTTCTCTAATGATTTATTTTGTGTGTTTTCAGCTGAACAATTATCCTTGTTAATGAGACATCCAGATCAGCCTGAAAATGCAAAGGTTTTGAAAGTGGCCCTCATAGGGGCCCCCAATGCTGGGAAGTCCACATTGTCCAATCAGCTCCTTGGAAGAAAGGTATGTGTCTTTTAAAACATGTACATTGATATTCATCTGAAGGAGGTGTTCAATGTCTAAAGTCAGTAATCATTTCTTTAAGGTGTTTGCCGTGTCCAAGAAAGTACACACTACACGGTCACGGGCCGTGGGCGTCCTGACGGAGGAGGACACACAGATAGTAAGACCTTCCTCATGTCTCTATTGTTATATTTAATGCCATTCTAAAAACCAAACATTAACCCATTTGTGTATTATTTTGTAGATCTTACTGGACACTCCTGGTCTCACTACTTTATCAAAGGTCAAAAGGTGCTTTGTTATTTTATTTATATCTTTAAAGTCTGTAATCTACATCCAGTTGTATCATAAAATGTAATATGATTGGCTGCTTTGTTTCCACAGACATAATCTGGAGAAGGCATTGCTTGAGGATCCCTGGAACACGGTTAAAGAAGCAGACATAGGTATGATGTAAATGAACTCTGAACCTTTTTATAAGTCGGACCTGAGGTGCACCTTTCTTTATGATTCCATCATTTATCAAAGTTACCATTTAAGAATAAAAAACAGTGCTGAGTTCCAAGTGTTTGTTATTGTGTCTGTTTTCCAGTGGTGGTGTTGGTGGATGTGTCCGACCGCTGGATGTGCGGCAGGCTCGACTTCGAGGTGCTCAAATGCCTGGCCCAGCACACTGACATCCCTGCAATCCTGGTGCTCAATAAGGTACTCTTCCACAGAATGACACAGTCATTACAAGCCTATTAAATGCAGCTAAAGTAATACATATTGACAGCAAGTCATGGATATAGTTAATTGATTACGGATTGTTCTTTTCAAAGGGCTAAATTAAACATTTGGTCACCGTATCTTTCAACCCCCAGTGCAACTTACTGATGTGTTGTAATAGTATTGTTATAGTAATAATACAATAGAGGCTCTATGACATACAGGAAGAAGATACTGTACTTTGGATGCATGGGTAATACTTGGGTAGAATTAGGATCAGTTGACTAGAATATAGAATATAGAATATCACCAGACTTTCCTTGCCAACATCCCAGAACATTCAAATGAATGTTAACCTGCACTGAGGAGTCTTCCTGATGTCTTCACTGATGCCCCCATGTGTCTCAGGTGGACCTGTTGAAGACTAAGGACCGGCTGCTGGACATCACAGCAGAGCTGACATGTGGAGTGGTGAACGGACGCAAGCTGCGGGTCAGGACAGTGATCAAGCCTCCGAAGGCTGAAAAGAGGTCCGAGAGGCAGCCAGAGCCATCGCCCGACGAGGACCCCGCGGGGCTGGAAGGAGACGCTGATCCCAGCTCTGCTCTGAGCAGAGAGCAGCTGAAGGCTCTGAGGAGTCAGCAGGGCTGGGCTCACTTCAAGGACGTCTTCATGCTGTCTTCTGTGGACAAAGAGGACGTTGACACACTGAAGGTACACATTCTACTATGGCAGGTTAAACAGTGATATCCCAGGCAGGCCCGTCTGGAGGACAGGATGCATGTTGTGTCATAAATGATTGTATTGTTACACTTTATAAAGATATAAGTTCACCATCAGCAGCAAAACCCTTATAATATCATATTAATACACCACTGTATATATTGGAGTACAATGTGCACATTTTTACTTCTTATTTCTTTCTTAATTTATTCTTTTTATTTGATTTTTTATCGGATATTTTACTTATTTCTCTGTATGTTTTATATAAATTTCCTTAATTTATTTAAGTTTTTTATTGCACATTCTTCTTTTTTACTTACATATTTGTTTGTATTTTAATTTATTTTATTTAATCCTTTATTTGACATTTTACTTTAACTACTTTTGTTTAAGGTAATATCTTTTTCCTTTTCTTTACTGATAATAACCATGCTTTTATCTGGATGTTGTAGAACTACTTTATGGTTGCGGCTAAGCCCGGCTCGTGGCAGTACCACAGTGAAGTCCTGACCGACCAGACTCCAGAGCAGATCTGCACCAACACCATCAGAGAGAAGCTTCTGGAGAATCTGCCACAGGAAGTGCCCTACTCCATCACACAGGTGAACCAGTTTACCGATAGATAGACAGAGATCTGACTACACCATCACATCTCCCTGCACTGATCCTGGGGATCCTGGCCATTTCACACTTTGGGATTATTTTCATTGTTTGTCGTCAGCTACTGTACAATTTCTCAATTTACAATTGTCAATACTTTTTGTGGGGTTTTCCCTTTTCTGTAGTGTGTCTCTCCCCCTCCCCCTCCTAAAACAGTGACACCACTGTGTAACACTCGCGCTGCTATTGGCCAGTGCACCAACATATTGTATGTGATTAGGTAAGAGGTGGGACATCTTTACCAATCACAACAGATCCAGCCAGCTAACCAATCAGAGCAGACTGGGCTCTGGTTTCAGACAGAGGGGGAAAAGAGGTGCTGTGAGAAAAATAAAGAGCTTTTTGAACATTAAAGCATGGACACATGTCACAGTAGAGGTACAAATATGAACCTGAAGAAAATCACAATATGTCCTCTACAATATTTCAATCTTTCTCTTTCAGTCTATTGAACTCTGGGACGACGGAGAAAATGGAGAGCTGGATATTTCTGTGAAACTTTATACCAAGAAAGACACTCACATGGTACGTGCTCTCCACACATTTCTTGGTTTCGAAGATGGGAAGTATCTCTTGTGCTTTAACACATCATTAAAAACTATGTATAGATGCATATTGAAAGTATTGATTACGTTTAGCATACATTTTATTTGACTTGGCTTTAAAAGGCAAATGACACAAGCTGGCAAATAAATGTCAGGTGTAAAATGAATAAGGTAGAAAAAACAATTTTAAGATGCCTGGCTTGTTTCAGGCACAGGCAAATGAAATCTTTTGCTTCACCTGCATCCTCTCTGATGGCCTCTGATTTGATTTGGCCTTCATTCTCCGTGTGTTTTTATCTTGTAAATATTTGAGCAGCCTTTCAAACCATACATATTTGATGTGAGGAATATTTGAAGCTACATCTGCCGTGCTGAAATGTTTCAAGGCTAGTGACCTTTAAGAAGACTGACTCAGACCTTTCCTCAGCTCTTCCATTCAACACAGGAAGGACTTTCACAAATGTACAACTCACAGGGACGAGTCAACAAAGGGATCGAAAGATAATTTATTTTATGAATATCTCCTGAGAGAAGGCTATCTTGTCACGCTTTCTTTAAATGAATATTAAATATATATGTTGGAGGTCACTGCAGTCTTTTAGAATGCTTCAGGGTGAAACGGGTTATGGCTATTTTATAGAAACTGCATAAAAAAAGAACAGCTGTATCTGTTTGAACCTAATGTTCTTTTTCTTGGTAAATCTTCAGATATCATTAAACTATTTTCCACAGGGTCCTTTTTTTATTTGTGTCTTTCAAACCTGCATTACTGACAGATACACAATATGTTCCGCGCCCTGACACGGCTGTGCTTCTTCTCTCCACAGCGGATGGTGATCGGGGCCGGGGGCCAGATGGTGGGCCGCATGGCTCGGGAGGCCGGAGAGGACCTGAGCCGAGTCTTCCTGAGAGACGTGAGGCTGAAGCTCTCTGCCAAGCTGAAGGTCTGAGGCGGGTGGAAGCACTTTGATGAAACCGATCCTGCTGGGTTTAAGATCCCTCTTGGCTACGGACATGAAAAGAGGAACTGAAGAGAGGACTCTGCTCATGAGTGGAGCTGTATGAAGACATGGACCTGTTTGAAGGAGAGAAAGAGGACTGTTGAAGTTGCATCTTCTGTCTACCTGCATCAGCAGCAACCTTTCATGCAGTCTCAGAAGATACTATTAAAGCTTTGTACCCTCTAAGTTGCTGTTATTATGCTGGTAGAAAACTAAGGGGTGCCTTTACTATCTTTAGAGACATTCAACACATCATCGGTAAAGTGCCATTTAAGGACTACTACACCCACAAAATAATCATTTGTATATCAGTTACTCACCCCGTTACCTTGACGAAAGAAGTCTGGATGAAGTAAATGAAATAGGTTCTGTGTTTGAGAAAAGCAGAACTATATTAAAACCCCCCTAATTTAATAATCCAAGTTCTAATTCTAAAGTTTAAAACACTGTGTGACACAATGTGGACGTCTATGAAAAAGGTCATCAATTCATCGAGGCTTTTCTCTGTTTCTTCATTCTAGGTTCAGACAACGGGGTGAGTCATTGATACACACATGAGGATCTGTGAAGGTAGAATTGTTGGCACTTATTTAGCAAAGATGTATTTGAGGCAGCGAAACATGACACAGACTCTCATCAGATGGATGGTTTGACACGAGCCTGACAGGGCGTTCATGGCTGAGCAGGTTTGGCGAGCTTTGAAAAGGCCTGATGGTTTATCTTTGGCTCTCAGAGCTCTTTACTTGGCGGGCCCTGCACCGTCATGTTCACTCAGACGTCCCTGATGCACCATCCTGTTCCCTCCACTCCCACATCACTTTAGCCTTCTCCACCGCCTTTGAAGTGTGGCCATCCGTCCCTGAGACTATCACTTTTTGTTCCGCTGCTTTCTTCCCTTCTCCTCCTCCTCCTCCTCCTCCTCCCTTGCTTGTTTGGCTCTTATAAAGCCCGGCTCTGCCCCGAGGGCGAAATGGTCTCCCTTAATGGATGGCAGTATGGAGCACTAACCTGATGCTAAAATGGGTCAGATAATGGTGATTGGATTCATCCCTGCTTCCTGTGAGTTAACTTGACGGTTTCTCTATCCGGGGCATCTTGATGAATAACCAGCTAGTGGCCTGGGTGGGGGGGGGGGGGGGGCTTTGAATGTCTCACAGAAGCCCTTCAGGCTCCCCTTGCTTTCTGCGACGCCTGCTCCCAACTGATTAGATAAGACGGTTGCGCTGCAGAGATCCTCACTTAGACAAACCAACTGCTGCTCCCAAATACTACAGTCATCTTCACACAGGATATTTAGGATGCTGACACATACACACACACTTTGCACAAAATAACGAGACACTTGTTCGTTTGGGAGCAATAAGCTTTATTTTACGCACATGAAAAGATGTCACTGTCTTGTTCCTGGAGGTCCTGATGACATTGAGCGAGGGCCGTATAACCCTTACCCTAACTGAAACTCAGTAATGGTAACGGTTTGACGGCCCCCCCCAGAGCAGGCCGTTAGGAGCCAGTGTGCGCTGATTGAGTCACTGGGAGAATGAAAACCCTGGATAGTACATCATCTATACTGTAGTGTCTCTTTATTAAACTTACAGTATAAGATGATATCCTGTCCGGGGCACAAGACATAACAACCAGCAGAGGGATCCTGACGGGGGTCTGCGGGGCAAAGGGAGAGGGTCATTAGGGAGGCAGTGACGGTCAACCAATGAAATGTTAATTATATGCTAAAAATGCTATTTAAAAAAAGGCAAAGTGAATAATATGTAATTAAAAATAATCCTTAATTAAAAAGGCTGGGATTTAGTTGTATAAATGAATTATGTGATTATTGTTTTAATTTTCAAACAAATACAACTGCAGGTATACAACAAATAAATAAGATGAAGAAATAAAATAATCATTTAAAAATGTAAAAAAATAAGTAAACAATGTTTACTATTTGTTTTTGTATTAAAGTAATAAACCAACAAAAAATATGTAATTTTAAAAAGATCCTTAGTTACAAAGGCTGGGATTTTGTTGTATAAATGAATTATGTAATGTTGGTTTTACAAACAAATACAACTATAAATAAATATAAACAACAGACAACAAATAAATAAGATAAAAAATAAATAAATATTACTTACAAATGTAAAAAAATAAGTAAACCATTTTTGACTATTTACATTAAAGTAATAAACCAACAAAAAATGATATCCTATGTTGGCAAAATAAATTAAAAAAACATCTTAAATGCTACACAGCCTCCCTCTCACCTGCTGCAGGGCCCCGGCTGCGTGAGGCCCCAGCGACCCCCCCCCCCCCCCCCCTCTCTCTCTGTGTCACTCACCTCCCATGCAGGGTGCCATCTCTCATGTTCCACTGACACTTCCCTTCATGTGCTCATGCGTTATGGCCTCTGTGTCCCCGTCCTCGGCTCCTCACTGCTCTGCCTGCCGGGCCCCGACACTTAAAGGCTCCCGGCTCATTAGCATACCGTGAGGACATCTGGGGGGGGAGGACAGAACGTGTGGGGGGGGGGGGGGGGGGGCTTTCTCTTATCTGGTCCTAACCTGACCGTCCACACCCTCAGAAAAACACCACAGTGTCAATTTTAATTTTCAGTAAATATACTTTTATTAAAAATGAGAAGCAGGAATCGTTGATTAACACCTTTCTTAACCTTAATTATAGTCAATTATAGTGTCATTTTATACCAAAGTTGGCTTTATACATAAAGCCGTTTAACAGCATTATATATGTTTTCCTTGAAAAAATATTAAAATAATATTACATTCATACACTAGATGACCTGCTCCTAATATTGATATTCATTTGACCCCCATTTGCATACAGGCCTTTATCTTTTTGAAACAGCACCGTTACCATATTTAATGACCCTTTCTCGGTCTGATGAAAGCACCCAGCAGTATGTGAGTTTCTCCATCATATATTTAAAAGGATTAGAGCTTTATCTCCCGGTGTGGTGATACATCTTGAAGTCCTCTGAATCTCGTGGCCCTGGGATTTATGCGTGATGGATTCATGCATTGGAATGTAATGCTGCGATGTGTCAGCTGATGTCATGTTATCTGACTTATTAAACTATTTTGCATGCGCTCAGCTAGATCCCAGGATATGAAGAGCTGTGTTTTTTTATTAGATATGTCACAGGGACACCGCACGTCAAATTCTCAGCATCAAATGATGTCCTGACTGTGAAGCGCTGCAGTTTGTCCCTTAAATAACAGACTGTCTTTGAGAAGAAATACGTCTTCAGGGGGGCTCGGCTCTCTGAAGTCATCCTTCACAATAAAACACATTGACTATACAGTTAAGAAAGTGGTTAAATGGTTATGGTTGAGCGGTGCAGGGAGGACCCAAGTGCAGACAGGCGATAGTTTAACAGCAAAAAACGATAGTTACGGCTGTAACTACGGTTCTATGAGTCCCGGATGACCGCCAGAGGCGGTGCTTTAGCACTGGATATGTCCATCGCGCGCGCATGCGCAGCTCGAGTACCAATAACAACAAAGTCACCTGTGACCCACGTGACACCGGCTATATCGGCCGGTATTGTCAGAGGATCTGTTCCCCGAATCTTCTCGCGAGCACACAAGAATTCTGAGTGACAGGGAACTCTGGCGGTCATCCGGGACTCATAGAACCGTAGTTACAGCCGTAACTATCGTTCTATTTCGTCCCTACTGACCGCCAGAGGCGGTGCTTTAGCACTGGATGACCTATACCAACAATGTCATGAAGAATCCAAGCCCTTGCTCACCACTGGAAGCAGCGGAGCTCGGCAAAAGGACCACGCCCAAAGAATGGGGAGTGGCGACATTGACCTGATGACAACTGGAGAATGTGCCAGAAGACGCCCACGACGCCGCGGCGCAGATGGTCTCCAGGGGCACCCCTCTCAGGGCAGCCCAATATGTTGAGATGCTCCTTGTAGAGTGGCATCTCAGCCTGGTGGCAGGGGGCGACCACTGGCCCCGTAAGCCTGTGAGATGGTATCGACAACCCAGTGGGGAAGCCACTGGTTAGAGGGCCTAACCTCCTTTAGTGCCGCCAGGGCAAACTCAAGAGTTGCTCCTCCTGCCGTATACAGGCAGTAGCCTTGATATACGCCCTTTGGGCACCCCCCGGGCACAGCAACTTCGATGTGCCGTACTCCTGAATGTCAAAGCGTGCCAGCTGGGCAGGCTGATTGAAGTGAGTTTGTGGAAGGACCCCGGGTGGGAATGCCACATTTGCCCAAAGGGCAACGCATGAGAGTCCCACCTCGGGCATGTATTGTTTATGGAGAGGACATGCAACTCCCCGACTCACTTCCCTGAGGCTATGGCAAGCAGAAATGCTGCCTTTGTGGGCAGCCACCTAAGCCCCACCTGGGCCAGGGGCTCGAAGAGAGGAGGTGATAGGGCATCCGGCAGCAAGGGCAGGTCCCAAGCCGGAGCCCTCGGGGTGCAAGGGGGACGCTGCCGTAAAGCCCCTCTCATAAAGAGGGACACCGACCTGTGGCACCCCGCCGTGGTGCCGTCGACCCGAACATGTCGGGCAGAATCGCAGCCACATAAATTCAGAGTGGAGTGAGAACGTCCACTATCTAGAAGGGACTGTTGTCTAAGCAACAATGTACATGCTGTCCCCAAGGAACACGCACATTCTTGCCCCCAGTTGGGGTAGAAAGTGCGTGAGTGCAAGCTGCACGGCCCGAAGCTCTAGCACGTTGACCCGGCGCGCACTCTGCTGGGCAGACCACTGACCCTGAACGGTCCTGCCCTGCCGCACTGCACCCCACCCTGAGAGACATGCACCTATGGTGATGGTCTCCTGGCGGGATGGGATGGCGCCCATGGGCACGCCTACCAGAGATAGGCCCTGCCCCTCCAGCGTGACGGAGAGTGGAGCAATGCTGCGACACCCCTGACTTCCCTGTGCCTGTGCCACTTGGCGTCCAAGTGAAGGCTGTTCAGCCACATCTGCATGGGGCACAACGACAGCGGGCCTAAGGGCCCAGCGGCCGAGGCAGCTGCCAGTCTGCCCAAGGGCCGGAGGAACTGAATATAAGGCACCCTCTTGCCCGGCCCACGTGGAAGTAGGCATCCCTCGGTTGGGAACCACTCCACCTGTGCGTATGCAGTAGTCAGCATATAGAATGGCAGCACCTTCAGGAATCTGTTGATTCCTCTGAGGTCCAAGATCGGGCGAAATCCGCCGACTTTCTTGCTCACGAGAAAGTATGCCGAGTAGAACCCCCTGGCTAAGCAGAGGGTCTTACTGGGTTGATTGCGTCCTTGGACAAAAGGACGGACAACTCTTGGCCCAGAGGTAGGGCCCCTGCAGGATCGCTGACGACTGTCAATTAGCCCCAGCCGAAGGCTAGGGGCCGGAGCTGCGGTCCGTACCCCTGGGTTAAGGTGAAAACCACCCAAGGGACGGAAGTACAGACTGCCCAGAAACTGAGCTGCTGCTGGGAAAGCAGCCGCCGACCACCCCCGGGATTTCAGAGCCCAGCCCCCCGGACCCTGGAGCCTCTTGGGGGGTTCCGGTCAGGCTCTGGGGCACGAGGCCGCCTGGAAGGCGGGCGACATGGGGCACGAAAGTCATTGGGAGGCGGTTGAGTGGGCCGCTAAGACCTCTGCAGACCACCCCTGTAATCCAGCGGCTGAGTGCGGCTGCTAGAGCGGCCCCTGGGCCTGCTGGGAATGGGCACAGGTCTGCGCGGACCCGAGTGCTGCTGCCTGGTCTGCCTAGCTTGGGCGGCACACTCCAGTGCCTCCGAGGGCAGCTGATCTAAACAGCTCCCCTGGCTCGACTGGTCCGCGACGGAGGACTCTCCGTCAACCGGAGGAGGTGCGTCAGCCGAAGGAGGGGCGCCAACCAAAGGAAGGGCACCAACCGAAGGAGGGGCGCCCACCGAAGGGGGGGGGGGGGGGGGGGGGGGTTAGCAGCCCCTACACCGGGCCCAGGCTGAAGGGCCAAGAGGCGACTTCATCATGCCCCTATCGGCAGCTAGCCGATCCACTTTAGAGGACAGCCTATTTCTAGTCCCTTCTATTGGGGGGAGCACACAAAGCCATCGCTCCCTCAAGTTGCCGGGAACGGCCGAATTGATCTGGAGGAGTACGTGACAAGGAGAGGTGTCTGTTGGCTGCTGCCAGACGTTCCACCTCAGTGATTCGAGCCACTCTGAGCACCCGAGGCATGCAGCTACAGCTCATGCAGGCGTTTACCGTGAGAACCCTCCCTCAGATGCTCGAATTTCGTCCCCACTGACCGCCAGAAGCGGCCGAGGCAGGAGGGGCACGGTCGTGGCCGTCCTCGGGCTCAAGAGAAACCCTACAGGCGCTACATGAATGAACCATTCTGTGGGTAGCCAGATGCAGCGTAGCCTGGAGCGGGTGCGGGAACACGCCTTCACCAGCTACCTGCTTAATGGAAAGAGTAGAGCGTTGCTGCTACTCGCCGAACAGAAAGAGGGATGTAATTACACCCACATTACGGCAGAGGGAGCGGGAGCGGGATCACTGCCTTCACCTAGCTGGATTAGTAAATAAGGCAGTTTACCAAGAGCGGGGGCGAAAACACTGCCTTCACTGGCTGAGCTAGAGGCGAGTGCCAGATGCAGCGTAACCGGGAGCGGGTGCGGGAACACAGCCTTCACCAGCTACCTGCTTAACGGAACCAGGCAGTTTAGCGTCTACCAGGAGCGGGGGCGAGAACACTGCCTTCACTGGTTAAAATTAAGACGAATGCCGATGCAGCGTAACCGGGAGCGGGTGCGGGAACACAGCCTTCACCAGCTACCTGCTTAACAGAAAAACAAGGCAGTTTGGCGTCTACCAGGAGCGGGGGCAAGAACTGCCTTCACTGGTTGAGTTAGAGACGAATGCCAGATGCAGTGTAACCGGGAGGGGTGCGGGAACACAGCCTTCACCAGCTACCTGCTTAACAGAAAAACAAGGCAGTTTGGCGTCTACCAGGAGCGGGGGCGAGAACTGCCTTCACTGGTTGAGTTAGAGACGAATGCCAGATGCAGTGTAAACCGGGAGCGGGTGCGGGAACACAGCCTTCACCGGCTACCTGCTTAACGGAGAAACAAGGCAGTTCCGCGTCTACCAGGAGTGGGGGCGAGAACTGCCTTCACTGGTTGAGTTAGAGACGAATGCCAGATGCAGCGTAACCGGGAGCGGGTGCGGGAACACAGCCTTCACCAGCTACCTGCTTAACAGAAAAAACCAGGCGGTTTGGCGTCTAGCAGGAGCGGGGGCGAGAACTGCCTTCACTGGTTGAGTTAGAGACGAATGCCAGATGCAGTGTAACCGGGAGCGGGAGCGGGAACACAGCCTTCACCGTCTACCTGCTTAACGGAAAAACGAGGCCGTTTGGCGTCTACCAGGAGTGGGGGCGAGAACTGCCTTCACTGGTTAAGTTAGAGTCGAACGCCAGATGCAGTGTAACCGGGAGCGGGAACACAGCCTTCACCGGCTACCTGCTGAACGGGAAGAGTAGAGCGGTGCTACTACTTGCCGAACAAAAAAAGGGATGTAGCTACATCCGCATTACCGGTAGAGGGAGCGGGAGCGAGCGCACTGCCTTCACCTAGCTGGGTAAAATAAAGAAGCTAACAGTATACGCAAGACGTTAGCCGAGCGGCTGCTGCTAACGATCAAGCGAGATCAAGTCAAATAACACACATGTTTAAGACCAGATAACTAGCTTCTAAAGAATAGAACAGCACAGAGCCGTAGTTACAGCAGTAACCATGGCCAGGGCTCACACGGCATCTAACCGTAGTTACAGTAGTAACTCTGGCCAGTACTTACACGGCTTAGCACCGTCGTTACAGTCGTAACTCTGGCCAGTACTTGCACGGCTTGGATACTTACACAGCATAGAGCCGTAGTTACAGTAGTAACTCTGGCCAGTACTTGCACGGCTTGGAACCGTAGTTACAGTAGTAACTATGGCCAGTACTTACATGGTTTAGAACCGTAGTTACAGTAGTAACTATGGCCATTACACGGCATAGAGCCGTAGTTACGGTATTGCCTATGGCCAGTACGTGCACGGCTTGGAACCGTAGTTACAGTAGTAACTATGGCCAGTACTTACGGCTTAACCCCGTAGTTACAGTATTAACTATGGCCAGTACTTACACAGCTTGGAACCGTAGTTACAGTAGTAATTATGGCCCAGTACTTACGGCTTAGAACCTTAGTTACAATAGTAACTGTGGCCGGTGCCTAAAAGTGTCAGCCAACGGCTGCCCACTAGACAATATAATATTGGGAGGATGAAATCCTCCTTAATGGCCATACATGCAGAGCACACAGCACACACAGTGAATATTGTTCTCTGCATATCGTCCTAGTGCTAGGAGGTCTAGTACTAGGAGCAGTAAATACCACGATATAGCGCTACTGCAACCATACCATGCGTTTTACCGGGAGCAGCAGCGAGAGCACTGCCCTCACCGGCTGAGTTAAATAATGAAGCTAACCGTACATGCAAGGTGTTAGCCAAGCGGCTGCTGCTAACAATCAAGCAACCAAGTCAGAACACAATGTTAAGACCAGATAATTAGCTTCTAAGAAAGAGAACAGCCCGCATAGAACCGTGTCTGGTTACAGTAGTAACCGCACATGCCGAGCACACAGCACCCGCCGTGAAGATGTTCTCTGCATATCATCCTAGTGCTAGGAGTCTAGTACTAGGAGCAGTAATACAACGAACTAGCGCTACTGCAATCAAACCCTATGCTACAGGGAGCGGGAGCACTGCCCTGAGTTAATAGTTAAGCTCAACAGCAAGGTGTTAGCCAAGCGGCTGCTGCTAACAATCAAGCGACCAAGTCAGAACACAAATGTTAAGACCAGATAATAGCTTCTAGAAATAGAAAGTACTTACCCTTACTTTCTGCATCTAAACGAAAAACGGGTTTAAAGTATGACACTCTTGGCTTTCCATACTAAATCGAATGAGGGACGCAGCCAAAGCTGGGACTCAAATGCTAATGATAGCTCGGGCACAACGCCACAAGCAGAACTTTCAAAAGAGCATAAGGGCAACTTTATGGGAGAGGAAGCGGGAACACTGTCATCACCAGAAAGTCTAAGCCACAAACAATAAGATGGTAATCAGGACAACTTGGCTGGGAGCGGGTGTGGAAACACAGCCATCACTAGCAACAAGCTGACACAAACTGTCTGTCGAGGCTCTGCACAGCCGGCGCAGCTCCTGGAGGACGCGTCTACGACCCGTAGCTCCGACTGTCAGTCGCGAAGCTTCACGCGGCCAGCTGTTTGCAGAGAAATCCCTCCAATCAACGTTCAAGCCTGAACGCTGTAGGCTACGAAAACGTAGCCACGGTACCCCTCGCACAGCGAGAAGATGAAAAGGAACAGATCCTCTGACAATACCGGCTGATATAGCCGGTGTCACGTGGGTCACAGGTGACTTTGTTGTTATTGGTACTCGAGCTGCGCATGCGCGCGCGATGGACATATCCAGTGCTAAAGCACCGCCTCTGGCGGTCAGTAGGGACGAAATAGAACCTTTATTCAAGGCCCACGTGTTTTTGCTGATGGGAACTTGGGTCCCCCTCGCAGTGAGGGTGCAGCGAGCCGTTTAGCTGATGCAGAGCGGAGTGCACGTGCTGGGGTGTACGGTTTAACCATGTCCTGGATGTAGGAAGGGCCAGATCCATTCGCAGCATGGTACGCAAGTAACATTGTCTTGAAGTGGATTCTAGCAGATGTCTTCTGTGGTGTCGTTCCACACTTTCATCAGTGCTTTGCACCTCCCCTGTTCCACACGCTGTCTATTAAGTGACTTCCAGGTTGTCCAGCCAAGGTCGTGGCCACTAGCGAGGCTTTCCGTTGGAGTGATTCCTCTGTCCAGCCATTCAAGAGCTTGTGTGTCATTTCGTTGCCATTCATCTTCCCAGATGTTGGTCCTTGCTACTTGTTTGGTTGTCTGGAGGGGAAGGACTGTCTGCATAAAACTGGCTCTGGATCGGAGCCTGCGTGGGGGTGCTACGTGGCCATGCAAGGGGTGTCTGATGTCTGTCTCCTGTGTTCTCCGTTCATCTTGAGCGATACCTAGTCGTCTGATGTGCGGGGGGAGAGATGCCGGCTAGCGCATAGAGGCACGGGACAGGTGTTGTCTTAACGCATCCCATGATGATGCGGCAGGTGTCATTCAAGGCTGTGTCGACCAGTTTGGTGTGACGTGATCGGCTCCAGCTTGAGCAGGCATACTCTGCTGTAGAGAAACACAGGGCCATGGCAGTTGCACGGATTGTTGGTGGATCTGCGCCCCACTTGGAGTTCACTAGTTTGCGCAGGATGTTGTTGCGGGTGTTGACCTTGGCTTTGGTGTTCTCCAGGTGTTTCTTGAAGGAGAGTGTCCTATCCAGTGTAACACCAAGATACATGGTGGGATGCGTATGGTTGGACAGTTTGTGGCCATCCCAGGTGACGCTCAGTTCCTTTTTAGCGTCTCGGTTCCTCAGGTGGAAGCTGCATAGTTTTTGATGGGTTGGGTTTCAGGTGGTTGTTATTGTAGTAGCTTGACATTTCTTGGAGGATACTTTCAAGGACAGGCTCAATCTTCTGGAGGTCTACTTGTTGGGTGGTGATGCAAAGGTCATCTGCGAGTAGAGTAGCAGCCTCTCGTAGAGCTTGTAAGTGATGCAGAGGAGGGAAATGCGTCAGTAGCTCTTTGGGTCTTTGCCGGGTTTGGGGATTGCAAACACTTTGGCCTTTCTCCAGACAGGAGGGATGTTTTTTTGTGCCATACATGTGTTCAGCATCTCCAGGTGCTGGACTGTAAAAACACCTGCAGGATTGTCCCTCATGCTGATTACTCTCTGTTACTGCACATCCCTTGTTCTTGTATAAAGGTCATGAAAATGGTGTGAGATGCAAAAAACAGGGATAAAGGGAAGGGGAGGGTTTCAATGTATACTGTTCCGTTCTTGCAAACCTTCAATACTCCCTGTCATTGCAAGTATATATTATGGTAACTGGTAAAATGTTCTCAACTATCTTCTAACTAAAGAATTGCAACAAAAAAAAAGAACAAAAAAATCTAAATAGATGATGATCAGAAATGTTGAAAATATGAGGTAAAACGGGTAAAACGCTACCATTGCATGTTGCCTACACATGTATTTTACACTGCATATAAGTGCATGTATTTTATATTCAATTGGTTTCGTTCATGTAAAATACTTGCACCGATAGCAGATTCTGAAGATATTTTCATTTGGTACTATATTTAGTAATCTTTTTTTGAAATTAAATACTAATATAAGGCCGACCCTTTAAGGTCAGGCCCATTCATCACAGTTAGTATAAAGACTGTCTTATATTGCTTATGTGAGTAACTGCTGTGTTTGTAGATATGTTCTTTAGGACAGTCCGAGTTAGGCGGGACAGGGCAGTTACCATGGTAACCCACTCCCTAGTTGGGCTGTGGGTGTGAGCCCTCCTGCAAGCGCAGATAAAGATGGAGGTGGGACTATCTGGGTGGTTTGTCTGTTTATCTGCTGCACAAACGCTCCACACATCTCCACTGTGCGCTCAGATAAGAGTTTCATTCTGCAGCACGTGTGGAGGCAGGAAGCTGCTCTGATGCAACAGTTTAATATCAAACAACTGCTGCCGTTTGGTGAAGGGGAGAGAACTTTTCTTAAACAATTCAATGTAATCTTGATGCCATTACATCATGTAGTCAGTGTGTTCTCCATGCTCCACATGTTTCCAGCTGTGTCACTGTTACATATGTTTTTATACTGCTTCCATAATAGTACATCATAATGTACTTGTTGATTTATTTTCTGTAATAATAGTTTGAACCTGCAAAAGTAACAAACTAATGTTGTAAATAAATGTAGTGAAGTAAAAAGTCAAATATTTGCTGCCAAAATGTAGTGGAGTAGAAGTATAAAGTAGCATAAAATAGAAATACTCAAGTAAAGTATGTGAACCTCATAAATGTACTTAAGAACAGTACTAAATGTACTTAGTTACTTTCCAACACTGCATGGCAGAGGTATACAACGTATCTATGTGAATATTTATTTTTTAAACAAGATACGTGTTTTATGTCTCTAACTGTGGGATCTTGCATGCAGTACTTTTACCTGTAACAGAGTTATTTTACATTATTGTATGGGTATTTGTATTTCTTTCACCCAGGAAGATAAGTTGCCTCATCAAAGAAAGTAAGTGTATGATAATGGAAACATGTAGGCATTGTGCACCAGTGAACAACATGTGTACAGACCGTCTATGGTACAGACCAAATCAAATTCTCAATGTTTTTTCAAGGCATGATTACCTGAAAAACAAAGTTATAAGTACCTTGTGATCAGTTCTATGACTTCCTTTATCATTACAATTCTTATTTGTAATAAAGTAGTGAACCTGGTATTTTTTATGGTTGATATTTCTTAGCAGCAGTAGTGTTTGGGGTCCTCTGTTAGTATTTGTGATGCCTGCCCTCTGCAGGATGAATATGAACTGTCTTTAGGAGGGTTGCTGACCCTCAGTTTGTCACTATTTTATTTCCAATAAGAGCCAGACAGCGAGTCAACCAGGAAGTGGTATAACGTTTATTATAGGGCAAAACACACACAGAGTAACATGAACACGTGCTTGAAATGCCATGCTGGGTTAGTTCTCCAAAAGGCCAGTGGAGCATGAGGAGCCACAATATCATTTTAACAGAGATGATTTACAGACGACAGACGGACGTGTGTCAGATGAAGAGTTAAGGCGTAGGTCTTTAAGTGTTTGGTCTTTCACCATCCTCCTCTAAAATGCCACTTGACAATAGAAATGTGACTATTCTGATTAGATAAAGAAATTATACATTTTGGCACACGATATAATGGCCAAAACATTATCTGGTAAATACTACATTTATATGTATCATCTAACTAGATACATATGTGTTCCTTTGTACATTTACAGTACAGAATGTTGAAAAGTACATAAAACAGAGAAAGGTAGAAACAGCTGAACATCATATGCATAATACATAAGTTTGTTTTACAGTAAATTCACGATAGAATATTCCATTAGAAATCTACAGGTTACGATAAAACGAACAAACTGCTCATTGATGTATGAATGACCTCTTCATTATTTAACAAAGGCACTGGGTACAGAAACAAAAATGTACTTTCTTAATAGAATAAGCGTTACATATAATGATAAAGTTGTTCATTTGGATGCTTTACCCTTTGCCCAAAAAACACAGTTTTGAATAAACAAAACATATATAAAGACACAATGGGAGTGACCACTCAGAATGTCAGACTTTCTGCATAACTTCCCATACATGTAATCAAAAATAAAGATGACAATGTGTATCTATATTGAAGCAGGTTGTAAAATGATATTTTGCTGTAAACGTTTGGAAATGGGACAGTATGATCATGTGATCTTGGTCAGGTTTATGGATATTATTAGATGCTGCTTATCACTTGCTAAAAGCTAAATGACGGTACAGAGTTTACACACCGACAGGTTAATACTATAATATCTACGGTAAGCCAGGCAGCGTTTTACCAACATTTACAGCAGGGATAATAGTTGCAGAAACACATGAGAACCAGGCAGAGTAAATATACAATTCAAAAACAGACATGTTCTCAGACCAAACAAGCCACAAGCCTCATGTTTATTCACAGAAAATGAAGAAAATGGCGTGACTATAATAACTTTTAAACAGTCAGTGGCAAAACAAAACATAACAAATTGTCACAGATTCTGTAAAGTGGTTCATCATCATTCACGATGCGATTAATCCGAAGCAAAACACGTACAAAAAATAAAAAGGTTAGCCTTATTTACTTGCAAGCTGATTGAAAGATGTCAAAGAAAATGCAGAGTGTGATATAAAAAAAAGGAGGTTAAAACGTACAGGCAGCAACAACTGGCTCACTAATCCTGAGACTCTCCTGCCATCTAGAGGTGGAAACTGGGTGCACACTGTGCTTCGAGTGATGATGCAACACTGAAACAATTTAGGCATTTCACAACTTAGCATTACAATTATTGTAACAGACTATATGGAGGAATTAGATTAACCTTATTAGAAAGGGAAAAAAGTTTCATTTACAAAAAAAAGGGCCATTACCCTGTCTGCTCGACATTACATTTACCAAACTGAACACCGCCCCATTAGCGTGTTTACTGATCACATGCTCATCTTCCAAATTCATGACACTTTTATCTCCTGCTTTATCATCACATTGTGGGTGTCGGTCAGATAAGCGACACAGTGGCAACAAAGAGGCGAGGAGTCACTGTTTAGAGTTACAAAACGTGACATTCGGGGAAACTACAAAATAAAATGATTTAAAGCTCAGACTCCAGGGTCATGTCTTAAGGCTAGTCTTCTAAGTATGGCTTTGTGTTAAATCTGTATACAAATATGCGAAAGTAGACACAGTAGTTAGTACAAGCAGAAGTTATGAGAACAGGGAGCAATACTAAAACATCATCCATCTATATAACACAGTGATATACTCTGATATAAACCCAACTAAAGCCAAACCACCGTCCTAAGGTTTGGGCACTTGAGTGGTGAACAGGCACTGTACATCGGAAAGAGGAGACGGGCAACATGACGCGAGGTAAGAATTATCATACAAGTGATCCAAATATGACTGCAAAAATATTACAATCACAGTGGGTGGAGATCTAGCGACCATTAAATGTAACAGAGGTTTGGTAATCCATCAATTCTCTCAGAGTAAGAGTTAATTATCTAGAAGAAATACGAGTTTTAAAAGCAAAAGAGGGAATTAAAGCGGCCTATTCCACAGCGGGCTCAGTCTACTACTAGCTAATTCACTGATTGAGGATGAAAACACCCGACTGGGAAGTGGCGCACTCCAAGAAGACAATATTCAGATTTGGTCTTAAAGTTTTGGACTCTTTCCTTCAACTACAACTGAAACTGTGGATTTTCTCCTTCTTAAAATAATGTTTAAATCCACCACATTGAAAGTGGGCCAACTCACATCCATGTCTCCTTTAAAAGCATCCGTTTCGGAGGACTTGTAGGACTGAACAGGATTGCAGCATATAATCCTAGCTATCTAGTGCAGTGTGATAATAATAATCAACATGTCTAAAAACTAAAATCAAAAACAAAAGAAGATACATAGTCTGGTCCTATAGAAGTTAAGGCCCCAGCTTTTTGTTGTATTCTTTAGAAAATGAATAACCTCTTAAAAATATTTTTAAAAAACTCTTGCTTGGCGTCAAGTGTTTCTGGTCAAAAGGCAGTTGCATAAGGGCTCAGAGGCTGACAAAACTCTTTTCATGCTTGAGGCAGATAAATGTCAGAAGGTTGGGAGTCTCTGGCCTGATTCCTCAGATGGCAGTTTGGCTCTGCGGGTTCATCAACTTCTGCAGCATCGGGATCTGTGGGAACAGAGGATGGGGGGGAAAGAGGAGTAAATAAAAGGCCTTATAATGCCTACCAAGACAAAGTGGAACCAGAAACATCCTCCCTGTTGTACTCAACAACCAGCCCGTAGAAGAGCCGGAGCATTTAAAGTGTCTGGGCACGATAATGATCAGACACTGACTTTTACTGAAAACTCAATTTGAAAATGTGAGTGCAAAGAGCAAGAACAAGGTCTAAGGATTGTTAAAGGGGCCATATTACACTCATTTTCAGGTTCATATTTGTATTTGTTATGTCTCTACTGTGACATGTCTCCATGCTTTAATGTCCAAAGGTCTTTATTCAAAGCTCCTCTTTTCACCCTCTGTCTGAAACCAGAGCACAGTCTGCTCTGATTGGTTAGCTGGCTGGCTCGTTTGTGATTGGTACACCGATTAAGAGATGTCCCTCTCCTTAGCCTATCACGTACAATGTGTGGAAGCACTAACCAATTGAAGTGCCTGTTTTACATAGTAATTTAATTGTGTTACGTAAATAAAATAAGGAGTCCAATGGAGGCGTTTCAAGAGGGGGGGGGGAGAAAACTCGCACTGGATGCAACACAGGGATTTTATTACAAAAGCCTTTACAATCACACTACAGGAGAGGAAAAACGCTCATTCCCTCTCAGCTGTTGTAATTATGTTTTATTCTACAATATATTCTCTTAAATATTTAGACTGACAACATTTTCATGGCTGCTTTTTATTCCTTTTTGTTGTTGAAGAAGAATAACCGCTGACATTTTCCAGCATAATCATAAGACAGTCGTAGAGCTGCCACGGGAGATAAAAGGTCTGATGATATGGAGCAGTGCCTCACCTTAGTCAGATCCACCCCGGTGAGGGCGTTGACGGAGACGGGGAGTTCAGCTAACAGCCGGTTCAGCTCTCCGGTCACACGGCTGCCCTCTCCACTCAGGATGACAATCTCGCCGGTCTTAGCAAGCGGCGCAGCCACCGCACTGGCAATCTGGTAAAACACAAGAGCATCCGTTACTTCACTGACAAAACACTCTTCATATTACCATACATGACAGGAATTGACATGAACATATCTATTCTTTATTCACAAAAAAACGTGGGAGTTTTGTCCAGTTTTCTCCTCAATATGTGACACCAAGTCATCAGGCCTTACCAGTGAAATGCTTTTAAAAAACACCATGTTGAGAAAGTGTGGGAGAGTAGCATTACCCTAAATGTGAAAAATAAATACTAGCATCTGTAAGGTGGAAGGGTTACTTGGTTTTTAACAAGCCAGGCATGTTAGGGCAACATGAGAAAATGTAGGTTTTGGAAGTATTAACTATTGGAAGTTTTTCTCTTCACGTGGACTTCAATAATTCTGACTCCTATACCATGTCAATAATACATTTGTAGCCAAAACACAGACAGTCAGACACTTAAGGACAGAAATGTCACCATTAAATACACCATTTTGATCTACCGCCGGGATCATTACATCAGGTGTTTTATTATATAAGGCTTTCGATGTGGATCCCTGGCTTTGGATTTCCCTATGCCTATAGGGCAATTACAAGCTATAACTGTGAAAAGATAACTATAAAAAAAATGGCATTATTTCAACGAATGCGCAATTAAAGGGATAATATTCGGAACATTTCGGAAATAATGATGTGTTTGTCCTTTTGATCACAGTATGGCTGAAGATAGACAGAAAGGGGGAGAACATGCAGTGAAGGAATAAGGATTCAGTCTTAGTGCATAGGGCACTCTAAAAGCTAATGACATCAAGGCAAATGACTATAAAGGGATGCACAATGGTCAATCAACCAACTATGATTATGTCTGAAAGAATGTGTTTCATTGTTATTGTCAGGGAAAAAAGCTTTTTTAAGAACACACTGACGACTTTGGTGCCAAACCTCTGGTGGTGAAGACGTTGGGTAAACAGACCAATAAACCAGACTTCACAGATGTTTTTACACCAGTGGAGTTAAACTGAATATCACCCACCAAGGGCAGAGCCTCCAGCACTAGGGCCGTCTTGGCAGCCTCTCCGTACTGCTGGTAGGCTTCAGCCTTCAGCTTCATCCTCAAAGCCTCCGCCTTTCCAATGACTTCAATGGAGGAGGCCTCTGCTTCACCGATGAGGCGGATCTTTTCGGCCTCTGCCTGCGCCGTCAGCACCGCCTTTATCCTGGGGTTAGGGATGGAGAAGGACTGTTAGTGTTTACTGTCAGCAGTCAGTCGAGTACAGGTCAGGGTTCATACACTTTTTCACCAATGATTTTCAATGACTTTTCCATGACTTCTCAATGACCGTTACCTCATTTTCCATGACCAAAACAAAATTCCCACTGAAAATGGTTTATTTGAACATGGAACAGGAAAGTAATGTCTGCATATGAAACACGTTGTGCCTATCTAAAACAAATCAAATAGTAGGCTTACTAGCTTCTACACGCTAAAGCAACTGTAGTCAGGGAGGCTGGTATGAAAAAGGTGGTAAGGACCCGACCCCTGACCCCCTGAAAGCAGCAGTGTCAATAATAACAGAAACGCCAAAGAGTCACATCTAATAGAAATATATAAAAGCATTTATTTTAATTGTGCAGCAGTCAGTTTATCATTCTGGCAGCACTGTTGAGCATTTTGAAAATGTATTGTCATGCCTCTGTGCAAGGCTTAGTCTTTCTATCTTTATAGCCAGTGGTGTAAAGTAACTAAGTTCATAAACTCAACAAGTACTATACGGGGGTACAATTTTGAGATACTTGTACTTTATTTAAGTATTTCAATGTTTTGCTACTTTGTACTTCTACTCCTCTACAGTTCAGAGGTACATGGTGTACTTCTACTCCTCTACAGTTCAGAGGTACATGGTGTACTTCTACTCCACTACAGTTCAGAGGTACATGGTGTACTTCTACTCCTCTACAGTTCAGAGGTACATGGTGTACTTCTACTCCACTACAGTTCAGAGGTACATGGTGTACTTCTACTCCACTACAGTTCAGAGGTACATGGTGTACTTCTACTCCACTACAGTTCAGAGGTACATGGTGTACTTTTCCTCCACTACATGTATTTAATACCTTTAGTTACTCTACAGATGTGGATGAATGATGGTAAATCTAATCAAGTGTTAAATCAGACTTTAGTTCCACCTGGAGTAAATCCACCAGCTACCCTGCAGTCTACAAAGTACTTCAGACAAGCTGCATTTTGAATTTCCATGACTTTTCCAGGTTTTCAATGACCGTACGAACCCTGACAGGTACAATTACATTTAAAATAGAGTTTGGTCCAGTCATACTGCTTTGCTTATTGTGCTGAAACAGCATCACAAAACCTGAGTAACCTAAACATGTAGTTATTGTGTAGCATTGTTAGAAAGCATTTTTGAATCTTCTGTTCAAAATGTTGGTAGAGGGGCTGTAGCTTTAATGGCCAATATCATTTCCTTTCTATTTGTAACCGTTTTAAACTAATTTGATTGGTTTTCAGGATAAGGGAGATTAAGAAAGCAAAAGAATTTCATGATTCAGTTGCATGATTGTGTGCCATTAAATCCAAATAGGGTCCTCAAATCCAGTAGATCCAGCATGTGTTGTAGCTACATTGTTTCTCTTGTTTTGAGCAACTGTGGTAAAATAAATGCCAACAACTTAACTGCAAAAGTAGTCTGGTGGCTTTGAGAGTATAGATAAGTACTCCAGTTAATAGTGCTTCAGTTCCTACTCAGATATGTCTCTGACTAAAATACATTAAATATAGTGTACTCTTAAGTTTTTTTAAAAGGGGCTAAAATCAATTTTTGCTGCTGCCCCCGTTTACAGCAGTATAGTCACACTGAAGTGTGTGCCATCAGCCATCTACTGTTGCTAATACAATGACTATGGATAACTACCTGATATAACCCAACTTCAATACATTCCAACTATCCCTTTAAAAGGATAAGGAGTGTATGCACTGTGGAAGAGGACCTGTGTGGGAGCCACTCACTTGTGTCCCTCAGCCAGCTGCTGCATCTTGTAAGCCTCGGCCTCTGCGGGTCTCTTCACCGTGGCGGTGAGCTCCTTTTCCGTGCGGGTGATCTCCTTATCCTCGATGACGATCTGCTTCTTCCTCTGCACCACCTCGATTTCAATCTCCTCCAGACGGATCTTCTGCTGCTCCTTGGCCGCCTGCAGCTCGTACGCCAGCTGAGCCTCTGCTTTCTAAAGGGACCGGAGGTTTTACATCAATACTTACATATAACTCACAACATTTGGCAAAACAAATCTAAACCATATAACTCTTTACCTTCGTGTTCACTTCCTGATTGAAGGACGCTTTCTGCATTTCTAGCTCTCGTTTGGAGTCGGCCATCTTTGTGTCGGCTAAGAACTTGACATCCATCATTTCTCTCTTGCACTCGGCTTCCTGTAAGAGACACATAATGAGATGGAGGTGGATTAGGAGGAGTTTGTTGGTTTGATAGCTATTAAGAGAATGGAAGTTTGTTGTAATGGCTTTGTGGCTTTCATTTAATCTGAAAGCTCCTCTTACCCTGATGCCAGCGTCTCTCTCTGCCTCTGCCACTCCGATGTCTGCATCCCTCTGTACTGCGGCTGTCTGCGTTTTGCCCAGTGAACTCAGGTAGTCCACTTTATCATACACATCCTGTGAGGAACATTTATGGAAGTGGTTAAATACTTCTCAAATTACAAGCAGAGACTGAATAGATGAAAGCAAAGTGAATTGATGTGTTTCACCTTGATGGTGAAGCTGAGGATCTCGATTCCCATGCGGCCGACATCCGGTGACGCCACCTCTCGCACCAGAGAAGCAAACTTATCTCTGTCCTGGTAAATCTGCTCAACAGTGAGGGTACCTGAGGGATGGGAACGCCAGTTAGTGCCTTCTCTTTCATAGCTTCACAGCAGAGATGGACGTATATTTACACAAGATCTGTACTTATCTACAATTGTGTGTTACTTTACCTGGGTCTTTTCTTTTGATGCCACTTCTACTTTATTTCTATTCCACTACATTTTAGGGGGGAAATCTTTTTTTTACAACATTTCTCTGCCAGCTTTAGATACTTTACAGATCAAGAATTGTGTACAGAAAGTGTACAGTGTTTTACTATAACAGAAACATTTTGGCCAAATGTCCTTTTTCATTTAGTTTGAAGTCAAGATCAAAATCCAACGACCAAAAATCACTTTTAAATGTGCTTTATAAATAAACTTTGATTTGATTATCCGCTTCCAACAGCGATTTATTTAAATAAACTAAAGCAACAGCCTGCCATTGAGATGATTGTGATGTTTGTCTTCAGTGCTATTCTGTCTCCTTGGGTTCAAGCTGATCAAATTGACCTCACTGCTCAATAATGCCACACCTGCCAACACTCATTGTGAGTTCAAGTCAAGCACATTTAGCATTAGTTAAATAAGCCCAGGGCTAACAGCCAAACCAGGAACTAACGCTATTTAGTGCATTTCCCCCCACAACCAACTTTCTGGTGAAACTGCGTCACACCGTGACCTCAGCCATTTACAATCTTTGCCTTTCGAAATGTGTTAATTATGTCTTTCATTGGTGGTTTACATGTGTTGGCACTCTTGTAGGAGAAATCCTTAAAATGTGGGATTTTAGCCTTCAGTCAATTTACATGCACAAAAGCCTATGTGCCAGTGCCACACTACAGCAACATGAAAACCCCCAAAAAGCATAATAGGGCCTCTTTAAGATGAGACTAAGAAAATCAATATATATTGTCCGCATTTGTTGGAAAAACTAAATATTAAACAGTGAGCAATCACTACGGAGAGACTACCCACCAAGGATGGCACGCAGGTGACCCTCGAGGGTCTGCAGGATCACACTCTTGATTTCCACCACTGACTTCCCCAGGAACTGTTCGCAGGCGTAACCCAGCAGCTCGTTCTCGGTCATCACTTTCACCTGGTGTCAATGAGGACAAAGAGTCAGCTGAACACACATCCACAAACACCAGCACACATACAGACAACGTCATGTGGGTGTGGCACTCGTGAGAACATGACATGTACTAGCTTTGTGGTGTCATCTTATAATCTCTATCTGGCGAATCAATAAACACATATCATTCTTTATAACTCTTATACTGTCAGTAATGTGAGGAAAACAAGTACAAAAATAAAGCATGACGTGACAACAATCTTACACAGCCTGTAATGCATTAGAGCAATGGATGGATGCATAAAGGCCTTTGTGTAAAAGTGCATCAAATTGGGTCATGCATCCCTGCTATTGACTTGGCTGTGTATTGATGAAGCGATGTAATTCTGATATACACACTGACACAGGAAATAGCACTAAATAAACAGCCCTGGGATGGAGGCCTGCATACACTAAGGGGTGATCACATTATTTCTGTTACAACTCCAGTGCAAAGTTTTTTTCAAATTAGGGTTGTAACGGTTTTACAGCAACATCATAAGAGTTGTATTGTAGGCTCAATGTGTGTGTGTGTGTGTGTGTGTGTGTGTGTGTGTGTGTGTGTGTGTGTGTGTGTGTGTGTGTGTGTGTGTGTGTGTGTGTGTGACTTCACTTTAACAGTAGACACATATGGTCTAATGCTCTTGATAAATGATAGATGTATGTGTAACCAATAGCAGAAGATGCAGACAATTTGCCCCTCAATGCCGTTATGACGAGGCTCATGATAACAGGCAAAGGCATGTACTTATAAAATAAATCACTTCTCTAAAAATGGCACGATGCAAGTGGATATATTTCCTGCCACTTTCTGTGACCGGATAATTACCCTGAAACCAACATCTAAATGCCAATCGAGATAATTACTGCATTTCTCTATTACATCTTAATAACAGGATCATTTACAGGAAATGCCATCAGTGGGATCATTTACAACAAATTAAACAAAAGAAAAATCAATTGCATGAACCTGAGGTTTACAATATAAAAACAAGGACATTCAGTGCTGATAACAGAAGTCACGTATACAGGCAGGAAAGGAACAAAATGGTGTAAGACGGGAGGTTTTGGGTCATATTGTACTCCACTGGAACTGGAAGAAAAGAGAGTGAGCTGGGTCCTTAGGCGAGAGGTCTGCACATGGTTTTTGCAACATGCACTCATAACAGGAATGAGGGCAACACAAAGTCAGTGAAGATGGACGTCATTCCAAGGAAACACATGTCTGAAAACAGAAAAGGGCTGCAGGCCAGCCAGCCGCACACAAACTAACACACACACACGCGAGCTCAGACACACAGCAGGGGGAGCCGTGCCGCGGCCGAGACTGGTGTGCAACGGGAATTCCTTCCATTTAACCCCTGACCCTTTCCCCCCTTCCCATTCCCCTCGTGACACCACCCTTCCTCCTGCCTTCTAACGCACAGCTCATTCAAGATACAAAAACTTAGAATAAAAGACAGGAAATGTATACAAATAATGGCGTCTACACTCCTGACAACTACTCCCTCAACGTTTTTTTCCTTTTCCTTTTTGTGTTTAAAAAAAAGTTAATTCTCTTTTTGGGTCATCTACAATCGACAGGATTTTAGAAAGACAGAAATACTAACAAAATTGTGAAGCAAAACAAGATTATAGTGCAAGAGTGTAATTGATATGCACCTAACATAGTTCAAACTAAATTCTTAATTAACTTTCAAGTTTATTCTACTTTGTGTCTCTTAATCAAATACAGCACGTGTCTTTTTAACTTTACAACCACACACACTGCTCCTGTTGCCATGGGAGACACACACCCCCATGTCTTTGGTCTAGGTTGGACCAATCAAACGACGGGCCTCTCTGTGAAGTAAACTGTGTGAGAGTGAAGGGCCGTTCAGCTCCCCACAGTGGGCTCATTGTCAGCAGGCATGCAGGACAACACAGAGGAGAGGAACACTGGCATGAGTGTGGTACAAATACAGAACTGATAACGAGACACCAACAAAAGGAAATACTAGCATGCCAGACAAAAAGAAAGGAAATGAATATGAGCGTAAGATCATTCGCAAACAGAAATGCAGAAAATAGTGTGTACATTATGTTTTTCAGTGGAAAATTCACCATCAAAATCTTTCACTTTTTATGTATGTTAGTAGCTCAAACACTTTAATTGATTTAGGAAATGACTCAAGGGACAACAGTCCCTCTGTAGAAATATTTAAAGTAAAGGTTTTGTCCTTGAACTACTTAAGCATTTAATAATTACTTTCTATATCTTTTTCAAACTGCTTTCTGTTGATATGATGGAAGATTACATAGGGTCAAGATGTGAAGGACAATTCATTAGAGTGCTAATGTTAATATAAGAAATATAATAATTACTGTGATAAATGCAATGATGTACTATTTAATTACATTTCCTCAGTAATAGAAATGGCGATTCTTTAAAATGTTGGTGCCGCAAAGGATTGTGAGATATCTTAATTTCCTTTTCTTCGGTAAAGAACGGTCCTGTGCCAATGGAGGTAGGAATTTCAATTTGGATATCTTTGTAATAATATATGCTTTAAACACAGTATATCATTTGTCACGTATCTAGTGTCCATTACTTTATGCTGCTCACTTTTATTGTGTACTATGTGTGGAGTATATAAAATCAAGTTTTATTTTCCTTTAAGGTGGAATTTTCTCACACATCTCAGGTTGAAAAACAACAAAAAAGGTTTTGGCACTGTACAGGATCAAAGAAACACAGCAGACAATGAAAACAAAAGTTTCAGGTTGATATTAAAATGCACATCAGGCTCTACACAGACCCCTTTCTCCTGCCACACTAGGACCAGGTTCAGACTGAATATATCCCGCTAGGGGGCTGACCAAATGCTAAACCAAAAAGCCTGGTTTGAAGGCTTTTTACTCTGTGCGACGGTCACTCTGAAGGCAGGCTTAGTCAGGTGAGTTAATGCTAGGTGTATTATGCCCATATGAGGGTCAATCATCCAGACAACCATTTCACTCAAACTGTATTTTGCTTAGTGCCATTAGGCCTGTGTCCAAATAGCACTTTTTATTTGTTTTGTTTCTATGAACATGCTATCTCAACAACTCATCACCTCTGCTATATGACAGACTGGCATTGCCCATTTGGATTTTCTCTGTTTTGCAACTAAATATTTGTTTGACGTTGTTTTTTTACTTTGAGGAGCAACAAGAAGATGCTTGTTTTTACGAATGAGTTTCAACGTTCAATCTGACAGCCATAGAGCGAGGAAGTTAACCTGCGTACGGCGATAACAGTACAACACTCATGCGGCAGCAACAGTTGGTGTCTACCTGGCCAATCCGCTCAAAGAAATTATATTTTCAGTCTTTGTTATAGTAGGTTCTGTATGAAACATACTGTCCAACAGTATGTTTCATACTTTAGTTTAAGAGTCCTCCGTTTTCTACAGTGACGACACTGGCACTTTTCTGAAATATTTATAACTTGAAATGCTTGAGGAAAATGGCGTTGCCAAAAAAGAGGGAAAAAACCCTGGGTGCACACTGGCACTCCACATGGACACAGGGCTTTAGTCAAACATAGAAGTGTGCCTCTAAACTTGAGCCCTCTGTATTTATAAAACACCCGTGTTGTGATTATGGGGTGATGCCAGAGAAAGGGAGGTATGGGGTGGGGGATGTGTGGGTTAGTGGAGTCTGAACTGGTATTCCCAGAAAAGTGTAGTGATTTACCTGAGCCACCCCAGTGACAGTAAGAGCTACACCCTCCGCTGTCTCTACATCATCACACTTGGGCTGCAGGGTCATAATCTCAAGCGTTATCCTGTTGAAGAATGTGGAAAAATAAAAAAAATAAAAATTGACATGTTCGGAGGGAAAGCAAAATGAAGGGAAGGGCCAGAACACAAGGAAAAAAACAGGACAAAGTGAAACCATTCACCCAAGGACTCCAGACCACCGACAACGGAGATAAATGAGATGCCATTGTCAATTCAAAATGTGAAGGATTTAGATTATTTAGTCATATTTTTCAGCTTTATTCCAAATTTGGATTTAAGATTGGATTGATCAAATTCTCTTTTTTTTGGCCATTTTTATAGCATTCCTTTATTGACCCCGTTGCCAAATGTGACTCAGAGTTCAGCTTTATTGGCACAGCCCAAATAAGTGACAGCTGACTGTGTCCCCTCCCCTGCAGAAGAAAAAAGCAATGAAGATGAGAGAAGCAAACACATAGTTAGCTTGTTAGTTGAACCTTTTTCCTGAGTCTTCATTTGGCCGCGAGCACCAGCAGCCACTGCTTTTTTTATGTTGAAATGCATTACCTGAGCCACCCCTGTCACATCCAAGGGAACACCCTCCGAGGTTTCGATATTCTCACAGCGACAGAGGATGGTCATAACCTCCAGAGACATTCTATGCAGGCAGGCAGGCGGGCGGGCGGGAATAGCAGAGGCAAAACAGTAAGTTGGACAACAGCTGTTAGGAATGTAAGTAACCAAGGTCAAGAGAAGGGGAGGAGGGAGAGGGTGAAGGACGACCTCCTGTTTTAGCCCTGAAAGTTTTTTTCATGTGTGCCGCTGACACCTCATAGAAAATCTTCAAAGCTACAACATAGCTTCTCTTGTTTCTCTCCGTTAGTAACTGTTCCTATCAACTGGGGCAAAGAGCGAGATCAACTTATAAGAACTTGTGTTTAAAGAATTATTTATTCAAGAGATATTTGTACGAAGATTACACAATCCTTATCGTTTCTTTTATAATTCAGCCCCTAGTTTTGCTGCTATAGGCTTAGACTGTCGGGGGACACCTTACTTCTTCCTTCTCTCTGTCTGTACCTGAGTACTCATGTTCCGAATAACCCAACTTCCCCAAATTTGTTTTTGGTGTCTGTCTACGCTGGAATCCTGAGTCGTGGCTGATCCGGAGTCCTGATCTGAGTCCTGGATTTCGAGTCGTGGCTGAACCGGTCACTGTGGTCCTGCCTGACTCTCATCATACTACTTCCCTGATGGCTCCCACAGGATTGTTGACATCCTCGTGGATTCATCTTCCTATTATTATACACACATGCATTTCCAAACATCTGGACTACCTATGTTGTAAATGTATTATCTTTTCAATTTACACACGGCATCTATTGCACGTCTGTCCGTCCTGGGAGAGGGATCCCTCCTCTGTTGCTCTCCCTGAGGTTTCTCCCATGTTCCCTTTAAACTGGGTTTTCTTCGGAAGTTTTTCCTTGTACGATGTGAGGGTCTAAGGACAGAGGGTGTCGTATTGTCATACTGATATTCTGTACACACTGTGAAGACCACTGAGACAAATGTAACATTTGTGATATTGGGCTATATAAATAAAGATTGATTGATCTTTCACTTCAGTACTTGTGAGTTTAATTGTGTAAGTGATATTATGTTTCACAGCTGTTTAAAAAAATAATAAAAATACTGACTCATTGTCAGAGAAAGACGTTGGAGCTAAGAAGAGGAGAGTCTCTGGTTAACAGCTCCGCATGCGCCTCCCACTTCTTTCCAGGAGAATTGGATCAATGAGTCACAGGCCTGGACATTAAATTGATTACTGCATCATGAGCGGGAAGACACACAGCCTTCCCCCCGGTGTTTTTATGAAGCTTTCCTTGTGCACACACACACACAGGGCTTTTAGCTGAAGTGGCCAGCCCTCTCTGTTTCTAAAATGTGCAATGTTGACTAAATTGCAGAATCGAATAATGCGAGAGAGACAGCCGGTCTCTAAATGGGGATTTTTAAATCCAGCCATGCATCAACTCTATTTGATCGTCTACCATTAAGTTTCCTAGCAACGGAACACAAAGTGAGACACTTAAATGGGAAATGGTTAACCTGAAGGAGACACGCTTGGGTTTAGACGGGGTGAGATCGACACCAGGCAAAGCAAAGCAGGTTAGCAAGAAGAAACAAAGAGACAAGCAGACCCCCAAATAATACATCGATTACAAACAGGAGGTCCAGAGACGAGCAATATTATCAAATTCATCAGGAAAACTGTAGGCTATCTTTTCACAGATGGCACAACTATATCAGGGGCTGTTACGCCACATGAAAGCGCATTATCTGTTGTTTCATTGCAATAAAGCAACTTCACTGGCATTCAATCAGAAACTGTAAACAGTGCCACAGGAATACATGGGGACATTTATAAGTGGTTTTAAACTTTGTCTTAAATATCACAAAAAACTGTCTGCAAGTCTATCTCTTTCTTTGAACTTTTGGTCTCCGTTTGAGTGTGGGAATTAGTTAGTTAGTTCTGTAAACATTATGTTTTTAACTTTCCCTGAACTGGCCATTATGTACCATCTGTTTATCTTTCCAGTGTTTTTCTCACAAGCTGGATTGTTGGAGCTGCTTTTCAAATCAACATACAGCGTTGAGCCCTTTAGTTTGTTTGCACATTTAGTAAACAATGTTTTAATTCTGAGGCCTCAGTTTACCATAAATAATGTGTTTCATCTCCACTGAACTGTGTAAGATCAGGAAAGTCTTAATGAAAAATATATTTTTTCAGGGTATCTGCAGAGACAAACTTAAAATACTGACATTTTAGGATCTATTTTCAAGATTGAAAACACAAAGTAGTAAAAATGTGTTGTTTTCTAAGGATTTTATTGTCAACAAACTGCATACAAATAAATATTTTACACTAATTGTGTTGAACTATGATAATCGCTATGATGAACATGTCATCAAGTGCATCCATGTTAAATGTTATTGCTAGTTGTACTTAATTGATGGACAGAAACCCTTAGAACACTCAAAAGCAGGGTAAGAATATGAAGAAAATATTAATTGGTAAGGGACATACATTGTTATTGTTTTTGATCAAGCATATTAAAAGCAATATTTATGCATGGCAGGAGTTTTAAAATCTGAATAAGAAAGAATATTCTTTCAGACGTGTGAACCTGTTGTGAGGACCTGCAGATACCCTGTTCTAAAGAGCTTTCTGGCTGATCTTGTGAGCACTGCGCCACTTAAGACTGAATTGCTCTCAAAGGACATTTAAGCATTTTGGAGCCAGAGCGGAGAGGCCTTACCTCTGGATGTCAGAGATGAGCCACCAGGCCCAGGCCCAGCCTCCCACCACATATGTCTTCTGGTCTGAGCCACAGCAGCCACCTAGGAACAACAGAGAGAACATGGACATCACATTGTTATAAAATCAACACGGGAAAAGAAGAAAACAGGAGTAGCTTCAATTCATAAATGTCAGAATAAAAGGAAAGATGGAGTGGGCCAGAGTTGATTGATGTTGCTTACTTCAGACTTTAAAGCAACTATTAAGGGATTTATTTGCACTTGTTATGAAAATAACTGTGTGCACACAGCTTGGATAATAGCTGGGTTACAGCAGGCAAAATAGTAGATAACAGACTAGTTGTAACAAATGGATGGCTGGCAGATGTAACAAAGTCACAACACAAACTTATTTCCAAGGCCAAAACAAAGAGTCAAACAAGGTGCCTGGCTATCGGCTAAAACCTTTTTATACAGGTATAATATCATCGGTTAACAGTCAAAATAAAACAACTAGATTGACATTTTTGGACATTCATAATATTCTTTGGGCACTCATGTTAATTTAAATGAAACTAGAAATGATGTCTGCATGTACAAAAAACATTTGTATTCATACAGTTTATTGGAAGGAATAGATGTATATGCAACTGTAGCAGAGCTATTGAGAAATGCGTATCAGACAGTGACCTAGTTAACACATGTTGCAAGTGCTTCTTAGGAAGTTGATCATGTGCAGTTCAGTCATAAAAACAAACCACCCTCACTCTTCCAACCACAGTGATCGTTTCTCCTGCTACACTGAGAGCAGGCCCCTCCTCTCCGATTTCCGGTGCTGTCACTCTTTTGATTCGACACTACTCTCCCACTCAATCACTGGTGTGTTTCTGTTATCTACTGTGTAACGATACCTTTCTCTCCAGCCTGGCAAGAGAGATGTACAACACGTGTGCTGGGGTTGTCCATATCATGGGCCTACAAAAGGGTGTGATCTGAGTTACTGCAGGGAGAACGCCAAGATCATGTTTGATCACAGTAAAATGAAGTCAACATTTTATTATCAATACTAAAATTGCAGCATTTTGTTAAAAAAATTACAACATTTACACAGCACTTGTTATAGTCTAACAAACCCTTTTTTCCATACATTACACCTGTTTTATTAACTACATGCACACCAGTGCAGAAACATCCCTATTCATGCGCTAATACTAGGGTAACAAAGGGTCCGAAAATTGTCCAAGCGAAGTACATTATTGAACAATTTCAATATAATAAAGTGTACTTGTTAATAGTAAACTTATGTGGTAGATAATACACAGAAAAAAGCAGTACTGGGTCTTACTGCATGATTTGGTAAGTATGTGAAATGAATGGATAATGTCCTCTTATGATATGGTAAAATGTTTGTTTTTACCTGCATGTGACATAGTAAATACATGTTATTTGTTTTATTAAATAACCCCTATATTTTTATTTTATTCCAGTTATTTCCAGTCAAATCCAAGATAGTTTGTTACTCTCCAAAGACAGGACTGTAGGAATAAGAGTAACAATATATTGTTGTGACAGTTGGACCATTTACCAGATGGAGATGTAAAGAAAGAGTCTCAGTCAGACTCCGGCCACAGTCTGATAAGTTAATCTGGAGACTTTAGTGTGACATTCCCAGCTGTCACATGTTAACAGACCCATGAGGGGAGGAGCTGGACTATCTTTACTGACACATACGCCCCCGGCAACCAAACATTACAGCAAGACATGTTGACCCACGTCACATTACATTACATTTAGCTGACGCTTTTATCCAAAGTGACTTACAATAAGTGCGTTCGACCAACAAAATACAAACTTGAAGAAAACAGAATCATATAAGTACATCAGGTTTCATAGAGCAAAAACATTTAAAGTGCTACTCAACTGGCTTTAGGTAAGCCAGTCCTTTATTAGTATATAAGTGCTTTGTTAATAGTTCTATCGCTCGAAGTGGAGTCGAAAGAGATGAGTTTTCAGTCTGCGCCGGAAGGTGTGTAAGCTTTCTGCTGTCCTGATGTCAATGGGGAGCTCATTCCACCATTTTGGAGCCAGGATAGCAAACCCACATGTTTTTGCTGATGGGAACTTGGGTCCCCCTCGCAGCGAGGGTGCAGCGAGCCGTTTGGCTGATGCAGAGCGGAGTGCACGTGCTGGGGTGTACGGTTTAACCATGTCCTGGATGTAGGAAGGGCCAGATCCATTCGCAGCATGGTACGCAAGTACCATTGTCTTGAAGTGGATTCTAGCAGTTATCGGAAGCCACACAGTGGCCTCTATCACAGAAAGATATTCTCCTGGTGTGTGACTGAACAATATCGTACAGGAAACGGGAGCATTCCAATCCAACTTTATTTATATAGCACTTTAAAACCTCCAGACCAAAGTGCTGTACAGAGAGATACATAAAATATAAAATCACACAGCTCAGCTCACAAAACATTAAATAAATAGTAATACATTTAAAATAAAAGATACAAACACAAAACAAACCAGAATAAACGTAACAATTACAAAATAAAATGTGCAGAACAGGAAAAGGGACACAGACTACTTGGAATACTAAGCGATATTCTTACGCCTAAGCTCATAATGATGACCTATTGAGCTAGTCTGTCTTTATGTTGCAACATGTCCCTTGGTCTTGCCTGAAACTATTTAATATCAGAGAACAAGAGGTGCTTGAATACATAAGTACTGACTTTTAAAACGAATATGTCATACTTTATTTGTATTTGTACCAGAGCCTCACCACGAGTAGAAAGTCTAGCATGAACATCTATGTTTGGACATGCTCTTTGACAACTTAATCTAACTCGTACAATTTACAAATATTGTTTTAATTAAACCCACCTGACTCCTGCCAAATGCCATGGCCAACTAAAATAGTCACAAGCTGAGGTACTATAGAAAATGCTTGGAGCAACACACCATAATAACCCCTGTATACCAGCGGCATATCTGAGATTCCTGAGTGCATTGGTTGAGGGGGGAAGGCTCTGAATGAATGAGATGTAACCCACCGCTAAAACAAATCCAGTCATCTGGACTCTAGTTTCCATGATGCAGAGTTCTGATGAAGTAATACAAACATTATTCACAACATGCAAATGAGCAGGGTTATTTCTCATCTTTACAGTTGTGCTTTGGCATCTATCCACGTGATTTCCTTTCACATTTGTGGAATTACTGGAATGAGGATGTACAACTCACGCCCACTCGCCTCTGCTCCCAATCTGAGTTCCTCTAGAACTGACATGCTCTTAAAAAGTGTGTTCACAATGGAAAATCCCAATGCTGTTTTTTATTTGTTTGTTAATCACAATTTTAAGACATGAACACTGCCTTAACAGATCAGTTGTGTTATGCAACAGATCAGTTGTGTTATGCAAGACACTGCCAATACTACATTTTGATCCAAGGAAAGATTTTCTAAAAGAGGCAAAGCTCAGTATTTCCTAAAAGTCTTAGGTCCACCAGGGATCTACATCAGATCAATGGAGAATGCAGCAACATGACAAATAGCTTTCATTTCTACGACTTGGGAGCTTAACAATGAATGACACACTTAGTCAAATCAGCGGATAAGAACAATTTGATTATCTGATTATAGTTCCTTCCAACATTGTAGATCATTTTGAATAAAAGAAAATCCAATGACAATCTGGGGTACCAAAACTTGGACACAAAGGGGGGCCCTTGCCTCTGTTTTTCAAAAAAGGGGGGCGGGGGCATGACATTAAGAATGTTCTTATGTAACCTGTTTCAGGTCTGAGAAACATCAGCTGATGGTGTGTTTCCATTTTAATTTAATTATTTTAGCTGTATTCCTTTCTGCGTCACAGAGCAAAAAGTGCCTACCTCACCACTGAAGAAAATCAAGACATTTAAATAACCTCATCTGCATAGCCTTTCCCTTGCCAGCCTTATGATGACAAAATCACAAAAAAAATATCGAAATTAAAGCCGTTTCATGAGCAAATAGTGGGCAAGAAACAAACAAAAAAAAACACTAGGCACTAATTTGCAGAGACAACACTTGAACACGCATTACAGCAAAGGCAGGATAAACAAGATAAATAAAGCATTGTAAACTGGTAGTATTACTATGAGAAAAACGGAATAAAACGGAGAAGAAACTCATAAACGTGTGTACGATATAGCGGATAACACGAAGCCCAAATACGATACATTTGTCCATTTGTTACACAGGGTAAACACTGGGGGAGAAACTAGCATTTCTTATTACGGTGCAGACCTTTAACTGCTAAAGTACGTTATGTGGTCTTTTTTTTCACACGCAATGTTAGCTTCTTACATGCTGTTAAATAAAGGTTGTAAGAAGGTTTTTAAAATTATTTCCAAGGATCTTCATTCGAATAAAGCATTTCATCACGCCTGGCAGGAAGAGCCCATGCTAGGAGCTACACATCGTTAAAAAAATGTAATGTTACCTGAAACCACAAGGGCCTCGTTTGGTCCAACGGTGTGGCAGTTTCCCATTTTATCGACAGAAAAAGACGTGTATCCGAACCTCCTCGAAGCTTACTATACTAATTACACTTATAAACACTGTTTCCCCCGTTTTTTTACACGAACTCCCAATTATCGATGATTTTTTTTTTTCAACTGGCGAGTCGTGCAATGATTGCACCAAGTCGACCGCGATAAGACTTAACGTTTCCGGTTTGGACTTCAAAATAAAAGTACGCTTACTGGACACGTTGTTTACATCTTTTATTTTGAAAGTCACACTGACATACTTTTGTTCTTGTTTAACTGCGTCTTGACACCGCTGATCACACACCCCTCCCCTCTATTCTGCCCCTCCTCCACCGTGAGGGCATACGATACCATAATAATAAAATAGGCGTGGTTGTTTATATATCTTCTCACGAAAGTAACCTATACAAGAGTCATTATTTGGCTCAAATAGACTTGTGCGTTTGGAAATGTAATGACAAAAGGCAAATAGGAGATGAGGGTTATAGGGTGTGCAAAGAAACATATAGGCTACAGTGTCTTGAAATATCAAACTTTAACACTTCCTTCTTTTTCTAAATAATAACAAAAAAATCTGAGAAAAATAATGGATATTCAAAGCAATGGGTATTGATTTTCTCCTTATCAAATGAGAGCATTCACAGTAGTACATCTGTACAATCACAACCTTTGACCTTTGTTACCAAAATGTTTGACAGGCTACACACAAGGCGTGGCACACCCTCCCACCTGAGGGATTCGCTTTTTGTCAACCCTATTATCAGAAAAGACCTGCATGACTACCTTCCAGGGAATTTAAAACTTGAGAGAATGCCACTAATTGCATGTTGTGATGATGACACGCTTTCCATGTGGGTGACTGATGTGTGTGTGAGAGCCTCTGCTGAATTACAAAAGGATAACACGTGCTCCTGTACAGGAAAAGATTGGAACAAGGCCCATGCCATGCTGGACCAACCAGCATGGAAGAATCCCAAAACTGCAGCACAGTTGTCATCAAGGCCGGATTAGTACCTCCAGGGGCCCCTGGGCACTGAGCTGATGGGCCCCCTAACACCGCCCAAAGAAAAAAATGTGTGCGCAAGTAACACCACGTAATAAGTCTGCACTATTGAATAATTGTGTGTGAATCTTACAGTAAGTGCTGCACACAGCTGCTTTATAGTATAAAAAGCTCACTGATCACTTCATTAATTCCCTCCCGCTGAACCGGGGGCGTTGCTTTGATGTAGCAACACCGGGGGCATGGCCCAGCTCGACAATTGTACTTTCGAAATATATATACTGTATATTAGGGATGTAACGATATACCGAATAAATGTTCCAATACTGTCGTGAGACTGACAAAATCTAACTTAACCAGGTGGTTAGGCGCTTTCACACCTGAGTACTTTTCCCCGTACTTTTCCCTTTTAGTTCCGATATTTCCTGGTATTTTGCGTTCATGTGGTGTTATGCATGCCCACCGAGATATGCATGCACCTCGCCGGAGCACGCACAGTGTAAAGCAAAAACTCCCAGACATTTCAATGATCTGTACGGCAAAGTACGGTTTGGAAACTATATCATTTCCCTTTGGAGGGCATGCATAACACGGCAAATACCAGAGCCTCGCTGCTTGGAAACTTTGGCGCTGTTCCGAGTTTGTTCTAATCTGTCAAAATGACAGACTGCTTTCAGATTTTTCCGTCATTGTTAAAAAAAATATTCGGTTAACGCGACCACTGCTGTCCGAGCAACATCAGTACCAAGCGAGAGAGTTTTTTCCACAGCAGGGGATATTGTAAATGCCCAAACATCCCAGCTTCTACCTGGAAATGTGGACATTCTCATATTCCTAAAACCTGTCTGATGATGCTGAGTGAGTGACTAGTGCGTTTGAGTTGAGTTACTTGAAAAACTAAAGTGAAACTTGATTTATTTTATTGCGGGGTCTGATTATTCAATTTCCTTGTTTATTTGTGAGATGCAGTGGCACAAAGAAAATGCCTACTTTGTTTGGTAGTACTTTGGTAGTCGGCTACTAGTATCAACAAATCATTTCTTTATGTTGGACCGAGAATGAAACCAATCAGATTTTTTTTAACTCTATGGGTTGTATTTATTTAATCACAAGGTACATTTACTGGTTTAAAAACTCTCTTTAAGATGTTTGCAAATGATTTAAAGGGCCAGGCCTGCAGCTGTGAATGAATGGCATCTTACTTTAAAGGACTTCATAGAGATGCACAAGCTAATGCATCTCTACTGCTGCTAAAAATATCAGTTTTGAGTTTGTTTGTTCAGTGTGGATATGAGCTTGTTATGTACAGGACGTGGATCAACCATCCCACAGCCCAATGGCTTTACTTTTCATCCAACTCCTCCCCTACAGTTTTCTTGTTGCCTTTGCTTTCTCCTCATGAGAAATCACGAGAGGCTTTATATGATGAAGTGAATGTTGTCGCCCCATTTTAACCACAACATATAATTGTATACAGTATGTCAATGTATTTATTCAATGTACATTGATATTGTAGTCAGAAGAAGGCAAGGCCAATTTATTTGTATTGCACATTTCATACACAGAGGCAGCTCAAGCTTGCTGTATATAAAGACGTTTTAGAAAGACACAAGTAGAAGTAAAAGTGCAAAAAAATGTTTTACATTAAGGATTTCAAAATGAAATAGGTAGGAATAGTAAGAAAGTATAAAAAAACAGCAACAGTTATTAAAAAATTGCACTGTACACGCAGAACACGGTAAATGTCGTATGGATGGATAGATTGTGATATCATTATTTCACCTAATCATTTTTATTTCCCCCAAATGCAAAAAGAGATGTTTAGTTTTCTCTCAAATGTCCACATGCACAATGAATAATTTATCCCTCATTATTAGTGATATGGGATATAGGAAACCAATAAATAGCCAACTGTAATGTGGGCCTCATTGCAGAGCCAATAGGCTGATTTTATGAAAGCTAATTTGAAAGCTGCTGCTTTTTGTGTTTCCTCAGTGGTTACTTATTTAAAGAGCATTCAGCCATATCTCAGCTTATCTTAAAAGTAATAGCTAAAGGAATGTGATTTATTTGACATTGATGACCCCTGCTGAGGTTTGGGTTACAGCACACTTGTTGCGTATACAGTGTGTGTTATATGTAACATAGCTTCTAGTCATACATGTCTTCTTTTGTCTTTATTGGGGAGCTTCAGATTTCCCATTGATGTAAATGCATTGGTGTTCCAGAGGCAGAGCTTGTGGAATCAATACAATGTAATAATATACAGTACATTACAAAATGAAAGGATATATTTTTATGTGATTCAGTAGTTCAGTTTTGTCTAAAAAAGGTTGCCTTTTCCTATCCAGCTTGGAGAGTTCACTCTATTAAAAAATATGTATTTGTTCTTCGAAAGAGTAAATAGTATACAGACATGTCTTGCTACCAAATAGGTGTAAAGAATGTAAACAATCAACTTTCAAAATATAAGTGTCAATAATTATTCCCACACACATCTGATGAGTTTATGACACCTCTTAAGTAAGACCTACACCCTCTCTGAGCTGCTGTATGATTTCTGCCAAGCTAATCATTATGGATAATAAAAAGGAAGGTTATATCACTCTGAGTCACTTAAATCACAGACAACATTTTCATGGAGCTTGGGCCCAGATGATCGACAGAGGTGACACAGGCAGCAGACATGGAGCAGCAGCCCATCAGACCGACATGGAGCAGGCAGATAGAGTTCACCCTGGCCGGCATCGGCTGTGCTGTGGGTCTGGGCAACGTGTGGAGGTTCCCATATCTCTGCTACAGGAGTGGAGGAGGTAAGACACAAGCAGTGGCGTTTTTATATGTACAAAAGTGGTGGGGCACAAAAAACTTAGATGTCTATATATAAGCTTCTGCAGTGAGGTTCATGGCTGGTGAGGCACTGGCACTGACTCTTCAGGTTTACAAATATTATATTTTGACCTAAATCAAAATATAATATTATTTTCAAAAGCTTTTTTTGTCTGATGCTTCAATTAATTTTAAACAGACAGTTCAACAAAAGGATACCCACAAAATGTAATTGTATCATTTAAATATTGAATTGTTCTCTCTTAGTAAGATCCCATTTTCAATAAAATTGCAGTCTTACCTTGACATGAAGATGAAGTCCATTTGCCTATCCTTCTGGACAAAAATCTCTATTACTTTTTTGTAAAAGTCCTCCTTATCTTCTTGTAGTTTCAAAAGTCTATCATAAATCTAATCTAATCAATAGATTTATGATTCGAAAATTATAAAAGTAGGGTAGACATGTGGATATTATCCGGCTGAAAAAACGTACCTTTATCTAACAGGTTTGTTTCCCACAGATCTTATTTCGAGCTATTTTCTAAAATCCTATGGAGAAATATCATTGCTTTTTTGTCGAGGGAAGCCATGCGCAGTTTACTTCCGGGTTTTAGGACGCGTCTGTCACTACCCGGGCTGCAGTCGGATAGTTTAAAAATCAGCTCCTAAATTCTAACCCTATCCTGATCCTATCCTATTCCTTGACCTCTGAGTGAAACGTCACGGGGTTAAGGGATAGTGGATAGGAGAATAGAGAACCGCAGTGACGCGTCCTAAAACCCGGAAGTAAGTTAGCATTTTTAGCACTTCCGGTTCCTTCGTCAAAAAAGCAATGTATTTTCTCCATAGGGTTTTGGAAAATAGCTCGAAATAAGGTCTGTGGTTGACACAAATTTAAGAGATAAATCACGTTTTGTTCTACGACAGTAGATACATCAGCCGTGACCCCACTGGTGATTTTTGAAGAGTTTACGTGTCTGAAAAACGATGGTTGTTACCGAGTGGCTGAATAGGACTACAGAAATGGTCGAGGCCGTTGTACGTCATTACGCCTACACACGTAAACACTCCCGCTAAGTTTGTTTTCCCCTGTGTTCTGCTTGAAAGCAAGTACCTGCCTATCTGTAGTCTCTTTAGTATCTGTATATCTATATCTGACCATTAGAATCTCTATTTTTGAAATGGTCATTTTTAACACCGTAGTTTTATAAATTATAGAACAATTAATTACCAGTGTTTTCCAATTTTACTCGGCAGTTCGTTTCGTTGGCTAACGTTAGCTAAAGCTAGCGCTACTAGTTAGCTACACAATGGTTTGTTGCTTTGCTCCGGGTTGCAGCCACAGGTCTTCGCATGAAACGTGCTCGTTCTATCGTTTCCCGGCCAATGTTTTCCAAAGGAGAGTCTGGATTCGTGCCATGAGGTAAGCTGACGTTACATTGTTGTCCATGTCACGGTGAAATGTAAATGATGGGTAGTGTATCGCCGTTTTAGAGATGGCACTGCTGAAAAGACCGCAACATAAGTAAAGATAATGAATACATCCTATTAAAACCTGTGTGGCTTATATGATAAGTCTAATTAGTACAAGCAGCATAACGTTTCACCGTGTAACTAAAGATTGTAGTCAGGGAAATCAGTTTGACATATTGAACTAATAACAACTCACCTCTGGCTGGCAGAGAACTCTGCTCCATAGCTTCTCTCGGACGTAACATCACATGTACATTTTACATTTATATTCAATTTAATATTCCATCCCTCACATACTTTTGTATATATAATAACTTATATTTTGTTTTTCTTGTTATGCTGCTGCAACACAAACATTTCCCAAATTGGGATCAATACAGTAATATCTTAATTAATTAAGAAATATAACTATTATAATTAGTGTAGCAGCTGACACCTATTTTCAATATGGATTAATCTACCTTTATTTCTTTAGTTCAATTTTGATCTATAAAAATGTCAAAATAGTGAAAATGTTCACGAGACAAAGTGCAAGGTTATATCTTTAGATGTTTTGTTTTAGCCTATGTACTGTATGTCTTAATGCTCTTATTTGTGACGATGTGACTTCCATGAAACTAATATTTTATATCTTCCCAACAGACGAGCTGACAGGAAGCCTAACCCCCTAAACGCACCAGGAGTGTCTGCGCCGCGTTACGGCCGCGCCGCGGCGGTCCTAAGGATCGCGGCCACTCTAGTCAATGAGTGCTGTTCCACCACACGTGCCGCGTTACGGCTCAGACGCGTCCCACAAGCGGCTCGGCGCAGCGCTTCTCTAAAATTAGGATGAATCCTATTTTTGCCGTGGCGCAGCCGTAAGGTAAGGTCGGACAGGCAGCCCCCCCCTCGCAGGAAGTGGAAAGGTGAGCATCCGGGCCAGGCCCATCCCCCACATATAGGCCTACTAATTTAGCAGACCCCCTCCTTCATCACAACACCTCCACTACGATACGCACAATGGACGACGAGGTGTTCATAATGGAAGTGGAGAAACACACCATTGTATACGATGTAACCGATGCTTTTTACAAGGACAACATCAGAAAGGACAAGGCCTGGTTTTTAGTCGCTGCAGTTTGTGGAGTGGAAGGTATCAACTACATATTAATGTTTTAAAGTTAATTAAGAACTGCGAGGCTGCACACACGACGCTCCGCTTCCGCAACGTTTTGAAACGCGCCTGGTGTGTTAGGTCGCAGGAGGAGGTCGCAGCGTGGCGCAGCCGCAACGTAACGCGGCGCAGACGCTCCGGGTGCGTTTAGGGGGTAACACTCTAACAACCACAACATTGCAAAGGCGAGTAAATGTAAATTAAAAACGATTCACAATTTCTTAATTTCTTCTTCTTTCTTGCAGTGAGGTGAAGCTGACCTTGCACTTGGTGCCAGTAAGGATGCTCCTCACGCAGGCTGAATGTTACTCCCTCCTTACTGACACAGAAGCCCTTGATTTGCAATGCTTCACTAATTGTCATTTCCCTGGCTCCGTAGGGACACTGTACCTCCAGCACAGCGGGAGACCCTTCCAGACCATCTGGAGATGCCCCCAACACTCCTGATTGGGAGAGCCACAAACCTGACTCATGGACCTGCATAGGGATGCAGTGGTGAATGCCCTGACGCCCTCACATTCATTCATAGTCCCCCACTGTACAGACAAAACACCATCCAGGGCCTGTTGTTGCCCTAGCACCCTGGCACTAAGGGAAGCAGCCACACGCTTTGACCTCCAAAGTCGCTGGCAGTCAACCTTCCTTTCCTGAACAAATGCCAGTTTGGGTTGGTTCGCTGACCAGTGGTAGCCACCTGAATTGCCCTCTGTTGCTCCTCAGACAATGCCATGCTTGCCACAATTGCCTCAGGTCCCTGATGCCCAACAGATTTGAGAATTTCAGGAACAGTAAGTGTTTCCAAGCTGTAGTGTTCCTCTTCTGGCTCGGGGGAGAGAAGCCAAGACATTCCTGAGAACCTGCCCCCGAGTCTGTCCCTCAGCCAGTCACGATCTTCGGAGGTGGGCTCTCTTGTCAGCGGGTTGAATGACTTATTGGTTGGAGGAAATAGCTCCTCCACTGAATGCGTACGTTTAGTTGCCTTTGGCTTCTTCCACCGACGGGGTGTCAGTGCAGCTGAAAGTGTGGATGGCAAAGATGGCTAATGCAGCCGCATGACTGCATTTCCATTCTCCACGTGGGCATTCACATTCTGTGGAGAGAATTCCCTCTTCTCCTGTAGATACCTGTGGTGGTGGGATTGTTTTATTATTTAAAATATATTTACATTTGTAATGCCTTCCCAATTATCCCTTTAATTGTTTATAGCCTACTGTATGTTTATTTCATGGATATTTATGTGTTTTCTGGTGTGTAAAATTTGTAATCTTGGGGCCTCTTCTCTTTAACGTCTACTGGCTCAGATAATGAAGAACAACAAAATAAGTTACCATAGCTATGCAGATGACACACACATTTACGTAACAATTTCACCAGGAGACTATGCTCCAATTCAAACACTGAGTAAGTGCAGTGAACAAATCAATGACTGGATGTGTCAGAACTTTCTCCAATTAAACAAAGATAAAACTGAGGTAATGGTTTTTGGAGCCAAGGCAGAACGTATAAAAGTTAGCGCTGAGCTTCAGTGTGCAATGTTCAAACCAACAGATAAAGCCATAAATCTAGGTGTAGTCATGGACTCTGACCTGAGCTTCAACAGTCACATTAAAACAGTTACTAATTCAGCCTACTATCACCTAAAGAATATATCTAGGATTAAAAGACTAATGTCACAGCAGGATTTGGAAAAACTTGTCCATGCCTTTATCTTCAGTAGACTCGACTACTGCAATGGTGTCTTCACAGGTCTCACTAAAACATCTATTAGGAAGCTGCAGCTGATTCAGAACGCGCTGCTCGAGTCCTCACTAACACTAAGAAAGTGGATCACTCCTGTTCTGAAGTCTTTACACTGGCTTCCTGTGTGTCAAAGAATAGATTTCAAAATACTGCTGCTGGTTTATAAAGCACTGAATGGTTTAGGTCCAAAATACATTTCTGACCTCCTGCTAAACTATGAACCATTCAGGTCTTCAGGGACTGGTCAGCTTTCTGTCCCCAGAGTCAGAACTAAACATGGAGAAGCAGCGTTCAGTTATTATGCTCCAAGCATCTGGAACAGACTCCCAGAAACCTGCAGGTCCGCTGCAACTCTTACTACTTTTAAATCCAGGCTGAAGACTTTTCTTTTTGTCGCTGCTTTTAATTGAACTATTCATATCTTAAACTGCATTGTAACTTTTATCCATGTACTTTTTATTTTAATGTTTATTTTATTATCTTTTCTTTTTAATGACTGGTTTTAAATGCCATTTCTTAATGTCTTTCATTTTTTGTAAAGCACTTTGAATTGCCTTGTGTTGAAAAGTGCTATATAAATAAACTTGCCTTGCCTAATAAAGATTTCACGTGACACATAAAATGGATTTGTTGATGGGAATTAATGTGAATAAATTAACTCTAGGTTAACGGTACTCTTGCTATAACTACTCACCGACACTCTATAAACCTTGTCCCTCATGCTAGCCCTGACAACACCGGTAAGCACACCTTCATCTAGGCTGCCCGTGTCCTGACTTGTAGTGGTTCTCTCCTCTATCTCCAATCTTCTTGTCATCTTTGTAAAACGATATCAGACTGGTAATTGACACAGCCATGACTTCTAGTTAAATTCAGTGTGGCTCAAATGAAAAGCTTTGTTAAAATATGCAAGCACGCGGAAGTCAAAGTCAGCTTTATTGTAAACAAATTCTACATGCGTTATACATCCAGAAATATCGTTTCCCACAGTGTGACATGTAGCCTATACATAAAACAAAAAGGGCCTAGATAAACGGGGTATACAGTTTAAAATGTTAATATATTTAAAGTGTTCAAAGTGCAGTTTCAGTGCAAGTCAGTTGAAACGATCTTAAGTTGGCGTGACGTTGAAGTCGTGCGACCCTGCTGCTGTACTGGCTTGTAGTTCGTTTATAGCATAACGTTAGCATTTCGCTTTTGGCGACTAGATTTATGATTCAAAAATTATAAAAGTAGGAGAGACATGTGGAGATTATCCGGCTGAACAAAACGTGATCCTTCTCTTAAATGTGTTTCAACCACAGACCTTATTTCGAGCTATTTTCCAAAATCCTATGGAGAAATTGCATTGCGTTTTTGACGAAGGAACCGGAAGAAGTTTACATCCGGGTTTTAGGACGCGTCACTGCGGTTCTCTATTCAAAAGGACTTAGGAGAAGAGACTGCGGTACTTTAGAGTAGTGCTTCTCAAAGTGTGGTCCGCGGACCACTGGTGGTCCGTGAGCGCCCCCTAGTGGTCCTTGAGTATATTGGTAACATTTCACATTTGAAATGTATTTATTTATTTAAGTTTTCCGCATTCTCGCGGGAATATCTCCGCAATGGAGCGAGCTTAAGTTTCACTTTCGATTGCATGATATAGCCCAGATAAATACCTTCATCACACATGTTGCCACTTGTTTGTACCATTTTCAGGCGATTTGTAAAATACGATGTGTTTTTGGATATTTGTGGAGTTAGGTGGTCCGCGAGTGTTTTTTTATTGGTCAAGTGGTCTTTGGTATGAACAAGTTTGAGAAACACTGCTTTAGAGAATCCGAATGCACTTTCACTATCCAACGTGTTTATGATGCGCCAGCGGACGTCATTGTGTGCGTCTGTGGGGAAACTGTGGAAACCACAGTTTTCTATACAGCGGACTACAACATGGATGTTTAATAAGAACGAGGGACTACTGTGAACTCATCTAGAGACTCTGCACCGTGCTCTGATGCTGCTGCTTTATGCTTTATGAACGTGGACAACAGAGAAACATATTCTTCATGACCAAAGTTGGAATTGAAATAAAAAAGGAAAGTGAAACTTATGCTCGTCACCCTCTCCCTCCGGTCCACATTAATACAAATGATCCCAATACGTATGATTGTATGAACTAAAAGATCTTAAAATCAATACAGATGTATTTATTATAAACGTTAGTCCTTAACATCTATCACTGTGTATATCACCATTCAAACATCTTTTAAAAGTTGAACAAGCCCCACACAGTTCAGTAAAGACTGAAATGTTGACTTTATTTGATAATTTCAGTGAAAACTAACGTTCATATTTCTCTTTTTGATTATAATACTGATGAACGTTCAAAACAAAGCACTTTGGCAACTTACCACCTATGTTTTAAAAAGCTTAATAAGCACCGTAACTTTCATGATATCATTTCTCGGTCATAATCGGTTGTTTCCGTGAACGGCCGACTGTTGAGTGACGGCAAATGCTGCGGCTGCAAGGCATTGTGGGGCAGCATTTTCGCTTCTCCTGTCGGTTAGGGAGGTCCAGTGGTTCCTAAGCTAAAGGAGGTTATAAAGGAAGTTTGAAACCTCCTTTCCTATCATTCTCATCATTCTAGAGAATTCGAACGGCACTTATCATGGCTGCCACTGAGGGACTTCCGGGTCATTTCACTCCTTTAGGAAGGTTCCTAAGCTAAATGGACTATTCGACTGCAGCCCCGATCTGTCCCCCTGCCCGATCGGTACTGCGCATGTGCGAGATGGTCCGGAAGTCCGGACGGCAACCCAAGATGGACACTTGACACAGTGGCTTTTAGCAAAGCTCAAAAAGAAAAACCGAGAGAGATGAGTTATTGTTATTACAATGTGACTTCACTATTATTTAACAACTCTTTTTATGGGGTTCTTTTATTTAGGGTTAAGTACATTGTCAGAATAAGTGAGGAATGGATTTAACTTCTGTTGGACAGCCATATGTCATACATTTTTGCATACATTCACAGTAAATATGTATTCAGTATGATAGCTGTCTAACAGAAGTTAAATTCATTTCTCACTTATTCTGACAATGTACTGAACCCCAAATAAAAGAACCCCATAAAAAAGAGTTGTTAAATAATAGTGAAGTCACGTTGTATTAACAATAACTCATCTCTCTCAAGTTTTCTTTTTGAGCTTTGCTAAAAGCCACTGTGTCAAGTGTCCATCTTGGGTTGCCGTCCGGAGTTGTCCAATATGGCGGACCATCTCGCACATGCGCAGTACCGACGGGCAGGGGGACGGATCGGGTAGTGACAGCGTCACTGCAGCTCTCTTGTCTCCTCTTCACACACCACACTTTTCGCGGCACACGTACTTACAGTACAGTAGGTATGCTGAAGTTTTCAGTTTGAGTGTTTATTTTTATTTTTTTAGGATTGGACATGTCTCAGGTTATATTCAAAATGTTGTGAGCTATTGCACTAAATATGTTTGTTAAGGGCTACGTTACTCACTCCTGCGCATCGATATAGCATTCCTTTGCGCATTTTCTTAAGGTTTCTATCTTTGCTCTTTCAATGTTATCGTTCATATCCTTAAATGCTAGGGGGCTAAAAAACAATGTGAAACGTAAGGCAATTTTTCTTTTTTGTAAGGAACAAAAGGCAAATTGTGTTTTTCTGCAAGAAACTCATTCTGCAGAGGCAGATACAAAGTTCTGGAAAGTACAATGGGGAGACAAATTTTTTTTCAGCCATGGAACATCACATTCGGCTGGAGTGATGATTTTATTTAACAGGTTACCTGGAAATATAATTGACCACAGGAGTGATACAAACGGTCATTGGCTAATGGTTGTGACTGATGTTAATGGGACTAATTACATACTGGTGTGTGTTTATGGATATAACAGAAAGATTAAAAACAATAATTTTCTTTCAATCTTGTGCCAAAAATTAGAGGAATGGAAATTACTTTATATGACTGATAAGATTATAATCGGAGGGGATTTCAATGTAGTTCCTGATGAGTGGTTAGATCGTCTTCCTTTAAGGGGACATTGTCATAATTTTAATGATTCTATTATTCACTTGGCCTCTAAACTTAATTTAACTGATGTTTGGAGAATAAATAATCCCTCAAAGTCACAATATACCTGGTTTAACTCTTCTAACAATGGTCAGTGTTCTCGGCTCGATTATTGGTTAATCTCTACTAGTTTAACTAATAATGTCTCAAAGTGTGACATTTCAGCATCACCTCTGACTGATCACTGTGTCATCTCTTTGTCCTTTTTACAATGCAACTTCAGTCCCAATCTTAAACCTATATGGAAATTCAATAATAGTCTTTTGGAGAATGCAGATTTTTGTAAAAAGATCAAACAACTGATAAAAGAAACTCTGGCTTTGGATATGTCATCTCTCAGTAAATGGGAATGGTTTAAATTTAGTGTGAGACAGATTGCGATAAATTCCAGTAAATACTCCTCTAGATTAAAGAAACAACAAGAGATGACAAGTGAAATTAATAATTTATGCCTTAAAGCTGAGTTATCATTGGATGAGCAAATTAAACTGAACAATTTACAAACTCAATTAGACAATATGTATTTGGAAAAAGCTAAGGGCGCTTTTATTCGTTCGAGAGCCCGATGGATTGAGCAAGGAGAGAAAAACACTTCTTATTTCTTCAATCTTGAAAAGCAAAGACAAGTGAAAAAGAAAATCACAACACTGAGTGTTAATGATGTCACTATTGAAAATCAAGACCAGATAAACGAAGAAATTAGACTTTTTTATAGAAATTTATATAACAGAAAACTGTGATAACTTTTTTAGTAAAATTACAGAATTTAAAAAGACAATAGATGATCCTTTTAAACAGTATATGGACGATCGACTAAAAATTGAAGAATTAGATAGTGCATTACTGCAAATGTCTGGTGGCAAATCACCAGGGCTGGACGGTATAACCATAGAGTTCTACAAATATTTTTGGTCAGATGTGCGAAAAATGCTTTATAAGGCTTTCACAGATTGCATTTCAGCAGGAAACCTTTCGCCAACCATGAAACATGGCCTTATTACCTTAATTCCAAAACCAAATAAAAATAATCTTTTGTTGGATAATTGGAGACCTATTACCCTACTATGTAATGATTACAAACTGTTAGCACATGTTTATGCTAACAGGTTAAACTCAGGTCTGAATCAACTAGTAGATGAATGTCAATCAGCCTTTATTAAGGGCAGAAGTATTCATAACCATACCAGACTGATACTGGATATGCTCGATTACCAGGAGTTTATTGATACTGAAGGTCTCGTATTATTTCTGGATTTTTATAAGGCTTTTGATACTGTTGAACATTCCTTTTTAATGGAAACTCTAACATTTCTGGGTTTTGGTGAACATTTCTGCAACATAATTAGGATGCTCTATTCGGACATAGATAGTTCTGTATCTTTGAACCCTGGAATGAGCCCTAGGTTTAAGGTTTTACGTGGTATTCGACAGGGTTGCCCTATTTCCCCAAAATTATTTATTCTGACCACCCAAGTTTTAACGACGCTTATTATAAAGAATCACAAAATATTAGGCATTACCCTCTTTGACAAAGAATTTAAAATTAGTCAATTCGCGGATGACACATCCATTTTCCTAAAGAATAAATCCATGGTAAAGGAAACTCTTAACACAATTTAAAAAAATTCAAAAGCATCAGGGTTATCTCTTAATCTTTCAAAATGTGAATTACTCCCTATCCATTCATGTGATGATTCCGTTATTGACTCTATTAGAGTGGTACCTGAAGTGAAATATTTAGGAATAACATTATCTAAAAATTATATCAGGAGAGAAGATCTTAATATTTGTAACCGTATCACAGATATGAAGAAATCTCTCAGTCGTTGGTTAACTAGAGATCTTACTATTTTTGGCAGAGTTCTTCTTACTAAAGCAGAAGGTATATCTAGACTGATTTATCCATGCCACTCATGTTTTGTCTCTTCGGCCAATATTAAAAAAACCAACTCAATTATTTTCCAATTCTTGTGGAGAAATAAAACTCACTACATTAAAAAGTCACAGCTTGTTAAAGAATATGATAAAGGCGGAATTAAAGCTTTAGACTTTGAATCAATGATTGGAACAATTAAAATAAAATGGTTGAAAGCTTTTTTGTCCCAGCCAGAATCCATGTGGTTCCATATTCCAAAGGCCATATTTAAACGTCTAGAAGGGTTTAATTTTCTTTTAAAATGTGATTTTGAGGTTAATAAGATTCCGACCAAATTGTCAAATTTTCATAAGCAGATACTTCATTATTGGAAAATGATATTTACCCACAATTTTTCTCCTCATGGATCCACTTTATGGAACAATAGAGTGATTATTATAAACAGAAAATCCTTGTTTAGGAGTGATTGGTATGAGAGGGGTATTTTGTTTGTTAGTGATTTACTAGATTGCAATGGTAAACTGCTAGATGTTTTGGCTTTTTCAACGAAATACAATATAACGTGTACTGCTAAAGATTATAACAAAATCTGTAAAGCAATTCCTCTACCACTTATTGAAATGATTCATAATACTTTACTGTACTCAAATGTTGTATCAGTTTTACCTCATTTGGAATTTATTGGCGATACTCTTAAGAATAACAAATCTATGAATGCTTCTTTGAAATCCCACTTTTTTCACAATTTGAACAGAGGCTTATTTCCACAAGGGACCGATTTAGACACTTTATCTGTAATGGAAAAAGCTCTCACTTATTTTATAAAATGGCCTATTTCTCCTAAAGCAAAAGAAACTCATTTTAAAATTGTTCATAAAATCTACCCGGTTTCTACTTTTTTAAATTCAAGATTTAAATTTGAAGTGGAACCATGTTCCTTTTGTAATCTATCTGATGAATCGTTGGAACATTTATTTTTCTCATGCTCTTTTTCCAAATTGTTTTGGTCGAATGTGAGAGATTGGTTGTTACTTAAATTAACAAACATTCCGGCCTTCAAAATATATCACATTTTATATTATATGGATAATTTGGATTCTCCCATATCTGATTTGGTAAATATAATTATTATTTTGGGTAAATATCATTTACATTGTAGTAAATGGAGAGGAGGCAAGCCCTCCTTTCACTGTTTCATAAATGAGTTCAAGTACTTTTTTCTGTCCCTTAGGAAAATACAATCTTGTAACATGTCTATAAAGATTTGCAATGACATTTCCAAATGGTTATTATTTTAAGTAAACTTAATGCCTCTCAAATGTTTTTGTGCCTTTATGCTTTTTTCTCTCCCCCTGGCTCTTATTGGATGTATTTTTTTTGTCTTATTGTGAATGGATGTCTTGCACTTATGTTGATAAGTTGATGATATCCTCACCGAGCTTTTGTATGTTTTAAAAATGTTCAATAAAATAAAACAAAAAAAAACACGTACTTACAGCCAGAGCCATATAATAGAAGAGTTACGACAACGGAAGTCCAAAAACGGTTATCGTCACGTGGCTCATGTAGACGAGGATCGTTCCCCGGAAGTTCATGGCGGGCAATGTGAATGCATTGATAACAGGAGATAGAACTACGATTTTTGGTAATTATTAGTAAATAAAGGTTTTGATTTGCAATATTTATACAACAAATCGATATGTGTATGTATTTACATCAGTATGTTTTAAAAACTAAAATCGAATTTGCTAATATTAAGTGATAATATTAGGATTAATGTGAACAACTAGTTTACATGTTAGGCTAACAGTGCCTTGGTTAAAGAGCCTGTTGCTGTTTATTTATAGCTTTGAATTCTTTCAAACCAATATTATCTTCTTAAACTTGTATGGTAGTCAGGAGCATCACTTTCTAATGTTTATTGATACATTTAGAGGGAGGTGATCTAAAGTAATGCTTTAAAATTCAGATTAGATTCATTTCTACCATTTTCTTAAATTCATGGTAGTTTCAGTAATCCCCTGGTAATTGAGGACACAAGCTATCTAAATGACTAATGTCATCTTTATGGCTTTCAGAAAGGACAGGAGACCGACAGGTGACTATCAAAGGACTAGCAGCAGCAGCAGCAGCAGCAGCAGCAGCAGCAGCATATGATGATGTTAAATGTGTTGCTTTAGGAACATCCATTGCAAATACATGGAATTCAATAAATATTGAATAGCATATCATGCAGTTTGTCGGTGCCTTTTCCTCCGTGTTGTCCTGGTTTGCTGTGCCGCCTCCTAGTCGCCACCATGGTTTGCTGTGCTGTCTGGGGATGCTCAAATCGCTCCGAGAAAGGAGTAAGAATGTACGGCTTCCCCACTGACACAGAGCGGAGGAAAAAATGGCTGGCTCAAGTCAGCAGGAGCAATTTCACGACCAACAGCAACAACATATGTGATGTAATTATACAAACACTGCATTTGCACTTTTTCACAAAACGAAAACCACACCATTGGGAGAGCTTAATGTTTTGTTTAATACAAAAAAATAGGGAAAGGCTTGAAAAACACTGAGAGTTGAGACTCAGGGTGCAGGGTGAGGGTCTCAGTGCAGGTATTCAGGCTCCATTGAATCCCCCTCTGGTTCTTGTGCTGAAAGAGGGAGTCACAGACAGGAGAAAGGGTTATACACACAGCACACCTATTGGATGGGAAATGCCTTGGGGAGATAAGGTGTGTACTTATATAAAACAGTAGTATTAAACGTACCTTGTGTTTTCACTCTCACTTAAGTCCCTCTCCCTTTGCCATCAATCCAGAATCAGCTGAGCTGCAACATTATACAGAAAGGTAATAATCAACATAATCACAAGGACACAATATGGCTCTGCTAAAAACACTCACTCTTACACGCACCAAAGTTATATTTATCTAATATTTAACTCCCTCCACCCCCGCATACAATCCCGTTTAGAAGCCCCTCTTCTCTAATTCAACATGTTGGACGAAATGACATTAAGAGAACGGAATTTACAATTAAAAGGCTGTTCAACGTGTGTTGCTAACTTGCTTCGGTATGCTAGCTTAATCTGTTATCTGTAAACGTTCCCTAAATCTACTAATTTAGGGATAATCCACTGACATCCTTTAATACACATGTTAATTTGAATCAGATGTACTGATAATATCCGCAATATAAATCTTTAAACCTCTTCTTACCTTTAAAAGTCTGTCACGAACGGTCTATTATGCTGCAACTCTACAGCTCTGCCAGCCTTGGCGCTAACTTCCGGGGAACGATTGAGAGGCTCCACGATCTGCCATTTCTGTAAAAAAGTGGTCCATTGGAGTGAAAGGAGATGTCGTAACTCTTCTATTATATGGCTCTGCTTACAGCCAATCAGCTCTGAATTATGTGAGATGACGTATGGTGGGGATGGCAGCACTTTGCCCCTATGGTCATTTTTTTGCCACACACATTAAATAGGACAATACTCTGAGCATGCGCAGTGTAGTTTTTACAGTCACCGTTCACTTAGACAGTAAGAGGGAGGGGCAGGATCGGGTTTTGTCCCACATGGCTCTAAACAGCTCAATAGGCACACAGTGTAGACACTAATTAGAAGAACACAGACTAAAACAGCAATGTACAGACGAATCAGATGATTAAACATGATCTTAAAATATATTTTATATATATATTTTTTTAAATTTAGCATTTTTTTGTAATCATTATTTTTAATACTTTCTGCTGACACTAGGTGGGGCTGTGCCGTTTTTTCCTGTTCACACCGCAGAGGCGCCGCCTCTTAGCTCCGGAATCCGGTTCACTTCCAGCTCCAAAAAATTGTCGGTCTAGACTGAGCAAGAGCTTCGGAGCTAAGAGGTGTCGTCGCTTAGGCGTGCAGGAAACTAAACCCACCTCCCCTGAACATGGGTCGACTGTCATGCCTGCCTACAAGCAGTAGTGCTTATAAACACACTTTATAAAGTCAGTCAACACTAACCAGGCTTCGTGTGATTCTGTTTATTTGTACCTTACTTTGACCATCCGTTCACTGTTATCGATCATTGTGGAGAGAGGCAGACGTTTTGTTTTGTATTATAGCAGCTATCGGATGGAATCAATACATGGGCTGCACAGGTTGTCGTGTCCGACTATCACAAGTAGAATCATAATAAAAATACGCCGGTAAAATGTGCCTGTAGAAAACGGTGTATGCCACAATAGGATAGCAATAGCAAGTAGTCAGTTTAGCTTCGGTTGCTATGCTAACATCACCCATTTTATACCAGAGAAACTTTCATAACAGCGTTGTGATGCCAAACAGCATCAATTCAGACTGACACTGCTTGTGTGAGTCGGACAGTGAATACTTTAGAGCGGCCGATGCCGTATGAGCTAACCGGGAGCTAACGGGAGAATAAACTCCCGTGGAAGAGCAGCCAGCACTGCAGCGGTCGGTAAATGCCGCAGAAACACATTAATAAACAATGAACCACGGCACTCTGGAGAAAAGCATAAGGTTGGAGAAGTCGTTATTTAATTTAATCTGGTTTCGTGGGATTAAAAGCAACACGATCATCGACCCGACGCAGTTCCCCGTTGTTGTTGTTGTTGTTGTTGTGAGCGCCGTAACGCCGTTGGGGAGCAAATCAACTATGTAAACGGTGACGTCATGACACAGCAGCGGCAGCACCAGTCGGGCTCTGGGCGGTGTGAACAGAGCGGGAGCAGAAAAGGGAAACCGGAGCTGAACCAGAAAAGCTCTAGCTCGGAGCTAGAAAGGGAAAAGCGCTGCTGTGAAAGACGCAATAGTTAACAAACTGTTTAGTTAGAGCGTTTTTAATCATTTGTCTTGATGCTGATTTTGTTGAATATTGTTAAAATTGTTCTGAACTTATCTCAGTGTGTGTATTTCATGTAGGAATATGGGCTACAAGCCCATACAACAGTCATTATCATATATATTCCTAAGGCAAATTACCACTAATATGCTGATGACACCTTGATATATCTGCATGTTTACAAATCAGGCTCTTTGTGAGCTACACATAGCTTTACTCGTGTGCAATTCACCATATGTGATTTAAGATTAGTTTGAATCGCAGAGGAGATGATTTATAATTAATTATTCTCTTTAATTTAAGCCTTACATTCATAAAATGGTGAAACTGAAGTTGAAACTGGGTTTCTACTTTAGAAACAATTATTGTGTTTTTCTTCATTCAAAAAGGAGACTTCCACCCTTGTACACTGAGATTTACTCTGAGATGTAATACAAATCTCATAGGTCTTCCAATGCTCCGTTTATGATCGGATATGTTCAATTATCTGTGAACCACCCATGGATTGTTGTTGTCCATGGGCTTCACTCTTAATTATGGAACTACATCGTATTAAAGTAAATAGTAAAAAGTATGGGTATGTTCTCTCTGCTCCCAGGACTGATTCCTAGTAACCATCCCAGAAGTCTGTCCTGAACTGGGAAAAAGGTGTTCAAATATGCTGCTCCCTCCACATGGAATCAGTTGCTGTATCTTTTCTCATTGTACTAATTTAAAAGGATTCTGAATTATTTGTAAACCAAGCACACATGACCTATGTTTTGACTGTTGAAACAGGTCTTTTTAAATCTTATAAATCTTTGATTTGTTCTTTGTTTTTTTATTGTGTTATGTTCGTTTTTATGTATTCAACCTTATTGTGCTACTTGACCAATGGCCAACTACAGTATGTACAAATACATCATCTAATCTAGTTGAATACAAAACACCCCACTGTAATCTGAAATTATCCACGTGCAGTCAGTTGGAAGGGACATTGATTTAAAAAAATACTTGACAAGACGAAAGGATTAAAAAACTGCAGTGAATGATGACTTTCATAAAAGTTAAATATTAGTTGCTACCATAAAACTGGGACTGTGCGTGCAAGTGAACTTAACATATCTTCCTGGCAGGTGCCTTTCTGGTGCCATACCTGCTCATGCTGGTGGTTTTGGGGGTCCCTCTGCTCTACATGGAGCTGATTGTGGGTCAGTACACGAGGAGAGGGCCTGTCCATGCTCTGGCTAATGTCTGCCCACTGTTAAAAGGTACTCTGCACCATTAAAGCATGTTTCAAGCCAAATAAAATAAAATAAAATCTGACATTATTTTGTTCTGTCCTTAGGAGTGGGCATAGCATCAGTGGCCATCTCCTTCATCATGTGTACCTACTACAACCTGGTCATCACCTGGGCCCTGTATTATCTCTTCAGCTCCTTCCAATCACCACTGCCCTGGCAGAACTGCAACAACACCTGGAACACACATAACTGCACCAGTCATGTCACCAACAGCAGCTACTCCTCCACAGCCAGTCAGGAGTTCTTCAAGTATGCTTCACTGTGTGGGAAAAACCAGCGCTGGTGCTCAGAATCATTATATCACAGAGATATCACAAGATTACAAAATCCCTGTAGCTTGACACAAGGCTGGGTGATCACACAACACTAACTTTGTTGATTATATCTATCTATATGAAATGCATTTGAGTAATACGAGGAATAACAGTTGAAGTGTGATAAGAGTTTGCCAAAAAGATTACCTTATGTGTGTAATTCTTAACCTTGAACCTCATTAGGCAACCTAAATGTTGATGTTTATGATAGATTATCTTCGTTTAAGATACAATTTTATCCTATATCCTGTTTTTATGTTTTATTTTGACATGCTGTGGATGTATTTGGGATTAGTTTTCCAATATCATTTTATACTTAAGATAAAAAAAAATACACATCCCACACATCACAACACAGCCACCTTTTTCATTTAGGATACGTGGCAGTTTAGACAGTGGGGCTAAACCTCACATATTGGTTAACTTTTGGCAACGGCATGCCAGTTTTGGTTTAAATATTATGAACAACATGTGAGCCAAGAAATGTCACAACTGCACAGTGGTTGCCTGGCAAATTATTATTCCGTCAAAGTTAAGAGAGGTTGGGGCAGCTCTAACCCTTAGATGCGAGTGACTGGACCTGCACTCTTCCAAAAAGGACCCGTATTAGAATAATATTGTTTGTGTTTTTATGCAATTTTTGTCATTTTGGTTAAGAAAAATCACTTGTATAATATGTAGTATTATATTTTGGTTCACACTAGAAATATTTTATATATAATTTTTCACTATTTATAATTTTAGAAAACATTTTTACATTTTGAAAAAAAAACGAAATTCCATAGAAAATGCATGCGGGTCAATTTTGACCCACTTATGGAAGCTTGGGGTAGTAATAATACAAAAACTACAATATCTTAAAATGAATAAAATGTAAATTTAAAATTTGAATGGCATGATATCCAAAACATGTTTTTTGAGGAATAGCTGGAATATGAAATGATAAAACTCTAAGAAAACCACCTCACCGGGTCAAAAAATACCCACTTATGCATCTAAGGGTAAAAGCACATCAGTTACTATTGATCGAAAAACTGAAGTGACATGCCAAATGTCCCAACTGAGAGACCATACCAAATGCTAGCGGCTCCATTTGGCTGTAATGTTCTTTCTAAAGAAAACAAAACTTTGTTGGATATACTGTATAAAGTTTCCAAAATCAGTTTTGGCAACCTTTGATTTAAAAGTTTACCACATTGTGAGTATGAACATGGGATGAGCTATGCATTACATAATTTCTTTGTGAGTTTAAGCATAAAGGTCAACAGATTGAGATGTTATGAGATTTTATAGCCTTCAAATCTGAAATGTTACCTCATAACCATATTTATGGTACCACGTTTTAATCTATGCAAATAACAATTTGACCGACTGATCGACACGTCCGACCCTTAAATAACAAATCATAAACAATCTAATCAAAAAACCATTTGCATCCACCTGCTCTAGAGAAGTTACTGGGCACCAAATATAAGGTTGGATGTTATGGTAGATTCTATGGTAGAATGGGGGCAAAGTATTTGGCTGATAAAATGACCAATGATCAGGTGATTATGAAACAGAAACCAGTCTGGATCAGAAACATGAAAATCCCCAGAATGGAACCCTGTGGGACACCATATCTTCCAACCGAGCTTTGTAAAGCTCGGTCGGATGCTACTCAATCGGAAGCTGTTGGTACCTGCTCATGTGGATAGTTATTGTAAATTGTAATCCCTGTAATGATGCTGTATGATGTCCTTTTTGTTGTTCTGTTTATGTTTTTATGTTTCATGTGGAACCTACTTGAGCAGGTCTCCCTTGAAAAAGAGATCAATGATCTCAATGGGATACACCTGGGTAAATAAAGGTTTGAAATTAAATGAAACCATACGCTAAGGCTTCCCTGCCCATTGTCCATTTGATTGAAATTGCTCCAAAAATGACTTGGTAATGTGAGGAATAACGTAGAATATAATATACAATACTCATTTCTACTTATTTTCTTTTATTTGACTTCTCTGAAGATACAAGATGCTGCAGCAGACTGGTGGAGTAGATGAAGCAGGACTGATTCGGTGGGAGCTTTTCCTCATTCTCCTTCTGGCTTGGATCATCATATACTTCTGCATCTTTAAGGGGGTCAAATCAACAGGCAAAGTGAGATAAAAGAAAGATGGATTTAAGAAGAAACAAACAGACGGTGCAGAACAACCATTGTTTGTCTCTGTTTGCAGGTGGTGTACTTTACGGCTCTGTTCCCGTATATTATCCTGATTGCACTGCTGATAAATAATGTGCAGCTTCCTGGAGCATTGGCTGGAATAACCTTCTTCATTGTGCCGGACTGGAACATGCTCCTGTCAGTAGAGGTAAGAAAGAAGAAACAGAGGAGAAGAGGACATTCAAATAATCACCTATTCTGTCTGAAACACAATCAAGCAAAAGGCCCAATAGGAGCAAGACACAAAGACATTACAATGTTTTACACTATTGTGTTTTTGTGTCTCTGCAATTGTAGTTGACATTTTGTGTTTCAAGGTAATCTACCTTTGTAGTTCTGATGTGTAATTTTCAACTCATTTTGTGAGTGTTTGTAGTTGTTTTGTGTCTCTATGTAATAGTTGTTTTCCTCTTTGTGGTCATGTTGCGATGCTTTGTGGTCGTGATGCCTCTTTTTCTAGTCATTGTGTGTCTCTTTGTGGTCTCTTTGCGCCACTTAGCAGTCTTTTAAATCTCTTAATATTGTTTTGTTCTCTGTAGTCTTTTTGTGTCTCTGTAAAGTCAACTTGTATTTATTTGTGGTGAGTTTGTGTCTCTTTGTGGTTCTTTTTGTGCCTCTTTGTTGACATGTTGTACTGCCCAATTTTATTCAAATTTCAATGTCTTTGTCATTGGTTTATTTCTTTGTTTTTAGTCTCTTACTAGTCGGTAGCTATGTGTCTCTTAGAGTGACATCCTGTAAGTTAATACCAGGAGGGGCCCTGAAAATTCAGGCCTCTGAAATGTCACATAATCCAACTGTGGGTGTGGATCATTTGTACTGGCAGTTATCCGTGGGTTGGATGCTCATCTCTCTGTGTTGCAGGTGTGGGTGAACGCTGCAGCACAGATCTTCAACTCCATCGGGATTGGTTTCGGCTCCCTCTTGGCCATGTCCAGCTACAACTCCTTCAACAACAACGTTCTAAAGTAATAAGCCAACATACAAATTGACCCCTTCCTTCAGCACGGACAATAATGATTGTTAGGGAATAATTCTCCTAGATATCCACCGTTTGCCCTTTGAAGTTTATGACCAACCCTGACGTCTGTTATCTCCCTTAAGGAAGGCTTCAGCCATATGTTGTTGTTACCAGTTTATGACCGGGCAACTCTCAGTCACAAATGGTTTATTGTTTTGGGTACACTGGAACACTTCCTTCTTGGCGTTTGTGGACTCCAAGGTGTGAAATCTTCGAGGCCATAAGCACATTCAGTGTTCCCAGCTGTTTAGTCTATCTCCTCAAATATGTTGATTACCCTCTCAGAACTAGTTAAAAGGTCTATCGAGAGAGAGGCTCTTCAGAATTGACGTGGCAACTCTCCCGTGAAGTCAGAACCTCTGACTCTTTGACTTGTTTTGTGAATTCTCCGGCCGAAGCTCCAAATAAACCATCAGTGTTTGCCATCAAAGCTCCAGCTCTCCTCGTGTCTCCTTTTGAGTCGGTGACTCCTCCTGCATTGCTACACAGACGTTTCCCCACAATGATCACTTGGCAGTCTGAATGTGATATTAAAACATCTTCTCTCCCCACAGGGACACCCTGACTATAGCCATCATCAACTCCCTCACCAGCCTCCTGGCAGGTTTTGTCATTTTCTCTGCTTTTGGATACATGTCTCATCTTCAGGGCATCCCTATCAGCGATCTGGCTGTGGATGGTAAGAAAACCAAAATGTTTAAATAGATGTAACTAATTTTCTTCAGCTCTATGGAGATTGATTTGATTTTCATTTTGGTTCAGAGTGTCATTCTCTTCTTCTATAGTAATATGAGTTTGACAATTAATCGCATACATGATTTTAATCAAAGGAAAGAAAGATAGAAGAAGGTAAATACAAATGTGCATTTGTGAGTGTTTGAAGGGTTATTAATCAGTGTCCTTGCAAAGCAATGCTGGTGTATTGTTTCGTGTCATTTTTTATTAGAAAGTTAATAAGCAGAAATACAATTGGATGACATATGATTCATATAGCCAATCAAAGGCTTGATGAATGGACAAAGAACAACTGAAATAATGATCAGCTTGTCATGCTTTATTGCTGTTTCACAAACAATAAACAAACTGTTAATCACAAAACAAGAAAAGGAAAAGTGATATATAAGGAGAATTTACAGTTTATGCATTGTGGAATAATTGTTCATTTTAAAAAGACAAATAGTGTGTTACATTATAAGCTCGTTTGACTGTATTTTAAAGTGCATGTATTGATGTTGCATAACATTAATGCACAAACTTTAAGTGAATAAGCTGTACTGTAAATTGATGAAAGTATTTATGTTAGCCCGAATAACCTGTCAAGTTTAAGGGTCACAAGTTCAGGCTTTTTTTTTTTTTAGAGATTTAGAGATTAGAGATGAGATGATTAAAATTCCAAATATATGCTTGATTTTAAACCTTTGTATTTGTGGTCAAGTGACACTGAGTTGTGCAAGAATTAATCAGATCATCATAAATGATTCATATGTTGCACTTTTATTGTACATTTCTTTATGATTTAGTGTAATTTCCCCCTGTGTTTGTGTATCCAGGTCCAGGACTGGTTTTTGTTGTTTACCCACAAGCCTTTTCCAACATGCCAGTATCTCAGCTCTGGGCTGTGATGTTCTTCTTCATGCTGCTCTGCCTTGGACTGGACAGTGAGGTAGACGATGGGGAAAACATTACAGTGGGAGATAAACATTGAATTATTTGCAGCAATTCAGAGATATATTGTGATTGATATTTCTCTTGCCAGTTTGCGATGGTTGAAGTGATGGTGACCAGCCTCATGGATGAATTTTATCACAAACTGATAAGGTTTTTCAAGAGGAAGGAGTTGTTTGTTCTTGCTGTCTGTGGCACAGCGGCTATTCTGGGGATTCCTTGTGTCATGCAGGTAAAGGTGAACTTTAACCAAAGTAGTTTTAAGTCACGATTTCAACTTACCTGCAGTTTTAAAGAGTGTGTCTCTCATTTCAGGTGGGCATCTATGTGTTCCAGCTCATGGATCATTACACTGCCATTGTGTCCATCATGTTTCTTGCATTCTTTGAGGTCATAGCCATCTGTTGGTGTTATGGTGAGCTCATATGTTCAGTTGTGTTCAAAGAACAGATAATCTACATCACCTGAGAGTACTATTATAAATATATATTTATGTGACCTATATCAGTAGTGAACGAAGAGGGTACTTTACTTTACTTACCAACTGCATTCAAAGTGTATTAAGATAACACATGTAAGTACTGTCTGCTGAATGTAGTTAAAGTAGTCTGTGTGTTCCATGTTTTAGATTAATAATACTGCTGCATTAACGTTCATTTAGCATTTTGGTTGCTGTAGATGTGCAGGGTGGTGCTAATGTTAACTCTTGTTGGTAGTTCTATGAGATAAGATTCTATAATAATGGAAAAAAGTATCTAAAGCTATCAGACCAATGTAGTAAAGAAAAAAGCACAATCCTGTAAGGTAAAATTATCTTACATACCATACTTGATTTAGTGTACTTCGTTTCTAACACTGCTTATATTTACCTCTATTTCTCATTGCCAAATGCTGTCAAGTCTGTCAACATGCATTGCTGTTTACTGAGTTAGCCTTCCATGCACAGGGGTGACTCGACTTTCAGACAACCTGGAGGAGATGACTGGAAAAAGAGCAAACCTGTTCTTCAGAGTGTGTTGGCTGATAGTTGCTCCCGTGCTAGTTGGTGTAAGTCAACACCATTTTTTGAATTTGTTTTGAATGAATATTACCTTAAAGCAATAATGAGTTCTATGTACAAAGTCTTATAACTAAGCGTTCTTTTCCTGCAGGTTATCCTGGTTTTCTCCATCATCCAGTTCAAACCAGCACGCTATGAGCACTACGTGTTCCCCCCCTGGGCTCAGGGGGTCGGCTGGCTCATCGCCATGGGCTCCATCATCTGGATTCCTCTGGGTGCTGTGCACACACTGTGGGTGCTGCCTGGCTCCTTTATCCAGGTGACATACATTTTAATTTTTTTATACCACAAAACACATCGCAGATATATATGTAGAAGTGGAATATAAATAAGTGCGTTTACGAACCGACCATTTTGAGATACTAGCACTCGTGTATTCCCATATGCAACTTTATAATTCAGGGTTCATACACTTTTTCACCAATGTTTCTCAATGACTTTTCCATGACTTCTCAATGACCTTTACCTCATTTTCCATGACCAAACAAAAATTACCACTGAAAATGGTTTATTTGAACATGGAACAGGAAAGTAATGTCTGCATATGAAACATGTTGTGCCTATCTAAAACAAATCCAATAGTAGGCTTACTAGCTTCTACACGCTGAAGCAACTGTAGTCAGGGAGGCAAACTCATCAGGTATGAAAAGGTGACAAGGACCACGGAATATCGGCTTTAAAATAAGGAATAACAGATGATGTTAGCCGTCAGAACAACTAAAGCAGCAGGTAATAACAGCAACGCCAAAGAGTCACATCTAATAGAAATATATAAAAGCATTTATTTTAATTGTGTAGCCGTCAGTTTATAATTCTGGCAGCACTGTTGAGCATTTTGAAAATGTATTTTCATGCCTCTGTGCAAGGCTTAGTCTTTCTATCTGTATAGCCACAGGTGTAACTAAATTCATAAACTCAACAAGTACTATACGGGGGTACAGTTTTGAGATACTTGTACTTTATTAAGTATTTCAATGTTTTGCTACTTTGTACTTCGACTCCACTACAGTTCAGAGATACATGGTGTACTTCTACTCACTACAGTTCAGAGGTACATGGTGTACTTCGACTCCACTACAGTTCAGAGGTACATGGTGTACTTCTACTCACTACAGTTCAGAGGTACATGGTGTACTTCTACTCACTACAGTTCAGAGATACATGGTGTACTTCGACTCCACTACAGTTCAGAGGTACATGGTGTACTTCTACTCACTACAGTTCAGAGGTACATGGTGTACTTCTACTCCACTACAGTTCAGAGGTACATGGTGTACTTCTACTCACTACAGTTCAGAGGTACATGGTGTACTTCTACTCACTACAGTTCAGAGATACATGGTGTACTTTGACTCCACTACAGTTCAGAGGTACATGGTGTACTTCGACTCCACTACAGTTCAGAGGTACATGGTGTACTGCTACTCACTACAGTTCAGAGGTACATGGTGTACTTCGACTCCACTACAGTTCAGCGGTACATGGTGTACTTCTACGCACTACAGTTCAGAGGTACATGGTGTACTTCTACTCCACTACAGTTCAGAGGTACATGGTGTACTTCGACTCCACTACAGTTCAGAGGTACATGGTGTACTTCTACTCACTACAGTTCAGAGGTACATGGTGTACTTCTACTCCTCTACAGTTCAGAGGTACATGGTGTACTTTTCCTCCACTACATGTATTAATCCCTTTAGTTACTTTACAGATGTGGATGAATGATGTGAAATATAATCAAGTGTTAAATCAGACTTTAGTTCCACCTGGAGTAAATCCACCAGCTACCCTGCAGTCTACAAAGTCATTCAGACTAGCTGCACCTTCACCAGCTTTGAGAAAACTTTCATGATCAATCATTATAAAACATATCATATATGTTATTCTGAAATGGACCAATCTGCACAACGACTACTATATTGATGAGAATACTTTTCTACTTTTACTTGAGGAACATTTTGAATGCAGGACTTTTACTGAAACAGAGTATTCCTACACTCTGGTACTTCTACTTGTAATCAAGTACAAGATCCTCCACTGTTATGTTTATATTAAACCAAGCCATTTGTTAACATTATTTGTCCATATCTTCTACAGAAACTGAAACTGTCTATCACACCAGGCACGCTGGATGGAAAGTCAAAAATGGCTTACTACGAGAGGGGAGGAAGAGATGCAAACACAGGCTTAGCTGTCATCAGCTCCGACATCCATCTAACTGAAAAACCTCCACTGCAGACACACCTGTGATACCTCGCTGCTTTGCACAACGCTCTAAGGAGCTCAAATTAATCACAAATATTTTGTATTAGTGTTAAATCTTCATCAAACTGCTGGTAAATCACAATCACATGATTATGAAATGTTGTTGCTGCACATGCAGATATATTAAAATGAGTATTTTTGGAAACCTGTTGATCAAATGTTTGTTTCAAATTTGGTTGAACAGCGATTAGAATCCGTTTTTGTTGTGTACATGTTTATATCCGGCCAACACCTCAGAGTGGTGATGAGGACATTTCCTTGCCCTCTCTTTACTTTACTAAGGGTGCTATCTTTTGGCCATGTAGGTTCATTCAAGAATGAGTGTTGATATTATGAAATGGTGCACTTTTTATTACATTTTAGCCAAAAGAATGTCAAAGTAATGCCACTTTTTGACCTTCACAGTCCGTACAGCTGAACCTTAACCACTGTGTACCAATTAATTGTGGCTGACTCATTTATCAGGTCAAATGCTACAGGGAACTGCTGATGTCATGTACACGGTGTCATAAAAACTCAAAGTCCACAGCTTGTGTCTTATTTCTAACGAACATATCTCAGACCATCATCTACTTCTGGGCAAATGTTTTTATTCATTCAATTAAGGAGACATTTCCACTGAAAGGTACATTTCTAGGATATACATGTACACAGAGTTAGTTTCTTCCCCTATATAAGTTCCCAGTGTTTCCTTCTTGTAATTCCTGGTAAATGAATCCAAAGTGCAGAACGACTAATTATGCAAAAAGGTGGATAGTAGAAACCCATGTGCTTAAAGGGATAGTTCAGAGTGTTTAAAGTGGCGTTGTGTAAGGTACTATTTTATATTAAGTGTATTAACTACAGTTGATGGAAGTTGGCACGCCCCCCAGTTTGGAAAAGCAGACGGGAGTACCAGCACAGAAGCTAAGCAATGTACTGCTGTGATTGGAGGAATCAGCAACGCGTAATTAGCCACCTATAAAGTCTGCATCAGTTTAAGTGGAACTGAAGTGTGCTTTTTTTAAAAAGCCACCAGACACCATTGACAAAATTGATAATAATAAATGTTAAGTCTTAGAACATAAAAGGTTCCTGTTTCAAGTTTATTTGTTTAATTGTGTGACTTTTCCAAAAATGTTTCCGAACCACCCAAGTTCCTTTTCCAAGAAAATGTACTAATGTAAAGTGATAAATTGTTCTAAATGTAATGCACACTTAAACTCAGATGTTTTATAAGTGTCTCAACAATTCACCTACTATGGATAAGTACATTATACAGCCCAACTTAAAGAAAAATAGAACTTTAACAGACAAGGGCACTTATACTTCCCCCAATACCTTAAAAGTAGTTGAACCCTGGATAGCTCTAAACTGAATGAGGTTGTGAGATCATACTGTCGGTGAAGGTGTCGAGATGGACCTTTTGAGGTTAGTAATAGTGAGTCAGACATAGCATCGTCTACGGTTAGTGAGTATGAGACCACATCTACCTAAGATCAAAAGTTAAAATATTTATAAAAAAAATATTAAACAAAAGAAAATGTCATTCTTATAAACAGCAATTACTCTTTCCATTTTATTTCAAAAAAGATATGTCATATGACCTACAAAATAAACCCAAAAAACATGTGCAATCAATGGCATACTCTTCCCTCTGAAGTGACGGCCGTGCAGATGAGCACAGCAGCAGCGACTCACTCCTTTTTTAATATATTTTGTTCCTATTGTAGTTTGGAGTCGGCTCAGCTCAGGACCGGGCTCAACGATTCACAAATACCAGGTTGCTGCATTCAGTAGTAATTTTGTAGTGGTTTTAACAAAGTCCACGCCCCTTCATTACCTTGCTCAGCCTCCTTAAGGCTCCGGCCCTCACCCACCACATCCCTGCAGATCCAACACAGCTGGAGTAGATTTGTTAATCCCTCCCCCCCCCATCCTACCCACCCTTTCCCAGCAGAGGTCGCTAAGGAGTCACCATGGCTGCCGTCTGTCTGCTCCTGTATCAATGCTATAACACCTGATCCAATGGCCTCATCTGCACATCTCCAATCTGGGGGCACAAATGAAAAGGAGATCAATACAGGAACTAAAAAGCATTCAACGCTGATGCATTTAATGAAAAAAGCTAGAGAAGGAGAGATTACCTGGACGTGAGGAGGGGCACCAAGGACAAATGTGACTGCACTGGCTATGTCTTCTGCTTTCAAACACTGAAAAGTGGAGAAAAAGAAAGGATTATTGAGGAAAATTAACTTTGTTTTTCTCGCTTTGTGAAATGCATCTTGTGACTCTTACTTTCATACTCTCATACACTGCAGCTGCTTTCTCTGGATCGCTGTTGTGATGCCGGAAGGCAAACTCAGTCTCCACTATTCCAGGAGATATACACTGCAGGGGAGGCAAATGCAAGAGGAATTTAGTGCTACACCAGGCGATGAAAGCGTTACAGTAGAGCAGGGTTGATTACAATTCATGTCTTGCTTTTTTAAAACATGGGATGATGTACTCCACCCTGTGGCCACAATTAGTATTTAAAAAAAATAACTGAACAAAGGATGTCCCTGCCAAACCTTTTTTATTTTCCCACAATTCCACGGATAAAACAAAAAGCTGACTGGCAAACTATTTTCCCCTGGCAAAAAAAAACGTTTTCGCTCTCTTGCCTCTCAGGGCTTCCATAGCTCACTGCATGTACACTTATTTATGTGATCGCTTATAGGAGCATTATGCTACAGAAGGAACCTGCACTCTGATAACATGTAACTCACTGTGGCCCTGATGTGGGTGTTTGCTTCTCGGAGCTCTTGCCGTATGCCCTCGGTCAAAGCAGTCACAGCGTATTTAGTGGCACAGTAGAAATGCTCATCGGCACTCGCCACCACCCGATGCCCACCCATACTGTAACAGGGAGGAGAAGGTAGGTTAGTATCATATAAAGTACAGAGTATCAAAGGGCTTTGCAGGCCCATCACAGTTCCTAAATATAGAAAGTTAAATCAATGAATAGATCTAAAGAATTCCACAACAGCATTATAATGAATGATTTGCAAAATTGATTGATTGAATAATGAGTCCAACAGTCCTTCACATTGTTCCACGTCCAGGCTATCAATGGGCTTTACCTGATACCAGCCGTTCACACATTTACTGAGGTTTTTTCAGATTACCTTTAACATTTGTTCTTAGATTTAAAGGTGATTATTTATAGCTTACCTGTTAATATTGATGATGTGGCCATCGTCCACATTCCTCTCCTTCATTGATTTGTAAGCCTCACGGGTGCAGATAGACAGAGCCAAGACATTCACCTGAAGGGGAGGGGAAGACAAAAACATTTCATTAATTTAATGCATGTTCCTTTCACTGCCAAAGACATGCTGTGTAAAAGAGAAAACATTAGTAAGTTGATATCATTTACAGATCTTAAAAGGACACTTCCAAAATCTAAAATGTATATTATAATTACCTATAGAGCTATCAATATAGATTGTTGGTTTTTGTGTAAGCTGTCGGCCCCTAGAGGTTTGGCTTTTCTCTGACATTATAGAAGTAGACACTCTGCTTAAAGCTAAAAAAAATACATCCAAAAAACTTAGCAGCAATGTCTCGTTCCAGAAATGATGACCTGGTTACTCAAGATAATCCACAGATTGCTTTGAGATGCATTCAGGAACTATTTTCTTTCTACCAAACTACTGCCACACCGTATCATGGCACACGAGGAGGAAGCAATCGTCCTCTTGTGGACAAGAGGCTCTCCTGAACTCACCTAAGCTAGCTAGCATTAGCGCTCAGCTGAGGAGGACACCATTACCGTTTACTTCTTAAGTTGTCGCAATCCTATCATACATTAGTTTATACACTCAAGAATTTAAATAGTTTCTGCAAAAAACTGCTCACAACAAAGTCTGTGTATATTGAGTAACATGATCTATGGAAGGACTCCCGATACAAAAGCAAAGTAGCATAGTTGCATTTTAGCAAATCCATTGTCTGGACAGAAAACGTCTCCATGGGGCGATATCATATAACATCTCACACGTTACCAACCAATGCCGATAACAAGCTTTACAGGCAAGTTGTTTATTTTAGGGCGAACTGTCCCCTTAAATGTGATTTTTCAATATAAAAAGTGTTATGTGATGATGACAGTGCATGAGTTGAGCTGGTGCTCTCTGGGTCACTGTGTGAGACTGAAGCTGCTCTTCCTGTCCAGCTTGTGTCCTCTAAGCTGCTCCTGTACTGACGCTGATAGACGGGCAGGTTAAAGCCAACGTGGTGGCAAGATAGGGGGGAAGTGACCAAACAAGGTCAGCGTACAGATTAAACACAGGCTAAAAATACACTGCTGTACACATCCATTCAGGCTGCCATGACAACAGATGGACGAGCGTTACAAATGTGGGACTCTGAAGGCGGGGACTTTGGAGCAGGGGGTCCGCAGTGGTCAAGAGCTCAATGAATCAGAATGTAAAGGTCCAAACAAGAGAAATAGTGCTGGCTTTCATTAGTGGGCCTCTCTACAGAGCCGATGAAGCAGCCTCTGTGAGGGGGGGGGGGGGGTTTGTATTCTTTATACAAGCTATACAAACACTTCCACTCAGACTGAGCAACCATTTCAGCTCTTGCTTCTGCTTTACTGTTTGAGTAGTGCAACCATAAAATCAATACTACAGCAGGGGAAGAGGGTAACTCTAACCATCCCCACTTTAAATGAATATGTTTCTCTCTAGCTTTTTTATTTTCAGCCTACAGCATTCATATTTGTGTTTGTGTCTCAACCCACGTCGATCATGTTCCTCCAGCCCTCCGTCTTCCCGCTGAGAAGCGGCTCGTTGTGGGCCAGTCCGGCATTATTGATGCACACGTCCACGCCCTTGTGTAGCGTCTTGATTGCTGAAAACATGGACAGGATCTCCTCCTCGTTGGACAGGTCACACTTGTAAGGGATCAGCGTGCCACTGTAGCCTGCGCTCTGACATTCTGCTGCCAGCTTCTATAAAAACACAAATCAGACACAATGGAATTTGTTAGAGGATAATAAACAATTGATTATCTGGACTGAACAACTGTTAGGTAAGTTAAATGATTAACCTGCCATTATGAACACCCTACCCACTCTGCATGGAGGACAGGCACTCATCAAACCAACGCCACATCAGTGGAGCGCAAGAAGTAACCTGACGGCATTAGTGTGTTGATTTACCTTCAAGCTATTTAAAAAAGCACTTTAGCTAGCAATATTAAAATATGACCCTGGAGAAGAAGCATGATGGGATGCCTTTTCTTGCTTCGGGATACAGCTGTCCTGTTCCTGCTGCAGCTGAGCAGGCAGCACTCCAACCAAGTCAGCTGGCCGAGCACCACAGTCGGTTTGATACAAACTGACACACACCCCCCTGCCAGGCACAGCTGCACCAGTCACCTGATGTCTCCTTTCGGGTGCCAGTCAGACAGGAGGTGAACAGGGCGGGGCTGCTGGTAGACAGAGAGGATGCACAAGAACTGAAACACTGTGAGCGTCAAACATGGGGCCATACTGAACAATTCCCCCCCCTCTTCATTTTTAACAACCTGCCCAAAGCTTCCGTTCCAGAAAAATATTTTTGAAAGAATCCTGGGGGCCACTGGGGGCCAAATGAAATCATTGGACAGCCTTATTACAGCAACAGATGCCAGAGAGCATTTGACTGATCTTTGGTCTGGATATAAAGACAATTCTAAAATAATTTGCCTTCCCTAGCTTGAAGTTACTGTTGTTATAGTCTTTTGTCCAATCAATAACATTTGAAATGAGCATAAGTACTTATATTGCTCGTGACAGAAGCTGGACATTACAACTTAACTGATAAGCTAACATTTAATCTGTTTATTCTTTACTTTTAGTTTACCATTTCAACTGTTTATCTCTTACTACATTCTTTTAGTTGAGTTGGTGGGTTAAGCTAATTTAATAAAATGTATTATCTTCCCCCTGGTACCACTATAGTTGGGAATTGTTGACAATATCAACAATAATTCACGCAATGATACAAGGGCTTGTCTACAGATTCAACCATCAAAGCACTGGGAAATGATGACGGATCATCAAAGCAGCCATAGGAAATATTGAGCGTGTGACCATGGATATAAACAACGAAATTCCCGAGCTAGCTAAATATAAATGTCATGTTGATAAAGTTCACCCCTAGTATGCTTTGTCAGTAAGGTTGGACATTTCCATCACAAATGTATATTACTTGGCATACATGCATAATCATAATTTTTTTACATGACAATTGAGGATATCCATCTTGACGAGATTATATAAGGCCCAAAACACATCAAACAATGTTTGTGGTGCAACTAATCCAAGAGAAGGCATCTGAAACGTAGGGACATCTAGCTGCCAAATGTTGGAAGCATCATCATCAGCTTTATTTAAAGAGACTCTTGGTCCATCAAAAAGTAGCATGTGACACTACAGGTGATGAAAGGTAATCATGTGGGATTATCTGTTAGATGTCTGGCACATGGACACAATGCATCCTATCTCACATTTAGCAGCGTGCAGATTTCCCAGCTCTCTCTTTAAGCTGTTTAACTGGGATTATCCAGAGAGAAGGCATTACCCGAATAAAGCTGTCAAAATGCTGAAACACTCGTTTCATCTGTAATGAGTACACATCTCCAGCCCGTGTGGTAGAAAGGTGAACCATGCCCTTTAGTCTATTATCTGAAATGTGAAGCTGTGCTCACTCTGGTCTGCTCAGCTGCAGAGATGCCTTTAGAGTTCAGTATGTGAGCTGCCTTTAGACCAAATGTCTGTATTTCACACTCCCCTGAATCCCTGAAGGGAAAGGCTCTGCGGCAGGAAGACAGACAGACTGGTGGAGAGGCTCTTCTTTAATCAGAAAGGAGGTTAACATGAAACGGAAGCCATGCCAGTCGCTAGTTAGGGGGGGGATAGTGTTGTGTTACTGAGGTTTAAGTGGGAGCAGCAGAGCCACCAGGCTGTGATCGTAGTCCAACAACAGGAAGTCTCAGGCTGTGTGTGTGTGTGTGTGTGTGTGTGTGTGTGTGTGTGTGTGTGTGTGTGTGTGTGTGTGTGTGTGTGTGTGTGTGTGTGTGTGTGTGTGTTCTGGCACCAGCTGTACTGCTATGGCCAGTATGAGGGCGGGTCCTGCCCACGCCCACAGTATGCTAGCCCACAGATAAGCAACCAGGCCAGAACATGCCACAGCAACATAGTTGGCACAGACGTTGTACACACCATTCATTCAGCATCATGAAAGTGGATATTTGCAGGTTAGAATAAATACTAAATGAGCATTGACTCGCCCTTTCTTACCTTGAAATTCTGTGTGAATGTGGGATGCCGATAACATCAGCAAAACTATATCAAAACACTCTTTCTCCAATTGTTATTTCTCCAGTTGTATTCTTAATACTTCCTAAACAAATGCATCACTAAAACACTCAGACTTGCACAGGGGCACTACTTGTTCTTGCATGTACTGTACAACCTAAAGCATCATTATGTAACTATTTAACCTTAAAATGTAATGTTGATACCACACTAGCTTGCTATAGGAAGAATGGAGCCTCTGTCAGTCACTTTCTGTTCGCTATTTCACTTTGGTGGGCAGGTTTGACAATATCCTTGGAGAAGAGCGTGAGGAATAACAGCACTAAGTTGATTTCAGGCAACTGGATCATATTTATTAGATTTATTTTCCGTTTCCCCTCTGATGTCTTCCAGCTTCTCTAACCTGGGGGCAGGACACAGACCTAATATCGGGAAGTGCTACAATGCTTACTTATTTACAGGTTTCGGACACATTCCTGCACCACCCTATTAACCACAGCGGTGTATAAGAGGAATGCACTTTGAAACTACAGTTGCGCAAAGTCACAAAAACACTGAATCATTCCTAATGTTGCTTCAAGCGTGTTCAGTGTCATACTTTTTAAAGACGGGGATAAAAAAATCCCTCACAATAGTGCTGCTAAATGAGCCTAAAAAACCCACAAAATAAACCTGAAGATAATTGAGGGCAATGTGTACTAGGTGCACAGGAAAGACACACCCAAATCTATCAAATGCCCCATCAGAATCCAATCAACAAAAATGTAAACAAATCATGACATTATGTAATAAAATTGTCTTAATGAAGAATTCTAATTCTGAGTTACATTGTGTAGCTTCTTTCTTTTTTGCTCTTCTGTGGACGACAATTCAAAAGGTTTTACATGTTGCTTGTTACTCATATAGTTTTGTTCTTGGATGGTTATGAAAGACGGAACACGCTGAGCTCCATTCATCAAATAAAATGTGTTTGCTATAACCCAGACAGTCGTGATAAGAGCAACACGGAAAGATAAAAAAAAATCTTACAAATGATGTTACAACAGGTCATAAAGCTTTCACATGTTACAGTAATGGGTGTACAAACACCCACGCAGCGCTCTCAGACACATGTTTACATGCCTACATGGTCACATTCACGGCCGGAAAACCCTGCAGGGGGCTGTTATATAAGCACTACAATACATGGGGCATCATTGTCCCACACCACGTTTATCAATCATTCACCCACTCACGTGGAACTGGTGTGATTGGACCAGCAAAACAAGTCGCTGGGAGAGGGGAGGAAAGAGATAAAAATAAAGATGGCAAACCGCTAAAGGCAGACAAGCTCTAAGTGGTGAACCAGATCAATAGCACCAGGCAGCAGGCATGAGCAGAGAGAGCTGAGGAATTAGATTTGTCTCAGGTTGACTCAGGAAGACTCACAGATAAAAGATGGATTGTGTTATAGGCCATGTTGCCTTCTCTCATGCAAAAAAACCGCACCCCTCTTAATTCCTTTTTCCATTTTTTAAGTACCTGTGACACACAAAACCATTTGGCCTGTCACAAAGAATTTTCATCCTCATTACTGAGACTGTTGACCAGTGATAACAAAAAGTGTGCAGCAGGAGGGAGGAGCAGAGGGAGGGTTGGCAGCAGAGCGTGAAACTGAAGAAGAGTGAGAAAGCTAAACCTAAAGCTGATCAAAATGCATTCAGATTTCTTTATGTTTTACTCCATAAGAAGGAGCAGAATCGCAGCACATGGTGGGTCCTGCAAGTGAGGAAAAATCCAACAAATACATGAATTCATATAAGACTTATTGGATGATTTTATTCTCATTGAAATGTAAAATGAAGAATGCCATGAACCAGAGAGCCAAACACATTCTTCTTTTATTGATTTCTTTTTGTTCTCTGAGGAGCACACCCAGTACTGACACTTTCTTCCTCTAAACCAGGGGTGTCAAACTCAATTTCAGCACCGGCCACATCAGCATTTTGGTTGAACTCAAAGGGCCGGTTGTAACCCTAAGACTATATGAAAATACATATGTAAATATTTAATATAAACGTATGTATTATAGGACATTATTGCCTCAGCATTGGATCATTATCGGACAGGGTAATAACTTCATAATTTACTACGTCTGAAAGCATAAGTCTATGGCAAATCATTGGAAGTCTCTTCAGTGAGAATGTCACAAAATTATTTTATTTTTTTAAAGCCAAATTCTGGAAAAAAAAAGCGAAAATGTAAAAAAAAAGGGAAATTTTGAAGAAAGAAAAGTCAAATTCTGAAAAAAAAAATCATATTTGAGATGCATTGTGGGACATGTAGTTAATGGGCAACATGCTTCTGTATTTCATCATGCAACCGTATAATAAACGTATTATATTCTTTTAGAGCTCTTGTGGGGCCGCATTAAATGAAGTCGTGGGCCGGATTTGGCCCCCGGGACTTGAGTTTGACAACCCTGCTCTAAACCCTATCATTCATTAGCTGAACTACTATTGTGGAAAACAAAATTAGACTTCACAGAGAGTGTGGGGTCAAAGGTGAAAGTAGGCTGTATAATAGCATTGCGGCAGGGAAGAAGGGATGGATGTGCATTATCTCCTTCTCACAGACTGAAAAAACAAAAAAAGGTCTAAAGGTTGGACAGGGTGTTTTTTTACAACAACTTCAAAACAGTCCGAATAAGACAAAGAGATAATGCTCTTCGTTTGAAACTACACTGATTGACAGATCTCTCTGGAGTTCCAATCAAGCCCCAAGCCATAAACCTAAAAGCCTGTGCCTGTCGATCAGTAATTGAGAAACAATGTTGGGTACGGAGTTCTGCAAATGAAAACGGCTTTCATAACCTCGATAGACTGAAGACACTTGTGTTGTGTTGTGCCTTGTGTTGTGTAACAGACTGGTGGAACCAGTGTGGTGACATTTGATTTCCCAAGTAATACAGAGTGAGGATGGCATAACCAACATTCAATGCTAGATGAACTAGAGAGCAGCCTTTTGTTACTTATCCACATGGGCATCATATGATAGAAAATGACTCCAGTTGTCTTGTTTGTATTTGAAACATGCAAAGGGGTGAACCCTCACTGTTGTGAACCAGCATGCGTCACGGCTTTCTCTCATGTGAGGAGTTATTCCTGCACCTGATGCTAGCCGCTGGAACAACTTTGCTCTGGCCGCAGGTCTGGGGGCGGCCCTGACACTAGCTTTGAGCCACATCATTATGCATGCTACGTTTTTGAGCCCAGTGCAGACAGCAAAAAGAGACAGGAGAGTCTCATGGAGACAGCATTGATCAGAACCTTCAAAAAGAAAACCCTTTCAAACTGGGCCAGTCGGAGCTTTGTCTATTCAGCATTTGAGCTTAGAATAGCCATAACATGTTTCCAAAAACTCCCAGCAACAAATCCCATTTGGACGCTGTTGAAGCAAAAACAATCCAATTTGCATTCTTTCTCATCAACCCCCTAATTTTTGGAAACACTGAACTAAAGTTGTCTCTGTTTTTGTGTTGTAGAATATTAACTGTTTTCAACACAGAGTGCTCTCTTTCGCACTCTGCAACAAATATACTTTCAATAACAAGTGCTGGCCTGCTTCTGCAGTTGCACATGAAGTCCTCCCCCCTTACACATTGGCGAACACACAGACAACCTCGCTATAGACTGTAAACGCAGAGAAGAAGTTTCCAGAAAGTCTTCAACAGGACGGAACAGGAAGCCCACCTATCATAGCAGGAGGCCCGCAGAGGGAACATCACTGCCAGTAAAACCTTACACCTTGAAAGATGATAAGCTCAGAGAGGACGGTGGAAGGGTGGGGGTGCCGGCTGAATGGCTCTGTGGGGTCACTGAGCTGTCCAGACCAATCACGTTTATCTGTAGAAGTAATTTAAAACAATCCTGACATAAGCGATGAGAAGACATTTAAAAAGGGAGGGTTCAGATTGTTTGACAATGAGGTTGTTTGAGGTACTTGTCTATGGTCAGTGTAAAAGCAATGTGCTGCTAGGTAGATGGGGCCAACAGTAAAACTTATTTTAGCCACCTAAAAAAAGACAAATCAATATCAGTTTACAAGTTCGATATTTTTATAATATTCTCACCTCTTAACTGCGTGCTCAAGCAGCCCTTGCCAACAAGGAACTGAATCGCTAACGCTCTTTTTCACGCCACCAGACTCCATTGTTAAAAACTTGGATTTTACGTTGCAGAAAGCACGATTGGCTGGTCACCAAGAAAGTAGAAAGTGGATCAAATTACTCCACTGGCTAACTGTTTTCAAATACTACTGTTTAGAAAGCATTTGGAATACATTTCTGACCTTTTGCTACTTTGTTAACTAATCGGATAATTGAAATTAACATCCATAAAACTGGATGCAAAGTAGGCTGTAGACTTCAGTTTGTGCCGGCTGCCTTTTAATATGCGTTTCTTAGACTGCACGGTCACACTATTATATTTTAATATATTTTACTGTGGTATTCTTTAGGCTCCTTAATGCATTTTAAATGTCCTTTTGTTATGTTCTTTTACTTTGTCTTAATGACGTTGATACTTTTTATTATTTTATTATGTAAAGCACTTTGAATGGCCTTGTTGTTGAAAGGTTGAATCGTACTGAGGTCAGTTTTCTTTGCACACTCAATAAAAAAAAACAGATTCTTCATTAGCATTTAATCAGAAATCTGTTTCAAATATGCGCGAGAAATCCATACCCTGAAAACAATTGAGTCTACTGCTTTGGACTGATCCATACATGCAGTCATGTGTTGCATTGCTGAGAAGGTCTCTTCTCTTGGGGGCAGGATCCTTGGAAACATGATGGATTATTAGTTAGGTATAAGTCTTTGTCAGCTTACAGCTCAGGTGGAAAACGTACAGTCAGGAAAAAGCTTTTCTGCATGGGTAAGACAGAAGCTGAGCAGAAAAAAGCTGCGAGGTAACTTGATGAGCTCAGGAGAAAATTGACAGAGGAAATAAAACCGCAACTGGAGAGGTGAAGACAGCAGTGCTGTCATTTCTCCTTAAGTCGATGGCAAGAAGTACAGCAAGGATCACGATGTTAAAACATAAAGAGAGGACTGTTTGTTCTGTATTTGAGGCTAAATAGGATTTTTAGAACTAGCCAACTCTTTATTTATCTCCAAAATTTCAAAACAGGGTGCAGATTAAAGGAGAGGCAGTGAGACAAACAGAGTAAAGTTGTCTGACCCACTTCAAATCCTTTTTGGAGTGAAATCTATTCACTGTGAAACAGCCCCTTCTGACACAACCGACAGATAAGGGTGAGACAGTGTCAGATTTGCAGACAGAGATAAACTGATTGTCTTTTATTGTGTCACCTCAGCGTTTGACGCATGACTGAGCACCTTTTACCTCCCCCCGAATTGGGCACCAAAAGTCAGCCAAGGTCCTAAATTAACCTCCTGGCTCCCCTGCCGTGCCAAGGGCTTCAAGAAGTTTTCATTTAGAATTCACTCGCTTACATAAAAGATGCTTAGGCAAGCCAAAACTAAAAGTGGAGAGGCTGCAGTAACAGGCAACCACTGTTTGATATAAGCCAGTAAAAAAAAAAAAAGGTACAAAACTGAAACTGAATATAATCAATGTATTCAAATGTTACTGTCTCAAAAAGCTATTTGCATCAACTGTCAAGATTTGGGAAAAAAGGGAAAAAAGAAAACGACAATAATCTGTCTATCACTCCAGGTTTGAGTTTTATTATCCATAATTAATAATCTTCTTTGGACATAATTTAAGCAGAACACTTTGCAAACGTATGCCAACAATACATCTGAAAACCCCACAATTGATGTTTTCTAAATGCATCTCATCTAAAAATGAAGTAGCTAAAGCTTTGAATTGTGATGGATGCCTCTATTGTAAGTTGCCTCAAAAGCATGTCAGTTTCCCTTTAGCAGTTAACAATTGTCTTAAAATACAAATATATGTATTTATTACAAAGGAGCAGATGGTCCTTCTGCATTAAGCCTGAGCTGAAACAAATATGACAACTTGCAGCATGGACAAAAAAGTAATCTGTCCTGTACTGAATAGATTTCAAATGAATGCCTGTTTGATACATTGGATCCTTCAGAAAAAAGCCATGCAGAGACTGGAGGCAACCATTTTATTGATCTCCAGTGAACAATGAGGAATCAGGATTTGTTTCCAGCCTGAATACTGTTGGACTCAAACCGTACATTCCAGGAATCATTGAGTGCATAGGCAACCATGGAATTGGATTGATTATGTGACAAACCCAACCCCATCCCCACCTCGGCCTCTCTCCCCCCTCCCCCTCCCCCCAGAGCAGCACTGACACTAATCTGTACATCAGCCCTGACCTGCATGAAATGGAAAAACATAAAAGAGCAATTTACGGATGTCTTCTAAGGTCTATATACTAAATGAAACGCATTTCAATAACACAACAAGTGTCATTTGTGAACTCAAGTGAAAAGAACACATATTAAATCCCTTGTATCTAAATTCATAACAGCATTATGTCACTTCTCTACCAAATTTGGTAAAAGAAAACAAATGAAGAGAAGTCTTAAATCTTATATGTGTGTTTTAAATGAGGGAACATTTAATAGGTTGTGGCGATCATCAACTGGAGTTATATTCCCATAACAGTGTATTTACTCCTGCATCACCTTGTGCCGGGTAAGCAGATATGAAGCCAACATGTGGGCGAACAAAAAGAAGCATGATCAGCCAGTAACTAGATGTCCTCTTTTACAGAGTCAGATATAGGCTACAGAGAATATAAGATCCAAATGATATGGCAGAATTAATAAAACATGCATCCATATAGTTATATTATTCTCTTCCTCTCTTTGCCGGTGATGGATGATATGTGCCTACACTGTACATAACTTAAGCAATTATTCAACTGTGCAATACTCTGCATTAATTACTTAACTGCATTACTCACAGCACTTTGGAGAGCACCACTTGGCATTGTTACTGTATTACACTGTACTTTTTAATCATCTGCTTTTTGCCAATAGTATTAGCCCCAAAGACTACTGTGTATACTGTAATAGTTATAATATACAACTTCCAACCGTGGAAGAAATTAAGCATTTCGGACTCTGGTTTTACCACTAAATTCTAATTCTGCATTGCCTGTTTCTTGTAAAGAAAATGTGCGCACACACACGGCTCTCAATGGCACAGTTTTAGAAAGCACCGTCCTATGTTCAGAGGCCACTTCTAAACCTTTATATAACCATTGAGAATACATTGTGTGAAGAGAATTTATCTTCCAGCGACATAAAAGCTTCTTCCACTTCCACTCTTTAACGGCTTCACAAGAGTTAATGAGAAGCTGTGCTGCTGCTACTTGGCCGCGTCCCCGTCCTCTCCATTCCTGTACAGAGCCCATGGTGACCACATGTCTCCCTTTAGCCCCACCCCCTTGCCAACTCGATAGTCTCACAGACAACAAAACAATACTGCAGCCAGCCACAACTCTACACTTTCTGCGTGACTCGTTTCAACAGAAAAAAAATCAAATCTATAAATATCTCCATTTCATTATCGAGTCTTCTTTGGGTGTTACAATTGCTGTTGGACAATATTGACAGTGAAAGTTAAGAAATGAACACCAAAGAGAGGTCAAGAACAATCGCTTCGTGATGGACACTTGCATCACCCCACTCGCAGCATGCCAGGTTTGGCACAGCGACAGCAAGAACCCAGTTTACATTGCAGAGTACAATACGAGCTTTGTCCCTCTACTCACACAGACAGCTCTCTGAGGTCTTGTATAAGTGATGAAATGTTTCACAGAATGGGAGATATAGAAACCTGTCACTGATATCATTCCCTAGTGTGGCCAAATATGTATGAATCTAAGCTTTGGTAAGTCTATAATAAGGAATGATTACCAATGCTGCCAGCTGTTTGTATCATGTAAAAAGGTACTATGAAGATTTGAAACGGTGTGACCTTGTTTCAGTCGTGCACAAGTCGCTGACAGGGGCTGAAGCAAGCTGCTGCAGTTAACTATTGACCGGAGAGGCCGTGTGACCTGAGCATGAATGTAGTGAGGCGATCTATTGCACAATTTACAATTACTGTATGGGCATGGGTGTGTGTGTGTCAAGGTACGGTAGTGAACATTCTTGCATGATAAAAAAAACAAGATCTAAATTAATCATGAGAATTTTTTCCTTAAAAACACTAGAAAGAGAAACTTGGAAATGAGTTACTCGCCTGCTTGTAATTTGTGCTTACACCACACCGTTCCTGAAACTGATGTTGCTCCTTTTGCCAACTATGTTACTGCAAACTGTAAACAGAGCAACAGCATAAACGGGTATAACAGCCACACTACTGTATAGCGTCATATTCACATTCGATGTAAGAAAATATTGGAATTTATGACTGCTACCATAAAATATAGCCTGTGGTGTATTATTTAAAGTAGTTAAACATGTTGTGTGAGGTGAAAAAATACAACATTTTAACATTCAACAACCACAGGCCTGCCAAGCTACAGTTTTTATGCTTTAAGGAAATACATTAGCTGTCTAAAAGGTGGCCACCGCAGTGCTGTAGGCTTGGACATGTGTGGACTAAGGCTTAATTATTGGCTGAAAGATAAGCAAGGTGCAGTGCCTTATGGCTTATGGTTAGGCAAGAGTGAGAGGGGTGGGCCCAGACACCTGCCTTTCAGGTGATATTTTTTAATTACAGCTATAAATTAACTGGTTCAATATGCGTTGCACAAGCAGTTGAAAGATATTAAACACTGGCGCCAATTACATTGTTGCAATGAGAGCAGGAATTGTAATGGGTGTTGACTGATCATACTGGGAGAGATTTAAGTTCTGTATTATGCAGCTATTTGCGCATCGACCTAAACATGTAAATGTTCTATGGTTCATATAATAACCTTTGTTTCAAACCACATCAGAAATGAATGTTTCTGTACAAAGCAGGGCTGAATGATTTGGAAAAAAACTAACTAATTTGCAGTTACTTTTACTCTTATTGAAAATGCGAGATGATTCATGCAATTGAAGGAAATTATTTTATAATTTTTGCATGATTATTTTCTGTTGGATCTATAGCATACAATTTGCAGGCCAGGGCGTCTCTGCGTCACCACAATTTATTCTTCAGAATGGTATTTTGACAAATGATAAATACATGGTTTAGCCCTAGAATGGAGTACTATAACACTGATTTATATGGCATGGGTCTTTTTTAACCGAACTTTTTTTTTGTTGGCAGTCAGTTTAGAGTAGACCCTGAAAACTATAATCCGGAAAGACATTCTTAAGTGCACTAGTCAACATTTTAATGACAGTGTCCCACAACACTGGGGACACCCTGAGCCTCCAGAAGGCATCCACTGAAATCTCTTTGGAAACTGCAGTGAGGTCATTTGATTCTTCCTGAACTAACAGTTTGTTGCCGTCACACTAGCAGTGGATGCAGGATGAGCCACCAGCTACTGTCCCACAGAATGGTCAGTGGTTATCAGGTATCTCCCTAGCTGAAGTATCATACTGAATCCCTGCTGACCTCTGACCTTTCTGGAGAAGGTCAACCAAAAGCCAGAGATTCTATTCAGCAAGGGTTAATAATGGACAGTGTTAATGTTGCATTGTAATGTGGTGGGAAATAAGCAAGTTAAGGAGCATCACATTTGCCTTCACAGATTGTTTAGTTAAAATTCGGGGTACATTAATATCTTTGTAATATTCATATGGTAAATCGATAACAAAAAGCTATGGGGATTTAGCTGATTTATACCTATTATGATGGGATCGTTTAAAGAGTCCATAGTTGTTTTGTGATTCATTCAAATATGCTATCCTTGCAATTCTGTTAGGATTAATAGGGTACTTTATCTTGAAAGGAATTTGTTAACGTTACAGGTCTATCATTAACGCAACATAATAACTGACATGCTATTTTTAACGCCTGCCTTGCCTAACGTCAAAAACAGAACACGTCCATAGTGCTTTACCTTTGGGGCTAATGGTTTATTTCTAGCTGAAGTTGTAAGCTAATGTTAGTGAACAGTTCATGTTAGTTAGCTAGTTTGTTGTTGCTAGCTTGTTTCATGAGTAGCATAGACCATTCGCCGGCGGCTTTAAATTATATTAAATTAAATTATTACCTCTATTTTGTCGACATTCCTAGCACAGCCGACCACCCTCATGCCCTGCTGGACCAGTGCCCGGGCCACCGCCGCTCCGATGCCCACCGAGGCTCCGGTCACCAGGGCCACTCTGCCTTTCCACCGCTCCATCTCCTCTGTCTACACCGGTAGTGTACGCGAAACAACAGCTGCTGTGCTGCTCCTCTGGCTGATTGGTTCACAGTGTCAACGTCGCAGATATTACTGTTATGTGCGATATCTTCAAAGTGAGGATGCAGCAGTTCGAGCCTCCTGTCTGTGCAGCATCAGGACAGCGGTGGGCAGTGTGCCTGAGCCCGGATCCATGCGCTTCCTCTGGATATAAAATATGAAGAGCAGTGGCGTGAGTAACTGTTTGGTTCACTTCACCTCCCACTTTATTTTTCAGCCCGGTAGGCTGGGGGGGGGGGGGCTGGGGGTGATCTACCGCCGCCTGTTGGGGAAATACTGAAATAACTCGCATGATACCTTCGAGTGTTTGGTCGGGGAATAATCCAAAACAACAAAAGTAAAATAAGTTGTATTCAGAGGTGGGAGAAGCTTTCCGAACTTGATCTTAACACAAAAAACTAGTACTCTTTTACAAGTAAGTGTACTGCATTCAAATTATACTCAAGTAAATTACAAAAGTACTGGCATCAAAATACACTTAAATTACCAAAAGTACTCATGCAGATTGACCCATTTCAAAATCATATAGGCCTATATTATAAATGATTATAATTATTGATGTTTCAAAAATGATTATCACAGCTGGTAAAGGTGGAACTAATTTGAATTACTTAATGTACAGCTGGGTAGCATGTGAATGTAATGTAATTATTCCATATCAGCAAAGTAACTAAAGTACAAAGTATCATACAATGGAAATACTCAAGTAAAGTACCTCAGAATTGTACTTAAGAACAGTACACCACTGGTTGTATTAATAGCATCATCAAAATAGTAATGTTATCAATATATATTCATATGGAAGTATTTACTTCTATTTACACAGTGGATCATAAAGATATACACATGATCTGAAGCCTCACATATTTTCAATCAGTGAGAGTGACGTTTATATTCTGAGTATTTGATTATTTAGGAATAGCAAAAATGCTACAGACAATTTCTTCATCACTTACTGAAGTTTCCAAGTATCCAGTTTTCCTGCAAGAATTATAACTGGTCCCAGACCATATACAAATTCTATGAGTATATTAAATTATGTTATACACACACTAAGCTCACAGTAAATTCCAGGAAAGCTCACATATGAACCCTTGTATTTGACTATTTCTTAAGATCATAATGTACATGTGTTTGTAAGAAAAAAATACAACGAACAAATGTATAATGCATATTAATAAATATTCTTTATTTTGTAAATTTTTCACATTGCGCTCTTATCACACCCACATCTTCAATACAAATGGATGTTTATTCTCTGTAAAATCATTTATATTCAGAATGTCTGTACACATTTAATGGTACAACCTTTACCACTGCACTGAAGTGTCACCAGAGAGAAACAAAATAGAAAAAAGAAAAGCAAAAGAAAAACATGAAATAATACTCCTAACATGTGTCCCTAATGTCACAGCTTGAACATCCTGATTAATGATTCCACTGTGCACCTACCCAACAACCCTACACAAAACCAACAACAAACAGCTGGGCTTGGTCATAGAAAACAATTACCAGTGACACAATGAGATGGAAAAGTGTATAAGTGCAAAATAGAGAGATGATCAACAGAAAGTAAGAATCAAATTCACTTTAAAGAAGAAATGACCGAACAAGACATCAAATTTACTTCCGAATTGTATCTATTTTTTGAAAGATGTTGCAGCAGTGGTCACAAGTGTTTATCCCAGCGAAGAGGCCATTAGTGCAGTTAGTTGACACTGGTGGTGGTGAACCACTTCCCACAGACTGGCTTGGTCCTCTCAGTGGCGCGGCAGTAGTTGGTGAACTTCTCTTTCAGGAGCTGTCGGTAACGGTCGCGGTTGTTGTAGAAGGACTTGTTTCTTTCAAAAAATGCCTTGATTTCATCCTGTGTCAGACAATTCTCTTCATCTGAAGCCACTTCTGAATTATCCTGTAATAGCAACACAACCGAAAATCAGGAGGTTACATTGAGCCATACAAAAAAAGTGTCTTAAAGGTCCCATGTCATGCTTTTCCGGTTATTATCCGTCCCCTTGTGTGTTATGAAGGTTTTTCTGCATGTAAACGGTCTGCAGTCACAAACCCTCAAAGTACACCCTGTAGCGAGTAAAACTCTAACACAGAAAAGACCTGTCTATGCTGCCCCAGAACGTCTCGTTTGAGATTTTTATTTTTCCATTTTTGTCTTCCTGGTCATAGTGACGTAACGCCGACCGGTCCTGGCTGTGAGTGTGTGTGAGAAAACCAATGTGATTTTGGAACATTGAACAATGTAAATCTATTCTAGTAGACCACAACAATGGAATTATGATCAGTAGAAATGGCCATGACATGGGACCTTAATCAATTCTTATTAAGAAAAAAAACGAGGGGAACAAAAGCAATTATTTTAAAGAATAAACTAGAGCTTTAATGCAGCAGACCGTTTTTATACAGGAGTAGCAGCAACACGGCCTTACCACTGTATAATATTCTGAAATGTTATTGTAATTTTTCATACTAAAATATAGAGGTTTCTTGCTTTTACTGACAAACATGACATTTCAAGACATCAACTTGGACTTATAGAAACTTGGATGTACATTTTACACAAGTTTCTGACATTTTATAAACAAAACAAATCATTCATCGATAATGAAAACAATTGTTTCTATCATTCATAAAAATACACATTGTCTCCTGTAAGGAGGATATTTATTTTAGTATTAAATAAAAAATAAAAATACTGACCAGAAGTTCCATGAGACTTGTGTTTGCCTCTGGATGCCTTGCTTCGTGCCTGAGGTTATTGTGATGTATTGCCCACGGTAACTGTAGTGCAAGGCTGGAAAATGGGCCGCCACATAAGGAGGAAAGATTTCTTTGGTACGGCAAGTGTGTGATGTTGGTTGACTGTGGCCTGTGATCTCTTCTGACAAAGAACCGTCACCTTTTTGTCCCTGCGGAAATGAGCATACTTGTGTTAATTCACAACGGTAAATGTTCAGCACAGAGAATGTGTCTTCTACAGTGTGTTCTCTTACCTGGTCATTGCATAAACCCTTGCCCTTCCTTTTCTTCTTTTTACTCTTGCATTGAGGGTTTTCCACTGAGTGTGGCCAGCAGTCCACACAGCTGTCCATTCCATCCTCCTCCTTTTCTTTAGCACAGTGGTGAGCATTTGATTCATCTCCTGCAGAAGGTAAACAAAGACACCACTGTGAGAAAAAAGACCTGAGACACTCTACTGGTATGTTAGACTCTGTTCAGAGGCCCTCATCATCTTAAAAGCAGCTCAAACCAGACCTGCTTCGTCATGGTTGCATATTCCCTCAGAGCAGGCAATATCAGAACCCACTCGCGATCCTGTCTCACTGCCCTCCATACTGGAGGAGTAGCCGCAGTCACTACCATTGCTGTGAGGAGCCACATCTGAAAAAAACACATGGATACATATTTAATTACAGACTTAATGGCTTTTAGGGATGTTCGTGTCGTGGGTCACTGTCTTTCCTAAATGTGAAAAGTATCATGTGCTCTACGCTGCAAATGGATAAATTAAAAACTAAAATAGGGCTGTTTGTTACGGAGGCATTTGATTTTGAATTCATTCCAACAAATTACTCATTAGTTCCAAGACAGCCCTTGTCCTCCTCCGTGCAATTGTTACACTGTTTTGTGTTGTCTGGGCAAAGACAGGAAGTGCTTCCATTGGCAGCCACACTCTGATCACATCCGGTCTCCTCCTCCTCATTGTGGCTACCACAGACTTTGCAAGCATCCTCAACGGCCTCGAGTGAACCCTGCAACACACCAAGTGGGACAGACAAATAAATACATGCAAATGAATGTTTATCTGCAGGTGAACGCAGATTTCATGAGAATTTCATGTCCCTCACTGTTGGAGGAGGATTACCTCATCCAGAGTTTTCTCCTTGTCCTCTCCCTCCTGCTCAGAGATCTCAAAGCCACACTTATTTTTGCGCCGATTTTTCCGCTTTAGCCTCTTCTTCTCCTGCTTCAGCTCTTTGGCCCTCTCCTCCTCTGACAGCTCCTCCACAAACTGCTCCAGCCGACTGATCCCCTGCATCTTCTCCACAGCCATCTGGTGGCATGGTAATATATAGATTATCTAATGGCCATTATGCGTTTATTCTCTGGCTGAAATATACCATTATTCCAACTGTTGTACCTCAAAATGTTTACGGAGTGCATCAATCCCCAAATGGAACAATATCTGCCAAGTCTGCTCCTCTGCTCTTAGTTTCTGCCAGATCCTGTGCAGCCGCTCATACAGGTGAATACCCAGACAGGTCAGGACTTCTTCTTGTGCAACGTCAATAGTCTTGGCATGTCTTTCTCTGCGTCTTCAAAAACATCAAAAACATTATCATCAAATGAAAAGAAACATGGCATGATATAGGCAAGGCAAGCAAGTTTATTTATATAGCAGCTTTCAACACAAGGCAATTCAAAGTGCTTTACAAAAATTAAAGACATTAAGAGCATTAAGAAACATATTATAACACAATAATTTAAAAGCAAAGATAATAAAACATGAATAACACAAAGGTACATGAATAAAAGTTACAGTGCTGTGTGAGATACACACATCTGAAATGTTTAGGTCTGACTCAATCATTGCTAACTTTTTAGCAGAAATAGCTATGACCTTTCTTTTTTAACTTATCCTTTAGTTATTCCAAGTGTTTCATGCTAAACGAACCCCCCTTTGGCAAATTCTAATCTGACCCCATGGTACCTTTTTAGTTTTCGCCGAAACAATTCCTCTTTTTTAAATGCACATTAGTTAAGTTTACCTTGTCTTTCCAGGACAATATACTCCATTTAAACTGAAGCAATCATTGGTTGAAAGAGAGCTCTGTAGTATTCATGGTGTAAACCGTTACTTACTCGTAGCTTCCCGAGAACTCAGGCTCAGCCCGGCCGAGGAGGTGAGCGATGAAGTCGGTCTCGCAGCACACGTGGATGTGGCGTTCGTGGGGGCAACAGCATAGTCCCTCGTACAAGGCGGCGCAATACCCCTTCTCTTTAGTGCAGTCCAACTCCCCGACCAGGATGTTGTAGGCCCTCAGCACTTTGTTCTTACAGTCAGTGCAGAACCTGTGTACAAGAATGATCCACACGGTTAATTGAAACCTTTTTGTACCACTGACACAGCAATTAAGAGGGAAAGAACATGTTTGAAATAAAGGCTATGATAATAACACTTTACCTGTGTTTACGCAAGTATGTCTCCAGTGTCTCTAAGAGGCAAGCACTATCAATGAGGACCACCTCATCCCTGCACTCCTGAGACATCAGCTCCCACACATCCATCCAGCTTCCCCTGTAAGCAGACATACAAATATTATAGCTGTGCAATCACATTGAACAGTCATCATCACTCAAACCTGTAACTATTGATTGTTTTGCCAACATATGGATACAAAAAAAAACTGTTTACAAAAAATGGCTCTGGCTTAGGGGGAAAATGGGCATCCAAGGGGAGGGTAAGTGGTTAAATCCCCAGCCCCCTGCAGTCAACATGTCAAAGTGTCCTTTGGCAAGACACTCAACCATAAATTGCTTCTGTAGCTATGTAGTCTGAGGCAGTGTTGTAGTCAAGTCACCAATTCACGAGTCCAAGTCACTCTCGAGTCACCACTTTTCGAGTCGGAGTCTGAGTCACCAAGGGAGAGTCGGAGTCGAGTACGGGTCCAAGTCACCCAAGGAGTGTCCGAGTCGAGTCCGAGTCATCATTACCTGTGTTCGAGTCCGAGTCCAAGTCCGAGTCACCCAAGAAGAGTCCAAGTCAAGTCCGAGTCACAAGTCTTCATGTATTAATCTTAGTGGACATATGTGTTGAAATGTAGCTGCTCCTCTATATTGCTTTTATCCTGTCATTTTATACTAAGCTGTCCATTGAACTGCTGTGAAGCGAGTTTGGCTACAATTCTTGTAATAGGTGCTATACAAATATAAAGCTTATTACTAATATTAATATATGACCTTTAATATGTCTAACTATATTTAAAATGAGTTTTAGAGAAGTGATTATATTTGTATGCCAATATTTTTCCTATGGTAAAGTTTTCGTTTTGCACTTTTATTTTGATAGTATTAAGATCGGGACTTTTTAAGGAACTTTTACCGGAACCCAATGGACAACGGAGCAGTGTAAACACACATGTATCTAGAGAGGCGAAGTCGCTCCCTTTCCGGGGGACCTCCATGGGACCTTATTTCAGAAAAATGATGTATTGAAGTCAATGGGGAGAGAAAGATTATCTCTGGATCCCGTTTGAATTGTGCCACGAATTACACATATGATGTTTGTCAATTGAAAAGATAATTTTGCAAGTCAAAAAAATAAAAATATGTCGTAAAACTGTGAAGAAACACTTTGTTTTGTGTGAAACCGCTCAATGAACTACATCTCCCATCTCGCACCACACACCAAGAAGGCCGTCATGTTGGTACATTTCACTTCTTTCTTTCAGAATGAGGCGAAAAGTATTAAAAGAGGTGAAAATCACTCCAAGTATGCGCATGTTGAGAGCTGTACACACACACAAGGGAAGTTAGTCGGTTCCGTAAGAGCCAGCATGCAGGACCGGGATTTGTAGTCTTTCTAGTTGCGTATTGTTCATAGTCTTATATTTCAACAATTTTACAACAAACTGTGACTTTTTTGACATGGAAATTATTTTTTAAGATTAACAAACATCATATGTGTAATTCGTGGCACAATTTAAACGGGATCAAGAGATAATCTTTCTCTCCCCATTGACTTCAATACATAATTGTTCCGAAATAAGGTCCCATGGGTCGGAAGTAGATGGGCGGGACTTCGCCTCTCTATTATGACGGATAGATGACGAATAAATTAACATATACTAAATAGTTGCATTCGGCTTTTAGCATCTGGCTGATAAGGGCACAAGCTCTTACGTTGGTAATGATTGTATAAAAGCAAGGGTGTGCAATAAACAGATACCATCAGTTGGAGAGTCTGACCATCATTCAGCCGGGGATGCTACAATTATTATAGTGAATGTTTAAATTATATCAATAAAGATTAAGCCCCAGAAAGCACATGGCTACTTAGCATGCAAAATGGTTAAGTAGCCATGTGCTTTCGTGTTATCGGCTGAATCTTTATTTATTGATTAGATCACATTACTCTGATGATAGTGTTCAAGACAGCCTACATATTTCTGAACTCGATCCTTAGAGTAATGTGTTGACGGAGCGTCAATGTACAAGTCGAGTCCGAGTCATCGTGGGTGAAAAATTCACGAGTCAGAGTCATCGTGCACGAGAATTCACGAGTCAGAGTCAATCAGTGCGCGAGTCCGAGTCGAGTCACGAGTCCCGAAAATCGGCACTCGAGTCCAAGTCCAGGACTTGAGTGCTCCATCTCTGGTCTAAGGTATTGAATTACCGTACTTTTCGGACTATAAGCCGCGACTTTTTCCCCCATTTTTTTTGTACAGCTAACGGCCACTAGGGAACCTCCTAAATCTATGGATTTTACAGGTCAAATTAACCACCTTTAACACTACGGGCTCTATGACCGGTCCGCGCCCGCCACCTTTAAGCGGCGGGCTCCAGCAGGAAAAGCTGGAGGCCGGAAAAGAGTGAGACAGGTAGCGCGCCAAAGTAAAAGTGGAACCGAGAGACAGAACGAGAGCAAGACAGACGGACAATTTAGCTGCTGCGGCTTATATGCAGGTGCGCTTTATAGTCCGAAAAGTACGGTATATGCAAGTCAGTTTGGATAAAAAAGCTAAATGACATGTAATGTAATACACAACACTTGCAACCCTTTTAGGAAATTCTTAACAAACAATACCTTACAGAATTCACACATCCAGCAGATATTGAGCGACATTAGCGTCCATTAGCGTGCCTCAGGGGCTCTGACAAACTGGCATGTAAAAACAGGTCTAATATTCTATTTATTTAGCTCTAGTTGTATAACTGGCTCATGCTTGGCTTTAATGTCATGTTTCACAAAGTGCTCAAACAGTAACAAATTAAAAACATCAAATGGCACACAATGATGACTGACAGGGGACACAAACTGTCCAAAAGGAAAGGAGACTGTCGTCTTTCAGTGTATCTCTTAAAACGTACAACTCTCTCTTTGATCCCTTCACTACGGTTGGATAGAAGATGACTTAAAATGCAGCCTCACAACACAAACAGCCTTAAGGTCTCTTTAGGCAAGGCAAGTCAAGTTTATTTATATAGCACTTTTCAACACAAGGCAATTCAAAGTGCTTTACAAAAAACGAAAGACATTAAGAAAATGGCATTTAAAATCAGTCATTAAAAATAAAAGCTAATAAAATAAACATAAAAAGAAAAAATACATGGATAAAAGTTAAAGTGCAGTCTAAGATATGAATAGTTCAATTAAAAGCAGCGACAAAAAGAAAAGTCTTCAGCCTGGATTTAAAAGTAGTAAGAGTTGCAGCGGACCTGCAGGTTTCTGGGAGTTTGTTCCAGATATTTGGAGCATAATAACTTTAGAGAAAGAAACCACTGATACAACAGGAAAAAGTCATTTTACTCACCCCAAAGGTTTAGGTTTGTGTGTTTCTAAGGAGTGCAACTGGCAGCGTTTGTTCTTTTTACTTTTTGGAATGGCATCAATCATGTCATTCAACTTTGACCTGAAAAAAAGAAAACAGTGCAAGTTGTTCAAATATGACACTATTCAAGAAGAAAAGGACACCGTGTCAGAACCTATTTTTACTCAGTATGTGCATTGAATTCATGTATCTGATTATAAGGCCTTACATTTATATAATGTATTGACAATAAAAGTAAAACAAAAATGCTTAGACCATCTTTTTACTGGACCAAAAAAAAAGGCAAAGTTCTACTTAACCCTAAATGGTTGATGTTGTGGTTTTTTCTTACATTTTGCTAATTGTAAAGTTGGTAATACATTTAATTTTGAGTGCCATTAATAAAGTAATACATCTCAATTGCCTTAAGCTGTAGGAACACTGTACTAAAGAGCATTATTTCAGCTTGTATACTGTAGCAGTATGCTTTCATAATCTTCCAAAAAACATAGAGCATTTCTTATTGATGTCACATATTAGGAACACACTTGTTTGTATCTTACCCGTGGACGTAGAAGAGGGTGTACAGCTTCTTTACGTCTGCTAAACATGCTTTGGTGACAGAGAGCATGCCTGTGGGTTTCACTGTGAGGGGCTCCAGGGCTGGGTTCCCAGATTCCACTAAATGTGAGAAAAGGTGCTCCACACTTCGTCTGCAGCCCACACATGGCACCAGCTGAGATAATGCACTGTACACCTCTCTGGAATTCACCATCAAGGCACTATTCAAGTCCTCTTGCTTCAACTTGGAGTGATCCTGAAGGAATCATACATTTGTTACCACTTTGTTGACAAGTCACATGAGGCTTCTGTCAGCCTCTGTACACGGAAGATTACAACTAGCGCTTACCTGAGAAAATTGTTTCCAATGAGACGTGTTTATTTCTTGGCTGTCAACATCCATGACACTATCAGAAAATTCCATCACCATCTGACAAAGAGAGAAAACATATTACAGTTAAAGTACAATATTTGTAGAAATGTTTTATTTGCAGCCATGCTGATAAGTTTCACATGGCAAGATTGCAGTCTTTGTTGTTATAGTTTATACTATATTGACACTGATTGGCTTGCAGGTGTCTTTGTACAGAGCAGTTAGCAGAACATTTTAGGTGTACATTAAGGTGTAGAAATATCAAGTAATAACAAAAAAATCTATCGTTGTCTAATGCATAGTATAACAATGTTAGCAAAACTGTGTGTCCCTCCCTGGATTTAAATGTTTAGATAATAATCAGTGCTTGGTAAATAGCCTTTATTTGTGGAAATCAGTCAGAGAACTGATGGAGTGCTAACACCTGACCCAAAGAGGATTATGATTAGCCACTTTACACATGTAATCTCCATTATTTTTTGTGATCACCAATATGGGAAAGCTGACTAACCGTAAGAGAATCATCGATATACAGAGGAATCTGTCTGGCGAGAAATGGGTAGTCCTCCTCTCCTTCCCTGCAAACTGCTACCAAACGGGCCATGACTTCTTCCAGTGGGCTGTGGTGCTGCTCGCCTGCAGGTGACACACAATAAATCACATTTGCACAAGCTATACCAAGCTAATGCTAATGTATTACAGGTCATTACAAGCTAACTGTAATATCACCTTGTCACCAAAAGCTATGTTTCCGACAAACAGGCAATACAACACGGCACACAACACCCACTATTTCCTGACGTTGATAACATCTGATTTAACGTTACTCACACAGTTGTAGTACAGACAGGTTTGTCTTGACCCAGATTAGTTAGTTAGTAAAACAACCTGATAAACGACAGATTGGATGGATGAAGGTCTATGACGCTTCAGTTAGTTGTGTGTTTGAAGCAGTTTGAGCAAGACATATGAATTATGACTATGTTTTACACCTTGCTATTTGCTAGGTAGGCTAAAGCAGAAACGTACGGTAACCGGCGGCTAGTCAGTTAGCCTCCTAGCTAGTTTGATTTGCCAGAACGATTTTAGAAATGTAGGAAGCCGGCCATATTCTTCGCACAACATGTTCATGCGATGAATGTAAACTGAAGTTTATATCACCTTAACCAATAATACATATACTGCAGTGGTGATATCGTATGTCTACGCCCTGTCGATGCCAGCAAACTTGGCTAACTCCTACAAGGCTAATGCTTGAATACGGCTAATACAAAGTTGACTGGGTGACTGGCTACTTAGCAACTGTCACTCTCATGGGCTTCTCCTATTTACATTTAAAATATTGAAAATAACATGTCACCTCGACAGATGACACCTGACTTAGACTAATTATTGGGTTCACTTACCCGCTACTGAAAGTTCTCCTTAAATAATAAACAAGTGCGACAGTGAGAGAGCTGCTCCGGTGGCGAAATCTTCCTGACTGATTTCACCTTTGCCCTCTTCACGTCATAGCTGGCGTTATAGTGGGTGTGGCCTCCAGGGGGCGCTTTATTTATATATTTGAGAGAAAATGTGTTACTAGCATAGACTGTATATAAAGGTTAATATTAAGCATATTAAACCTACGAATAAAGTTGATTAAATCAAGTATGTTTCAAATGTTTAACAAAACCCTTGGTATTTCCACTTTCTAATTAATATTAATATATATGTGTTCATAATTATGTTTCTGTATTAGATTTTAACCCTAGCCGATTTTTGGATAAAAAAAAAATAAGCAGGGAAGTAACAAACAAGAAATAAGAATATTATAACTTTATTTGTGTACCTTTCATTCATTAAAATGCAGCTCAACAAAATAAAAAAACACAATAGAAATAAAATACAAAAAAAGTTAATAAAAAAGCACAAGATCCAAGAGGGTGAATTAACTAGTAGAAACAGTAGCAACAAAAGATAGATTCTTCATTACCTAAATGCCAGCCTTAATAGGAAGAGAAATTGAGGTGATAAGGTGAATAAGAAGAAAGCATGATTTAGCAATGACTCAACTGAGAATTTAAGAAAACTTTTGGATTTTTATATTTTGTTTTCCAAGGCCTCACTTATTTTGAGACAACATTTTATCAAGACATGCATTTACTTCCATAAACAAACAAATAATGTACAGTCGTATGTTCAATATCACAGAAAATGTCTTTTCGTAACATAACATTTATGTCTTCAGCGTTTTTAAATGTCCAAGTCTGCCACTCAACCCCCAGAAAACAAAACCTTACACAAATGAACCATGTTTGATGAATGCAATTTTACCAGAATTTTAAAGTTATTCCAAAGAAATGTAAAACCTGTATTACAGAGCAATTAACGAACATGTAAGAAAGCAAAACACACACTGAAAATGAGCTACTGCAACTGAGTGTGTCCACTATGTAGTTGGTTAAGCCTGTCATGACATTTGCGAGCAAGAAAAATAACAGCTGATTCCTGCTGACGGCTTGAACAATACAGTGTCTTTCTATCTCGTCTGTCTTTTTATCAGAGTCTGATTGTTTTTTATACAAATTCCATGATGTGGGCATCAAGTGACAGCCTGATGATCTTTTGGAAAGCAGTAAAACCATATCAGCTGTACCAAGACAGGACATAAAAAACAAAGACTGAGCCACACTCCACAGGAAGAAAGGTAGATTAGCTAGGCGGCGAGACACTGGCTCAACGAATGTCAGACATGCGTACAAAGCAGTGTACAGGACCACACTTCCCAAGAACAGGTTAAAAATGGTTTGGAGCCACTGTCTAACATTGGATCTGGGTTGCATTACATAGAGTCCAACCTGAACCCCTGCCATATAGATGGCTACGTAACCCAGGACAGAGAATATGCCCTCCTTGTTAGCATGGAGAAAGTCCTTTTCTCTGTCATTGTTGTGGATAATGAAAGCCTTTAGGCTAGATGTCTCCAGAGTGAATTGATAACATCCGATGATCAGAAGGGCAACGAGCCATGATTTATTGACTGGTAAAATGGCCAAAAGCACAGAAGCCACAACTCTGACAATAGCTAGTGTGAAGAAAAAGTTCCAGTGAACGCCATATTCTGTCACATGCTCCTGGTAGCCGGACATCTTGAGGCTCAGAAGCCTTCCCATGCCAAGGACAACCAGGGGCCACACAGACATGAGCTGCTTAGCGATGTGATTCATCTTGGATCCTGAGATGTTCTTCCCCCGTGCCTCTGGACACACAAGGGCATTTGCAAAGACATACGCTCCAACACCAAAGTCCATAACACCTGTCCCATAGGTTTCAGCTTTAGCATATCGCCTTGGAAAGACACTGAAGTCTACGGCAAGAATGCTGATGGCTGTTTTCACATTCACAAACACTCGAAAGATGGTCACAAAGGGAACCTGTTTGAATTGAACGTGGCTCTTGAGGAAGGTACTGACAGTTCTCTGAGCAGATTGAATACTGACATGGTGGATGTACCATAATACAAAGGCTGAAACAACGGTAAGGCCCAAGATGACCTGGTGGAGAACGCTGCTCAGCACGGTGCACGACAGGACGAGGGGAAGGATAAGCAAACAGAAGTCTAGAATCAGGTGAGAAATCAATGGAAGTGGCAGAGGAAGAGTCTTATTGGCCTGATAGTAGATAGTCAAAATCAGTCCTCTGTTAATGAGACATAGTGGGGCCAGAAAAGAGCCCAGGGCCACCTCCTGCAGACTGGTCCCATTGAGGTTACTGATAAACGCTTCCTTCAGGTCCTTCTGAGACATGGCCTGAAAACAATAAAATGATTTATTTTAACTTAAATCAGAGAAACACATTTGGAGACATATAAAAACATTTAATAAGACACTTTTAACAACATTTAGGACTCTGTGACAGCATACAGGGTCCGTGTTTAGACCTTTCTGATTCAGAGGTTAAAAAGTCTCCCCTCATTGCATTATACACTTGATTTCATATTTTCAGCTCAAGCAGCCTTTGTTTGTTGGCGTAACCATACACATTTGACTTTCAACTGCACTAGTTTTCACATTTTAATATGGTATTTTACTAGTATCACTCACTACGACTCATTATTACATTCTCATTCGGTTATCTGATATAGCTATAGCCAACTACGACGCAATACAAGGTCGTTTTCTGTCTAGTGATCAGTACTTACCACGGATTTTACTGTCAGGCTTCGGAAATTCAGCTTCACAAAAACCTGTTTCACAGCATACCTGTTTGCAGTAGCTTGAGGTCCCGAGCCTAAGTGCCTGTAGTGAAGACGGGCCGTAACCCACCAGGATGCCGCTGCAGTGATACAAATTCAAAGCATGATTCAGAGCCACTATGCTTCCGGATTCAACCCCGTGACGCATTCAGGACAACTCGGATTTATGGAAACTTCCAACCTCAACAGGTCCTGTGTGTCTAAATATTCTAAATAGTAGGCTATTTGACTTATCTTACTAAAACTATATCGTGAATACGAAGGTCAAATAGCTCTGTTTCAGTGTCTACATCAGGCAACCGATAAATGAAGACTAGACTTTTGGATAAGTAAAAATAGAAATAGAAAAACAAAACCTCCTGATTTTAAGTCTGCATTCAATCTATGTCTCAGACATAAAATATATAAATTATAAGTAAGTGTAATTATAGAAAAATACCGGTGTAATGTTCAGCTGGGTCCCTGAAGCATCATGGGAGGGCGGGAATAAGTGTGGGCTTCAGGAGTTAAGAAAGCAGTCGGACAGGCAGCAGACACGGGAAGTGCTCCTGTAGGAATTTCTGACAGTAATGGAAAAAATTAAGCCTCGAGACTGTAGTGTAGAATAACCACACCTTGGCTTGTTTAAAATATAGGCAAAGTCCCTATCAAGGTATTAGGCTGACTCTTAAGACGAACACGAAGGTTACGGTACCGTCAATTAAATGACTTCTGCGGACAAACGAAGTAACGTTAGAGAAGGAGGACACACCAATGGAGGGGGGAAAGAAGGTAAGTCAGGGAAAGACCCGGCTAACATGTCTACTACACTTGCTGTGTTGCTGTTTTCCCTTATTAAAAGTGTTGAAGTTAACATGGTACATTGACCTTGAGTTGCTTACCTGTATCAATGTGTACCTGGTTCTCACCTTTGATTGGCTGTTTCGTATTCAAACGATAAGTATACATTTTCGTCAACGCGAGACTATAAACTGTATATGAGAGTGAGACCAAATAACAACTCTGTAAAATAACGTTTAATGCGCCGGATGAAAATAGTTCCCAATGCACCAAATCCAGTGTCATAATTTGCCAACGTATTTCTACATTGCTTGATTAAAGGTTACCATATACATTAACACTCACAAATACAGACTGTTTGATTGTTGTGGGAAACTTTTGAAAGTACAATGAGTTGCCGTAACGTTTGGTGGCTTACATTTAAATAATGTCTGAACATTGAAGAAGGAGCCTGCTTGCAAGAAGCTTTAATTATGAATACAACAACATTCACTATATTGCCAGAATTGTGACTGGAGTTGGTATGAGAACAGCAGCTATGAAAGCAGTTTACTCAATTTACTGCAATAATGTTATAAATCATAACATTAAGATCATTACCATTACACATGGTTTAAAATGGCCTTATAGGGTGAAGGGATATAGGTGAACTTTTATTGGATTAAATGTGTCGGCACAAAGCACCTGTCAAAACTGGCTGTTGGGCTGCAGGTCTAGGCCATGTGACCTCGGCAGGATAAAGCAGACTACCATTTGTCAGTCTGAAGTGATTGTGACTGAGAGAATTACACATGACGCATGGACCAAAATGGACCTGAACAAATGCATGTGAGCAATTACCTGACTAAGACCATGGGCTGTTGTAGGCCTCTAAAGTCAACCATGGTGCCGATGGATATAGCATGTGATGTAAGAATTACATGACAATTGTAATCTGTATGATTGTTGACGTTGAGAGCTCTCTCAAACACAAACATAAAAACTTGAACACATAATTGTTGAGTTGGAATATTTGTAAGCATCAGGAGCGTTTCACTGATTTTTAGATTAACAGAATATTGACATTTTGTTGAGCCATAAAATAAGATTGTTTTTGGTAACTTTGACAATACTACCCTTGCGTGTTTTTCATTTTTAACACAATGTCCCATTTTTCCTCCTTCACATGGGTGAAAGGATTTGTCCAGAAAGTCCATTCTCCACACCCATCCCTAAATGATTCACTGGAGGGAGAAATTCAAGCCTTCCTCATTGATGAAGACCAACTCCACACTTATGACGACCTCACCAAAGTCAACCCAGTGACCCCTACAACAGGTAGTTCTGAGGCTATAATGTCTGTTTGACCTTGTGTCCTTAAATGACTGTCATGATGTATTATTGGGCTTGTTGCTTGATGTATTTGTACCTGTTATAGATTTATAGTTATGTTTGTTCATAAAGGTGCCACTTCCATTTATTTTGAAGGCATACATCTTGACATCCCTACCATAGCATGTCAGTGAGTCGTGGATATGTTGCCTCACCCTTTGTTCTTTATTTACAAAGTGTAACCAGTACGACCCAATGTTTTCCAGCCCATGTCACCTTGGATTGCATTTGCTGCATATTGTTTAACCAGGTGAAGATGAAATCTGCAGCGATGATAAAAAAGTAAAATAAAAATGAATGCATGAATGACTGATGGCTATGCCACCAAACTGCTGCAGTGTAGACAATGAGAGGGCACCTTTAAACCACTTAGACTTATTATGCTGCATCTGTTATATGGATCTGGTTCTTTTATATTTTTAAAGACATTTAATAAAAGACTAACATGTGTTTGCTATTTTAATGCTGATTTCTTCTCTGGTATTGTTTTTTTCCTGTATAGTATCATTTGTAAAATATTTGCTTGTCTTTTCTCCCTGTTAATGCCTAATGATATTTACTATTTTCACTGGTAGTGCTGAAATGCCTCCAGGCCAGGTACAGGGTGCAAGTGTTCTACACCCATGCTGGCTGCACCTTAGTGGCCCTGAACCCCTTCCAGCCAATCCCAGACCTGTACACCCTGGATGTGATGAAGGAGTATCACTGTGCTCCTCAGCCACAGGTATTAACAGCTGTCCCTTCAGACCCCACATACATGACGTCTTATCCATCGCCAATCACATAGTGGAATTTGTGCATTCATACAAACATCTCAGGACAATTATTGACAGAAAATGGAGCTCTGAAGCAAATTGTGAAGATGTGTGCAAAAGGGGTCACCAGCGTTTGTATTGTCTTAGGAAACTGTCCTACAAAACCATGAGGATCGTGTTTTATTGTGCATTTATTGAGTCAATTCTGTCCTTCTCTTCAATGTCATGGTTTGGTAACCTGCCTTTTTAAAAGAGCAGAGACTCTCTAACTCGGATCATAAAGTGGCCTAGCAGAAATAACATGAGATGGCTATTTCTTCCTTATGGTAAGGAGGACCACCAACCATTTAAAAAATATTCTGTTGGTCAATTGATGATCTTGAATCTTGAATGACTGCAGAAGTGTTCTCTCAAGCCTAATCAAGCTGTTGTTAATGTGTGCTGTTTTCTTATATATGTTTAGATGGTAGTACAAGCAATCGTGTGGATAGTGAGGGTGGGGCCATAGGTGCGTTGTAAGAGTTTTTTTTTCTCCCAAAGGCCGTTTCCTGGACTTTCAGGATTAAATCGTCCCAAACGTGTCAGCAATAAGCAATAACTCATCCTTGTGTCTGATGTCTACCAACTTGGTCGAGTTTCACCATGTGATAACATAATGAACATCGCTTTAATATTTAGAAATGTTTTATGCCAACAGGAGTTCAAACCACATATCTTTATAGTGGCAGAAGAAGCCTACAGGAACGTGCAGAACCAGCTGGAGCCGGTGAACCAGTCCTTGGTGGTCAGCGGAGAGAGCGGTGCAGGAAAGGTAAACCAACTCAGTTTGTTAAGCTTCAAGAATCAACACAACCTATAGCAGGGGTCACCAACCTTTTTTAGGATGAGGGCTACTTTCAAAAAATAAAACAAGTCGGGGGCTACTTTTACTCCTCTTTTTTTGTTTTTTGCAGTGTATATATTTCGCACATTTTAACATTATTATATGCTTACCTTTAACCTTTGTGTGCTGTTTGGGTCTGTGGGACCCGTTTTCAGTGTTTACTCAAAGAAAATGTGTTCAATTTAATAATAATGGCGGAGGGGTGTTAGATAGATGTAGAGTTGTAGTAAGTAGATGATTTAGGTTTTGTTTATGCATAGGGTAGATTCTTTTAATTACATTTCCTTTTTTGTTTTGTGTATTTTATACATTTTGTATTTGCTTGGCGAGCTATTTTTAGAACATGCCCGACGGGCGACTCACGTTGCCCCTGAGGGCGACGAAGTGCCCGCGGGCACCGTGTTGGCTACCCCTGACCTATAACATCAATCAGGGGATCAAACTTTCAGAGTTTCTTTTACTTACAGTTCCACAGATTGGTTATTGGCCAGTTCAAAGATTGTAGACTAAGCTGGTTTCAATAATTCTTTGATTTAGTCATGCTTTGAAAATAATCACAGTATATCTATCTGCAAAGAAAAATGCATTCTTCATTTTGGATGTGTTCATCTGATCTAATTGAAATATATCAAAGTAAATGAGTGTCAAACCAGTTACTGCTCTGAATTCACACAATGCTCCACAGGAGTGATGTGTTACCTTTACAACACCCCTAGTGATTGGTTGTTTTCAATAAACAGAAGTGTTGCTGGCTAAAGCGTCTGAAATGTGAGAATCTCTTTTCTCTCACAGTTTCCTGTTTAAAAAAAAAAAACACCTTTCTGCTCAAGGTTTTGGATACATTTATAACAATAATTCCAAAGAATGAACAAATATGTAACATCTAATGACAATTTTTCATTATTCTTCCCATTTACTGATTAAATATTAGTTGGGACATTGGAAACAAATCTTTTAGAACGCCGCTGCTCGAGTCCTCACTAACACTAAGAAAGTGGATCACATCACTCCTGTTCTGAAGTCTTTACACTGGCTTCCTGTGTGTCAAAGAATAGATTTAAAAATACTGCTGCTTGTTTATAAAGCACTGAATGGTTTAGGCCCAAAATACATTTCTGACCTCCTGCTAAATGATGAACCATCCAGATCTCTCAGGTCTTCAGGGACTGGTCAGCTTTCTGTCCCCAGAGTCAGAACTAAACATGGAGAAGCAGCGTTCAGTTATTATGCTCCAAATATCTGGAACAAACTCCCAGAAACCTGCAGGTCCGCTGCAACTCTGACTACTTTTAAATCCAGGCTGAAGACTTTTCTTTTTGTCGCGCTGCTTTTAATTGAACTATTCATATCTTAAACTGCACTGTAACTTTTATCCATGTATTTTTTCTTTTAATGTTTATTTTATTAGCTTTTCTTTTTAATGACTGATTTTAAATGCCATTTTCTTAATGTCTTTCATTTTTTGTAAAGCACTTTGAATTGCCTTGTGTTGAAAAGTGCTATATAAATAAACTTGCCTTGCCTTACAAATCTAAAATGTAGATATATGTCCTTGAACAGCAATCAGCTAAATGAAGGCTATGTTTGTCAACAAACAATTTGAAGATGACACAGTGGTCCATTGGAACAAGCGATGGACATTTTAACTAGTCTAGTGATTAATTGAAGGAAAATAATTACTAGCAGAAGCCTTCATCCGAAGTGATGGCAGTAAGTTGAATCAAAGTATCAGTAGAAACAATCTAAGTCAATCTGTGATTTGTTTCTTTATAGACATGGACGTCTCGTTGCCTGATGAAATATTACGCCACTGTGGCTGCCGCCTCCTCTGTGGTGAACAGTCAGGACACCGTGGAGAGGATAGAGAGGAGGGTGCTGGACTCCAACCCCATCATGGAGGCTTTTGGTGAGTGATCTCTGAGGCCTGTACTACGAAGCTGGTTCAACCTAACCTGGATATGTTTGAGTTAGCCGGTTGGCCTAATCCAAAACATACGCGCTCTCGCTAAACTGTACTACGACGCTGGTTATCAAGTGGATCGCTCAAGCCAGCCGTGTCCTATCTAGTTAGGTGCGCGTTCACATGAAAGGGGTGGTATCTGGAGCATTCGACCAATCACAAACATGGAGAAGCGTACTGACAGCGCAGCGTCATACTTCCTGAATGAAAAGTGAACTTTAATACTAGTCAAAAATGAAGAAGTTAAACTTTAAACATCCATGACTTAAACACTTTATCCAGGATCAAAGCCACAGAGCTGCACCTGCAAGGTGAATACAGCTGGAAAAAGAAAAAGTGTTTGAATGCGTACATTAACAGGTTTATGATCACTGCCCCGTCTAAAACACGGGTGGATCTGACTTTAATTACATTTGACTCGAGTGTTTCGTCAACTTAATGTGTTGCTTAAAATAATCCTTCTGCATACAGTATGTGACACTGTGAGTGTTGCACGGCCAGATACGGCTCAGCTGACTCAGATAAGGAGATATATGATACATTATGAAGTGATATGCCGCGGACTGTACTTAATGTACTCTGATCCGGTTACTTATGTTGTGGCAGATATTTAAGTAAGCTTTCTTAACGCTAATGTTATAATAGTCAGATTGCTCTGAAGATGGAGGTGATATTCTATTAATGTTCACGTTCACACAGTCGGTGATTTTTGCCGGCCGTCTTTCCTGCGACGGCAGCTTTTCTGTATTTCCTTTCTCCTGTAATATGACTTGATCGCTTTAAACTCCGCACACTGAGCTCTGATTGGTCAGCAGGCGGTGCTTTCACTGAGTTGAGCTCTTAGCCTGCAACCTAACCTGGTCACGACCAGGGGGGTATACTACTAATCTAGTTCAACCTATCCTGGATATGTTTTGAGTTATCCGGTTGACTTAATCCAAAACAAAGCCGCTCTCGCTAAACTGTCCTACAACGCTGGCTATCAACTCGTTCGCTCAAGCCAGCCGTGTCCTATCTAGTTAGGTGCGCGTTCACATGAAAGGGGTGGTATTTGGAGCATTCGACCAATCACAAACATGGAGAAGCGTACTGACAGCGCAGCGTCATACTTCCTGAATGAAAAGTCAACTATAATATTAGTCAAATATGAAGAAGTTAAACTTTAAACATCCATGACTTAAACACTTTATCCAGGATCAAAGCCACAGAGCTGCACCTGTAAGGTGAATACAGCTGGAAAAAGAAAAAGTGTTTGAATGCGTACATTAACAGGTTTATAATATCACTGCCCCGTCTAAGACACGAGTAGATCTGACTTTAATTACATTTGACTCGAGTGTTTCGTCAACTTAATGTGTTGCTTAAAATAATACTTCTGCATACAGTAGCCTATGTGACACTGTAAGTGTTGCGGATACGGCTCAGCTGACTCGGATAAGGAAATATATGATACATTATGAAGTGATATGCCGCGGACTGTAGGCTACTTAATGTTACTCTGATCCGTTGTGTTGTGGCAGATATTTAAGTAAGCTTTCGTAACGCTAATGTTATAATAGTCAGAGTGCTCTGAAGATGGGAGGTGATGTTCTATTCATTTTCACGTTCACATAGTCAGTGATTTTGGCCGGCCGTCTTTCCTGCAACGGCAGTTTAAACTGTATTTCCTCCGCACACTGAGCTCTGATTGGTCAGCAGGCGGTGCTTTCGCTGAGTTGATCTCTTATCCTGGAACCTATCCTGCATCGCAGCACAGACTAGGTTCCAGGATAAGTCACCATGGAGTTCTAGCCCGCTAAAAAGTGAACCAGCTTCGTAGTACCAGAAATCCCAGAAGTTATCTTGCTAAACGAAAATCCTGCTTCGTAGTATACCCCCCCAGGTTTGCCGCTAAGCATAAGTTACCATAGAGATCTAGCCTGCTAAAAAGAGAACCAGCTCGCTAAGAGAAAATCCTGCTTCGTAGTATACCCCCTGGTGTCACATTAAAGGAAAAGATATATTCGTTTAACTTGAACCCTTTTTACCCATGTTTTTGTGTCCAAGTGAGTAATGGGACACAACAGTTTTTTAAATTGGACCAGTTTTGAGCTTGAGCACTTCGGCCTGGTGCCACTATTTCTCTGTTGTCAGATACTTATAATAACAATCTGAGTCAGTAGCAAAAACAAACACTTCAGTTGACTTACAATGGAATTGCAGCCCACTTCTGGACCAATTTCAAAAATTGTTGTTCCCATTCGTCACTTTTAGACAAAAAAACAGGGGATAAAATGGTGAGGGGTCAGAAATGTAACCCTTAATGTGAAAATAACCACACTTTTCCCTTGCTGTAGGCAATGCCTGTACTCTGAGGAACAACAACAGCAGTCGCTTTGGAAAGTACATCCAGCTCCAGTTAGACAGGTGCTCACAACTGACCATGCTGCACTTTCTTTTTCATCATCATTGGTTCAGTTGGTTTAATCTCTCCAACTTTTTATTTTGTATATGAAGGCGTCAGCTGTTAGTGGGAGCGTCTGTACAAACGTACTTGCTGGAGAAGACCAGGGTGGCCTGCCAACCGGCTAATGAGAGGAACTTCCACATCTTCTATCAGGTGAGTTAACAGGGCTGCTTGATTATTACTTGATTATTTAATGTTAACACAATCATATGTATCATAGAATTAAATGCGAAGAGCTTATTGTTTTCCAGATGCTGAAGGGGGCCACAGATGAGCAGAGGAAGGAGTGGAAGATGCCATGTGGCAAACATTTTGTGTGGCTGCCAAATTCAGAAAAAACAGTCGAGGGTTGGTCTTTGCATATGTTTTTATTATATTTTTTTATGTTTAGTGATTCTTACAACAAACTTTTCTTCATGTTATCTTTTCTAGAGGATTCCTTTCAGGAGACTGTCGAGGCAATGGTTCATCTGGGCATCAAAGCAGAGAGGCAGAGGCAGTTATTCAGGGTAAGGGACTCCTCAAAGGAAACACTTATTGGCTAGTTAATAATACACTTTAATGTATATCTAAGTAGATAAAGGACATTTTCAATGTTAAATGAATGTGCGGTATTTGTTAACAATTATAACCATCAAATGAACACACATTTATATTATTATTTCTGCAAACAACTACATTGTGGTGTGGTTGAATACACACAATGTATTCATTGTTTATAAACTGCTTATGCATGCTAAATGTGGGGCTAAAGTACAGTGTTACATTATCATCTTTTTCAGTTACATTTTTTTAAATGTTCTTTATTTCTTTGTAATATAGTTTAATTTCTCTTTAATGCATTACAGATACTATCAGGGATTCTGCAGTTGGGGAATCTGAATTTCTCTTCAATGGATGAATCACAGCCTTGTGACCTAGATGAGCAATCTAAAGGTATTGAAAATGATTTAGTTTGAGGTATCTTATTGTTCTTTTCCAGTTATTATGTGCTTAAAATGTCCATTGTCTAAAAATCTTAGGCTGACATAAATATAGTATGATGCTCAAGGGATTTCTTTTTGAAGGAAAGGTCTGGGACTAAAAACAGGTGAAAAGTTTTGCCAGGAAATTCTTTCAAATGTCCTAAAATGAGTATTACAACAACAATCACCAAAAAATAGTTCCTGGCAAAACTATTACTGTTTTACAGATGTGGAAATGAGAACGATTGAACTGGAAAGCCCCGTTTACCTGTTCTTAAGTCATAAACACATTTTAGATCGGACTTAGTAAATGAAACAATATAGTTTATATTCTTCTCTAGCCTCTCATTGCCTCTGTAGACTATAACTCTGAACAAACCAGAACCGATATACAAAATACGAAGTAACCAGTCTGCCTTCCACTCCTGCTCTTTTTCAGACTTCTTGCAGAGGGCTGCTGATCTGCTGTGTGTCCCCGCTGAGGAGCTTCTCATGAGTCTGAGAGTGAGGACGCTGAAGGCGGGGAAGCAGAGCGTCCTCAAGCCCTGCTGCCGGGCCGAGTGCAGCATGAGGAGAGACTGCCTGGCCAAGGTCATCTACGCACAGTAAGAATGACTCTGACATCAGATAACACAGCAATGTTTCAAAGGACTGGTCATGCAGGAACTTGTTTTTGTCCTGGAGCACTCCTCGTTTCCACCAAACACTCGAATGTGAAACCATCATGCCCTGTTGTTTACAATAAACAGTGAGGAAGATGCATCTGTTAATCACTCTTTATATTGATAGGGATTTCTATGCTTTGGAGAAAGAGTATGAGATTGTCTCTTTTTTACCAACAGGTTATTTGAATGGCTGGTTACATTCATCAACAACAGCATATGTGCAGACAAATCCACATGGTGCAACTTTATAGGTAAAAGCCTTATCGTCTTGTACTTTATTGAATATAAATACATTTATTTGTAAATGTTAATACCCAGTTTCTATTCATAAACTCACAAATTCCTCCCCTCTCTGTGATCTCCAGGAGTTCTAGATGTCTACGGGTTTGAGTGTTTCCAGATCAATAACCTGGAGCAGCTGTGCATCAACTACGCCAATGAGAAGCTGCAGCAGCACTTTGTGGCTCATTATCTCAGAGCTCAGCAGGTACAGATTTCAGTTTTCCTGATCTCAGGAGGTCCGTAGTTTCACTGCCCTTTAGGTGCAGGCCTCAGACATTCAGGAGGCTTCTCCAGTCATTATGAAGTCTCTGTAAATAGAAACACTTGTTTTACCTTGCATCATGTGAAAACATCTTTGTGTATTTTGTGCTTGAATAATAATATGAATCTCTTCTTCTTCCAGGAGGAATACGTGTCTGAGGGGTTGGAGTGGTCCTTTGTCAAATATCAAGACAACCAGAGCTGTCTGGATCTCCTGGAGGGAAGTCCTGTCAGTGTGTTTTCTCTTCTGAACGAGGTGAGCTGTTTCTAAACTATCAGAGTTTTCAACAGAACAGCTTGCGTAAAAAGACACAGTTCAGAGTGAATAAAACAACAGTCATTACGTCTGCTTCTTAAATCACCAAGTTTTTTTTGTTTTTTTAATTGTCAGCATGTTTTGTACACATTACAGAATTTCATTTAAATCATTATCTAGAAAGAAGGATGGTTGAAAATTATCTTACTAGTTTTTATGGATTTACTCTTTCACATTAAAGCCAATGTCATTTGTTTTTAATAGAATGAAATAGAAGTAACATCCTTTAGCTCTTTAAACCTTTGTTTCAGTGCAGTCATTTTCTGGACTGCACTTTCTCTTTGTCTCATTAAATATATGTATCTAAGTTCGTAACGTTAGTAAGATTTGATTTATATATAATATTTCTAAAACAAAGTGTAAAAACAGAGGCAGTGGGTAGTGTGGAATAGTAAGTAAGTAGGTTGACTATGTAATATGTAACTTTTTACATTCTGCTACAGGAGAGTCGTCTTAATCGTGCCTCAGACGCAAAGACAATGAAGGTGCGTCTGGAGAAGGAACTCGGCAATAATGCCAACATCAGCTGGGACAAGTTCAGCAAACAGCCGCACTTCACTGTGGCCCATTACGCTGGCCAAGTCGCCTACCAGATACAGGGGATGGTGGAGAAAAACAAGGTGTGTACAAAAACAAACATTTAAATAGGGTTTGGAAAGTTGACCACAGATCCCATCCATATGCCTGTCACGATAATGAATTTTGTTGGACGATACATTTTCCCGGAAATTATTGCGATAAACGATAATATTGTCCTAATAATAAGACCTTTCAAGTACATCCTTTCAAACATAACTTTTTATTGAACAAGCAACATTGCAAATGAAATGTGAAATAATATTAAAATTAGGGCTGTCAAGTTAATGCGTTAATGCAAAAAAAAAAATAACGCCACTAATTATTTTAACGCGATTAACGCATGTGTATTTTTTGTCCTCGGCCGCCCCGTAGTTTCAGAGCGCATCGAGTTTAAAATACCATCTAAAAGCTGATGCTGACAGCCCCGCTCCTGCCGTCCGCTTGTGGCAGACCACACTTCCACGCTCACCGGCAGGCACCGACTGGGCATCGGGAGGACCGGGAGGGTGTGTGTATGTGTGGCGCGAGAGAGACCTTACGTGTATTATTACAACTTATTGTTGTTGTTAGCATCTGGTGCTAGCTAGCTGCGCTAACGGATATAAGGAGCCGTTTATATGAAAACAGAGGAGCGACATTTCGCCGAGCACTTGACTTTATGCAGGCAGCCAGACAGTGGGACATTCATTGTACGAAAAGTCAGCACACTCAGCATGGATAGTGCGCGCAACATGATAGAGGTTGTTGTGTTTAATATTCATGAGAATATTTGTCATTGTTCAAATGATAATAAACATTTGCTTAAAGCATATTTGTCCACTCATATGTTGATAAGAGTATTAAAAACTTGAAAAATATTCCTCTAAGGTACATTTAGAACAGATCAAAAATGTGCGATTAATTTGCGATTAACTATTTTAATCGACTGACAGCCCTAATTAAAATATATAAATGATATATAATAAATAAAACAAATAAATACAATTATAAAAAATGTATTAAATCACACACAACCAAAATAATAAATTAAATAGACTCAGGCTGGAAAACAGAGCGCTCTCTAACTATATATATATATATATATATATATATATATATATATATATAGATATTATTATTTATATATTAGGGCTGTCAAGTTAACGCGTTAATAACGCAAACATTTTTTAACGCCACTAATTATTTTAACGTACGATTAACGCATGTGTATTTGTCCTCGGCCCGCCCTATAGTTTCAGAGCCCAAAGGCTTGATGTTGTTGTTGTTGTTACTTGGATGGTGGGAGATTCTAGGGAGAGATATGGATACAAAAAAAGGTGTTTTAAACAGCAAGCCAAGCACACAGCTGATGCTGAGAGCCCAGCTCCTGCCGCCCGCTTGCAGCAGACCACGCTTGAAAGTTTGCCGGGGAGACGCCTGGACACGGCGTCTACGAGCAGCAAGCTTTCAACAGCGATAGCTAAATGGGTGACGGTGGCTATATATATTTTATATATATATATATTTTATATATAAAATATATACGGAACGTATATAAAATATATATATATATTTTATATACGTTCCGGAAAACGGAATGGGGTGGTTGTGTTTCAGGTACAGTTTAAGGTTGGTCGTATTGCTAGCTTTTGTTGCTACCTTTTTAAAACAAATGCGACATAACGGCTCATTCAAGTCCGTAGGTTCGCCTCGTTGATTTGGCTTAAAGGTCCCATGTCATGCTTTTCCGGTTATTACCCGTCCCCTTGTGTGTTATGAAGGTTTTTCTGCATGTAAACGGTCTGCAAAGTCACAAACCCTCAAAGTACACCCTGTAGTGAGTAAAACTCTAACACAGAAAAGACCTGTCTATGCTGCCCCAGAACGCCGCGTTGGAGATTTCTCCTTTTCCATTGTTTACTTCCTGGTCATAGTGACATGTGAACACTTGGCCCAAATGGTGCACTTCACACACCAGGATCCCTTGGCTAACTAACAGGGGATTGACTTGCATAGAGCTCCCTGAACGCTGGTAATAGACGAGTTGGGATCGCGGAGAAATGCTCTCCGCAGACCCATTCTCACAGCGTTGTAAACCTTTTTCTTACTCTATATCAAGCAACACTTATTGTTTTTACTTCGGCTTTGAGTGTTTGTGTGTGCTCAGGATGACTTTTGCTTGTTCTCGCTGTATCGCCGACCCGGAAACCTGTCCGCTCCTCGCAACGAGCCTCGCAACGTCCCGACCAATCAGAGCACACTGGGCTCACAGGCAGGAGCTCCAACAAGCCGTTTAGGACGGAGTGAATAACTGGTGAATACACATACTATACAGAGATGCTGGATGAGAAACCAATGTGAGTTTAGAAAATTGCACAATTTAAATCTATTCTAGTAGACCTCAACAATGGAAATATGATCAGTAGAAATGGCCATGACATGGGACCTTTAAATCCAAAATATTCCCACACCGGAGATGTGGTATTAGGTTTTGCAACCACTTCCATTTAACTTCAAATTCCCCTCGAGTAAGTCACACGTTGTCTCCTGCTTGTCTCTATATTATTCATTTGGCTGAACTGCTGCACGCGGAGTGTCCTGACCTGGCTGTTTGTGAGCCCCGCCCCTCACAGCGCGCCTGGCTAAAATGCTGGTCACATCCGTATGTAAACAAACACGCATGTGAACGGCAATTTATCGAGGTCAGAAAAGTTATCGAGCTCATTTTTATTTATCGTACGATAAGTCAATGAATTGCTTATCGCGACAGGCCTACCCATCCATTCATCTTCTGCTGGATTCTGTGTTTTAGGACCCGGTGCCACCAGAGCTCATCAAACTGTTGCAGGAGTCTGAAAACTCTCTGCTTCACCACATCTTCACCGACAAGGAAACTGAGATTCCTACCAGCAAGGGGCTCAGTAAAGTCACTGTGGTCTCCAAGTTCAAGGTGGGAGCCAATTAAAGCTTTTAATACAAGGGTTGTTTAGCTTGTCTGTAGAGCTCTCTCTGGGAGGGCGTTGTCATGGCACTGATGCCTTTAATGTCTCATGGTAGAACTCTCTGGAAAGCCTGATGAGGATCCTCCACACCACAACTCCTCACTACACTCGCTGCATCAAACCCAACCCTGACTGCAAGCCGCTGACCTTCAAAAAGGAGGAGGTACACCATGGCAACAATCCGAGGCAATGCTTTGCACTTTCACAGGATGGAAATGGATATTCTCTGTCTGCTTTCAGGTCATCATGCAGCTGGAAGCCTGTGGGATTGTGGAGACTATTCATATAAGTGCTGCTGGCTTTCCAATAAGGTGACCTTTGTTCATTTTGTAACTAAAAGGCACAGTTTACCCCTAATCAATAATACATCTTTTTATCTTAGCTACTTATAAATCTAGTGTGTTTTTGATTGGAGTTGCTGAGTGTTGGAGATATCGACCGTACTGCACCTGAGTGAGCGTACTCCCCTCGTCCATGAGGAGATGCCGGTTTCCTTCTGTACGGTGATAAGGTAGTTAGTTTTTCTGGGACAGACGACTGAATTGGCAGCGCCACAACAATGGCCAACATTTTAAAATTGGGAAACATTTTTCCAGGGAAAGTGTACATAAAAGTTAAAGTAGATCGCCTTCAGTCAGTTTTCTAATCTGTGGAAATGATGTACAACCTTCTGATTTCTCCATCATTATTTAATCAAATTGGTCAATGACACATTTTTCCTTCTCTGCGGTGTCATTTGGTATAAAGAAAATAGTCCCCACATAAAACTGCCCACAACAAGGTCTCCTTCTGGAAAAAGACATTGCTGTTGATATTTCCAACACTCGTCAACTCTCATTAAAACAAACTATACTCATAAATAGCTCTACAGGTAAGAGGACAAATATTTGTGTTTGATAATGTCTTGCTTCGTTTCTCTTAGATTTTTGTTGACATGTGATTTCTGTTCTACAGAATTCCTTTCAAAGGTTTCATGCAACGTTATGGACTGATTGCGAAATATTCACATGTCAAGTCAGGCATCCATTCTATTGGTAAGTACAGTTCGTTGTGGGATCAATTCCAGCTCAATGTCTGCATGTTAACTGTGGACAAAGAGTGCATGTATTTCCTCTCCTTAGGTCTACTGATTTATTCTCCTTTTCCTTCGTTAGACCTCTTAGTAAATGAGACCCTCAGTTCTCTACTCTCCTGGGGACTTTCCTATTTGGTGTATAACAAGGGAACTGTCTAACAAAATAAGCAACTTCTTCTGAACCCTCCAGGTAAATGCTTGCCCCTCTGAATGCCAGAGCTCGCTTTGCATGTTGCTTCTTGTTTCTGTACGGATTCCTGATCAGTGGCTGCTTGGACTTGTACTTGTACTCTTCTTTTCATCAGCTGCTTTTTGCAGGGATTACAATGTTTTTCTGTCCGGCTCTTTGTTCCAAACTGGAATATTTCAACAACTATTGGATGGATTGCTTTCATGATCCTCAAAGGATTTATTGGACTGACATTGGTTATACCATTTTCTTTGTTTTTGCGCCACCATGATGTGGACACCTGAGAATTTTAGTCAAATGTTTAAACGCTTTTGGATAGCCATACAATTTGGTGCAAAATTCATGTTCTCCTCAGGATCATTTACAAAACCTCTGGTGATCCCCTGGTTTTACCTACCTAAATTGTAATTAATCCAATAGTCTGATTTGTGACCAAATGCATGCAGCCTTAGCTGTAGCAATGTTGGTAAGGGAGCCTGCTAATTCTTATTGAATGCTGATTGGACATTTTCATTATTATGGTCCTTTAAGGTTCATATTTGTATTTTGTGCCTTTGCTGTGTCATGTCTTCATGCTTTAATGTTCAAAAAGCTCTTTATTTTTCTCATACTGCCTGTGCAGCTGCACCTCTTTTCACCCTCTGTCTGAAACCAGAGCCCAGTCTGCTCTGATTGGTTAGCTATTATGTAATTGGTCAAAGGCTTAGACATGTCCCGACCCTTACCCTATCACAAACCATGTGACAGAAGTAAACAAAGAGTCGAACTGAAGCGGTTCAGGCAGGGGGGAGAACAACTCTATGGCCCTTTTTTAAAATTCAGAGTAATCCTTTAAGTGCTGCTGTTGATTCTGATGACTCACTGACAAACACAATGTGTTGAAAATAAATCCAAAGGCGGGTAGTGCTGCTCTGCTCCAACTGTAAGTCTGTCTTGTGTTGTTCACTGTGTTCTGACTCCTCTGTCTTAGATGCGGGGGCTGACTACATTCTTCAGCGCGGGGTGGAGAATCTCCTCAGCGTCGTGTCACAGCACGAGGCGTTCGACCCCCTGTGCGAAGATAACAGTGGAAAACACAATTCATGGGTTCACTGCGGGAGGACTAAAGTTTTCCTCACTCAGTTGATGGTCAGTGTTTAGATGTCTTCCTCACACATCATTTAGTGAGTGTGTATAACATGAAGAAGTAATTTGCTTATTTGGTCAAAAGTGTCATGCATTTTTATCAATGTGGTCATACATTGGGGATTTCTCTGGTGTATTTGGAGTACTGACCTGCCCTGGTTTTTGTCTCACAGCTAGATTTTCTGGAGTACCAGAGGAAGAAGGTCCTGTGTCAGTGTGCCTTCTCCATTCAGTGCTGCTGGCTGCGGTACCAGCGCCGCAGACGCTGCGCCCGCCGGCTGTCTGCCACTCGGATCCAAGCAGGTGAACTATTTGAATGCTCCTGAGTGGAATCAGTTGATCTCTGTGGCCTCACCCTAATGAGTCTGCTGGCTTTGACCTGAATGTCTGGCCAACAGGATCTCATCTGATGAACTGTTCATGACAGATGTTCTCTTGTGCCCACAATGCACGGATTAAACATGCAGAATGAATGGCTTGGTCAGATGTGTGTGTGTTTTATGTCTCCTGCAGTGGTGCGGTCCTGGCTGGTGAGGAGGCAGCTCCAGAGGTGGAACAGAGCAGCTGCAGTCATCCAGAACACCTGGAGGATGTGGAGGGTGAGATTTAAAAAGAATATATATCACATCTTGTGTTTTCTTGTTCCAAGTTGTATGAATTAAGGCTGTCAACGTTACCTAATAACGCTCCTGATTAATCTGGAAACCGTAACGCAGAGGGTGACCACAGTGGCTCTTCGTAACAGCTGCCTTGTCGAATCCTTTCGCTTAGTGTCAGAAAATGTTCCGACTTCATGCCAATAATTCAGAAATCATGTTTTAATAAATAAAATAAAACCTTAGATTATTTATTTCCAGTTTGTCATGCATTTCTTTATTTCAACACCACCCATGTATTTTATTTATCTCCCCTCAAAATACAAATGCCTATTAGTATTTTTCACACTAACAGGCAACCACTAAGACTTTTGATCGCTGATGACATATACCATGTGAAACCCACGTTGTTATATTATTGGCTTACAAGCCTTCTTAGCAGCGTGATGACATCTAACATGTGTGAACATTCTGTTACATCATGAAAATGTAGATCTGACTTTTTTCCTCTCAAGGCTTCCGAAGTCTGCGGCTGTTATAGAAGTGCATGACTAAATCTAAACAGGAACCTCAAAAAGCCTATTAGATTACATTCACAATGATTATTGATGTAAATTGTCACCAATAAGTAAACAAATGTGTATTTATGTTTTTTGTGGCAGGCACTACTAAAAGCCTTGGCTGAGACAGAACTGGACGATGCAAAGGACCTACTGGAGGCGGACGTGCCACAATTGAACGCCATCATCAGGGAGCGGGGCTCCGTGCAGCTCTCCTTCATCCAGAAGCCCGTCTCAGTGCGAGGCTGGCCCCTGGGCCTGGCTCTGGCCTCGGCCCCATCCATCACCATGTCTCTTACAGCCACGGGCTTCCAGAAGATGGTGTCTGTGATGGCCTCCCTCAACCTGCCCTCCAGGAGAGGGGAGTACAAGTTGGAGCCCAACCAGTACTCGCAGGAGCTCGCCTCCATACGGGCGCAACCCAAGGTGAGGGCACACCCACACCAATTCTTCCAAATCTCAAGTTCTTTTTATATATTGGTGGATTCTTACGATTTAAGTCTTCTTTCCTACTTAGGGATCTGTAAAGCTGCACTACCGGCGGTCTCCACTCCTCTACGCTGACAGGAAGCCCGACATGAAGAGTGACATGAGCGGGTTCAACGCCATCCTGCTCGAGAAAACATTGTAAGAGCTCTTCCTTTCGCTGAACACTAATGTCTGATTACTTGCACACAGATTAAGGATAATCTGGCACAGAGGTGCTTTTGCAGTGAAGCATCTGCTCTTCCATAATGTGACACAGAGGGAACAAACCTGACATTGTGTTAAAATGTGTTTTTAAAGGGACCATTTTCAGCTTCATCTTTTTTTAAATGATGCCAAAGTTGATCTCTCTCTGTGTTATACACAGCTGCCAATACCTGCAACACATGCCCCGGGGAATAGTAATATTTTGAACTACCAGGAGGTAAGGTAATGTAGTGTGCTGTGAACCGGGCCTTATTAAGGTCTGTAGTACAATCAGAACATTGAACAGCCAGATTTGAAATCAGACCAATGATTATGATAATGTCACTGCAGGACAAGACAGAATCTGTTTTATTATTATTCGTAGTCCTTGCCTGGAGAACTGTAAATACATAGCACAAACTTAAAACCTTTCAAAAAACCAGACTTCAGGTTTTTTTGTCTCCTTGATGCCTCTTCAGAACATCTGATCGAAGTATTTGGCCTTTGACAAGTGCCTTTCTTATAATCTACACTCAAATCATAAATGTGCTTATTTATTTAAGGTTGATTTTTATAGATTTATTTTGGGTCGGATGCACAGATTATCCGGTTATTAGAACCAGCATTTATTTTGAAAGTAAATGATGCTTTAAAAAAGTAAAGTATTGCACACGTAAAGCACATATTGCACATTAAAACTACACATCTGCTAATATGCAGCTATAGACACACAATTAATGACCAACCAGACACGTCACTTATGTGATACAGGGAAAGAATAAACCCAGGTTTATTCAAAATGCTGCTTTTTGTTCGACAAGGGTCTTTCTTATTCGCACATCTGCCAAATGTCTGGCCAAAACACTGTGGATTTGCTGCAGAAAGTCCTGCAGAACAATACCAAAGTCTTTGTACTCTAATGTTTTGTGTCGGAGAATAAACATAAGTGCCATCAAGTTTTGCTATATTCTTTCAAAATATATTTTATAATAACGTGACAAAATTGTATTCATGTAACTGACATTGATGTTTAATATCCTTTAAGCTTTTGGCTAAAAGGATATCTCTTGTTATATTTCATATCTTAATTTGATTACTAAATAATGTATTAACCTGTTTCCAGCTGTTGATGTACTTATATATGTATACTGCTTGTCAGTGGTACCAAGGGATCAATGTGTAAAATATGAATATTTAAATGACTTATTGAAATAAACGTTATGCATTTTGCTTTTTTCTGAATGTGTGCTTACTTGTGATCAGCAATTCAACAACAAACTACATTATGAAGCCTTTTTTGTAGACTCAGGAATTGAAATTGTTTTAAAACATTTTAGCATTTATTTACTTCATTAAAAAAAAGAAAATAAGAGTTGATTCACGTGCTTATTCCAAGACTTTATACAAAAATATAATGAAATATGATCTGAGAGACAAACTAAAGCAGGGGTGATTTTATGAATCATCGCGTCCTTTGGCTGTTAGCTTCATACACTGATCAGAAAACTCCACAAACAGAGGCTCCTGCATGGCCGCCTTCATCGCCTCGGCTTTAACGTCTGCGCTGTCGATGGAGCGCAGCAGCTGTCTCAGGTGGGGGTTGCAAAGAAGATCTCTCATCTCGTTGGACTGACCTGTAGAGACATAAGAAAACACGATTTACCTAAGGCTTTTTTGGAAATGTAATGTGGCCGTGAGCAAGTGTTAGATGGAGAAACGTTCGACATGGGACACCGCAGAGAAGACGAGAGGTTCTGTTGGATTAGTACCTAACAGCTGGAGGTTCTCTCGAGGCACTTTGTCGATGATGTCCTCTTCATGCAGAAGATCCTCCTCAGTCCTCTCTGCAAAGACAGGGAAGCAATTGTGAAGTTAAATGCGTATTTCAATCTCACAGCCTTTCTTTGCTGTGACTTCAAATGAGAAAAACGTTTGACTACTAACACGAAGAGAGTCAAATGCTCAGGTTTTCTTTATTTGTTAAATACAGTAACTGTTCCCAATTCTATTGATTAAATAAGTTGAACAATTTAAAATGGCTTGAGACCATATGCACTCTGTCTAAATGGCACACCACCACCTATTTTATATTTGATTTGTGCTGGGAGAGTAAAGCATCATTTGACAACTTAAAAAAAAGACAAACAGTGGGATGCACAGCCTGGTGACAATAGATTATCACACTTATGTGTTTATCAGATAAGGACTATGGATGTAGTTTGTCATTTTACCTAATTCTGGAATTGTTACACATGTTTTTATCAAATAAATAAAGATGAAATAAGAAACTATTTAACACTGCATAAGACGATAAGCACTGTAATAACAGAATTTAGAGTTTTACTAAATTGCCCACCCCCACCTCTTTATGATATATTTGATTTGTGCGGATATGGACACACTTTCACAGGAATGATAAGGCCATACCTGTGTAGAAAGAATCCTTATCTTCAGTAACTTCAGAAACGACAGGAAGGCAAGAGTCTGCAGACACAAAGTTAGAAGGTTGATCAGTGAATGATGAGCATTTGAATACGTCCTATGAGAATGAACACAGCTTGTCTGAACAGCACTTCACTAACATACTGAAATCCAGCTCCTATACCTTTATGGTTCTTGTAGCAGCCAAGTGAACAACTGAAACAGAAAGAAAACAAGAATTAAAAACACAAGTATGATCATACTATTTACCTATGTGCAAAACTGAATCAAGGTAACAAGTACATTCTGTACGCAGTTTTATAGTATATTATAAACAAATTGTATATGTTCCATTGTGTTTATTCTTTCCTGAATCTGCAGCACTTCATTTTTCTACATCAATCTGAATGTCTTAAAAGTTTGAAACATTGCAAAAGTATGAAATAAATAAAATTATATTTTAAGTGATTCATAATTGCATTAATATATATTAATGTAGTTTTTTGCATTTTATAAATATCTTTAAAATGATAGGACTATTTTTTTATATTGGATGATAATGCATTTTAACACGTATACTTTTATAGAGTTAATGAACGTAAAACAGCGGAAAAGCAGCCAGTGACTTCAAAACGCGAACTGTTTTTGACTTACGCGGGTTGCCGTCCCTCCCATGTGTTGTTGAAAATGGGTTTCACTTGTAACTTTAAGGGACAATACTTTGCATCAGTGGCATATTCTCTACATTTGCGCATGTTTTTCTTTATACATTGTCTTATTTTGTTAACAGGTGTTACCACGTTTTAAAGTGAATACGAGCCATGCTTAAAGGCCATTATGTTTCAGCACTGTAACTGAATCCTAATTTAGCTTAAATGTCAACACTAGCACGTGGTGGATACGGCTGCTATTTGTATACTCTTTTTTAATTTAGGTCCGACCTACATACTCAGTTTTGTGCCTTAACAATATAAAATATTGGCTACTGTTTCCCCTATAACTGTCTTCTCACTTTAACCAAACAAGCTAATTGAAGGCTAGCTAGCTAACAGATGGTTATTTAAGTTAACGTTACTTACTATCTTATTTTGCAGGCTGGACATCTGTATTTCGGCGTATGTTCGCTGCACACACTGCATATCTGCATCCTGGCGAATTGATGAACAAATACGAAGAAATGTGTCAAAATCGGTAAAAATGCTAGAAGATCGTATGTGTGTTGACCAGGAAGTTAAATAAATAAGTTCCGGTTGGGAGATATTCCTTTAAAATAAAAGCATGTGACTTCGCCTGGGGTTTCAGCCAAGAGTCAACATAGATTAAACCCAAACAATGATATTTATTAATGCTCATCATCCCTTTAAATTCATAATTTATTATATTTAACAATTGATTTGTCCATTCTTAATCTTCATTTGTAAAACATTTATTTCCAAGGCTTGTTGGATAGGGCCAACATTGTTTTCATACATTTCTCAAATTAAACTGAGAGACACCCCAAATATTTAATATTATTAATAACTATCATGATATTTTGAATGCAAAAATACATCTCTTTCTAGGCTGCAGGCTTAAGTATTTAAACAAAAAAAAGACCTGTCCCTTGACCTAATGACCTCGGTATCTGGATGTGCATGACACTCATCTGGGAAACAACATGCAAACAGAGCAGGGCCTCATTCCCCCTGAAAAAGACACTGGACATGGACAGGAGGGAGAAATTATAAATGAAAAATTCAGATTGTAGAGAAACTATAGAAAACACAGACGCAAGCATGTAATCCACATTACTTAACATGACTAAAATAGTTTTAATTAAAATACAAATAATGTCTATTTGGATTCAGTTATGAGCAAAAGAAAAGACACAATCCAAGCTGGTTGAATCATCACCCATTTGTATTGAGTCCAAATACTGTATCATATCTCCTGCACCCACAGAAATGACTACACATATCTATATATTTATCAAGCACACACACCACTGACCTATATTGCTCAACACAAACTATTTTTGCAACAGCGGCAGCGAGAGACAAGCAGGTTCTTGCTACAGAGTATGGAGAGCTGTCTCGTGTGACTGATTACTGGGCATGTTCCCGAAGTCACAGCGCTCCATTCACTGGGTCAGGAACAGGGAAGGCAGAGAACCATGGCCATCGTCAACATCAGGAATCCAACTTCGTGTCCGGATCTGGAAGAAATGGTCATCACAAATAATATCCTGCAACAACATTGTCTTTTCATCTGCAGATTATTTTGTCAATTTATAATTTGGTCCATAAAATGTCATATAAATAATGTCCAATACTGTTACCCAAAACCCGTGTTTACATTTTCAACTTGAAAGAAATTCTCACATATGATGAAAAAAAACAGCAAATGTTTATTTGTGGTGTAGAAAGTGACTGAAATTAGAAATATTTGTTACCATCCTGGCCTGATTTGTATTGACCCATTTTCCAATGTTAAGGTTTCAAAAACACCATAGCAGTTATCTAGCCTTTGCACATTCACAAACCTACAGAAAGGACATTTTTTTTATCTGTTTTTGGCTCTACCTATCGGATTGACCTAATAGGTGGAACAAAGCAAACTTGAATTCCGAAGCATAGATTAGAACGGCCCTGACACAAAAGCAGTTTGTTCAGCTCACATTCATGACAGTAATCTGCAGGATCTTGTTTGTTATGTAAACATCTTGGTAGCCTATAAAGTCATTTTTTTCATGACAAGGAAATTGCTGAATAAATAAGTGTTTTTCATCAAGATAAACACTTTTTCAGACTACAAAGGCACATTGTTACCTGTAAACGTCGAGGAAATCCATCAAGAAGAGGAGCACTTGGTTCTCTTGCGTTTCAGCTCGGTGTTATGAAATTTTTCTGCAATCTTCCTCTCGTGTCCAGCGGGGCAATGGCGGTTTGTGTTCAGCTCGATTTCTCTCTTGGTTCTCCCTTTGCCACACGCATGGCACGAGAACTCGAGCAGATTGTAATAGTCATACTGGTCGTAAAATGTTTCTTCGAAAAAAACAAATCTTTCCATGTCTGTCGCCATTTGGAGATGGGATGCAGCAGATTTTACCAGACGAGTTCAACAGCGAGTAAACAGCTGTAGCCAGCCAGTGTTTATATACAGAGGGTCACGTGATCGTGGCTGTGACTAAGGAACTACATGGACTATGCTGTAATAAGCACAGTATACTGTTTTTGTCGGGAAATATTGATATGTATTGTTAGTTTGTTCGTTGTTATTTCACTAGTATGCATGTATTTCCTCACATATTACTGTAACATATAGTATTGGTTATTTTGTTAAGTAGTAGGCCTATGTGTGTTTTTTTTCTGTGTCGTGAGTATTTCAACAAGGGTGCTGTGTGCATGTTTGGCAAACTAAATAACATCCTATTGCTGTTATAAGAATGTATCTAACGTGCAATACTTTTAGCACTTTATTAACTGACATAACTGTTACTGTTACATAAAGGACTTAACACTGAGCGTTTTTGGTTTATAAATGTATTTTATTTTTAATTGATCAATGAATGTGCGTATTTTCCCATTGTATACAGTCTATATGTGTATGAGCCTACTTTGTGCTTGCATATAAGATGGCTCTAATGTGTCCGCATAGAAAGCCTTGCTCAGTGTTTATGTTCTGTTTTGTTCCAGCGCACGGCCCGCCCCTCACGGTGTGGCACGTCCTTACGCTTTTCCACGTCGCAGTCCTGTCTCGGGCGAACTCTCTGCGTGTCTCCAGCTAGGCCAGAGAGTGATGGCGGCGCCCGTCCTGAGAGTGTCCACCCCTCGGTGGGAAAGAATAGCTAGGCTTCTCGTTTGCCTATTGGGCATACTGCTGTCTATATATGCCTTTCACGTCGAGACAGAAAAGGTTCGGGATCCGAGTTATAGGGCGATGTGCGACGTCAGCATCTCCATCAGCTGTTCGAAAGTGTTCAGCTCAAGGTAATTTGAATCCAGCAAAGAGCGCTCAATGAAGCTGCTGCTATTGTGGCAGCCTGGGAAGGGCTGGTGGTTCAAACTGTCAGAGGCTCCCAGCTAGCATCTGCCGGCTGCCCGCTAACGTGCTGCTAATGCTAACTGAAAACTATTAGTGCCGGTGTGCTGCGGGCTGGCTGTTAGTTAAATAACCTTTCTGGAATAAGTTAACTTTGTGCTTATCATTCAATAAGCATATCATTAGCTTTCTAGCTCAATGAAGCTAACTTTGCTAACCGTCAGCTAACGCAACACATTTGTTAACCTTACACTTTAGCCAGTTAGCTATCAACAGTGAGTCGTCAGCATTGTACAACTGAATCAATGGGCAAGTTGCTGATGGCTTATTTTAACCGGTCCTACTGGATGCTGTCTGTGTATGAATGGGTAGCACATCTGTAAACGCAACTTTAGCACACAAGTTGACCACAGCTTGCTCAGACTAACGTTATTGGTGCATGGATGTTGCTGCTGAATGAGTCCATTCATTCCGCAGAACTTTGCTATGATGTTTGCTGGTTAGCTAGCTTAACGTTGTTCATATGGGGCAACTTTAGACATACTAGCTAGCTGTCGCGTTAGCTGTCACGCTGCTGTCATTAGCTGCCATGCTAATGTCACCGGGCAGCTATCATTCAGTCCGAGGGGTTAAACCCTATACACCGGCTAACTAAAGGGACAGTGCATATAAATGCCCCAGAGGTCAGTGGAGGACTGCAAAGGTGGATACCTTAAAGTTCCAGTGCTGCTAACCACCACACCGTTTTACAGATCGCTAAATGTTCATAGCTACATTAGTAAAGCGGCTGCAGGAGTTCTATTTAAGCTATGTGTGCGTTGAAAATAAATCAGATTCGTCAGTCACAAAGATGAGCTTGCAAGCATGTAGAATAACCTCCCTTTAAAGTTAAGATCACAGTTGTTTCATTCAAACAATTATCTGAAGTTACCATACTAGCTTGATTGTGGGCAACTGTAAATGACTCGAGAACCCCACCTATTTAAACAATTTTGAAAGTCTTTGCAGGCCTTGAACTCAAAGACTGGCTGGAATGTAACCTGTTTAAGACCCATTACATACTTGTGGGATAAGTGACTCAATTCACTGTCTGAGTACTAGAGATGCTATAGTTTTTGTAACCTAAAATAAGATGTCAACCATCAGCTCTGACTGAACGTTAACAAATATTGAAGAAATGACTGAATGAAGAAATCAAATCTTCCTTGAAGAATCGTAGTTCTAAAGGCGAATAAAGCTCAATATCCAGCAGTCTAATGCCATTAAGGGTTGGAAAGTTAATACCATATTCCTGGAGATGGAGATAATGTGTATTTGTTATATATGTAGAATGGCCTGTTTTGTGCATGCCTCTTAAAGACAAAGCTTTGAAACGCTGACCAGAATCAATCAATAAATTAATCAATACATTGTATTGGTCAGATGTAATCAGATAGGGAAGGTTCTATCCTTCAATCATGCCAGGTCCAAGAAACAAAACAATGCCTATAGTGATACATTTAAGAGAAACATATTGTAGAACATCTTAGATTTAAATATTACATTTACAAAAAAAATAACACATTTAAGAATTAGCTTGAAATAATTACATTTCTTTGCAAATAAAACCAGAAAAGCCAGATCCTTCAATTTGTGTATTGTCAATTCTGTAGTGAATATAATGGAATGCATGACTATCTGCATTGTAGCAAACCACAATTAACTATATACAAAGATAATAGACTTCTACAATGTAATACATCAAATGAAATTGCTAATGCACACCAAAAGATGCATACAATTCTTTAAAAACAAACACAATAACATGGGCATGTGGTTCTGGTGAATACAAATGAATAAAACAAAGGTCTGTTATTGATCCAGTCTCTTATCTCCATGCTCCTGCAGCACATCCTAAAAATGAGAAATAAAAACCTTTCATTCTGAGTGAATTCTAATGTTCACTAAAACATGATATAGTAAGACAAAAATGAAAATGAAAAGACATTCATGTGTGTTGTATTTAAATAAGTCATTGTTTGTTCATGCTTTTACAAATTATCTACTGATCTTCTATGCTGGAACTGACTTATTGATTAATTTGACATATCTTTCTTAAAGTCATATGGCAGAAAACACTAAGTAAGCAAGATTCCAATTCATTCTTTGCCTGACTGCAGTAGGAGTTGTTTTAAGAATTTTGCACAAAATCAAATACACTCTCAAAAAGTGTGTAGCACTACACAGATGAAAGACTGTTTCCTATGCATTATGACCGCACATTCCCATCTTCTCTTTGGATAAGAATGTTGTATTTTCTTTGGATGAAATCCACCTTCTCTTTGTTGCTGTTGCAAATAGAAATGTTGTTATGCAAGACAACATTAAGACCTGATCTGATGGTAGTATTTGAATGTCACCCTTTTAAAACATTACTAATAGAGTTGTTGAAATCAGAGAAAGTCATTAAAGTGGCTGCCTCTATGGACTGACAGCCATCACGTGCACCACATCCTCTGGTGAAACAACCAAGCCTTGATTTTGGTAATCAAGCAGCGTCTGACTTTAGTTTTTTTTCCTCACCTTCAACTGTGGCAGGTCCAGATTAGATTTGAAGTACTTTATTGATCCCACATTGGGCAATTGTTTTTGTTGCAGCCACATATTTACAATACATTGCACATAAAAAATAACAAACATAAACCATAAGTAGATATTTTAATATCTATGAAGTATCTTTAGAAAACGCATTATAAAATACACAGGATAAGTTAAAATACACTGTAATAGACCAACTGACTACTGAACCAAAAAAGGCACTGAGGTCTTTGAGTTTGGGAACATAATGTACAAATGAGTGACTCTGGGAAACTGCTTCAGACTATTTTTTTACTGTTTTGTAGTAGAGCTGAAATGATACGTTGACATATTATTGACTGTTTTAAAACTCACAAATATGAAGTTTCCTGTTTTTATTTTCTTATATCTGATTAAAATTTGGACTGACATGTAAAGACATCACTGTGGGCTCAAATAAACTAGGTTGGACATTTCTTTAACCTTTTTATGACAGTATCTACACCAACATAGGGATGGTGAAATACCAGTGTTGATTAATTGATTGATAACTGTAATATTTATAAATAAATATGGATCCAAAAAGAACAGAGCAGATTAATCGATCATGAAAATAAATGTTGTTTACAGCTGATTTTCCCTGAACACTTTTATGTACATTTGTATTTGCCTTACATAAGAACTGTTTCTAATGTTTCTAACTGTTTCTAAAAAGCAAACTTCACCCAGCCAATTTACATTTTAATTTATTTACATATACAGTACAGTACATATTTGGGGTTTGATTGTTCTCGGGTGTGATTCCGTCTCCTTAGTTGGTTGCTTTTTGTCATCCCGAGAAAAGTTGTAACTGCCTTCTCTGCTGATGTTCTTCTGGTTCAGGTGGGGTCGAGGATTTGGACTCCTGGGTTCAATCTTTGGAAATGACAGTGCACTGAACCAGCCCAACAGTGTCTACGGGATCGCTTTTTATGCCTTTCAGCTTCTACTAGGTAAGATGTCATTTTATTTAGAGCCCTTTTTTGGTATTGAAAATGTAGGTGACTCAACAATTTGCTTCCCTCTTTTATCGCTGCATTTGCCAAAAATGTCTCGCATGGCACTGACATCATTTTTAGTAGCCATGTATGAATACAAATATGTAGTTAAAGACTAAGACTGCAGAGATAACTGCAATGGTGGATTAGAGCCATTAGTAGTTTAGAGGGGGAGAGGGGGGTTTATCCAAAAAGAAAACTCTTGAAAATAATCAAATCTATGATTAAAGTGGTACATTTAGAGGAAAAACCTGAATATTCTCTGATATTAAAAAAAAGTAATATCACACAAAAGCACAAATTTAAAGAACAAAAAAAGAGATTAATAACACATACATTTGAGTGAGATTTAAGTCGGAAGCATAATAGAAAAAAAACTTGAGGAGCTACATGACTTTGTTTCTCAATGTTTGATCAGTGGGGCACATGGTGATAACCTTTATCTGTCCATTGCGTTGGAGTTTCTGATGCTCATAAGCGATCACATCATCCTTATCAGCATGTAGTTTTCTTCTGAATGGTGGCCTGCAGATCCGCCTGGCCACCTGGCGCCGGCTCAGAACAAGAGGGCCTTTTAGCTGCAGCAGTTAGCACTCACACAATGGCTGCCCAGTTAAGCCAAACTGTTACACAGGGTCAAGATTTCCATTTTAAAGTCAAGATCAGAAGTCTTATTATTCTTACGGCCATGGAACACCCAATATTTGTCAGTAGAAACAACTCCAGAATCTGCATACTCAAGGTTTAACCTTTGATTAATGCCATTGTACAGCAATACAACATTAACAGTTACTGTACACTCAATGTATAAAGACATAGAATAATGCAATAGCTGTGGCTTTTCCAATACATTTTCCTTTCACTGTAAATACATGTTATGTAGAGAAGAGGGGTTGGCAATATGGACAAAATCCCCTCTCACGCTATATGTTTTTTCGTATCACATTATGAAACAATTTCTGGCAAATCAATTGAGAAACTAAACATTTAAATAAAAATAAAAATATTGTCTATTTTCTCTGGTACTTAATTAGCTAGTTTCCCCCCCCAAACAAATTAATGTGTCTTTATTATATTATTATATATTATATTGTCCAGCCCTAGAAGAGAAGATGGAGATAAACTCAGAAAGTGCTTATGTTCCATGCTCAAAGTACTCTGCACTACGACAGCTTTATAAATGTCTGCTTGTGATGGATGTTAGCACTTGTATGACCCGCTGTAGTAGAAAGGGTACTCAGATATTTAACTTAAGTTAAAGTAGCAATTCCCCCGTGTAGAACGTTTTATAATCATATATATTGGATTATAGTTATTGATGCATAAATGTATGGGTTATATTTATTGTTACAGCATTTACACATATATACACTGCTGGCTAATTTACTATGAGATAGTTCACCATCATTTATTTTTGTAAATTATAATTGTTTTGATTATTTTAATCTGCAAAGTAACTGTAGTGAAGCAGAATATACAGAATTTACTCTAGACTGTAGTGAAGTTATAATGCATCATATAACTGAATACTCAATTAAGCCATATATAATCTTTTAAGTACCTCAACATTATACTTGAGTACAGTAATTGAGTAAATGTTCTTATTATCTTAACACCACTGGGTCTCATTTAATCAGATTCTATCACTAATAATAGGTAAACAATGTGTAAAGCACTAATAATGCCTCTAATTTAGTAACGCCTAATTTCACAATGAGTCATTACAGCGCTCAGTTTAAAGCTGTCGACCTGTGTGACTCACGCATGTTCATACACTCCAACTACAGACAAACTAGATATTCTGCCAGTAAGAAAAAACAAGAACTACAGTTGATATTATAATTTCCTGTTAAAAATATCTAGCCCAATAGTTTCAATTTATGATATTATCCTAATTATCATCTGCTTAAAACTTTTATCTGGAATCTCTTTGTTACCTTTTGTACATACAAATACAATTATTTCTATTATTATTGTATATTTAGTGAACATCAAATCTTAAGTAATGTAGTTATTAAGTAGCAACATTGTGCCAGTTCCTGTATTTAAAAAAAAAAAAAAAAAAAAAAAAAGTCACTGTTTGGGTATTGATGGTTATCCCGTTTATAAAGATTCACCATTATTAACTTATTTGAAGTGTTTTTTTAACGCAATGAAGGAAAAACACCTATATCGTTCCATCCCAACCAGGAACCTACTATGTCAGCTTAGGTATGGACCAGCCAAATTGTTACTAATGAAACATCACAAGCTTGGCCTCATGTGACAACAGAATAATATGACCTGTGTTTAAGCTGAATGTCATCACGAGGTAGCTGGGTACAGAAATAGAAAACTTTCCGAGGCTGTAAGCTCAGTCATCAGGTTACTTGTGTGTTCTAAGGGTATGTCTTTTTTCCCTTTTGTTTCAGTTATTTTGTCTAAGCCTTAGTTTGTGTTTCTTGCCATAGGAATGACTGTGAGTGCAATGGCCGCCCTTATTCTCATGACGACATCCATCTTGTCGGTGGTGGGTTCGCTCTACCTGGGCTACATCCTCTACTTTGTCCTGAAGGACTTCTGCATCATCTGCATCACTACATATGCGCTGAACTTCATTCTCTTTACTCTCAACTACAAGCGACTGGTTTACTTGAACGAAGCCTGGAAGCAGCAGCTGCAGGCCAAGGAGGACTAAAGCTGTGGAGAACGGCAAGACAAGTACGACAAACAAACAAAGAAAAAGTAAAAAAAGAAACGTGACCTCTGAACATTTGACTTGCCACCAGGAGACCTTGCTTCCAAACGATGTTTATTCTGCTGTGTGTTTTAAAAAAAATGAAGAAATTTAACTTAAATGTTGGGCCTGTTGCAAACACGGAAGGATTTGTAAGTGAAAGGTGTTTTTGTTTTTTTCTTCTTCCTTGTTTAACATATTAAGGGGGCTGGCTGTGTGTGTGTGTGTGTGTGTGTGTGTGTGCGTGTGTGTGTGTGGGTAAGTGTGTGTGTGTGTGTGTGTGCGTGTGCAAGTGTGTGTGTGAGAGATAATGTCAACCCGAGCAAGCAGAAGCAGGAGGCCACAAAACAGATCGATGGAGGACAGCTCTCTTTTGAACAAAAAGGACCACGGCATGGAGGAAAGCGTGACATTAAAGGGGTTTACTTGAAACGGTGAGAAAGGTCCTGTTACTGCACAGCGGATCTGCTCTAAAACTCGGAACCGAGTAAAGGGTCCCAACATTAGAAAAACACTCATTAGGTCATCGTACAGTTTGCAGATAAGGTTCAATGGCATGGTGGTGTTGGGGAGGGTGGGGGCAAAAGGATTAACATTTATACAGACTAGTTTCTTTTCATGTTTACACTTTGTAGTATGTTTCTTTTATGAAGAGGACCACTAAAAATAAAACACGGGATAATGTGAGATATTGTGTGTTAGACCAGTCAGATCGTTTTTTTTTGTTGCAATTCTGTAAATAGCTGCTGAGCAATATTCCAGTCTAGATTGTGATTTAGTGTTGACACAAACTTTTTTTTTTAATGGAAATCCTACCAACAAAACAGGGGAAAACATGAGTCAATCTGGAACAAAAAAGCGATAAAGGTCACAGCGAGGTGGATGTGTTCTCCTGGTCAGGCATGCAGTTCAGAGTTATGTGTATTTCTTTGTTGTACGTGGTCATTATGTCATCTGAAGCCACAAACACACGTCTTTGAAACAGAACTATGGGTTCTTTTCACCAAGTTTGCAAAAAGGCACCCTCACCCCCTTTTATTTGTGTTGGTTAATGTGTGATAAGCATTCCTGACACCCACAGAAGTGGGATCCATAAAGACTTATGTGCCTAAGAGTGTTATGGTGAATTACCGTTTTCTTTTTCAGTGTGGGTGGGGCGGGTTAATGTCATGTTAACACACGTTCTGCTTGTTATTTTACTGTCACAGGTCCAAGGCTTTATTTTTATGATCAGTTTTGTAAATGAAGATACCAGTGAAGTGTTTCTCCCTCCCTATTAGAGTCTCACGAGGTAGCGAAGGCTGCTACACTGTGATTGTCTCCTGAAGTGTAGAGAGGCCTGGTGGCGGAGGCGTCTCTTATCTTTGTTGTTTTAAAAAGGCTCATCTGGCTTTTTGTTCACTGTCCAGCCTGTATACATTTGATGTCAAATTGAACAGTAACGGTGATCTTGCAAAGTTGAGCGAAAAGGAGTACGATTCTGAAAGAATTCAACACAGTATGTTAAGCCATATGTTGAGCTTGTGGGATTTCTCTGCACTTGTAGGAATCCAGAGTTTTCAAAAGACACAGAAGTGGTTGATCTAACATAACAAGGCTTCTACATAGAATTGGGAAAAGAGCAGCCACAGCTGGCAGTGGCTCTGAAAGAAATCCACAGTTTCGTCAGTTCAGTTAAGTGACAGAATAGGACAATTGTCTCTGTATCATCTAAAACCCACTGATCAAAAGTCTCCAGACGCATGGTACACTATCTCTGGGCTTTAAGCAAATGTTGGCCATCTGACAATCTTACACGCGCTGTCGATAGATCCAGAGCAGTCGTAATAATTGTGATAATGTGATTCATCTGTGGTGTTAAACCAGCTTGTTCACTCTTTCCATCACTGCTACTTTCCATACACCCTTCCCTTTAACAGAACTCCCCCCGACACTTTATTTTTGGGTCGCTTATTGATGATAGCAACTTACAGGAAGGTAGTGTCAGTGACGTGCTTCCTGTAATACCATGAGGTCATAGCTTGTCTTTAAAAGTGGAAACAGAGGTGATACTTCCCTCCCCTGCCAGGGTATTGGCAAAGTTAAATTGTTGTCTGTTCATGCATGTTGGAACGTGATTACTACTTATCATAAATAAGTTGTATAATGTTATTTTAGGCCATCTTCCAAAGCGTAGTATCATATTTCTTCAGGCTGCAGATAAAAGTTTCCTATTTTAATGGATGCTTCCGGCACTTAATCCTTCACAGTGAAGATGATGTATACTGCTCACTATGTCCATGTTTGTCTGTTTCAGTATAACTGATACATTTGATGCAGTTTGGCAGCCTACTAGCTTAGTAACATAAAGGAATACTCCCACCAATTTAGCACATTTCAATAACATTTATTTAAAATCGATGCAATTTGTTTTATTCCATGTATTCTTCTTCCTTTTCCTTTGCCCAAACAACCCACAATACAACTCGACCGCCAACTGTTTTAGCCGGAGATTTTGGTTTGGCCCAATATGACATCCTCAAATGTCTTCTAAAATATAGGAATTGCTGCCAGAAAGAAACTCTAATGGTTTGCTTTGGAAAATGGGAGGCACTTGCGCTACGTGACATGATTGGTAGTAAACTGGCAAAAACATGCAAGCACTACAGTCCTCTTTAAAAGAAAAAAAGTATAGTCCTCCATAAAATGATTTGAAATGTTGGCCCGTCACTTAAGTCATCTTTAAGATCTCCCTACCACATTATTGCCTGGTCGGGCTAACATTGGGTTCCGTTTCATGTCAACTCAGAATAAGATGTTGGTCTTTAGTCTGGGAAAGCCTGTGCATTCATGTAGAAAGACAAATCTTGTAAGGATCCTCTTGTACAAGTCAAACTGACATTACATGCTTTTTCTGTGGCTACAACTATGTGTGTCGACCGTAGAACAGGAGGCGGCCGACCATTAGCTTCATGATTCTTGTCATACGCAAGCCTATTACACTAGTGTGTGTGCAGTTACTTAAAAGAAATGGGTCAGGAATTTGGATGAGTCAAACGTTTGAAATCTTTGGCTGGTAACACATGTTGTGTGATGATTTTAAGGTAAAAAAGAAAAGGTAAAAAATGATCGATTAGTGCGTTTCATGAATATTAGGGCCCTGAGGTATAACTGCCATGTTAGCTGCATCACCAATGCCAACAAAAGTGCCTTCCGTTTGATCGCTAGGCCTTGAGCCAAAGACGAGCAACAGTAATAGCCTTGTAAAATGAAGAATGGTAACTGTAAAAAGCATGTATGCTTGCCTACCTTAAGATTTAATCTGATCAATTGGTAATTCCCAAAGATGTGATTTAAAGTGCAAAAAACGATTCCAAATTTGGCAGACAAAATGCCCCGTCAAATCAATGGTCATTCCCCTTTTTCCTTATCTCCACTTAATTCTCATCTTTATTTTGTCTAGCTAGGACATGTCTATTTAAACTACATGATTGTAATGTACTTTTTTCATCATTAATAATGCCCTTTAGCTGTCTAGACTGTTAACATTCTGGGTTACTTTAGTAAAAAAAAGTTGAGGGGGTTGGAGGGCTCGGAATCCATGTGTCAGCATAAAATGTTCATTGAATTTATTTGTGGAGGAAAACTTAATGGGTTTGCTTCTGTATTGCCAAATATGTTTTGAAATGCTGTATTTTCTTACATGGAAAAGTGTTACATGAATGGTAGGAGGGTGTGAAAAAAATAATCTGTTTAAATCCATTTGACCTTAAGGGAAAACTGTGGAAAAGGTTGACATGCGAACATTTTTAATTGTCATTGTCATGTGGAAATGATCTACCATTAAAACATTCCCTCTGAAACTACCTGTCATTTTAAGTTATTTGAATAAATACAATTCTGTTAAACAAATTAAGATAAGATTTGCCAACAGAAAACATAAAACGGAACTTCTGAAACAGGGAAGACGGCTTAAGGGCTCGGATGTATATATGAATGAACACCTCACTAAAAGAAATGCTGAGATCGCCAGAAAGGCCCGATTCCTGAGGAAACTACCAAAAATACAATCAACATGGACTGCAAACTGCAAAATCTTCATCTAGCTTAACGGATCCCCAGAACAAGCCAACGTGTTAATCATCAGGGAACAGAGGCCTGTACTACGAAGCCGGTTCAACATAACCTGGATATGTTTGAGTTACCCGGTTTACCTAATACAAAACAAACGCGCTCTCGCTAAGCTGTCCGACGACGCTGGTTATCAACTCGTTAACTCAAGCCAGGGTTTCTCTGGCCCTTTCTCATTTCTCTAATTTCCCCTCCTCGAATCCTCGGTCCTCCGGTAGTGACCCGGAAATGGATTTCAGTGCGCCATGTTGAAGGACATCTAATTTCTCTAAATGCACTTCGAGGATCGAGCATCGAGGAGGCTCTCTGGTGGAGCTATAATCGAGGATACACTGATGGGTTCTCCGCGCCAGTCCGCGGATCCTCCGTGAATGTATTTCCAGCAACAGTGATGTTTAAAAGAGTCGTGAGGCACGGCCGGACTTATCTCAGCCAATGAAAGCTCTGCATGCATCCCCTGGATATTATTTTATTAACTGCTTGAATCAGACGCGATGTTTACAGGGAGAACAGTCCGTGCAGAAATCAGAGCAGTGTGTATAATATCTATCACTCAGTATAACAGGCCTACATTACTCTTTTTATTTGTATGCTTTAGTTTAGTAGATATCTACAAAGAAAGAGTCAATATTTTTCTAAAATCATTTAGTGCTTCACATAATAAAATACAGCTGTATCCTGATGTATATTATATGCTTTAGGAGCTGTAGGTGCGTGTTGTACAGTGTGTAGGTGCGTGTGTGTATGTGTGATAGTGTTACGTTATTATGAGAGTGCTCTCATACTTGTTTAAATCTGAAATTGTATATATTTATTTATATATATATAAATAATATATGTGTGTGTGTCCGCATCTGTAGCCTGTTATTGTCTCATTATACCGCACTGTGAATGAATTAAAAGTAAATATATAAGTCATCATGAACACAGCTGTCCATCAGACAGTTTACAAAATAAGGATGTGCAGAAACATTTTTTTGGAAAACTATGAGAATGAAGAAAGGTAATTGAAGATGAGAAATTATTGTAAATGTATGTATAAATGTAAATGTAACTTGCAGTTGCAGTTGCAAATTAATAATATTTTTCTCAAAGTAATGATAAACCTGTGAGTTGGATGTAGAAAAGTCAGAATCTATATAGATGTTTTTTATTTTAAAGAAAATTCAGATTGAACATGGTAAAAAACTGTAAATTATAGTGTCCGTCCCAAATATATGTTGTACTTATAGTGAAAACTAACCTTGGATGATGGGTTAGTAGACAAAAAGCGTTAGTAATCCAAAGTACAACATATAATAAGTACCCTGTATCAAGATTGATGCAAAACAAGTGATATTTGACCTTTTTAGACAGATTTAGCAGAAAAAACCTCTTCTGGGGCCATTTGGGTGGATTTTCCATATCTCTGGCCCCCCTTGTTCGATTTTGACATGTGATATCTCTTCCTGACCGTGAGAGCCAATAGAATCGAAGGGAAATTGTCCCGCACACACTCATGTTAAAAAAAGGTGGTGTCTCTGCGCATGCAATCTTGCTTCAGAGCGTAGGAATATCCCTGCTCTGATATTTGAAAACGGAATTGCAGTTTTATTGCTTATAGATTATCAGAACATTTCAAAGGGGACACAGTCACATTGGATATTAACCTATGGATTGACTACAGCGTCGTTTTTATCGTTTTAATGCCATTGAAGACCAGTTTTGACCAGACAAAGACCTAGGTAAGCCATGTTAGCGTTTTAGGCTACCTAGCGCCACATGTTTTGATGTACGTTTTTGTTGATAACATCGCGAGTTTGTATCTTTCAGTGTTTAGGTGGGCACCGTTAGATTCTGTGTCTTTATGATCATAAACGATGTGTTGGATGTGCAGCTAGGATAAGTAATAAGGGAGCTAGGAGTGATTTTCGGTGCAGTAATAGGTTAGCATTTTTCGCTCGGGGCTAATTCAGAGGGTCACTGTTAACATTGTGTGTTTTTTTTGGAGAAAAAAAATGAAAAAGATCAGTTAAATGAGTTTTTTCCCGTTATATGGATATAAAATATTCATAGTATATTAAATATTAAGGTTCCTTAGACGTTGTTTCCTGCAAATGACGCGATTTCGGCCCCAGAACCGGGTCCGTGGGGCTTAAGAGGATAATCATTGATCAAAAGTAAGTAAGGGGTGAGAATTATAAGCATTTGCTTCCTCCTGCTCCCTTACACAAATTATTTATTATTATTATTATTATTATGAATATATATATATATATATATGAATATATATACATATTAATATGAACATTTTTGTTGAATATATATTATTATGAATATTTATGTTGAATATATAAATATTATTATGAATATTGATAACATTGTGTATTCTAACAATACGGTATTCTGTTTTTCACATTTTTTTTGTGATCAACAGAAAGATCTCTTCTTAATGCACTTCCAATTATAGTTGCTGGGACAAAATTCACAGCCCTTCCTGTTTTAACTATTTTAAACTATATTCAAACAATTAAATAAGGCTTAAGCAGTTACACAAAGCAAGTCAATATGTTCCATTTCGTTTTTAGTGTCCTCTTGTTACCGTCCCTCAATCACAGTTTGGCAAGGGAACACTCTCCAGGGAACAAAGCGGAAGTTCACTTTTGAACATATTTGTACACTTTAATTGGGAGAACATTAGGAAATGAATTAATAATAGTTTTATTAACCACCAAAACACAAAACCATACTATTTCCTTAATAATAATAATAATAATAATAATATATTTATTTTGTTAGTGCTTTTACAGCTGCTCAAAGACGCTTTACAGATAGTGAAAAGAAAAGAACAACAAATAAATATATAGTTAAAGTAAAATAATACAAAAACAATCACACATTAAAAGCCAGATTGAAGAGGTGAGTTTTTGAAAGTTTTTTGATGGGTCTCGGATGGGTTATGAGAGTGAGTTCCAGAGGGAGGGGGCAGCGACGGAGAAGGCTCTGTCCCCCCAGGTCCGGTGATTGATGCCGGTGGGGGATGGATAGGAGGTTGGCTTCTGATGAGCGGAGGCAGCGGGAAGGGGTGTGGTGGTGCAGCAGGTCTGTGAGGTCAGGGGGGGGGGCTGATTGTTGAGGGCTTTGTGATTAATCAGGAGGACTTTTAAGCCAGTGGAGGTTCTGGAGGATGGGAGTGATGTGGTCTCGGGAGCGGGTGAGGAGGCAGGCAGCAGAGTTCTGGATATGTTGGAGTTTATTGAGGAGGTTGGATGGTATGCCGTAGAGCAGGGGTGCCCACACTTTTTCAGCTTGGGAGCTACTTTTAAAATGACCAAGCCCAAAAGATCTACCTACAGGGCCGCCCCTGCCCAATCTGTGTCGTGAGCGCGGGGTGCTAGTGGACTAAACGGCAGATAAACTGTGTCCGCATAAGCGCATAATAGTTTTTTTTCTTCTTTCTTTTCAATGCCATGCTATCTACCCACACTACCTTTGCGATCGACCGGCGATGCAGTAGTCGTGATGTGATGAATGCATGAATCAGGGTTTCAGCAGCGGAGGAGGAGAGTGATGGGCGGAGACGGGCAATGTTTTTGAGGTGGAAAAAGGCAATCCTGGTGATGTGATTGATGTGGTGATTGAATTTGAGCTGACTGTCGAAGATGACTCCGAGGTTACGGATGTGAGGGGGGGGGGGGGGGGTAGAGTGTTGCTGTCAATGGTGAAGTTGAAATTCTGAATGATTTTGCCAAGGGGGGAGCATGTAGAGGGTGAAGAGGAGGGGGCCAAGCACCGGACCCTGGGGGACGCCTTGGGACAGAGGAGCAGTGCAGGAGGTGCAGTTGTTGATGTTGATAAACCGATGTCTGTCGGTGAGGTAGGATTTCAGCCAGGAGAGTGCAGTGGAGGTGATGTTGAGTGATGATTCGAGGTTGGACAGCAGGATGGTGTGGTTGATGGTGTCGAATGTTGCGGTGAGGTTGAGGAGGATGTTCAGGTTGCCGGAGTCAGAGGAGAGGAGGAGGTCGTTTGTGATTTTCAGAAGAGCTGTTTCGGTGTTGTATTTTGATCGGAAACCGGATTGAAATGGCTCAAAGAGTTCATTGGAGCTGAGGTGGGATTTAAATTGTGAGGCAATGACATGTTCAAGTGTTTTTTACAGAAAGGGGAGATTTGAGATGGGCCGGAAGTTGGACATGATGTCAGGTGTGAGTCCAGGGGCCTCATTTATAACGCCGTGCGTAGGATTCACGTGGGAAGGTTGCTTACGTAGTAGAAATCCAAAAAATAGGTACAGACATTTTCCGACATACCAAACATTGCGTACCGGCGAGGAAAGTGCGTACAGCACTTCCTACACCGGTTTCCCTTTATAAATCACAACCGACTCGAAATGCGGTGCAGCTTTTGCGGGCTTCACGTAACGCCCATATTTGCCTATAAATAGTCAAAGAAACGCCCATTCATTCATTTTGACTGACTTTATGAAGAAGATCGCAGGAAATGACGACAGAACAGCTAAAAAAGACATCTCACACCGTGTCAGATTTTGGTTATTTTGGGGAGGTGGAGATAAATCATATTGTTTGGTGGATGCTGTTTGAACCAGAGTAGCAGCATGGAGGTCGGATCGTCACCAAAATAAATAAATAAGTGGTCCGAAAAAGGTTCATGACAAAATAAATACACATAGTCTTACTCAGGCAGTGTGTTTGTACCGGGGACAGGAGACACCCCCTTGATGAGAGACTGTAAGAAATGATCGGGGAATCCCTCCGGAGTGGAGTCATGACGACTGGATCTGAATTATGTTTTCATATTTGGTGGTTTGTGTTCCAGCTGTCGATCAGCTGTGCGCAGCGTCTCCACTGCAGCCTGTGCATCTCAACCCCCCCCTCATTTCATTTCAAACCTTTATTTATACAGATAAAATCCCATTGAGATCATTGATCTCTTTTCCAAGGGAGACCTGTTCAAGTAGTTACACATGAAACATAAAAGCATAAACAGAACAACAAAAGGACATCATCCAGCATCATTTACATAATTATCCACATAAACAGGTACCAATAGCTTCTGATTGACTAGCATCCAACCGAGCTTTAAAAACATTTAGTGGCACCAGATTGTTCAGTTTCCATTTAATTTGCAGACTGTTCCAAGACAGAGGAGCTGCGCATCTAAAAGCTGTCTTCCCTAAGACAGTCCTAGCAGTTGGCACATTTAATAAAACCACAGCATTCGATCTCAGGCAGTAGCCACTTACAATTTTCCGTGAGATCAGGGAGCAGATATAAGATGGAAGTTTCCCTAACATGGCTTTGTATATAAAAATGTACCAGTGACTGAGCCTCCGTATAGTTAGTGAAAGCAAACCAGCCCTTGCATACAGGGTACAGTGATGGGTTAATGCTTTACAGTTTGTCACAAATCTCAGTGCACTGTGATACGCAGCATCTAACTTGACCAGGCAATTGGCAGGTGCATTCATATAGACCAGATCCCCATAGTCCAGCACAGGTAAAAAGGTCACAGTGACTAGCCTTTTCCTGGCCTCAAGCGAGAAACAGGACTTATTTCTGAAAAAGAAACCTAGCCTAACCCTCAGTTTTTTTAGCAGGTTATTGACATGAAGTTTAAAAGAGAGACAATCATCAAGCCAGATACCAAGGTATTTGTAACAGGCAACAACTTCAAGTTTTGTTCCTTGCGTAGTTACAATATCTAAAACAGGCTCTGGTGTCTTTTTTGCTTTTGAAAAGAGCATTACCTTGGTTTTATCCACATTTAAAAGAAGCTTTAATTCAGAGAACTGAGTCTGAATAGTGTTAAAAACAGCCTGTAATTTAACAACAGCCTCCTTAATGGTGGGACCTGCACAATACATCACAGTATCATCCGCATAAAAATGTAAAGTAGCTTCATCCACATTATCACCTACGCTGTTAATATATATGGAGAATAAAAGTGGTCCTAAAACAGAACCTTGTGGTACACCATTAGAAATGTTTAACCACTCAGAAGACAGTCCATCAAAATGAACACATTGGGACCTTTCAGAGAGGTCGTTCACAAACCACCCCACTGCAAGGCTGGATATGCCAATACTGAGTAGCCTCTGCTTTAAAATGCGATGATCAACGGTGTCAAACGCTTTGGAAAGGTCAATAAACAGAGCTGCACAACTCTGCTTATTATCTAAAATACTAGTAATGTCATTCACCACTTTCATTGTGGCAGTGATGGTGCTGTGTTTCTTTCTGAATCCTGACTGATGTTTACACAGGATGTCATTTGTACATAAAAACTCCTTTACCTGTTCACTCACTAGGCGTTCAAGAACCTTAGCCAGAACTGACAATTTAGAGATTGGCCTATAGTTATTTAAAATAGTTGCCTCCCCTCCTTTCAGTAAAGGCAAGACATAAGCAGACTTCCATACTTTTGGAATTGTATTTGTGCTGAGGGAGAGGTTAAAAAGAGAAGTAAGAGGTGGAGCAATAAAGTCTGCAGCTATCTTTAAAAAGAAAGGTTCTAAGTTGTCCGGGCCAGCCGGTTTCCTAGGATCTAGCTTAGATAAGGCTTCATGAACAACATCAACAGTAAAAGGGGTAAAACTGAAAGGGTTTTCCAGACCACGTTGTTCAGAGTCACAGACTGTGGTGTTTACAGAAGCAGAGTTAGTGACAGAATCAAATAGAGAACCACAGGACACAAAATGCTCATTAAAGCAATTTAGCATAGTAGCCCTGTCCGATATAGGGCCAGATGCTGTGGTAAGGCACGGAGGTAGCTCATTACGGATCTCACCGGTTGATATCGATTTTATTGCTTTCCAAAATGTCCTAGGATTATTTAGGTTTTCTGTGGTAACTGACAAATAGTACTTCGACTTTGCACTTTTTACATTTGAAGTGAAGCTATTCCTTAGCTGCCTAAAACGCAGCCATTCTATCTCTGAGCCTGATTTCCTAGCCTTTGCCCAGGCCTTGTTTCTCTCATGAAGGAGACTGGACAGCTCAGCAGAAAACCAAGGATTGTCTCGTCCCTTTACTCTAAATTTACGCAGGGGTGCATGTCTATCAATGATCTCCATAAAACCAAGATAAAAATAAGACCATGCGGTTTCAACATCAGCACACAGATCGATTTTACCCCAATCAAAATCAAACAGATCATGCACAAAACCCTGCTCCACAAAATGTTTTATGTCTCTCTTGATGATAATGCGAGGTTTAACCTTTTGGACCTTAGTGTCCCTAATTGTGGCTACAACACAGTGATCGCTCAGATCATTTGCAAATACTCCCACAGACGAATATTTATGGGGAACATTAGTTAAAATATGAGATCAATTAGGGAGGATTTATTAGGGGACTTAATATTTGGGCGAGTAGGACTGTCCACAATCTGAGTAACATGTAAAGAGATACAAAGGTTTTTAAAATCGTCTGACACTGCAGTTAACCAGTCCTAGTTAAAATCTCCAAGTAGCACTATTTCCTTGTAGTCTAGTTGTGATAAAAGATTTGCTAGTGAAGACAAGGAGTCTTTGACAGCTGAGGGGGGTCTGTAGCGGCCCACCACCATGACCTGTTGACCCTTTGCCACTTCTATATTTAAGGCTAACAATTCAAATTGCTTACTGATCGATTTGGAAATTAATGTGGTTACACTGAACTTATTCTTAACATAAATTGCAACGCCACCACCTTTATTAGGCCGGTCGGTACGATACACATTAAAACCATTTAAGGCAATGTCAGAGGCCAAAATAGACTTATTTAGCCATGTTTCAGATAAGACAATGACGTCAGCGTCAGTTGATTTTGCCCAGATACGGACAAAATCTAGTTTACCTAACAGACTGCGCACATTCAAGTGGATGAAACCCAACCCAGACCTAGCTTTAAAATCAGCAGGAGTAGCGATCTGACTATTACTACTGGGCGGACCAGGGTTAGGTTGTACATTTCCTGACAGTAATAACAACAAAAAAACAGGCATCTTTTCCTCTTAAATGACACACATACATTGTCATCTAATTTAGAAACACCGGAAAGGTCTGCGAGAGTGTGATTAGAGCTTAAGAAGCAGTCCTGAAGAACCATCATCGCAGGAAAATAAAAAAGACAAACATATTTTGTCGAGCAGATTGTCTGTGACAAGGCAACCGGTAATTGTTTGTGTAACACATCCGAACCTTTGCAGGGGATGCCCACTGCAGGTGGCAGAACAGACCTGAATCCAGTAGTCTTCTCAGAATGACTAGAGATCTTCTCATAGTCCAAAACAGTTAGCAGGCACAGCAGAATCCCGATATGGGCCATTTTCCCAGACCAGCAGAGCATCCGGATAGGCGTGCAAGCAGGCCCGAAATGTGGAGGCGCTCCGTTCTCCTCGCGATATCCCCGGTGCAGAAACTCCTCAGTAGGCCTACAGCAGGATAGGCGAAGCAGGACCAGCTCGAGGCGTAGAGGCGCTCCGGTCTCTCAGCGATATCCCTGTGGTAAAACGTCCTTGGCACCGTAGAGCACGACAGGTGGAGCAGGAGGATACAGGCCTCCGCTACAGCAGGTGTAAAGCAGGCCGCAGCCCGAACGCGAAGCCGCTCCGGTCTCTCCGTTACGCCCCCCGGGGTAAAATCTCGCCAGGACAGCAGCACACGACAAGTGGAAGCAGGTCCCCGCCACAGCACAACTGGGCAGGTGGAAAAAGGGGGCCCAAACAACAACGTGCAGCCGCTCCGTCTTTCTGCGACTTCCCGGGAAAAACCTCCCCACAACAGCACAGGTGCACAGGTAAACCTCCTATCCACGCCGACGGAAGAGAGGCAGCCCTGCCCCTCACTTTCCACGCTCCGTGAGGCGGATGAGAAAATGTGCACCGCTCGCGAAAATGCGCTCCGCTCGCTCTGATCGACGAGAGTCAATGTTTTTGATGATAATAACAACTCTATATCCACCAGTTAGAGGAAATACAACTAATGTGTTGTGTTATATTAGCTGTACAATTGACCACATATGGTGTTCTTAGTTTCCATACCTCTTGTGTTTTATGAGCGACTTATCAAGTCTTAGCAAACGGCATAAAACATGATTAAACATGGTAGTATATAAAACCATGCTCGTACAACCTATAGGAATGCAAAACCGCATCATTTATGAGAAAACATTTCATAACATTAACACAACATATTCGAGGTGGTTTTAAATAACATATCCGTATTTATTTATTTCTCCAAGTTATGTTTTTGTGTGCACCGAGGATCTCAAACAGGCGTTTGTTAAATCATTTTAAGATTGGCTTTAATCAATGTTTGCAAATGAATTCTTCATATGATAAATGAGAGGTAACATTTTGTTTATGGTATTATTTCCACATATTTCTCATTCATTCTTCCTTCTGCCAACGGTGTCGCAGTTTCTCGTCTCTCCCGTTTTTGTGCTTAGTGCGTACGCATGGGTTAGAGTTTACGTGGAGGACTGCACGTTTTCCCGTCAAGTTAGTATTTTATAAATTGCAAACATTGCGTAGAAACTGGCGTATGCCATTTTTTGAGCGTATATCCCTTTATAAATGAGGCCCCAGGTCTTTTGAGAATGGGCGTGACAGCAGCCAGTTTGAGAGAGGGGGGAACTGATCCAGATCTGGGGGAGGAGTTAATGATGGTGGCGATTAGGGATGGGTATCGTTAAGGTTTTATCAATACCGCTTATCGGTCCGGTCTTTTAACGGTAGTCTTATCGGTTCTTTTGGAGAAAAAAATACGGTAAACTAACTAAACACATTGTGAACAAAACTAACATTGCTTTTTATTTTAATTAAATACATAATATTTCACATAAAAATAAACAACAACGTTTAACAAATCATATTAAATAATCTGATGACAGAACTGTAAACAGAGCTGAAACTTTAACAAAATAAATAACTCAGTTACCTCTAATCATTAACCAATGTTTGAATAATTGAGTTAATTCCGTGTGTTGCTGATAGCATACAACACCTGACGTGGAAGGGGCTACAGAGCTACTAGAAAGACAGTCGAACCTGGTGCATTTCTCCCTCTGGATGTGGTGCACTTTTGCTAAATGTTTATAAAAATTGCTCGTGTTATCGCCCTTACATGCGAAACTCTTATTGCACTTTAGGCAACGAGCATCGATACGGGTAAAGTTTAACCACACCACGGAGCGCGTTCTCTCCGCCATCTCCTCCGTGTGTGTGTGTGTGTGTGTGTGTGTGTGTGTGTGTGTGTGTGTGTGTTGCTGCATGTAGCCAGGGGCACCGCCAGGGATTTTGGGACCCATGAAAAGATATCACATTGGGCCCCACCACCAGGCACAGGCCACGCCAACCAAGCAAAATTGCTGTAACCACACCTCCAGAACCCAACCGATTCATTTATGCTTTAAATAACTCTACCTGTACAGGCTTGCATCTATCTTGTAGTCCAATACTAACTGCACAATATTTACTGATACTGAGCGGTGAACATATAACACTGTGCAGACGTGCAACATTCTGCTGCAGTAGAATTCACTATTTGATATAACACTAACATTCCTGACAATAGACCTCAATAGTCATCTTTTATGGTGTACATGCCTTTTTAATAACATCTTTGAATGGAACATTACCATAGCCTTGCCCTTTAACAGTTATTACAAGCCCTGGCTCAGCCTTACTCACCAAGAGCCCAGCGCCTAGCCTTCTTACAGGCAAAGTCACTGATCAAGTCCTTGAAGTCCAGCTTTCTAGCCAACTGGCTTTCAATGGACAGCATGGCAAGACTGCAAAGCCTTATGGGGGGTCAGGGATGCGGAGCCTAAAGATGGAACTGTTGGTCCTGGCACCAGGGGGAGGGACAACTGATTTAGTATGAATATCTGCTAAAAATGTACCTGCATTTATTAAATGTCAGCTAAAAGAGCAGTGAAATGAAAAACCTCTGCATTTTCTGTGAAGATAGTAACAGTACTTAATGTCAGCAAAACATTACAATTATTATTTACAATGGACTACGCTTAGCTAACAGACTAATTTCCACTACTCATAGACCACACTAGTGTTGCACGGTGTACCGATACTTGAAAGGTACCGCGATACCCTGCCGTTAAAAACGGTACGATTCCTCCGTTTCATTAGTATCGGTACTTTAAGAATGACGGGGAAAAGTACTCCCGTGAAAAAGCGCCGTTTTAATAAGAGCCGTGTGTGTTCAGCGCTCTGTTTCCACTCCCTGCACTGCAGCCGTGCCTGCAGTCCCGCTCCTCTCAAGCACGCTCTAAGTCCCTCCCCTATCTCGTGCACGCGCTAGCTGCCAGAGCATGTGAGAAAACGAGAAGCATGGCTGCAAGTGGGAGTGCAACTGCCGCTGCGCCTCGGCTTGTTGACAAAAAAGACGCCAGAAGTCTATGAACGGGCCGTTCAGGTGTTCAGAGCAGAGCTCCCTGTCGGAGCGGCAGAGCGTGATGTGCACTGAAAAGTGTTTCTGTCGCAATATTATCGTTGAGCAAACTTAACTAGCAAACTAGCATCACTATCTGCTAACGTTAGCTTTAGCCTTCGTTTTCTATTAGTTTTTTTCATAGGCTAAACGGAGGTGGTATAAGTATATATCTTGTACTTGAGTAAAAGTAGAAGTACCCAGGTCTTGTACTTGAGTTAAAGTAGAAGTACCAGAATGTAGGAACAATCCTGCAATCAAAATGTTCCCAAATAAAAGTACAAAAGTATTATCATCAAAATATAGTTAAAGTAGCGACAGTAAAAGTAGAAGTACTCAGGTCTTGTACTAGAAGCACCAGAGTGTAGAATACTCTGTTACAGTAAAAGTACTGCATTCAAAATGTTCCTCAAGTAAAAGTATTAAAGTAGCGACAGTAAAAGTAGTCATTGTTTGATTGGTCCATTTCAGAATAATATATAGGATATGTTTTATAATGATTGATCATGAAAGTGTTCTCAAAACTGGTGAAGGTGCAGCTAGTCTGAAGTACTTTGTATACTGCAGGGTAGCTGGTGGATTTACTCCAGGTGGAACTACAGTCTGATTTAACACTTGGTTATATTTCACATCATTCATCCAGATCTGTGAAGTAACTAAAGGGATTAATACATGTAGTGGAGTAGAAGTACACCATGTACCTCTGAACTGTAGTGGAGTAGAAGTACACCATGTACCTCTGAACTGTAGTGAGTAGAAGTACACCATGTACCTCTGAACTGTAGTGGAGTCGAAGTACACCATGTATCTCTGAACTGTAGTGAGTAGAAGTACACCATGTACCTCTGAACTGTAGTGAGTAAAAGTACACCATGTACCTCTGAACTGTAGTGGATTAGAAGTACAAAGTAGCAAAAGAAACATTGAAATACTTAAATAAAGTACAAGTATCTCAAAATTGTACCCAAGTAGTACTTGAGTTTATGGACTTAGTTACTTTACACCAGTGGCTATAAAGATAGAAAGACTAAGCCTTGCACAGAGGCATGAAAATACATTTTCAAAATGCTCAACAGTGCTGCCAAAATGTTAAACTCACTGCTACACAATTAAAATAAATGCTTTTATATATATTTATATTAGATGTGAGAACAAGAATGAGCATTTTTGTCAACTTTAATGTGGTCTAAAAAACATTTCTTCCATATGACACTGCCATGTTCTTCTGCCCTAGTTGCAGAGAAAGCAATTCCAATTGCTTGCCCTGGCATCTTGGAGTTGGTCCTGATTCATCCCCAGGCACTGCTCATGGAACCATCTTTCACAGGTGTCACACTGTATTTGTAAAATGAAATGAGTGACCATCAAATCTGATACATCTTGTCATCGGAAATGATGAAGTAATGAAGTGCAATCGAGAATAATGTTGGCAAAATTAGATTCATGTCAACTTTATTACATGTAGGTATAGTTTGTAGCATACTCACCTCAAACACCAGTTTAATATCTGAAAATAACTATATTATGTCTACATTTTCAGTTTTAGGTAGTTATAGGTAGAAGATTTATAGTTCTGGGAAAACCCCATGTTGCATCACTATGTAGTTACCTTTTGGTATTCTTAATTGGTCAGTTATGTATTGCATACGAGCTGCTTCTCCCTGCTTCCCATATTTTGATAGTGACTTACAGGATGTTGGTGTGTGAAAGAGGACAACAGCAGATAACACACACAAACCTCTTTCCAAGTGGTCCGTTCTACATTAGGAGTGATGCCTTGGTTTCCAGGCCTGATCTGGTGGACATGTACCGTCAGTCTCCCAGTGTAGAGTGAGGTGGAGGAACCGCGGGGTGCGCTAATTCAGTGCCCCATATTGCTATTTTCCAAGCTAATGTAGCTTTGTCATATTTGTCAACGCTGCATTGAGGCTATTGTCATCATGTGGGTGGACTTAGACTCAAACCTGGGGTGAAGTTACACTTTAATTTAATATGTTGCTATTAGACATGATTAGAATTGTCAGTATCCCTATTCCACTACTCATCACATTTTATATTCTCTCTGTTCATTATATGTGTAAACAATGTATATAAATCACCATTTATCTGAGAGAAGTTGTCTTGACTGTTTTGTTAGTAAATCAATTTATATCGGTTCCACAGTCATTTTGAATAGAGTTAATGTGTGTGGGCTGCAGCTGGGGCGACGCACGAGGTTGCCGTAAAAACATTATTCGGCATGCGCAGAAAGTAGAAATCGAAGCATGGCCCTGCAGCGTTTTCGCTGGACCGCCTGATCTGGATAGACCCAGTGACTCAACAGTTTTGTAAATACATCTAATATCATAAATTGAATTTGATTAGAATATGATGAAGCCCTATTATAACTACACTATGACAAATACTCACCCAATCTGTAGTGGGAGGCCCAGATCCTGGGGGCTTTGAGGCAGAGCACATTGCACAGTTGTTCTCCATGTGAAACACTGCAGGAAATGAAAATATGTTATTTAAACATACTGTATATGTATACAGTTAACAGTTTATTGGCAGCAGAAGTGCAGTCAAATTCTATGCAGCTGTTCAGCTGTAAATTATAGCTTATGAACTCTAAATGGATCATGATCATTAACACAGGTTTAATATGTTTTTAACTTAAGGATGGATGTTTTAAAAAGAAGACTATGTACACAGTGTGAACAGAACAACATGTAAGCACATAAACAATCCGTAATATTCTAAACATTACTAGGCAATGACCTGTATGCAACAAATTTAAAAATGCAGGAATTTATATTTGTCACTGTTTCACTAAGCCCTGTTTTGTGTTCCATATTTCACCCATGCCTCCTGCCACTCTGCCTGTAAACTTTCAATAAACCACCTATAAACTGTTCCTGGATGCCTGCCTGGTACAATCTGTATTCGTTTCCTCTTCCCTGCTCTTCTTCTGCAGAAGAACATGGCAGTGTCATATGTCTATGGAAGAAATGTTTTTTAGACCACATTAAAGTTGACACAAATGCTCATTCTTGTTCTCTGGAGGGGACTTTGAAACTCAAATTACTGAAAAAGTACACAGTAAAAGTAGTTCATATTATTTGTGCAAGTAGTCCTAGAATACTAAGTACAAACATGGCAGTTTCATAAACTACTTATGGAAGAAATGTTTTTTAGACCACATCAAAGTTGACAAAACTGCTCATTCTTGTTCTCTGGAGAGGACTTTGAAACTCAAATTACTGAAAAAGTATATACACAGTAAAAGTAGTTCATATTATTTGTGCAAGTAGTCCTAGAAGTACTAAGTACAAACATGGCAGTTTCATAAACTACTTATGGAAGAAATGTTTTTTAGACCACATCAAAGTTGACAAAAATGCTCATTCTTGTTCTCTGGAGAGGACTTTTGCCATTCTCAAAAAGTACACAGTAAAAGTAGTTCATAGTATTTGTGCAACAAGTTTATGAAGCAATAATTCCTAACATAATTCTCATAAATTACACTGTTCCTCAATCGCAAATAATATAAATTAACCACATGCCATCCTTTACTTTGAAATCCTCACCGGAAGTGTTCCTTTTTTTGGTGATTTTCTGTAGCTTTAAAGTGGTCGAATATATAATACTGCACATACGAAACGTCCAGCTTCCCAGGGTTGTTTTTATTGCATTACCGTAAACCTGTAACTAATCGCGCACTCGAAATACAGGGGCGGCTGGTTTGACCACGCAAAAGTGAAAGACGGCTGGCTTGACCGCAGTCCTCGCACACAGACGGGAGAGAGATCGAAAATACTAAAAATAATCATAGACGCATTTGCAGTCTTTTTGCATGTTAGAAACGGAGTTGGCGACACTAAAACTGCAATATAATGTTTATGTAGCAATAATACATATGACATATATTTTACATGTCTCCAATACCGATAAAAATACCGCTAACGTCGGAGCTTAACGGTACCACGGTCTTTAATAATTCAGCCCCGGGGCCCGTTTAATACCGGGGCTCACCCATCCCTAGTGGCGATGAGTTGGGAGATGGCAGGGAGGCTCTCTTTAACAAATGTGGAGGGCATTGGGTCAAGTGTGCAGGTGGAGTTGATTCCAGTCATGAAGTCGGACAGTTGCAGGGGAGAAGTGGGACAGGGGCTGTGAGGCTTAGCACTCGTGAACTAAATGTAAGAAATTGTAGGGTGCCCCTTTAGGCCCATTCTAACATCATATCAACGTCATATAAAATCCAATATTTCTCTACATCTTATAGAAATGTAAAATTGGGTAGTAATTTGGTTACTGGCAATGTTAGGGTTTTAGCAATTTGAGTATAATTCTTCAGGTTTTAAGTTTTTTTTACTTTCTAAAACTATCCTATATTTAATAAGCGAAAACAATAGTGGATGCAGATGCAATAAAATACTGTTGAACTTTAAAGGGGAAAGGAAACACCAATTACAGTTATAATATTCCGGTAGTTTATTCATTTTACAATGGATATTGATCGTAATATTTATTGTATATGATATTACTCGCCAAAAGAAAATTAATTATCCGCCGGGTGGGGAATTCCGGGACCAGGCTGCCGCCATTAGGGGAGTCCCAAATGGTGACGCCACTGGCTGTGTTTTTGCTCCACCTGAAGTCAACACAACGTAGCAGATATGGCAGCGATGGAGGAATTTGCAATGAGATCGACGTTTTGAACGATGAATTTGACTATTCGTCGGGAGATGACATTGATGTGGAAGCATCTACAGTTACCAGGCATCCCATGGCCTATGCTTATGAACCGATTCGGTCGAATAGAGTGGCATACGATCCGGAATAAAAAATTTTAAAAAACACAATGCTAACAGTGAGCCTCTGAATTAGCCCCGAGCGAAAATGCTAACCTATTACTGCACCGAAAATCACGCCTAGCTCCCTTATTACTTATCCTAGCCGCACATCCAACACATCGTTTATGATCGCAAGGAGACACAGAATCTAACGGTGCCCACCTCAACACTGAAAGATACACTCTCGCGAGGTTATCCACAAAAACGTACATCAAAACAAGTGGCGCTAGGTACTAACATACGCCAGGCTAACGGCTTACCTTCATGATTGTCTGTCTAAACTGGTCTTCAATGGCATTACAACGATAAAAACGATGATGTAGTTAATCCATAGGTTAATATCCAATGGGGCTGTGTCCCCTTGAAATGTTCTGATAATCTATAAGCAATACAACTGCAATTCCGTTATCTGCTGTCCGCTCTGTGCTCCGTGCGCTCTGGGTCCTGCTGCAATACCATCCATCAATAGCAATACTAGCCTTTTTAGGGCTGTTTTCGACAGATGAGCGTGTGTATGCCAGTTTAATTAGTTGAGCTATAGAACACCCCCAATTCTCTATTGTGCGTCATAATAATAGCTACCATTTAGTTTGGACGCGATTGCGTTAATTAATAAGGTCACACTGTGTCAGTAAATACATGTGTGAGCTAGTAATCTGGTAGTGCTGCAATATGTACCTCTCTCTCGGCAGCTGAAGCAAACTCGTTTGGTGGCTCGAACTTCACGTTTGTTGACACTGTCATTGTCTTGCGCGGCCGACGTGCTGGGACGGTCGGTGTTCCCGACTGCATACGTTGAGAAATCGAATATTGTGGGAACAGATCCTGGCTTCAAATCCAATGTTTTGTATTGAACCAGGCATCCAGACTGGACTTTGAGCAGCTTCTCATCCTTTAGTGGCAGCTATGGAAATGTACTTCTTCCTTCTTTGTATAAAATCCATTTGTGCAGCCTGGGGCCATACAATAAACTCCTGACGACGACCGTTTTTCTTGTAATGTAAACTACTGGTGCATTGCACGCCATGTTGTTTGTTATTGAGCTTTGGCCCAGGAAGCCGTACCCAATCAGTGACGTCACTGGAAAAGTCCCGGAGCAATGGAAGCGCCCATGGTCAGGCACGTATTTCAAAAAGTAAATTCGCGTATCTCGATCGTTTACATTGGAAATAGACTAGATAAATACATTTCCTAATGGTAATATTGTCGCATGGAAAGCAGTTTGAAAAGTGTTTCCATTTCCCTTTAATGACAAAGGATATTAAAAATCAGGAAGTTAACATATACAACAGCCCTACAGTTGATAAGAAAACCATGTGTCACCGTGACCAAGAAAAAACTAATAACTAGCACTGATTATTAACACATTCATCTCCAGTTGTGCAACAATTATTGTGTAAAGCTATCACAGTTGGACCAAATCCAAAGCAAGCATTACAAAAGGAGGGAGAAAAAGTGCCTTGAACTGATTTTTATAAAATATTTAATGCTATAATAGATTCTGTAGGCTTGAAAGTAATTTGAAAACCGAGTGTAAATATTCAGTATTTGTTCAGCTGTAACACCGAGGTCAGTCATGTGATGGCGAAACACGCAGTCCCTGATTGTGAAAAAATATCTGATCACAGTCACCACCGCCATCAATGATTCTCTTTTTACTTCACGTTCTAGTCGGGTGTAACATTTTGAAACCTTTCGTCACAGTGACTTTAAAGGGGCCCCGATGACGCTTTTTTGGTGTCTTCCTTTTCCTGTAGTGTGCGATATAGGTTTTGTGCATGTAATGGTCTGCAATATTAAAAGTCCCCTCCAGAGGGAGTTTTCTTCCAGACACACACCCAATTGGTCTCCTTTGTTTAGTAACATAGTGACATCACTATGCAGTGGTGTAAGTAACTAAGTACATTTACTCAAGTAAAATTATGAGGTACTTGCACTTGAATGAGCATTTCCATTTGATACTTTTAACTTCTACTCCACTACAATTCAGAGGTAACTATTGTACTTTTACTCCACTACACACCACATTAACATAGTACCTTTAGTTATATTGCTGATATTAAATAATGATGTGAAATGTAATTAACACTTAAAGACTACACTTCGCCTGGATTCAATTAAAATGCTACCCAGCTGTACATTAAGTAATTAAAATGAGTTCCACCTTTACCAGCTGTGATAATCATATTAATACATCAATAATTATAATCATAATATAATAATAATAATATATAAATATGATTCTGAAATGCCGATACTTTTGTACTTTTACTTTAGAAACATTTTGAATGCAGGAATTTTACTTCTAACAGAGTATTCCTACACTTTGGTACTTCTACTTAAGTACAAGATCCGAGTACTTCTCCAACCTGTCACTATGTAACACTCGCTCTTTTATTGGCTGGCGCTCCAAAATATTGTACGTGACGTGATAGGCTAAGAGGCGGGACATCTTTAAGCGGTTGACTAATCAGAACAGAGCTGGCCAGCTAACCAATCAGAGCAGACTAGGCTCTGGTTTCAGACAGCGGGTGAAAAGAGTTGCTGCAGCACAGGCAGTATGAGAGAAATAAAGAGCTTTTTGAACATTAAAGCATGGAGACATGTCACAGTAGAGACACTAAATACCTGTAAATTAGCATAATATTGTGCACAATGTTACATAAAGAAAACCCACAGTTGGGATAATGTTTTGTCTTTAATAGCTTGATTCATATCAAAATTCATTTTCTTTCTTTATAAAAATAAAACACTTTCTCTGATTGGAAAGAGCATTGCATCACATGTTTCAGTTCTTTTATCTTTGAAGAGCTAAAATATGCTTTCTGTTAAATTCTTAGAAATGACAGCGTGTTTTGTCACAATAAACTAAAATACTATTTAGATGACATTGATTATTCAATTATTCATTATTCAAGACATTGTCTACCCAAACACCACAGAGGAAAGGAACATGGACGAGAGTGTGGTTTGCTCCCTTCCCTTCTGACTGGAGGAAAGGTCAGATCCATTCACGGAAGAAGGATTTTGATTGGTCTTCCACTTTGACCTTTTTTATGATACATACATCATGTGTATCAAGTCAACATATCCTGCAAACACTAAAAGTATAACACTGTCAGTTAGTGTATCCTCAAAACATCACAATTTGAATTATTTTATAAATGTGAATAGCACTTTTGACTACTTTTTGTTTGTATCAGCATAAAGAATTGCTTTTATGTTATGAAAATATTCCAGATTGAAGGAAAAATGTCATTATAGGTTGGTTGAGTTTATATGAAAAATGTTTCTTTAAATCGTGTGTTACACAGTGGAATGTTGTGAATGAATTAACTGACTTAAAAAAGAAAGAAAAAAAAAGACAGAATTTCTTCCAGCATTTTTTTCCAGTAAGCATAGTACATGTATATCAGTTTGCATGTCCGGTGGCGGGTTGTCAGAGGGAGCAGGGGGTACTTGGTCCAGGGAGGCAGTCTTCCTGTTTCATTTGCCAGCCTCCAGTACCTCTCCTTCAGGATGAATGCTGCCGCTTTGGGCTGCCTCTGCCTGGTGAAAACACCCTTCTTGTTGCCCACCACACGGGTGATCCCTGCAGGACACAAGACCACAGGAACTTTGTCCATGCACAGGAAATACAAATATATCCTTTAAAATGTAGCAAGACTTAAGAAATCTGGTTATAATATCCATTACATTAAGCTTTCCACAGTCATAAAGGTGGCTATTCAGTCTAAGTCTAACGGAAGATGTGTAGACAGCATTCCTGATATCTACAGGGAGCTTTTAGAGCCAAGATGGCAACAGGTTGTTCTTGTTGAGGAGTACCCTGATTCCCACTCGGCAGTGAGGGAGTGGGGAGCCGATTGGCTGATGCAGAGCGCCAGTGTAAGTTTAGGGTTATGATGAGGCTACTGATCATCTGTTGCAGACGTGTCTTTCACAACATCTGTGCTGCAACACGTTTGTCCATTGTACAATAGTGTACTATTTTCTGTGTTTGTTACGTCACATTTTTTGAGTCACCTATATGTGGTGGGCGTGTCTATTGGATTTGTGTGGTTATATCCGGTTGCTTTTACCTGTGCACTTTGTCATAGATGGAGGGGGAGTGAGCTGGAGGACGACACTTTTTGTTGACCGCATGCACGGCATATGCAATCACTATACTGGATATGGACTAGAAATAATTGTATGTTTGCTTGTTTTGTTTGCTAATAAAAGGTCAAACGCATATCAGTGGAAAGAATGTTTTCTTGCGCGTCAGACAATGTTTTCCCCTGTTTAGTCCCTCGAGGCACTTTGTTTGGATTACTACAGCCGCAACAACTAGTATTGATAAAGTTCTTCTTTACAAATCGGAGAAAAGGATCTGATGAGCTGATAACTACATAGGTTTTATTTTCCTACAACAAGAAAAAAAACACGATGGCGGGGGAAGTTGTAAAGAAGAGTGTCAGTGTGTGCATCCTAGGGCCTAGGATACACACATTAAAAGGCGTTATCCTCAGCTGATGTTTTTTTGTCAGCTAGCTTAGTAGATAACGCTTCCTTGCTCTGTTATATGGTTGGAGGTTGTAGTTTTTGAAAAGGATATAGTTCCTACATGAACAAGGTCTGTGGATTATCTTGCGCAACAGGGTCATGATTTCTGGTGAGAGATATGCTGTTGACTTGAACCACATACTGGGTGGCCTCCTCCGGTGCCTATATCTCCAACACTTGGCTTCTCACACCAAAACAATCTAGATGGATACTGTTACGAGCCCCTCCACTCCACTAGGGGTCTCTGCCTTTGTGTTCTGCTGGCTGGCTCTTGTTTGTGTTTCAGGTGATCAACCTGATTATTAGTTTATTACACACGTTTATTATTAGGTTTCTTTGAAGACCTTTGGTTTTGGTTATAGTAAATAAATACGCTTTTTGTTACACTTAACTTGTCTGGTCTCCCATCTTTGTTGCAGCCTATGAGCCAGGCTGTAACAAATGGGGGCTCGTCCAAACTTTTTGACAGTTTCTAATTCTGTAGTGCAGCCATATTTTTCTGCTTGTAAGTGGATTGAAGGGCTGAGACTGATTACAATAATCAGATCAGCTGTCACTTGGTAGGCAGGTGCACCTCGTTGTGTGCATGCTGGTTGTTTGGGAGACATGGACAAGTGTGGTGAGTAGATGTTTGTTTTCTTGGATAATGTAAGCAGTTGTAATGAAATGCAGGTGGGTGGTGTTTTTCTTTTTCTTCGCTAAGCTGTAGCCGATTTTTGGTGGTCCTGTGAGTGTCTTTCACTTCTGTCCCTGTAGGCTTCAGAACGGACTCTGTTTGGAATTAGTTGGGGGGTTTTAGTGTGGTGTGGACGTGGTAGAGCTATTAGCTCGGGAGCACGTCCAAAGCTGCGGGTGGAGTTGCCAATTGCTGGTTGCTTTACCGGGCTTGTGGGTTTCAGTGCATAAATACCCACCATAAGTAGCACCTGAAGACTAGGGGGGAGTTTAGGTAGTTTCTGTTTGGTAGATAGAGGGACATGACTGCTGTATGTGCTATTTGAGATCGGCTGCAAATGTGTTAAGTGACATTACAATGTTTACATGAGTGTTTGTTATCCGTCTCGCCGTAGTTAACTAATGTTGGTGTTTTTCCTGTTGGTACTTAACCCTGGTAAACCGTTTGGCTTTATTAGTTCTAAAACAAGTCTGGGTTGTGGTGATATCTTAGTGCAGGATGTTACAGTGGTTTATGTGGAAGTAATCAGATGGTAGCAAGAGGTTAGTGCAAAATGGTAATTTGTTGGAAGTGTCGGCAAGTGGTTAGTTAGACCTGTAAGCTTCGGGAACACAAGCGCTGCAGTTCATGCCTTGGTTGGGTGAGCTTTGCGTAGTTTGGTTGCCTCTTTGTGCTGTGCTTCTGAGGAAGACTTGGTTGGCTAGTGAGCACGTTGTTTCAGAGGAACTTTGGGTTTGACGCTTATGTTGATTCTAGTTTGTGATGGCTGGAATCTTGGTGAAGGCAAAGCTTTAGCAAGCTTTGTCTAGCTGCAGGTAATTTGTCGGACTCTGGTGAATGTTTATCTGTTTTTGGACCCGTCCTGTTAATACACACCACACACCACACACACACACACACACACACACACACACACACACACCCACACACACACCACACCACACACACACACCCACACACCACACACACACCACCACACACACACACACACACACACACACACACACACACACCACACACACACCACACACACACACACACACACACACACACACACACCACACACACACACCACACACACACACACACACACACACACACACACACAACACACACACACACACACACACACACACACACACACACACGGGCCATGGCGGGGGGGGGGGGTTACGACCCCCTCCACTAGGGGTCTCTGCCTTTGTGTTCTGCTGGCTGGCTCTTGTTTGTGTTTCAGGTGATTAACCTGATGAGCCACACCTGGGCCGTCAACATAAAAAGGCCAACACCAACCCATACTGCCCGCTCACTCTTCTTTGTTTCTGCACATTTTCACACACCCCATACACGCAATCATTACTGATAACTGACTTCCCACGTTTATTAGGTTTCTTTGAAGACCTTTGGTTTTGGTTTATAGTAAATAAATACGCTTTTTGTTACACTTAACTGTCTGGTCTCCCATCTTTGTTGCAGCCTATGAGCCAGGCCGTAACAGATACATAGAACTGTAGGCGCAGTGTATAAACTGGGAGAAATAACAGCAGATGTTATGATCTCCAACTACGGTACCTTGCACCGTCATGAAGTCGGCAAAGTTCCAGATGAGTTCGCCGATCAGATACTGCTTCCTCTTCTGGTCGAATACGTCGTGGCAGCTCTGCAGGACCACCTTCTGGTACTCCTCAGTAAACATCATGGGTGGATCCTAGAGAGGAAAAGAGACATTAGCAAGCATTAGCATGCTTCTGGGGAAACAAATCCAAAACAGATTTAGGGAGGCGGAGGAAGACAACATCGTTAATGTATTACAGGCTACAAATGCTACAAAACAGAAAGTAATACAAATACTGGTGCACTGCAGTGGGGTAAATAGAGTTCTTACACTGTGAAGCCCTGGCACTGCATCGGCTCCATATTCACTCTGGATGATGGGCTTCTGGTACTTTCCATACCAGTTCTCAAACTGAGTGTTGAGCTGAAGGGGGATGACCTCCAGGTGGCCGGGGTCGTGGGTACCAGGAGAAGTAACTGTTTATGCAGATCACATCCACATAGGGAGCCTAGGGATGAGAGAAAATACTTAATATGAGTCTTAAGGTACTCTTCACCATTTAAAATGTTCTTTTGAGCATAAATGAGAAATTAAGAAATGAGGCAAGATACAAACCATTATTACCTTACAGAAGAGTGAATGTTTGCACCAGAGTTCCCGTTAGCCGGTATTTACCGGACTATGACCGGTTATAAATATGCTGAAGACCGGCAAATCTAAATCTCTCCGGTCAAAGTGTCCGTTTAGCGCAATACCACATCAGTTGCGCAACTTGCGCCACTTATGTGACAGACAAAAGAGTATGTGACAGACAAGAATAGTCAATTCTAATGTCCAACACTTAATGTGGAGAAAGATGTACTGTATGGGTTGATTGTGCGTTGATCTGTTGGTAATGCTTCGGGGTTCCGGTGGGCATGTAAACAAATGCATAATGCTGCGCTATACTTTGCGGCCTCACCCGGTTGCATAGCGACGCTTATTGTTTAGGTGTCTTTTAATAAGCAGGTAGTCCTATCATTAGCTAGAACTAGCTGGATCTGATCGATATGGACATAAACGCGAGTGAAGTCTAATCTGACGGGAGAGAGAGATCAGCTGCTGCTCACGAGTCGACACGCAGCTCTGCATGATCACACGCAGTGGTCAGCGGAACAAAACACACTTCAGGTTAGAATATCACACGTAACTATTTTAATGACCTCTCAAACTACCGTAACTAGTTATAGATATGTTTAGTTTTACTGTCGGGTCACTCATTACTGATCTGCGAGCTGCATGACACTGACGGGCTGTCAGGAGAGGGAGAGCGCCCCGTTTATTATTCCCGTGTTATTGTAAGTTACTGTACACTTTTGAATAATGTAGTTAATCTACTATAATTAGTTTGTTTAATATCGAAACATATCAATTTGTTTTAAAGCTCAATAAATAAGAAGACCTTTGATCGGTACTTTTCAAATTTTGTCCGGAAGATTTAAACTTTAACATGTTGACCGGCGAAAAAATATTCTAACGGGAACTCTGGTTTGCACGATATAAGGAATTATGGACTGGCAGTGTTTTTCCCTTTTGGCCATGACAGAGTGAAGCAGCAGTCATTTCTCACACAGCTACAGTTATTTGCCCTTAGGTTAATAAATAGTGGCTGCAGGTAGTCAGCTAAATAACCAGTACCTTTAGGTTTGGAATTACACCCCGAAAGATATTCCTCACAGCCCAGGAATGTGGGGCATGTAAACAACTTAGTTTGACATTGGGTTTGCAACCTCTGAAGGTCAGCAGGATAACACACACTTTTACATCAGGCCTTTAAGTCTGATCATGACTGATATTCTTTACTTTATGTATATAGACTATATACATTAAGTAAAGAAGATCAGTCGTGATCGCACAGAGACACACCTTTTCTCTCTTTTTCCACATTACCGGTAGTTATCTTCACTCTACATAATGTGTAGAATAATTATCTGATTATATCATCAGTATCTGCCCTTAAGTAGATACATTATTTTTGTACTTATCCCTAGTTTCACATGTTTTAGTTTTCCCCCCTGATGCCATCCAGAACAAAACCAATGATGTCATGTAATTGTTGCTTTTGAAATGTATGATAAAATCCAATATGGGAAAGTGTCAGTATCTGATTTTAAAAAGTGAGTATATCATATGTTCTGCATTCACTGGCTCACTCACCCCTTTGTCCCGGGCATAGTGACTGTTTGAGACGTAAGTGACGGGCCGTGTTGGATCCAGAGCTTTGGTGTGTTGTATCAAAGTCCTGTAAGAGAAATAGTTTTTGTTTCATGATAACGTTTTGTATAGTCATTACAATGTCACAAAGGGCTAACTTTTGTTGTTAAAAAACACCATATCTGTATTTTCAGTATGTGTCTTGTCCACCAGTCATCCAGAAAATGTTGCACACAGAAACCATTCACACAGTATGATGCTTATTTTTTATTCTATTTTTGAATATATTCCCACGACAAGAAAGTTAATTACATTGGTCAAATGGACATCGTTAGTCCAGGATGTGCCTATGGAATGAATAACATTTGCAGGAAATTGTCATTTAGCTGCTTGGAGCTCAATCCCCACCATCTAATCTTCATACATCCTTTGCTTTGCGATCAGTACAGAAAATCTCAGTTTGTAAAGCTAATTGAGTAAACATGAAGGAGTGTTTATTTTTGCTCAAAGTCTTTTAGTCTGTTAGTGTTAGTTATGTTGCAAATGTATTATCTTTTCAATTTACACACGGCATCTTTTGCACGTCTGTCCGTTCTGGGAGAGGAGAGGGATCCCTCCTCTGTTGCTCTCCCTGAGGTTTCTCCCATGTTCCCCTTAAACTGTGGGTTTTCTCCGGAAGTTTTTCCTTGTACGATGTGAGGGTATAAGGACAGAGGGTGTCGTATTGTCATACTGATATTCTGTACAAACTGTGAAGACCACTGAGACAAATGTAACATTTGTGATATTGGGCTATATAAATAAACATTGATTGATTGATTGATAGTGGGACATGCATGTATCTTCGTTGGACTTGTGTGCACAGTTTGTTGTCGGCACACACCCTATGCTGCTTTTTTTTTACGGTTACGGCAGTAGAGCAGGTTAGTGTTCAGGGCGGGTTCATGACTACTCTTACTGCATTCCACACAGAGGAAAAAAGGGATAGGCTCTGACTGAATAACAAACAAGTACACCCCTACAGCAATACACACAGTCTAAAGCTACAAACCTTTTAAAAGTTTGTCATAGGATAGTTAGTTTTTGGGATAGAAAGTGAATAATCCTGCACCCAAAAGGACCAGATATATCAGTTTTGGTAGGATTTAGTGTTTGACAAGTGGATCTAAACAAGACTTACTTAAAATAGAATTCAGCAGGGGGCATCTCTGAAGCCGGCTCATTGGCTACTGACCACATGACCACGGACGCATGGTTCTTGTCCCGCCGTACAAGCTCGTCCATCACGTCCAGGTGATGGTTTAGGGAGGCGTTTCTAAAGCTGCGACTGCATCAGCAAGGCACAAAAAACAGAGAAACTGAGTTGACATCTCCTATAAAAACATGTGGACGATTTTGTACATGTGATTAGTTACCTTTTTATCCCCTTAAACATTCTACATTACTGTCTTGCAGAGGATGTAACGGGCTCAGGTTTAAAGCTAGAGATACCGGTACTAGCATCATATGAAACAAGCTACCATAAAGGCATCCATTTGCACAACCCATAGAATGTTAGCTTTTGGGACGCAATAGCGCTCCAAAGTTAGGCTACATTTTGGGTAGGGAAAAACTTGTATGGCCATATTCACAGGGGTCTCCTGACCTTTCACCATAAGATATCTGATTGGAAATGGGTTCTGTGAATACCCATGAGTCTCCCATTTACATACAAGCCCAAGTTCTGCTCTTCCTATGCCGTTTTGGGCAAACACCATGCAGAATGGTACAAAAATCATCCAGTGTTTAGCTTGCAGAATGGTAAAAATTGTTCATTTTAATATTTCTGCCTGTTGGGTTCCCTTAATAGTCTTGGAATTGCATCAACTGGGTGGACTAGTAAGCCGAGACACTTGAATATGAAGACCCCATTATACTTTTTAGTGACCATAATAGCCATTTAATTGACTTCTTTTTTTAAACGTTATACTTTACTTTGTATAAAATGAGCTAATGAGCTGTTGTGAGCTCTAGGATGATCACAGCCTCATGAAACTCCATAAACACAAACACAGGTAATTTAGGAGATTTTTCTTTTGTAGGTTTATTAACAATAAGGGGGATTTTTGAGTAATTTACTTCCATCCAATCACCTAAGGGGAGTGGAAGAGGTAAACCCGGCTCATAACTCTACCCAAAGTTAATATGAAATACGTTATTTTCTATACGCTGTTGATAATATGCAACTTATTATTATTTCTCAAAGTGGGTTTACTGGGAGCTAAGGGCAAAAACAGTCGCGATGATGGACTGCTCCACCTCTTTCCTTAAAACGCTCTTTCTACCAGTCACATGTTCATGCAGTCGCCCACTCAGAACCTTCAAACACATCCAAAGGTCAGAGGATGAGAGCGGTGACACCTACATGTCTTTGATGCCCACCCCCGGGCACTCGTCTATCACCACAATGCCGTGGCGGTCACACATCTGCAGGATCTCCTCAGCGTAGGGGTAGTGGCTGGTGCGGAAAGAGTTGGCCCCCATCCACTTTAATAGGTTGAAGTCTTTAACAATAAGGGGCCAGTCAAAGCCTTTACCCCGAATCTACAACACAAGGGAAAACGTGGAAGGGAGGATTTATTGTATTGAATAAACATTTTATATCAAATGTTCTGTTTTTTTAAAAATCAGAAATATATTGTCTGATGACGTGAGGTCATGTTACAACAGATATGCTGCTTCCCTCTAGTGGTACTCACATCAGAGTCCTCGTGTTTATTGACTCCATGGAAATAGAAGGGCTTCTTGTTGATGAGGAACTGTGTGCTGGTAACACTGACGGTGCGGATGCCGACTGGTAGAGTATACACATCCTCATGTGTAGATCTCTCATTGGCTGCCATGAGGCGAACCTAGATGTTTAAGGGCAAAAGTCAGAATTTTTTTCTTCTTGCAAATCTTTCAGGTGACATAGTAAATAGAAGTGCTGAATACCCAACAACTAAAGTAAGTCAAGGAGTTCTAAAACAAGATAACATACAGAAAGGAGGTACAAACATTTCAGTTGAAGAAGAAAAGTGAAGGGTGTTAAGATGTTTTCTCTGAGATTCAAAGAGACATTTGCTGTTGTCCAGGAATACATCACATACAGCATTACTATTATTACAGTGCTTAGCTTTAAAGTGGTGGTACAATTGGATAATTTGACATTATTGTATTATTATAAAAATGTGAATAGCTTCTCCTCCTGACTTAAAGGATGTTTTAGCCACAGTAAAAACAATATTCATTTAACATGGAACACTATAAAGAATGTTTTCACTGTAGGAGCCATTTTATGGGTGTTGTTGGTGTCTCAGTTTACTTAATTTATATGTATAGTGCAATACTATTTGGAACACTTGGTGGCGGGGTTTAGCTGCACCGGGTGTATAAAAGGGGTCATAGGTGACAGGAAAGGACGAGGACACAGGAGGAAAGAGCATACCGAGTCCACCAGCCCGGCAGATGCTCACCACAACCATTGACTTTATATTAAACCTTGGTATGTAAAACGCTAAATAAACAACATTCTAAACTACAGCAAAGAACTGGAAATGCATCCGTTTGTGTCTGGATCACTCTCCAACCCTCCAGTGAAGTAATGGCAAAAGGATATAGGACATTGGAACATTAAAATTGCCATTACACACTGTTTTACCCTCCAAACTGAGCACCATCACAAGGTAGAGGATGTAGTCTTATTATCATACTGATGTCAATATGCTGTTACCTGCATTATAAACGGTTTACACTATGGACTAAAAAATAGATTCTTATTTTTTAAGCCGACTGAATGCCTGTCACACATATTCATGTGACCTGACCTGATAAGCCGCGTTCACACTGCGGTACTTTTCCCACAAAGGTTCATGCGAACTTAGTTCATGATCGCGTTCACACCAAAAAGAGCCGGTACTAAAAGTAGTTCATGCGAACCTTTTCACCCCCTCGAAAGTCCCCGCTAGAAAGCAGGGACTTTCGAGCGGCTCTTTTTTGAGAAAAGAGCTATATTCCTGATTGGCTGGGCGAATTGCAAACCACGCCCCGTAAAACTCCCAAAAAGTTTTGTGAAGCCGCCATTTTATTATCCTCGCATTAGTATTATTAGCATTAGCATTAGCCCAGCGCAGAAACGCAGAGAGACTAACTTATGGCAACACAAAATAAAACATGAGAGCGGTGGAGATGAGGAGGTGTCGGCGTTCTGGCGATTTACTCGGAAGGCTTCAGTAGAAGCTGCTGGGAGTCCCAGCAGCTTCTACTGAAGCCAGTCCCCAACTCCGGGGACTTCCGGCCGGGGACTTTGGGCGGCAGTATACGCCGTGAAGTGGTTTTGCGGCCTGCCAGTAAACCCAAAGCAGAAGAAGAAGAAGTGACGTCAGCGGCTTCATTTGCCTAATCCACCCCCAGGGACTTTTTCTGGTGTGAACGCGATCTGTACTTAGTTCATGCGAACTAAAGAGTTCGCATGATGAACTAAGTTCGCATGAACCTTTGTGGGAAAAGTACCGCTGTGTGAACGCGGCTATAGTCATATTGACTAACATGCTGTCTTACCTCCATAGAGTAAAGGTACCCTGGACTCTCATGCATCAAATACGGCCACCACAGATTGACGTCTACTACTTTGAGCACTCCAAATGGCTCGGTGGAGGAGGCCACACAGTGGCCATCTTTGTCCATCAGAGTGACCTTCACTGTGGCTGTGGTAGCGCCTTGGACTGATACCTTGTAATTGACTCGACCTGAAACAAAGGGAAAACAACTCTATGAATAAAGTCACATAACTACTCTTCGTTAGTTTAGATCCCATGTAGCTTTATTGAGCAGTTTCTTCTTGTATAAGTTATTTGGTGGTCATGAGTATTTCAATTACTTTAAAGTGTGCCTGCATTATTTACCAGTGTTATCCAAGAAGTCCGTCACCACAGTGATGTCATCCACATAGGCCGTAGGAGTAGTATACAGCAATACAGGTCGATGTATACCAGCGTAGTTGAAGAAATCAAAGTAGATGTTTTGCACAAAAAAGCCTTTCGGATACCTATTAAGCAAATACATTAACCTCGTTATCTACATACAAATTGACACACATTTTGCCCCAATATGACATAAAACCAGAAAGAAAAAAAGCTAGATTCGTAAAGTACTGGAATTATTTACAATTCATCACAGTTTTAGACATTGTAACATGGACAAAAGCAGATTAAGTGTCACTTATTGTGTAATTGATGAAAGCAGTTAAAGGATCAGTTAAGAATATTGATGCAAACTTGTTAATTGCCATTATTAAAAAGTGGCTTAAATGAATCTGAGCAAATACGTTTTCTTCAGTTATGTTAGCTCACACAATAATTTAGGCAAGCGTCGTATAGGGTTTTGTTTAAAGATAAAAAGTGTTTAGGTTACTTGGTGATGTCGTCGATGTGCTGGATGCTTCCTGGAGGAAGAGTCTCCAGAGTCAGAGTGTTGTTGACGGCGATGGTGATCCTGCATGGCTGGGTTGGATCCTTGCGGATTAAACTGCCTACCTCAGCCTCAAAAGGAAGATGGCCGCCGTTATGCTCTGTCACCTTCACCCCATTCACCCACTGCAAAGGGTAAATAATTCAAATTAGCCTGATCTCATTATCACAAGAGATGGAAAATGGATCAACAGAATAATTTTTTCAAGCAGATGACTTATTTTTCTATGTGTGACTGGAATAGTTTAGGGAAGCTACATGTGATACTCACCACTATTGAGTAATAGTGAGCACTTCCCACTCTGATAACCACTCTTGTTCCTTCATCAGTGATCCAGCGGGCAGGCACCACCACCTCGCGCTCATACCACACCCAGCCAATGAAATCTCTCAAAGTGGGGTCCTGTGTGATGTCATTGTAGCTGGCAGGAACTGGCATGTCAATCACTGGGCCCGTCTAAGGAAAACAAAACGATGAAAAGGCAGCATTTCATTATTAAGAGCGGATCTGCTGTAGTTGGTGATGAGGTTGGTGTAAATGGGATGATTATAAATCAAAACTAATTATGGGGAGTTAATAGTAGCCGTACACATGATGAATCTGAGGGGTTACAAGATGATTCATTGGTTAAAACCAATTGATCAAGGAAAACGTTTTTTTTTTAAAAGTATTTTTAAAACATAGCATAAATCACTTTATATGTTGTTGAAAACACTTGTGTACATCTTTTCCAAGAGTTTTACCATGCAACTTTCAGATTGACACAAACTACATGTAATTTCCTAACTTTATAGCTTCAAATCTTGCATAATTTATAATGGTTCACTGGTCTTACATCACTGTATTAACATAAAGTGCTAAAACCAATAATTACAGTCAGAACTAGAGAGGATAGGATTTGTTGTCCCTGTCTTTCAGTGGTGCAATTTGCCTCATGACAAAATATATGTTGGCCTTTGTCATAATGATGATTTTAAAGATTATGTATATTGATAATGTTATAAAAGATGTGCACAGGTCAATACGTTGCTTTGCACTCTTAATATGTGTAATCAAAGAAAATGTTTATTAGTTAGAGATTTCTGCACAGCTACAGGATGTATACAGCTATCTTTGGTGTAGCTACAGAAGAAGTAGTGTGCGGAGGCTCACAGTGTTTGCAAAGATGCAATGAGGTCGTTGCTTCAGTGTCCCAGGTGCGAATGGGGCCAGTCAACTGTGCTTTCTGGTGTTGCCACATATGAAAACACTGGCTGTGTAGACTGCATATATATATATATTTTTAAATATTTTGCACGTCTTAATTTCGTTGTTATTGCAATTGACCTTTTGAGTCAAAACAAAGGTTCAATTGAGTCAACGTTTATAACTTTTTAACGAAAATGAACGTTCACGTTCTTTGACCCCTTGTCGGTAACTTATCTCATTCAGTAGTTATGAGAGTAATGTATTCGGGTTAACTTTTTTAACGAAAAAGCGAGCTGCTTTATGTTTCCGTTAGCTTTCCTGCTGCTCACCTCCCTCAGGCGACTTTTGTACCATGCCTTGTCGAAGCCCTGGTTCCTGTCTGGAGACTTGTCAGCCCTGAAGCTCCAGAGCCCGCTCAGCTCCTTCACCTCCCTGGAGGAAGACTCCCGGGGGAAGAGCATGCCGGTGTCCAGCAGACATGCCGCTTCGAACAGAGCAAACAGGCACAGGACACGGAACAGCCCGGGTCTTTCAGGTGAGAGCATCCTGTGCAAGTCTGCTAATTCTGCCCACTCGGAAAGTAGCTCCGCAGGTTTCCTTTGCTTACTCAGTCACATGATTTGGGTTTTTGTAATCACGTGACAGGAGAGTAGCTTTATCTTGCTGCTTTCGCTTACTGTCGGAAATTGCTCAATGAAGAGGTGAGCAGAACATTTGCCATAATTTTGTCGTCCTACCCCACCAAATTAAAACCCCTGGCTTGTTAATCGAAAAAGTCCACAACACGAGGAAATGAATACTTTATTCTAAATTAACATTATATTCTCAAATTCAAATTCAAAAGCTTTTATTGTCATTGTACATATATACAACGAGATTCATGGTTGCTGCTCCAGCGAGTGCTTTAAAAACAGACATATTAAAACACAAAATAAAAGGTCTGACAGTTACGACCAGCAAGTAGTGCACACAGCTTCGGATCGTCAAGTAGATGACCAGGATTAATAAATAAATAAATAGATGAATAAAATAGAATTATGATAATATATATATATGATAAATATTACAGTATACATAACTCAGCACTGGTTGTAAACGATATCATCCTTCACGGAAGCAATGTTGAATAGATGACCCTAGATGGCGCCAGACACTTGCTCATCAAAGCCAACAAGAGTGCAACCGAGCACAGAAGCATCATTTACCTCTTCTAAAAATGTCCAATAGGCCTGGAGATGTGTCAGGGTCATTCTATTCTATCAATCTTAAATTCTGCATATACAATGTTTGGGAGGTTTGAATTCAGAAAAATAATATATTTGGAAATGTATGCATCCATTCATAAGTATAAGGTGCAACATTTTCAAGGTTAGAGTAGAAGTAGAAGTACTCAAAGGTATTCAGATAAAATCAGACTACTGTTTTTTTTTATCAAATGGATAACATGATTTATAACAAATATTCCATATCATGTGTAGTCATCAACTAACTACATTTCCAAATAATCTGACCCAACCCTGTTTTTTCACAGACTGTAGATGCTCAGTCTGAAGTGAGCTGTGATAATACTTCACTGGAATTTGGGGAGTAGATATTTCAGCTGAGTTAGAAGGTGTATCCTACAGCAAAATTATTAAAATTGTCCACCTCCTCAACTATGTAATACTAACCAGTTTACCTCTACCAATTTATAAAGCAGTGGTTGATGTGTTGTGTCCACAACAGGTTCAGTTCTCTATCAGTTGCAGGTTGTCATATAACATTTATAAGACCCTGGTGGCCCTGAGGTGTCAGGCTCTGACCATGAACTGCTGCTGCACTCTAGAGGTCCGTCTGCTTGTCATTCATTGTTGCCTGTAATTTCCCATCCGTCTTTCCCCTTTCTGTAAACTATCTGCAATCAGAATGCTAAGAAAGGTATACAAAAAATCTATAAAAAATCTCTATTCAATTATAGCACTTGTAGTCAAACACATTTTGTTGGGGGAGACAAATGTGAAGCAATGTCTTAGTTTTGTCATGTCTTAGTGACCCAAAAGGAAATGAATTGGGAGTGATTTATAACTATTCTGGTCATGTAAAGGTATTTAAAGAGAATTGTGATGCATGATCTTAAAGTGCACATTTGTGGAGCAATTATTAGCTTAAGAACGTATTTCTGCAGATCTTAAGGGCAAGATAAGGTCACAGAAACTGAACAGTTGTGTTGGAGTTTTTGACTTCCTACTGAAATAGATTTTGACGTGAGGAAAATGCTATAAAAACATCATGCAACACTGTTACCGGCAGTAAGTCTATTTATGTCAGTTTTTGACTATTTCCTAATAACCTGTATGTTGAAATGAAGTTTTACAAGTATCTGTAGTCTCACTGAATGTACCCGAACATGCCTAAATCCACTTTTGGTCTACTCTACATCATGGGACATTGGCTATCCAGGTATGTTTATAAGCCCTGATTGCACCAAATGGACGTATTCCCACGTAACTTCTAAATCCCAGAGGAAGTGAATCCACAGACTCTTGCAGATTGAAAGGCGCAATACTTTCTTTGTATTTCTTTGTTTTTACTTATATACACTGAACAAAAATATAAATGCAACACTTTTGTTTTTGCTCTCATTTTTCATGAGATGAACTCAAAGATCTAAAACATTTTCTATATACACAAAATAACCATTTCTCTCAAATATTGTTCACAAATCTGAAAGAATCTGTGATAGTGAGCACTTCTCCTTTGCCGAGATAATCCATCACACCTCACAGGTGTGGCATATCAAGATGCTGATTAGACAGCATGATTATTGCACAGGTGTGCCGTACGTTGGCCACAATAAAAGGCCACTCTGAAACGTTCAGTTTTATCACACAGCACAATGCCACAGATGTTGCAAGTTTTGAGGGAGCGTGCAATTGGCATGCTGACAGCAGGAATGTCCACCAGAGCTGTTGCCCGTGAATTGAATGTTCATTTCTCTACCATAAGCCGTCTCCAAAGGCGTTTCAGAGAATTTGGCAGTACATCCAACCGGCCTCACAACCGCAGAACACGTGTAACCACACCAGCCCAGGACCTCCGCATCCAGCATGTTCACCTCCAAGATCGTCTGAGACCAGCCACTCGGACAGCTGCTGCAACAATCGGTTTGCATAACCAAAGAATTTCTGCACAAACTGTCAGAAACCGTCTCAGGGATGCTCATCTGCATGCTCGTCGTCCTCATCGGGGTCTCGACCTGACTCCGGTTCGTCGTCGTTACCGACTTGAGTGGGCAAATGCTCACATTCGATGGTGTCTGGCACGTTGGAGAGGTGTTCTCTTCATGGATGAATCCCGGTTTTCACTGTTCAGGGCAGATGGCAGACAGCGTGTGTGGCGTCGTGTGGGTGAGCGGTTTTCTGATGTCAATGTTGTGAATCGAGTGGCCCATGGTGGTGGTGGGGTTATGGTATGGGCAGGCGTATGTTATGGACGACGAACACAGATGCATTTTATTGATGGTCCTAAACCTAACCAAGTCTTCACCCTAAAATGAATGATTCCTCTTATGGGGACCTCCAATTTGTCCCCATAAGGGAGGCGAGTCCCCATACGTGACTGTGTAAACAGATTTAGGTCCCCACAAGTATAGTAATGCTAGGCCACACACACACACACACACACACACACACACACACACACACACACACACACACACACACACACACACACACACACACACACACACACACACACACACACACACACACACACACACACACACTTTGGTATGAACGAAGGGAACCGAGTCCTACTTGTTGAGAGCCGTTCTTTTTAGCGTTGGTTCTCTGCCTGCCATAAATCCACTCGCCTTTACTGAGAACTTGCTTTCCTGAATGCAAATGTTCCATAGATGATGGCATAACGCATGCTGCTTGAGTAGTAGTTTGGCTGGCTGAGAGATGTAGCAAGTTATACATTTTCTGTGAGTAAAAGTAGATTCTGGCAATACGGTCAATCATTATCATGGTGATTATTTCGCAGATACAACTATTAACCCTGCCCCCTTTAAAAAAACAAAAGGGCTCTTTTGAACGGCTCTCGGAAAGGAATGGAGCCATAAGATCCGACTCCCTTCAAAGAGGCGTAATTCCCATCACTACTTCCCACAATGCTTCATTTTTTCCCCTACCTGCTCTTACTTTTCGACTGATCAGTTTTTAATATTAATTTCACTCCTTCCCAAAAGTTACCCACCCCAAAACTTTTTTTGCATGGGTGAAAACACATCTCTACCCCAAACAAAGAACCTCTTTGACTTGGCCTTTAGTTAAAGGAACAATCTAGTGCTGTGGTTACTCATCTCAGGCATGGTGTATCTTTCTTTTTCCGTGAAACTATCTTTGCAGCCTCTCTGATATAGAGCCATGCAGCTAAAAAAACAACACTCAGAATGCTCAGAGGAGCTGTGGGTTACAAATTAAGTCATACCCTTGGCTGATAAAAAGAACGGTCAGTCACTTCCACTACAGAACAATGAGGCAAAGATGGTTCAGCATTATGCAAATATGTTCTTTAGACCATTTTGTTGTCCTAACAATGTTTTGTTCTTTAATCTGTACAATAGTAATCATCATTTGCATTTACTCTGCAGTTTATGATTGAGGGATTAACATTGAGGGAACGTAATGTAAGCCTATATGGTTGCTTTTATTAATATAAATTGCTATAAATAAATAGGAATAAAAGTGGCTTAGGTCTTTCTGTGTGCTTTTCCAACACCCAGAAACCAAAAACACTTGGATGTTGAATATTGGGGTTAAAAAAGTCTAATCACAAATCATTAGCCTAAAACCATCTGTCAACAACTTTCATGTGGCAGGATACACTCAGTGGAGTATTTTAAACTGGACAAAAACAGAAAAACATGCTGTACGAAGGGCTGGCCCCCTCACTAGTGGTGACGTACATTGCCTCATAAGTTACAAGTTAGCAAAATCAATCAAATGTAAGTCTACATCACAGCTTTCCATAGGGTTTCATTTATTTTGTTACAAAATGTGTTAGCAGCTCATTCCTTAAAACAGTAGCCTCAGATTGCTTATAATAATGGAAATGTTAGGGGCATTTTTCAAGCTTGATATGGAAATAAGTTAATGGGCTTTCTGATCAACTAAGATTTGTTAGAAACATGTTTACAACTTAAATTGACTGAATTTATTTGAAAATTGGGCTTACTAACTCGTGAAAATTACTGTGTTATTATATGTTTTCATATATTTAAGAAGTACAATATAAGGAAAGTGCAAGTTGCAGGTGTAGGCTTGGATGTTCCAGGGTAAAAAACAGTATTGGATTGTTAATGGTATTGGAATGGTGTCATTAACTGTATGTTGTAGCACATAAAAAACTGTTATCAAGCCATCCTAGTGTCTACCTTATTCAGAATGTGGTAAACTAGTTCTCAATCAAATATAAAGCCAGCTCCAGAAGCCCAGACTGCAAAGAGAAAGCACCATTGATCAAAGAGAAACTCTTCAGCTATCACCTTTCTGAAATTCAGTTTACAAGTTATTTAAGGTTCTGTGACAGCTAATTACACATGACATCGTTTCATTCCTTTCTCTCCGGCTGTCAATTTCTAAGCACATGTTATTTTTTCAACTTTGGCATGAAGATCTGTTTTAATTTGTTAGTTAGCGAAAAATAAAAAGCAGTCCGCAAAACAAATCAAACAGTTCTGAAAGGGGGTTCATCCATGCATTATTGATAGGTAAGGATGGGAGAAGGAGAACTACAAAGGGCGGGAAAGAGAGATAAAGGGGGATTCAATTCCCCAAGGCAGCATTTTTGCTGATATGCTTTTCACAATGTTGCTGTGCCTGGGTTACCATAACCTCAGTGATGAAAGCACACACAGACATGTTCAGTTGTGCTGGGACGTAATAGTTTTTTAGTTCTGGTTGGATTGCTCGGTAAAATACATTACCTACCACTAAAACAGGGGTGGGGAACCTCCAGCCCCCGGGCCCAATACGGCCCCGCGAGACCATTTGGTACGGCCCTCGAGTTAATTTATAAACACACGCAAAAAATAAAAACATGAAAGAAATCTAGACCGCAAAAAAATTAAACAAGCGAGTACCTGTTTTTCCTGGCCACGGTCAGGGTCCTTGAACACAACACGAGCCGAACGTGGTATATGTCTCGTCTGACAGCACCAGAACACCGCTCCGGCACTTCAGTACCCATAAGGAGCCGTACACATGCCGCAGTTTCTGCGTGGCTGTGTTTTAGTTGTAAGCCCAGTGGCGATCTGTTCATCTGTCATACTGATCATACAGTCAATAACTTTGTTGTTATTAGCATCTGGTTAGCTAGCTATGCTAACGAATATAAGAAGCTTTTTCTCCAACCAGTGAGGTAAAGGCACATCTTTATATGATCATTATAGCTATCAAAAAATAAGAGAATAAAGTAAACGGGTATAAAATACTATATGACGGTAAAAAAAAGTTGTTATTAATAAAGAAGAATACAGTTTGAAAGGGGAGTGATTTGTAAAATGTCCATAAAGAAAAAGAAATCTGTTTACAGTTCTGTTTCATCTGGGTGTTGAGAGATGTATCCATAGAGCTCCTAATGTTGCTCTCAAAGTGCACCAGATTGATGCTTTCAACTTCAACATTTAAAAAGAGCGGACCCCCTGGACCCCCCTAGAGGAGGTTAGGTCCCCCCCACTTAAATCATGTTCACATGGATAGGAAACTAAATACATTTACACACATCTTGTGTCCATATCTTTCTGTTTTGGTGTTCACGCCACACCGTGCACGTGCATGCATCATCATGGTAAGATATCTGGATTGAGAGGTTGCTTTTTCTTTGCACAGCATGAAAGAAAGGCCAAATGAATGGGCTGTGATTTTAGTTTTTTTTAAGCAGAGGTCAATAATTTGTACGGCCCTCGGAGGATGTTGAAGAAATTGAAATGGCCCTTGAGAGGAAAAAGGTTCCCCACCCCTGCACTAAAAGAACATTCTGTACCACAACAGATATGAAGAGAAAAAACATGCAAAACAAGGATAGTTGCTGGCCTCAGGGGACAACCCTGTCTCCTAAAAATTACGTTCCCACAGAACTAAACTGCATTCTCAATTATGTTTAGCTAGAAACGTATTTTCTCCCACGTTACGTTAGTTATGAACGTATCTCAAATACGTTTATTTTCTACATATCTTCTAGAAGCATATTTTCTTCCACGTTACGTTAGTTATGAATGTAACTTAAATACGTTTATTTTCTACATATCTTTGCCATTTATTGTCTTGCTTATAATAATGATAATTAGTTATTTATAAATATCATTTTAGAGCACACCTTTGAAATCGACAATCGGGCTCGATATATGGTTAAATTAAAATCAGTAGGCGAGGCTGTAATTTCGCCAGCTGTTACTCTCATGTGCGAGGCAGAACATAATAGTTTTAACATGCCAAAAAGCTGCTGTGTCGTTTATTGCACCTCAAACATGAAAACAAATCCAGAGTTACGTGTTTCTGTACTTCCTCTAAGAAGAAAGGACAGTAACAGAAGAGCTCTGTGACTTCAGGCTTGATCGCCGTTCAAATGACAGCGCTGGTTTCCCCAAAAGTGGGCGGGGCTGTAAAGTGAAGTAGATTTACTCTCATCTATTATTCAAAACCATTCTATTTATTCTAACGTAAATTACATGCCAGTGTTTTATCTTTTATTTATTTGTTTTTATTTTAAATCGTATAATGTCGGACTTTTTTTCCGTCTGTGAGGAAAAGAAATGGGGCTCAGAGCCTCAAAATACTGAAATCTGTATTTTTTTAAATCTTTTCCTTCTAATTTATTATTCTTTTCTAAATAACACACTGTTATTTACTCAACAATAACACACAATTATCCTTGTTTTTATTTATTCATTTAATTCTATAATCTTGGGCTTTTTAGCCGTAAATAAAGTCACCGGAAACAGACGGGACATTTTGAGCGATACACACCACAAACCCACTAAACTGATTACCCAAGATCCTCAGATTGAAGCTTGTTGATTGGATGTTTTAGCCGCAATGCACGCTGGGATATGGTGTTGATATGATATGGAGATATGATATCCGACAACGAAAAATAAAATAATACCTAATTCAGAGTGTGCTTGCTTTTCTCTTTGGAAGTCATCACATAACGGCATTGTAATACACGGTTCGGCTGCATTACATATTACACATCTGCCATAATTCTTTATTTATAGAGAGAGACAAACAGGAGAACTGCTGCCAAAACTGAATACTTGACGTGGATCATAAATATATCAACAATTAAACAACATCTTCAATTTCTTTTCACAAAATACGTCTCCTTGCAGTATCAATAGTAATTCGGCTGACTTTTATATTTGATCCAATTGGTATATAGGTTATATTTACACCATAACGGTGCACAGCTGATCGAAAAGGACTTGTAGTTTTTAAAGATATTACTGATTTTCTTTGAATATAAGAATCTAAATACTGAGTTGAGAGAATAGTCAGGGGATTTGGGTGATGGGAGACACATCTATGGAATCACAATTTCAATAGCTTACTATTAAATGACGGATAGCCTATGCCTTTCTGTCTGTGATGTTTTACAAATCAGATATTAATGTGTAGAAGTAAAACAAGAGAAATAGTATAGCAATATCCTGTACAATTATGTAAAAACATGAATAAAACTACACATCTTCAGATGTTATACATAAGTGTCTACACTAATAATACAAAGTTATTATTAGTATGCTGTGTGTACCTTGTGTGCACCGCCTAGTGGTTAAAGCATGTTATTGAATTATTTTTGTTGCATAATCTTATTTGATCAAAACAATATTAAGAGTACATACTTTCATAGGGGGAAAGTAGAAGGTCAATGATAGAAATATAGAATATAAAAAGTCAAGAAGATACTAAGTGATCTCTACAATAAAACAGTTTAGTGCTGGATGTACAAAGATATTAATAGGAGGATGTGCAAAACAGAAAAACGAATTAACCTTTATTAACACATTAAAAAATACTTTAGGTTAAGGTCTTCTTTTAAACAAGAAAAAAGCTCTGGGGGTATCTATCTACAGATGAATATTAAGCCTGACAAAGTACTTAACGTCTAAAATATTGCTTTCCTGCAATGTTAACTATGTTGAAACACTTATTTTAAATGATATTATACACATTAATTATACTCTTATGTATGTAGATAGAATAAGAAATGTGCAGAATATGACAGTTTAATGGTGGAGGTATACAGTACACACATATTGATAGATGTCTGTTGAGGAACCTGCGACCCAAGTTGTGTATAAGATCAATACACCTTAGAAAACCTTGAAATCTTGAAAGGGATATGCAAAATAGCCATTATACAGTTTTTAATTAACTATTAGTAGAGAATAACGAGTAATGAATATACTTTATAAAGATCTGCAGATAAATGTTTAGTCTTCTCAAGCACCAACTATCAAATATCTCTCCTGATTGTTGGCACTTGACAATCACCTTCCCTGAATTGTATTCAGGTGTAACTAAAGTCTGCTTTAAGGGTTGTTTATATTCCACATCATTAATCAGAATCTGCAAAGTAACTAAACTAAATGTAGTGGAGTAAAAATACCAGGTTAACCTCTGAATTGTAGTGGAGTAGAATTACAAAGTAACAATGAGCTGTCGTGTGGGTATATATTAATGCTGCCCATTATGGATACAAGCGATGTTCACCCATTTAGTAATTACATGTTTTAAATGTGTACACACCAATGTGTTTCCTATCGCCTATAACCTCCAGGGCTGTACACAGTTTAATACTGTCAACTTCTACATTTGGGAAAAACGTCTTTTAAAACTACAATTCCCAGTAGAGACGTGCCATAGAGAACATGTTGCGAAACACAATAGCCAGCATGTGTAGTTCTGGTGGGGCGTTCGAGTCCAGTTTTGAATAGTCTGCCGTGGTTTCGTTCCATTTCAAAGAGCTTGACGCTCGGCGTAACCTCGGCGCAACATCACGGGGTTTGTCAACGGGACTGTAGTCCCAAACGATAGCTGGGGATTATGGGTAGTGTAGTGTCTTGGGCCATCCTAAATCTCGAAATGTCCCGTCTGTTTCTGGTGACTTTATTTACGGCTAAAAAGCATGCTAAAATGCCCAAGATTATAGAATTAAACGAATAAATAAAAACAAGGATAATTGTGTGCTATTGTTGAGTAAATAACAGTGTGTTATTTAGAAAAGAATAACAAATTAGAAGGAAGAGATTTTAAAAAATACAGATTTCAGTATTTTGAATCTCTAAACCCCATTTCTTTTCCTCAAAGACGACAAAACAAGTCCGACATTATACGATTTAAAATAAAAACAAATAAATAAAAAGATAAAACACTGGCATGTAATACGTTAGAATAAATAGAATGGTTTTGAATAATAGATGACAGTAAAATCTACTTCACTTTACAGCCCCGCCCACTTTTGGGGAAACCAACGCTGTCATTTGAACGGCGATCAAGCCTGAAGTCACAGAGCTCTTCTGTTACTGTCCTTTCTTCTTAGAGGAAGTACAGAAACACGTAACTCTGGATTTGTTTTAATGTTTGAGGTGCAATGAACGACACAGCAGCTTTTTGGCATGTTAAAACTATTATGTTCTGCCTCGCACATGAGAGTAACAGCTGGCGAAATTACAGCCTCGCCTACTGATTTTAATTTAACCATATATCGAGCCCGATTGTCGATTTCAAAGGTGTGCTCTAAAATGATATTTATAAATGACTATTATCATCATTATAAGCAAGACAATAAATGGCAAAGATATGTAGAAAATAAACGTATTTCAGATACGTTCATAAGGAACGTAACCTGGGAGAAAACATGTTTCTAGAAGATATGTAGAAAATAAACGTATTTGAGATACGTTCATAACAAACGTAACGTGGGAGTAAATACGTTTCTAGCTAAACGTAATTGAGAATGCAGTTTAGTTCTGTGGGAACGTAATTTTTAGGAGACAGGGTTGCAGGGGAATGGGGTAAAAATGTCTTACTAAAACATATCACCATGAAACCTCCCCAGTTGAATACTTTAGGGCAGTTAATGTTTTTTTAAGTTTTTTGTTTAAATATATACACATTTATCTTACTAAATAGTGCTATTTGCAAACCTTTCCATAACAGAAATCTGAACAGTGGATACATTCAGGTTTACAATTCTTGTTTAATTTGATTGCGTATTACAGTCAAATGTTTTTTGACAGATTTATCACTCCGTCTATCAGAAACGACAGTCAAATCCTTCTTTGGTTTTGTAATTAAATGCTCAATAAATAAGGCTGTGAATAAATAAATGAAACCAATCCCTTTGTAAAAACCTTCAGAATGTAGCTAGTAATAAAAGTGGAAAGTTTGGTGTATTTAAGAGTTAATAAGGTGGAGATTTCTGGCTCAGGATCATTTTTTGAATTACAAGTTTTATGAAATGCATTATACTAACTTTTAGTAAACATAGAAGTAATTTACAGATGGAAATAGGGACAAAAAAGTAATACTAGTCTGAGAAGAGACATGTTAAGGGAAAATAATAACTACTTAATTGAAAAACAATCGTTTTTCCTTTTAGTGCAAATGTATAGAGCAGTGTGTGCATTCTGTGTCAATGATATGATGATGTTCATAAAACTCAATCTGTGTTTTGTACAGATATATAATAAATTAGATATCAGTTCAGATTCTTAATTCATGGCTTGTATTCAGTTTTCTGAATGAACCATAACAGTTTTTTATCTGGTGGAACTTTTACAGGCCCAGAGAAAGCTTAGTCATTTAACCAGTCAGGATAGCCATCTATTAAACAGTGGGTAGGGGGATGAATGGAGCAATCCTCTGAGAAACACATGATTGTGTACTGTGAGGAGCACTCGTATAGTTTTATTTGTACCACCACCTAAATGAATTATTAGATATTTCAACGGCCTAGGAAAGTTCAATCAATACTAGTGAAAATGAGCCACTCTCTCTCAAAGCCAGAAATCAGAGTGGTCTCGAACTTGCCCTGTCATTATGAATAAAGTCTCAAGCTTCTCCATAGACAGTGAATTGGAGATTTTGTTGTCTTTCGTTATATTCCCAAATTCATTTATTCTATTCTCAATAGATTTCTCAATTATTTATATTGTCAACTGTAACTTATTTCCCTATTCTTTGTCTAGAATGTGTCTATATCTCACACATTTGAGTTTTAGCGCTCTAGTCTTTGGATTTCGGAGGGATTGTCTATGTTTACTATTATTTTTAGGACTTTTTTACACTGTGTCTTAACTGAATAGTGCTTTGTACGATACTGTTCTTGTTTCCAGATGCCCTGTTTTACTTGGTTCCTGTCCTTTGTGTCGAAAGTGCTGTAATGGACAAGGAATCTCTGATAAGTGGAGATGAGATGAGGAGTTGATATCTCCTTATTTCACTAGAAAATGCTGAATAAAATGACTTGTGGTAAAACGGAAAGTGAGCTTTTTAAGTGCTTCGAACAACCTATTAGTAGTACTTTCTGTCTATATTGTATGTCATTTATGCCCCTGTCACACTGTCCCGAAATTGACATCCGATGGACACACGATAAAGGAAATGTTCAAATTCGGCTGTGATCGTAGCAACATCGGGCCATTCGTGAGGGCATCTTAAGCCATCGTATGACCGCCGGTGGAGTTTCTCAGGCTCCGGCAGCAACTTCGTGAGCGGCAACTTCGTAAGGCACTCGAGGGCATCTTGTCAAATCGTGTCATCTTCGTGTTATCATCAGTGCATTCACCCTCACTCTGATCGGGGCGAATGCCCGATGGCACCGATGATAACAAGATGCCCTAACGATGGCCTTACGAAGGGCAACATTGACACACGAATTCAACACGAAAATGAACCTTCGCAAGGTCCTTCGGCAATTTGTTGGCATGCCAAAGATTTTGCCACCGCTCAGGAAGTTGCTGCCGGAGCCTGAGAAACTCCACCGGCGGTCATACGATGGCTTAAGATGCCCTCACGAATGGCCTGATGTTGCTACGATCACAGCCGAATTTGAACATTTCCTTTATCGTGTGTCCATCGGGTTGTTTTATTGCACAACAAAATCATGTAAACAACCCAATTTGTGTTCTGTGAAACTAAAAAGGATATAATATATTATTTCGAAGGCGAGTTGACAGAAAGTTGTTGTTGCTATGGAAACAACATGACGGAGAAAACTTAATATCTTCTACATATAAAGACGGATAAAGTAAAGAACAAAGTCTGAAAATATCAGTACTGTATCATAGTACTTTAACATAATTGTTTGTGTTACTTTCGTTGCAGTTGTATGTCTTAAATGTAATGTAAATGTTGCCTTTGTGTAAGATTCGGGGCCATCTTCGTGCGAAATTCACAATTCCATATTCGTGTGTCCATCGGGTGTCAATTTCGGGACAGTGTGACAGGGGCTTTACAGTCAATATGACAATATATCAGAGTAAGTTTAAAGAATGGCAAACCTAGTCTAAGACTAATAGTAACCCATCTTGAAATAGGTCTCCAGTCTGATTTTAAACCCATGTCTAATAATAGTGATGGACAGTTATTAACCAACCCTGTTTCCTCAAAATTACGTTCCCACAGAACTAAACTGCATTCTCAATTACGTTTAGCTAGAAACTTATTTTCTCCCACATTACGTTTGTTTTGGACATAACTCAAATACGTTTATTTTCTATTTGCTATTTATTGTCTTGCTTTCCTACAATGCGCCCGACCACTCACGGGGCTGCTATTAATTCGAACAATCTTGCTGGCCTTTATTATTATTATTATTATTATTAGGATACTATACGTTTATATAAAAAGAGAAATTAATGTTACGATCTCACGTTTTCTGGCCACAGTAGTTGCTTTAGAGAATTGTACACCCGGAAGTAAGTATTCTCTCTAATGTCGATTGATTTCACAGTGATATCTGCAATACTCATCCACTAAAAAACATCAGTTTATCCTTGTTAATTACACAACATTGATTGGTTTAAATTGTGTACAATGCTTATGTGTTTCCCCCCTTCGATTCGGAGAAACAAATCATTTTTTCCGGAGTTTAGGATGGCCGAAGACACTATACTACCCATAATCCTCCACTTTGCTTGACAAACCCATGGACAAACCCCGTGATTAGTCCTCAAGCTCTGAGAATGCAGTTCAGTCCTGTGGGAACGTAATTTTGAGGAGACAGGGTTGTATTAACAGACGCTGCTAATGAGCTGGTTTCAGTGTGGTGCAACTTGTGTGTTTCCTGTCGTGTTCTCTGCATCCTGTTTCTTTTCATTGTCAGGAGTTTGTACTCTGCTTAGATAAACATGTAGGCTACTCCTTGATGGCACATCAGATAAGGACCCGAGCTTTTTGGACCATAATTCAAACCATCCTGCTTTAGATTAGTCTGTCAGTGTATTACTCTTAATCAGAGCTGGACAAAGTATTTTGATATTTTATTAAAAACAAAAGTAGTAATAACCCACTGTAACAATGCTCAGTAACAGGTAAAAGACCTGTGTTGAAAAAACAACAAAAAACAAATTAAAATGTACTAAGTGTAGCAAATGTAAATGTTAAACATAAACCCTTTGAGAATAATTCAAAATGGATACTTTGTGGTTCTGAAAGATAATCTATTTTTGAACAAAATATAGTGATTATCATGTGCAACAAGTAAACTACTTAAAATGATTGGGAGGACTTCAGGGGCTCTACCAGATATGTGTCGTCTTAATCTATAACAATACATCGTATTCTGTAGGTACAATCAAATTGTCAAAATAAATTGTGCTGTAGTAATGAGTAATTGTAAATGGTCACATTCCACCATGTATCTAAGTTTAATGATTGACAGGATGAATAACATTAATTTGTATGGAAGAGAAATGACAGGGAGTTTCACTTCTGTCTTACCAATATGAGTCAGAGGAATAAGGAACTAGTCGTTCCAGTAAACATGTGCTACAAGGTGAAAGCGGTAATTTAGAAAGCCTTCTGTCTGCTTTCTGTTTCATTATGTTGTAAAACACTGAACACTTCTTAATTCCATAACCCAAAGATAATGTGAGCATTGCGTCAAATATTCTCCACTAATATTATGAAGTGAGTTGAACATCATATGTGTGTGTAAATTCCTAGAAGAGGAAGAAAACAGTTGGAATTTAGTCATGAGCTGTTCTACAGTAGGTATGTGACCTTCTTCTAGCATCTAAAAAACAAAGATTTGTCAGGAGAAGAGACAGATTTAGATCTTATAACCTTACGGATTGTAATTGTTGTGTTTTATACTCAAAAGTGAATTAAGCTTAATATTTATTTTGTTCACATTGCTTACTGGTATGTTTTTATAATCAATGCTATTCTTGGTCAAATGTGTACCTACTAATCTGCTCTTTTTAATTTGAATCAATGAAACTCTTGATTCTCAGTTTGAAGAATTGTGTTTCATTGTTCCTAGAATCCAAATAAATTAGGAAAAAAAAGGTAGCTTTTTCTGCACCTGCTGCATGAAAAAAATACGGACTAACCCTGGAGAGTTGAAAACTGTGGTTAACATATTTGTTTTCTTCCTTGTAAACGATAACTTTGAAATAAATGGGACAAGCCTTGTTAATAAAATCTATAAATAATTGTTACATTAGTCGCTATACTTATGCCTCTCATAGTCAGTTTCTGCATTAGGATTGATTTTTAATTGCTATGTGCTGCCTTGTGTTAAAGGTCCCACGTCATGGCCATTTCCTCTGATCATAATTCCATTGTTGAGGTCTACTAGAATAGACATTTCTATTCTAAAAAAATGGAAAAAGACAAATCTCCAATGAGGCATTCTGGGGCAGCATAGACAGGTATTTTCTGTGTTAGAGTTTTACTCGCTACAGGGTGTACTTTGAGGGTTTGTGACTCTGCAGACCGTTTACAGAAAACCTTCATAACACACAAGGGACGGGTAATAACCGGAAAAGCAGGACATGGGACCATTGTCTCAGTACATGGATATGAGTGTTGGGGAAATGGAGGACGCCAAAATAAGGGTGTCCGGGTGGGGTGGTTTTGGCGCAGTGGTTAGAGCGTTGGTCATCAGATCAGGCGGCGTTGGTGAACTCCAGTTCGAATCCCGCCTCGGCCGCCACTGAGTCAGGCCGAGGCGGCAAGACACTATACCCGCATTTGCTCCTGTGGGTAATGTCCGCAGTAATGACTCTTACATGTCTAATATGTGTAATGTGTACTTGTAAAGCGCTTTGAGCACCTGTAAAAGCACTCTAATAAAAAATGTAATGCATTATTATTATTATTATTATTATTAGTATAGTGGCAGATTGGCTGTGTGGGCGCATGATAGAGTAGGAAGTCCCGCTGCGCCTCTGTGCCAAGGCTTCACACTGCCAAGGCTCCGGCTGTGATCAGGAGCCTGCAGAACGGCCACCACATGAACAGAGATCTGCTCTGCTCCACGTTGTATTATCGGCTACTCTCCTGCAGTAATGCTGAGTTTGAAGAGGTAACACTGGTTGTTTCTGCTGCAGCTTTATAGTGATTTCACTGCCCATCCACATAGTTCACCAGGTTACTGCTGAGAGGATTCCTATGGAAGCCCACTTCTGCCAATGTAATGAAAAAAATATCCTGAGTCATTATATTGAGTAACCTTCTCAAAAAGTATTGCAAAATAAAGAGTTTCTCAAAATAATGACAAAATAAAGTGCTTACGAGTTATGACTTATGGTGCGTTCACACAGTGCCATTTTTGGGATTACATGTAAAGTCAATGTAAAGACGTGACTAGATCATAGGACTAGACGCAAATTCGTTCTGGCGATTGACGTGGCCCCTTCAATTGCGTGATGCACTCTCGCGTAAGTCAATCAGAGGTGAGGATCTTAGCCTGCTGTGACTCACGGTGAATCAGAAAACCAAACAGTAGCCGTTAGTTTTTAGCACACAGAGCTCATATCTGTTCAGAAACTAGAGACAAATTATAAATATACAAACCACAGACTGTCTATGCTATGGCAAATACAGTCGCTGCTTTATTTATGTCTGTATGACGTTGTTGTGAGTGTGAACGGAGCAGCTACATGTTAGCTTAGCCTTATTTTGAGAAATGTTGTCTTTGAAATAAGGAGGTAAAGTATTCTGCCCTTTTTTTTGTTTTTAAGCGGGGATGGGCTTTTTTAGGGGCTGTAGATGTATTGTTGGTGTGTGTCAGATCTAGTTTGATTAGATCTCAGGATTTATATGATGTAATTTCTCTGTTGTGAATTAAAAAGAATGTTGCCCTCCCCTGCATATGACATAACAGCGGACTGGTGCAAGCTGCAACCCATGGACACAGTAACACAGGTGCAAACAGCTTCTCACACCATAACTCTGTGTGAGGTGTGAGAGACCCAGTTGCACAGACCCACTCGATCGATTTTAATTCCAAGTCGCAACAGCCTCCCTGTCCAAACAGCGCACAGAAGATATACCGCTGATTGTTAGCTGTAACCCTGAGATACACAGGATCATTAGGGGATAGTTATGGATCACAATGATTACTAAATCTCAGCAGAAATTCAAGGCAATATCCTGTGTGTTCACAATGTGTTTTCCTCTGCTACATATATATTTTAGGGGCATTACAAGCTAAATATTAACTGTTTCACCACAACCTGTTAATGGCCATCACAGGTCATGCGGCTGCAGGGCCGTTTGGAGAAACGGAATAGCTGTCATGGGAGAAGGGCCGAACAGAGGTCAGCCATGTGGATTTTGATGCCTCATCACTTTTAGTGACAGGAAAGCATGTGTACAGCTATTTGCTGCTTGTATTTTTCCACCATACTGGGTTAATTAATAATAATTCAAATAAGGAGTTGTATTAGGAACAATGCACTAAAACCGACTAAAAACTATAATCCTTTGTTTTATATGGTATTGAGCTGTGTACTTTACGTCATTTGGTCGTCTGTAATGGCCCCCTATCCCTCTGCATGCCTCAGAGTTGTGGGTGTCTGCCAGGACCTGTCATACATGTACTTTTAGTTATTTAACTTATACTTAGCTATCCAGCTTTAAACAACGTTTTTATTATACACTTTTAGAACAATCTGTTTGCTTTCATCAGTTGAAGGATTTTAGTCATTGGACTTTTGTATCTTTAATTATCAGAGAAATAAACTGAGCAAACATTAGCAGTAAACTTCCAGGCGCACTGCCCTGCATTGGCTAGAAAAACACAGTTTTTTTGCATTTTAACACTGACACTGCTTTGTTCAGTATTTTAACTGGTTTATCTGTTTTGGAAGGGCAGAAAATCCGGCTTCAGTGAAAAGACTCCTAGATATATGGAACTTAAGTTTTAGAAGAAGCAGTAAATGTAAGCTTAAAGCTGCATCCACCTGACCACTGAAGGAATTTTAACTGGGAGAAGCTGACTGCAATGATGGCAATGGTGTGGGAGACAACTACTCCCATGATTACACGCTACTTAACACACGACTTTACACGCTACTCCGTCTTTTGTTATTTCTTTGATTTAGAGATCCCCAGTGGCAGAAAATTACATATTGTCAGTTTAGAGTGGAGATATGCTAATTTTGATGTTCATGTTTGTTATTTGTGCATCTTATGTGACATGTCTCCATGCTTTAATGTTCAAAAAGCTCTTTATATTTCTCATACTGCCTGTGCTGCAGCACCTCTTTTCACCCTCTGTCTGAAACCAGAGAGCAGTCTGTTCTGATTGGTTAGCCGGCTGGCTCTGTTGTGATTGGTCAACCACTTAGGCTAGGTGGCGAGACATCTCTATCACGTAGATTGTGTTGGAGCGCTAGCCAATAGAAGCGCGAGTGTTACATAGTGATTTCACTATGTTACGGAAGAAAATATAGGAGTCCAATGGAGGCCTTTGCAGACCATTTACATGCTGGTAATATAGTGTTTACATGAGCCAAACTGATTTGTGACAAACATGCTTGGAATGAATTCAGTTAGTTTCTTATTATAGAAACATGATTCCTCTCCGGGCAAAAAGGATGGATGCTTTTACACAAACATATACCCAGCTTAGTCATTACATCCAGACAAATGAAAAAGTAGAACATGCACTCTGATCAGGTGATTTCTCTCCATCTTTGTCCCCACACTGCCAGAGTGAAACCGCAGCACGGGAGAGAGAAACTGAGCTGGAGGGAGAAGAAAAAGTCAAGATAGGGAACAGTCATACCTCATGTCATCTCTCACTGTTCTCATGTGGGAACAAAAGCGCTGAATAATTCATAGCCTGTGGGAGGTGAATAATAAATACGTGCAAGTGATTAAAGGGTGCGTGCTCATTAGCAATGGAGAGGGCAAGAGGAGGGCTTCCCCCCCACTGAGTGATCTCTCTCCTGCTTCACCAAATACAAAGGAGCTAAAATCATATACACTGTATTGGGAACACATTTGAAAGCAGGATTTGAATGCCTGTAAATCACAACATAATCCACATTCATAGGCTCTGCTCGATGCATTTTGTTTCCTCTGAAGCTCTCTGAACGCTGTGAAATGTGGAAATGGAGTGAAAAGGAAAATCCATGTTTAAATATGGTGAATAATGCAGCGCTGCAGCATCACGCAGAGCTTTGTCTGCACGCTGTTTGTTCTCTACAGGGAGAGGTGGGAGTGGAACATTTAGGTTTTATCTCCTCCCCAACACTCTCTGTATCAGTGTGTTTTTGCATGCTAATTAGTGTGTGTGTGTGTGCGTGCGTGTGTGTACACATCTGAGCCCATGCATGTGTAGTTGTTTTTGCGCAACATGGGTCATTGGCGCCAGTGTTAAAAGTAATTTCTCACGTCCACCCACACGACAACCACTTTAACGCACAACTATTCTAAATATACACCTCACATGTAAGAAAAACAACACAGCCCCGGGCAAGACAAAAGAGTATGCTGCACTTTTACTTATGAAGGCGGAGTAGGAAGGATGTGTGTGGAGGTTATAACACATGCACATTAATTGAAGCCTTTATTTTCTTGTATGTGGACGTGTACAGCAGCATGTATTATGACAAAACGGAAGCTGTGTATGCCAAGTTGCCAACACATTGGGCAATGGAGTGCAATGACCCGTGGTTATGTAAGCCATCACTGAGCGTTTCCCATTTTTAAATGACACAAAGCATCTGGGTGTCCATTCAGAATAGCTGCAGGAATAATTCATAATGACAACACATAGACAAGGAAGAAACATTTAAGTGTAAAGGCTTTGAGATCAGCAATAAAGGTCACAGGAATGTGTAAAAAGGTTTTCTTTTTAATAAGGAGGCGCGTGGTGTAGTAGGTTGTGCATTGGTGTTCAGATCAGGGGTCACAGGTCAAACCCCACTGCAGTCAGCATGTCGTTGTGTCCCTGAGACACTTCACCCCATATTGCTCCTGTGGGGATTGTCCACAGTATTGAGTATGGAAGTCGCTTTGGATAAAAGCGTCTAACAAGTGACATGTAATGTAATGTAATAAACTGAAGATTAGATCCTCGCAATACTGAACCGTGATTGGCTGAAACACCCACTCAACTCATTCATCTAACCCTAACAAGCGTGTTGTATGAAAATGCAGTCATTTATAGTAACTATGAGCATGTTTAAAGATGTTTAGTAATGCTCTGGTTCTCCCAATTTTTTTAAGTATTTGCTGCACAAAAATACATGATAGCAGTGAGACCAAACTAAAATACTTGATATGAAAAAGCTAAAAAGAGTTGTTTTCCTGCGTGTGTGTAGCCTGTTCTGATTGGTTCAGAGGTCCAAGACTCTGGTGTGGGTCAATGTTCTCTTGAGTGAACCATCATGGGGTCTTCAGCTGAAAAAATAAAGCAATGTCCTCTCTGTCCTCGCCTTCAATCATCAAAGCTCATCAGTCACATTCCTTAACATGACCTGAGAAAATATAAAAGCTGACAAATTCACAGTAAAACTTTAAATGCCAATCGTGACTATATTTTCACATTGTAGTGTCGTTCGGCACATATTTGTATGCTGATTACATCAATTGTTATTAGAGGAGTGGTTAGTTGTGATAAGTATTTTGTTCCCTAACACAATCTAACGCTCAGCTTCCTCTTCCTGCTCGTGAGTGCAGGAGAGGGTTCACAAAGAGACCATCACAGAGGATGTCTGGGGGATCACACACACACACACACACACACACACACACACACACACACACACACACACACACACACACACACACACACACACACACACACACACACACACACACACACACACACACACACACACACACACACACACACACACACACACACACACACACACACACACACACACACACACACACACATTCCTATACTCGGTAAAAGTGCATGCCACAGACTGGATGTCCCAGATTTTCGGAGCTCACGTGACAGCAGGTATTGACAGTGAACTCTTAGATAAAAGGACACATCTCTCCACATATTTGGATGATAAGAATGGTTAACCGATTGTAATGTGTATGATAAAGCTCCTTTAAAAGATAAGTTAGTACACCATGTTTATTTTTCAGAAAGATTAATATCTTTAGATCATTTATTCCATGAGAAATATCTTTTTTTTGTCATTGTATCGTAGAATATAACGATTTGAGGAAAATAAACACTTTCATTACAATTCCTTAAAGGGGACCTATCATGCACGTGTCCCCGGTGTGTCAGGGAACTCACAAAGTGTCAGAAAACAAAAACTCTCTATCTTTTCCTTCGTACCCAAATCTCAAAAAACGGTGGTTCAACGGAGCTGATCCAGATTTGCGTCCGATATGACGTAATATCGGAAATGTGGACCCACGGCACTATTAGAAAGTTGCTATCAGAAACAGTGCCCGACGTGTTTTGGACATATGTTTTTTTGTCTATTTTAGCAACACTAGCTATGTGGGTTGGTTGGATGGATCGCCATTAAATTGTGTACAAACATTTATGGTTTTGAGGGGACGTGTCCTAAAGAAGTTTTTTGGCGTCACCGTAACTTTTATAGTTTTGAGTGAAATAACTTGAAAACGAATGATTTGATTGTCATGAAATTTGGTGAATGTATTCCTCAGAAAACATTGATACTTTCACTTTCCATCTAGAACCAACATCAAGTTAATTTTTTTTTGTCCAATACTGTACCTGCAAAAATTACAGAATTCCCATCAGATGAACTTTGTGTTTGTTAGCTAATATAAGCATTGTTTACGAAAAACCAGGATGATTTACTCATTAGCTTTTTCACCACTGACATGGTTACCCGATCTGTGTGACAAAACCAGTCCAATGGGCAATTAAAACCAGTCAAAGTACCAGAAATGGGGCGAAACCTGCAAGCTAGTTCAGGTAGTCAACCCGAGCACCAATGATACATACACACGTGACGTGACGCACCTCGTCCCTCTTACAACCAACCAAACACATTCTCCTAAACATGCCGCTCTATTTAAGCTGCCAGGTCTTCCTGCCTCTGCCTCGCTATGCTGCTGCAGTCACTGCTGTGTTCACTTGCTATTGCTGCGTTCATGTTCCTGCTGCTGTGTTTCATGTTGCTGCTGCTCGCCTGCCCCACCACCACCCCAGCTTCCACCTGTAGGCTCGGCTCGGGGGATAGTTATCAGTGGTTCCCAAACTTTTTGTGCCCAAGGCACACCAAAGGACAAGTAAAAATCTCAAGGCACACCTATTGTGCAAAATAGCCCTTATAAGTTATAAGGGCTATTTTAACACGTGTTATAAGTTATAACACGTGTTATCTCTCATATCATGTAAAATATCTGTAAATGTGCATAATTATTTACTAATGCCAAATAAAATGTGACAAAGACAACTATATTACTCATGAAATATTTATTAACGAAATATTTCAGAAATTAATTTGAAACGTTATCAAAATTAGGCTTCATCAAAGCAGCAACACACTCATTTAAACCAGACAGGTCACAACATTAAAAATGAGACAAAGGAAATTCAGCACAGAGAACTGTCAATGCAAGGAAGCTGCATTGTCCATGGTCCTGAACTACAAATTATAAATGTAACATTTCAGCAGAGATGGGGTAAAAAAAAGTAATATATTACATATTACTTTAAAAAAAAGTAATATATTACACTACTTCGTTACTCTCTACATAAAGTAACTCGTTACTTTACTGGTTTTCCTATCTGACCATGGCTGTTCTCTGTCTCCTACTATCTGTATATTTTGCGCAGTCTATCTCTGCTCACGCTGTTGCGTCGGCATGTTCTCCTGCGTGTTGGCCATGTGTTGCACTGGAACCAGACACCGCAAAGACTTCAGCCGAGCACGTACGAACTGCGCATGCGTGAGTGGCAATAACTCTCCTTACCAGCAGGCGGCGGTAGTGTGTATTCGTCATTCAAAACAGGCAACAACCGGAAGACAGAGAAGAAGAACAGACTGTGATATAAACAAACAACAAATAGCGTGTGCGGTAGCTCCACCTTAGCATGTGTTCTTTGCAGGTGCTTGTTGAGGTTTGACGTGGTGTTTACAGCAGTGGATAACAGCTTCTGGCCTGGACACAGTTTGCACCTCACCGTCACATTCCTGTCTATTCTTCGGATGAACTCAAAATAATGGGCATACCTCCACCCCTCGAGAGTTATCGCTGACTCAGCCATGTGTATGCAGCACTGCACGTGGAGATGTGGACGCGCAAGTCGCGCAGATTACGTACATATAAACCTACAAAGTACTGATATAGTAAATTAAAAAATAATTATTTTTGGGTAGTTGTATAATTGCAATAATAACGTATGGTTGTCACAAAATCCCACAGCACACCCGGACTTGCCCCACGGCACACCAGTGTGCCGCGGCACACCGTTTGGGAACCACTGAGATCACTCAATGTTCTTTGTAAATCTGTGGAGTGATGAGGCCCGAGCCTAGACGCCAAACTCAAACTATATGCTGCTTCTAATAAACATATTAAGAAACACGTGAGTTGTCTGACTGAACTCAAAATAATCTCTTGCAAAACTTTATACACTGATTTTAAAGTCCAACTGCATTGGTATCATTGACAAATGTTTTGTAATATCTTAAAAGGAACACCATAAACGTTAAGTGCACCAGCATTAAAAGTGGTTTTCCCTAAACAGTTCTTTCACCTCGGTCCTAAAGTGACCTTGTGTATTAGATACAGTTTATTTTCATAAATATGAAAGCTCTGTGAACATACCATATGCAAAGCTAAGCCTCCTAGCTCGAGATACATTTTTGACCAATCCACACTGACCAATCTATATAAACGTTCTGAAATGTCTAGCAATTTCTTTAGGATAGTTGTCCGGCAGTAGCTCAGTCAGTAGGGGCTTGGACTGTGAGCTTTAGGGTCACCGTTTCAAGTCCCCGACCAGACCTAAATATGGAGTGTGGACTGCTACTCGGAGAGGTCCCAGTTCACCTCCTGGGCCCTGCCGTGGTGCCCTTGAGCACGGCACCGGACACCCCCTCACTCCCATTGCTCCCCGGGCGCTGTGGGATAGCTGCCCACTGCTCCTAGTACTAGGATGGGTTAAATGCAGAGGCCAAATGTCACTGTGTGCTGTGTGCTCTGCATGTGTGACCATTAAAGAGGGTTATATTTCACACAGGCTCTGCCCTCTACTGGACACTATGGGTACTACTCTCTATTATGCTGTGCGTGCTTTCACCTACTGAGTTTACGTAAACGTAGCCGGCCAATCGGGGCGAGCCTACCTGAATGCGCGCGCAGGCCCACAGTATATAAAGGCGCCTACACCCGCCGCCCATTATCCTTTTTATCTTCAGACGAGCTGACAACCGAAGAGTTAAACGAACGAAGATTAGAAGGAAAAATTGACTCACCATTACTGGAAGCTCGGCCATGCACCTGCCCTGGTTTGATCGCGGGATCGCCGGTCTCCACCACCTCTGCTTAGAGTGTTTGGACGGGGGACCAGGATATGGCCGAGGCGGTGCCATTCACGTCGCCATTCCAGCGGGGCGGATGGCTCCGTTTGCAGTTGTCGGGCACTTCCGGGTCCGGTCCATGGAGGTCCACCGCCCTAGGTGATGACCATGGCGGCGGAGCGCAGCTGCTCCCAGCGGGCAGCAGGCTGGGCAGGGAGCTAAAAACAGCTCTGCCACGCTACCGCATGACAAGGCGACTGCAAATAAACACGGGTGTATTGGGCATCTCGCTCATTGCTGGAGATGCCCCCACATCACCAGATCAGAGCGATTATTTGTAGCTTGATCATGGCCGCCGCCGTTGTCTGCCGTGTGATATCCCCAGTGATGTACCTGAACGCGTTCAATGAACGATCGTTCATGAACGCGTTCATATTTTGGGCGAACGTGAACTGAACGTACTGTATTTCCGCTAGATGAACGTAATTGAGAACGCGTTCATTCTCAGCGCTGTATAACGGCGTTCAAAAGTGCGTTCATTCTCAGCACTGTATTATAACGGCGTTCAAAAGTGTGCCAGATTTCATATGCCTTTCAGCCGAATACCCAGTTAAAACACACCGTAAACAGGCTTCAAAATAATGCGGAAAACCACCCAATCTGGCAAGAGCAAGCTGTCTGTGACGCGTACGCGCCTGTCACCCCTGGCTGTCGCACTACAATATAAATATACTAAATATATCAGACTCCTCACAACAAACAATGTGGAACCGGCGAGCATTGAATGAATGAATGAATGAATTAGTATGGACGGAGCCGAGAGCAGCTGCAGCAGCACTCGCTCAGAGTGAGACTCTACAGCAGTGGTGGGGAACCTCCGGCCTCCGTCCGTATACGGCCCGCGAGACAATTTGGTACGGCCCTCGAGGTAATTTATAAACACACGCAAAAAATAAAAAAATGAAAGAAATCTAGACCGCAAAAAAATTAAACAAGCTAGAACCTGTTTTTCCTGGCCAAGGTCAGGGTCCTTGAACATAACACGAGCATAAAGTGTCATCACGTGGTATATGTCTCGACTGACAGGGGTGCAGTTCTGACGGAGAGCACCAGAACGCCACTCCAGCACTTCAGAAATTGCAGTACCGATAAGTCCATACGCATGCCGCAGTTACAGTCAATAACTTTGTTGTTATCATTAGCATCTGGTTAGCTAGCTATGCTAACGAATATAAGAAGCTTTTTCTACAACCAGTGAGGTAAAGGCACATCTTTATATGATCATTATAGTTATACAAAAAATAAGAGAATAAAGTAAACAGGTATAAAATACTATATGACAGTTATTAATAAAGAAGAATACAGTTTCAAAGGGGAGTGATTTGTCAAATAAATAAATTAAAAGAAAATCTGCTTACAGTTGTGTTTGGGTGTTGAGAGATGTGTCCATAGAGCTCCTAATGTTGCTCTCAAAGTGCACCAGATTGATGCTTTTAACTTCAACATTTAAAAAAAACCTTCCCGGGGGAGCATGCCCCCCGGACCCCCCTAGAGGAGGTTAGGCCCCCCCCTCACTTAAATCATGTTCACATGGATAGGAAACTAAATACATTTGCACACATCTTGTGTCCATATCTTTCTGTTTTGGTGGTCACACCCTGCACGTGCATGCATACGCGAGTCATGGTGAGATATCTGGATTAAGAGGTTGCTTTTTCTTTGCACAGAATGAAATGAATGGGCTGTGATTTTAGTTTTTTTAAGCAGAGGTCAATAACTTGTACGGCCCTCTGAGGATATTGTAAACATTGAAATGGCCCATTAACATCGTACAGGAGACAAATAATAGCTCGCAGCAACGTATTGAAAAAATAACTATGAACTATAAATTAGTTCATTTTTGAAACCATGAACTTTAGTTCAACATTTTGAATTATGAACTATGAACTGAACTAGTTCATTTTAAAATGTGTGAACTGTGAACTGAACTAGTTCATGTAGAAAGTGAACTTTCCCAACACTTCCCCAGAGGAAATAACACTGTCCCACACTCCCCGCCCCCTCTGTAAACTCCAGTATAGGAGCCAGCAGGTGGGCGCGTGCACGTGAGTGGAATAGACCGTGCTGTCAAAACACTGTGCGGGTTCAAGAGCTAGTGATGTGTGTGTGTGTGTGTGTGTGTGTGTGTGTGTGTGTGTGTGTGTGTGTGTGTGTGTGTGTGTGTGTGTGTGTGTGTGTGTGTGTGTGTGTGTGTGTGTGTGTGTGTGTGTGTGTGTGTGTGTGTGTGTGTGTGTGTGTGTGTGTGTGTGTGTGTGTAATCGATTGCATTTATCCCAGAGTAAGAGTCATCTCTCTCCACATTTCCACATTTCACCATAATGTCCGTTTCAAAGAGACGGCATTAGGACAGAGCCGCGGCCCCACTGGAGCGTGCCGCGGTGCGTTCAAGGACCTCAGTAGAAAATCGGCCCTTTTCTGTGTCAGCCCCCATGCCAAAACTCCCTTCTTATGGAAAGGTTTGGCAGCGGAGTAGGCCACCAGAGAATACTACAGCTTCTTAGCTTTGGCTCCACAGCTGCTGGCATGTCCCCTGAACACAGTTTTGTGGGGAATGGAAGCCCCACAAAAGCTGTGTACTGACAGAGTAGAGGGGCAGGACACTGAGACTGGGTTACTCACTCAAGCTTTGCAGCGTCCCTCCTCCATTCAGGGGCAATAGAGAGTAAAATCTATCATCCTGGGAGGAGATAGGTTTCCTTTCAACAGGAAGTCGAAAAGAGGCCCTGTTGCATGAACGGTGGGTTACGTATTGTAAGCCTAGTTCTAGAGTGATGTGTGTGTGAAAAATGCATTTAGTAAAAACTATGGCATTTATCCCAGAGTAAGAGTCATCTCTCTCCACAATTCCACATTTTCCCATAATGTCTCGTTGAGATCAGCAAGGCCGTTTTCATACGATGTTAATTGAACACCCATTATGAGGCGCGGCCCCCGTGAGAGTGGCCGCGGTGCGTTCAGGGACCTCCGCAGAAGAACAGTGGGTTACGTAGTGTAACTCTAGTCTAGAGTGATATGTGTGTGTAAAATGCATTCAGTAAAAACGAGTGCATTTATCCCAGAGTAAGAGTCATCTCTCTCCACATTTCCCCATAACGTCCGTTTCAAAGAGACGGCATTATGACGAGAGCGGGCCGCGGTGCGTTCATGGACAGAAGAAGCTCAGATTAATGCCTCTTTCGGCACGTCTCCACTACAGGCATCGAAAAATGCTTTCAACGCTTCGCCCATTCATTTGAATGGAGTGACGTAGAAGATTTTTAAACTTCGCCGAACTGCATTGTGGGGAGCATGGCTTTGCAAGCATCACGAGCGTCTATCGGCATCAAAAGTTGAACAATGTTCAACTTTTGAGGCTTGATGCTTGGCATCAGCCAATCAAATCCCGCGTATGCAAATCTGACAGTACAAGCGCTAGCCAATCAAACCGCGTGTATGCTGGGAGAGACTACGCAGGTCATTTCCTCATATTCAAAAAAATGGAGCGGTAGTGAATCACCCGGTGCTGTATGATCAGTCTCTGTTCATCTACCGGGATACAAACCGGAGGAGCGAGGCATGGAGGGAGGTGGCATTGACAGTGGGTGGAACTGGTAGGTTTTCGCCTGTTTGGGGATTTTATATCCAGTTTACTTCGTTTTAACATTGCTATTGCTTTGTATGCCGGGGGCGGGCGGGAGTTCCCTGATTGGTTGTTGGTCGCCTTGGGCGCGAGAAATTGCCAAGCCTCAGACACGCCCAGCTTCAAGATTTTTTGATGCCTGTAGTGTAGACGGGCCGTTTCTCTCTGAGAGAAAACAGTATTATGGCGGAGCGCACGCTCTCACGGTGCGTGCCGTGGTGTGTTTAGGGACCTCAGTGAAAAATCGGCCGTTTTGTTCTCTGAGTGGAAACTGCATTATAGAAAAACGGCCCTTTCTGTGTCAGCCCCCCATGGGTCAAACTTCCTTTTATAGAGGATTTGACGGCGGAGTGGTCCACCAGAGAGTACCACAGCCTCATAGCTGCGGCTCCGCAGCTGATTGCACATCCCCTAACACAATGTTATGGGGAATGGAAAATCAGTGGTGTATTAGGGCGGACGGACAGGACACTGAGACTGGGTTATTCACTCCAGGTTTGCAGCATCCCTCCTCCGTTCAGAGGCATGAGAGAGGCAAATCTGTCATCCCAGGAGGAGATAGGTTTCCTCTCGGCAGGTGCACTCTCAAGTCAGAGAGAAGGGGCATTTTTCCCTGTACTTTCTGGTTCCCAAGAAGACAGGAGAATTCAGGCCCATTCTAGATCTTCAAATGCCTGCACCAACACATTGCATGCAAGAAGTTCCATATGTTAACTATGAAACAGTTACTGGGACTGGTGCAGCCAGGCGATTGGTTCACAACCATCGACCTGAAGAACGCTTACCATGGCAAAATTGCTCCAAAACACAAAGTATTTGCGTTTTGCCTTCCAGGGGGTAGCCTACGAGTACAACAGACTGACGTTCGGCTACTCCCTATCCCCACGCACGCTACAGCGCTGCAACCGCTGCGGGACCATGACATGAGGGTGTCCTTTTATCTGGGCGACCTCATAGTCATGGCCAGGTCCAGGGAATGGGCAATGTTTCACAGCCCAATTGATCCTACATCTAACCAAGTTGGGTTGAAAAAGAGTTGCGGTCAATTGGAAGAAGAGCTCCCCCATACCTCACCAGCAGGTAGAATATCTGGGGGTGATGCTCGATGCAGGCAGACTACGTGCCACCCTGACAGAAAGCAGACAGGCACCCCTGCTGCGGGCAGTCTGCAGGCTGTGTCAGGGGGCGACGGTGACAGCTTTGATCATCATGCAGACTTTGGGTCTCATGACGGCTGCTCACTCCGTAGTGCCACTCGGACTTCTGCATGCACGTCGTATACAGAGGTGGCTTACCGGCCTTCGTTTAGATCTCAAGACACAAACGACGTCTGGTGATCATCCCCCCCTCAGTAGAGAGTAACCTCCGATTCTGGGGGTCCCCAGAGAATCTGCGGAGGGGAGCTCCACTGGGGTAAGTGACCTCCTATATCACAGTCTTTACAGACGCTTCAGTGACAGGATGGGGGGGACGTGCCTAGAGAGAGCTGTAGGTGGTTGCTCGCCTCTGACAGAGGCTCGGCACAGCAACCTCCTGGAGCTGCAAGCAGTGATGCTGGTCCTACAGCACTTCAAACCCTTAATACAGGGCAAACATGTGCTAGTGAGGAGCGACAACCGCACCACAGTGGCGTACATCAACAGGCAAGGCGGAGTCCGCTCAATAGCCTTGTTGACCGCGGCAGAGAACCTGTGGTTGTGGGTTTCACAGATTGTGTTGTCTCTAAGGGCCCTGCACATCCCGGGACGGGAGAACGGGGGAGGGGGCGACCTCATGTCAAGAGGCGGACCCCTGCCAGACGAGTGGAGGCTTCACCCGGAGGTGGTGAAGCAGTTCTGGACTCAGTTCGGGAGAGCAGAGGTGGACCTGTTCGCCAATCGGCGCAACAGCCACTGTGCCCTGTGGTTCTCCCTGGCCCGGTGGGACAATCTGCCCTTGGGGGTGGACGCAGTTGCACACGAGCTATGGCCAAGGAAGATGCTTTACGCCTTTCCACCGCTGCACCTTATCCCCCCCCCTTCTGGATAGGGTGAGGCGGGAGCAGCTGTCAGTCATCCTAGTGGCCCCAGATCGCCGCCTGGTGCCATGGTACGCGGGGTAACACAGATGATGGTGGGCCAGCCCTGGGCTATTCCTCAGGTCTGGGGAGCGCTGTCTCAGGAAGCAGGGGCAATAGGGGCGTTACCCACTCTGGGCCAACCTCTCCAGGCTTGGCTCCTGAGAGGGACAGGCTGAGACAGGTGGGGCTGTCTGACAACGTTATTCAGACTATCCAAGCAGCAGGAGCAGAATCCACCACAGCCTGTTACAGGCCAAAGTGGGCATGATTCCGGCGATGGTGTGAAGGAAGGAGTCTCGAGCCTCTGTCATGCACGCTGGGCTCTATTCTTACCTACTTACAGATACTGGTGGACAGGGGGCTGGCTCATTCCAGAATTGAGACCCGCTCTATCGAAATCAGTCGGAAGTCGCAATGGCTCATTTCAAAATAAACGTGATGGCTTTCAGAATATGAAACTTTTATTTCCAAACTCACACGATAAATACATTCTTTAAGCTTGTAAAGGGAAGATGACAGGCAATCTGCTCTTCTGCAGCGCCGCCCCCGAATCGCAATATTTGTCAGAAAAATCGCAATTAGATTTTTCCCCAAAATCGTGCAGCCCTACGGTGCACCCAAGCTGCCTTTTGATCCGGGGTGACTGTAGCGGGGCGACACTCAGACCGAACCCCTCCTTTACTCCTAAGAGCCTAAGGAGTTCGTTCAGGTCAAGGGCTATTCAGTTAGGTGGCTTTAATCTTCCACCCCATATTGAGGCCAGGGAGGCTAAATTGCACCTCCTCTGCCCAGTGCGTGCACTAGCATGTTATGTAGAGCGCATGGCTGCCATTAGACGCACTGAACAGCTGTTTGTGTGCTTTGGGGATGGTGTGGCTAGAAAAGCTCTCTCCAAGAAGCGCCTAACAGGATGGCTATGCGGGTGCATTACACATGCCTATGGACGGGCGGGGAGAGCCCTCCCCACTGGGGTCCGTGCGCATTCTACACGGCTGTGTCAAACAGCCTTATTCAGCAGCGTGAGTGTAGAAGATATATGCACGTCGGCATCTTGGTCTATGCCAGGCTCCTTCATAAAATGTTATCTCCTGGACATGTCTGGCTCCTTCTCGTCGTCTGTGCTTGCAGAGGCAACCATGGGCGGCGCCAGGATTTTTTTGCTGTAGTAGCTTAGCAGTTGCTATATGACAGCACGGCGTTGCTAGTTAATTTTCAAAATAAACAAACAATACCAGTGGGCCAAGCACGAGCCTGTTCATATTGTAGCGTTCACTGCTATTCAAGATCACTCAAGCCTTCAATGTAGAAAACGTTCTCTTTATTTACAGAACCAATCAATAGTGTAACACTCATGACTTTCACGTAACACACACCGGAAAACGCACACACATACACACCTGGAAGGGGCGGTCTCTCCCTAACTCCCACCAACAACATTGCCTAAATAACGCACTTTTCCTCCTCTCTGGCCTCATTCTGTGACTCTCCTCCTCCTCCTCCTCCTCCTCCTCCTCCTCCTCCTCCTCCTCCTCCTCATTCTCAGTTCTCTTCTCCTCATTCACAATTCCCCGTGTTAGATCTCACTGTCAGCACGCCTCGAACAATGCGCCATGTCGGAAAATACAACACATTCTTGATTCATTTAAAATGACCATTTGTAACTGAGAGGAGTGACTGCTCATTTCTGCCGAGATACTCAAAGGGTGAGACGCTGTCTGAGAATCACTGACTAGCAGAATTTGTATATTCTGGAGTGGAGCTCTGCAGAGAGCAGGGTGGAGGAAATGAGGGCAGTGGATCATCACGGTGCGGAGAGGAGCAGCGCTCGTTCCACTGCAGCTCGTGGTAGCAGCTAGCTGGTCCTGCTGCTGCGGGTGCAGCGGGTCAGTTGGCGGGGGCACCTGTTCTTCGTGGTCCCAATTTTCATAGTGAACTTCGGGATCCTTGTGGATAGCAGGGTTGTCCGGCTGGATCGGCTCCGTTGGAGAACGCGGTCGTTTACGCTGACTTGTGACTGTGAGAAATGTTTCCATTTTCGATCTACTGAGAATTAGCCAAGTAACAGTTCACGCAGTAAATTACAACGACCCGCCCCTGATAGATCCAGCGAAAATGTATCATATTTATACACATTCTCGCGGGCTGCGAGAATGTGTATAAATATGATACATTTTCATATCAAAACAATGGGGTTGCTAAGCCGTTGCTAGGCCAATTGTTGGAGTTGCTATAGCAACTCCTAGATATCAATCAATCAATCAATGTTTATTTATATAGCCCAATATCACAAATGTTACATTTGTCTCAGTGGTCTTCACAGTGTGTACAGAATATCAGTATGACAATACGACACCCTCTGTCCTTAGACCCTCACATCGTACAAGGAAAAACTTCCAAAGAAAACCCAGTTTAAAGGGAAAAATGGGAGAAACCTCAGGGAGAGCCACAGAGGAGGGATCCCTCTCCCAGGACGGACAGACGTGCAATAGATGCCGTGTGTAAATTGAAAAGATAATACATTTGCAACATAGGTAGTCCAGATGTTTGGAAATGCATGTGTGTATAATAGGAAGATGAATCCACGAGGATATCCATCCAGGACTTATGATCCAGGACCACAGCCACGACTCAAGATCCAGCGCTCGCGATCCAGGAGACAGGACCGCAGGATCATCCATGACTCCGGATCCCAGCGTATATAGACACCAAAAGAAAGACATTTGGGGAAGCTGGGTTAATCGGAACATGAGAGTACACAGGTATAGACAGAGAGAAGGAAGAAGTAAGATGACCCCCGACAAACTAAGCCTATATCAGCAAAACTAGGGGCTGAATCTAATCAGCCCTAACTATAAGCTTTATCAAAAAGGAAGGTCTTAAGCGCACTCTTAAAAACGGATAGGGTATCTGCCGCCCGAACACAAACTGGAAGCTGATTCCACAAATGTGGAGCTTGATAAGAAAAGGCTCTGGCTCCCATTGTACTTTTAGAGATTCTAGGAACAACCAACAACCCTGCATTCTTGGAACGCAATGCCCTAGTAGGACAGTAGGGTATAATGAGTTCTTTAAGGTAAGATGGCGCCTGCCCATTAAGGGCTTTGTAGGCGAGAAGAAGAATTTTAAATTCTATCCTGTGTTCTATAGGGAGCCAGTGTAAGGCAGCCAGAACAGGAGTAATGTGGTCCCTTTTCCTAACTCTGGTTAGTACACGAGCCGCAGCATTTTGAATCAGCTGAAGCGACTTGATTGACTTCTTGGTACTCCCTGATAATAAAGAGTTACAATAATCCAGCCTAGAAGTAACAAATACATGGACTAGTTTCTCTGCATCGTTTTGAGGCAAGATATGCCTGATTTTTGCAATGTTACGTAGATGGAAGTAGGCGGTCCTTGAAATTGATTTTATGTGGGCGTTAAAGGATAAATCCTGATCAAATATAACACCAAGATTCCTTACAGTCTCACTGGAGGCCAAATTAATGCCATCCATAGTTAGTATATCTTTAGATAATTTGTTTCGTAGATTCTTCGGGCCAAGTACAATAACTTTTTTTTTGTTTTGGTCGTGTTTAACATCAAAAAGTTTAAGGTCATCCACGTTTTTAAGTCCTTAAGGCAGTCTTGAATTTTATTTAGATGATTAATTTCATCAGGCTTGATTGACAAATATAGTTGAGTATCATCCGCATAACAATGAAAGTTTACAGAATGATTCCTTATAATATTGCCTAACGGAAGCATATATAATGTGAACAAAATAGGTCCGAGCACTGAGCCCTGTGGCACTCCATGGCTAACTTTGGTTTGCGTGGAAGATTCATCGTTAACACGTACAAACTGAGAGTGTTCAGATAGATAGGACCTAAACCAGCCTAAAGCAGTTCCCTGTATGCCAACTAAGTGCTCTAGTCTTTGCAATAGGATATCATGGTCGATAGTATCAAATGCAGCACTGAGATCGAGCAAAACAAGAATAGAGACAAGTCCCTTGTCTGAGGCTATTAGAATATCATTTGTGACTTTAACCAGAGCTGTCTCTGTGCTATGATGTGTTCTAAAGCCAGACTGAAAGTCTTCAAATAAATCATTGTTTTTTAAGTAATCACACAACTGTTTTGCGACCGCTTTCTCAAGAATTTTTGAGAGGAACGGAAGATTAGAAATAGGTCTATAGTTGGCTAAAACCTCTGGATCGAGGTTGTGCTTTTTAAGAAGCGGTTTTATCACTGCTACTTTGAATGATTGTGGAACATAGCCTGATAATAAAGACATATTCATAATATTTAATAAAGAAGTGCTAATTAATGGAAAAACTTCCTTCAACAGCTTAGTTGGAATTGGATCTAACATGCACGTTGATGGTTTAGAAGAGAGAATCATTGAATTTAATTGTTCAAGGCTTATGGCTGAAAAGCATTCTAGTTTCCTATCTAGTGTAATATTAGAACTTACGTTTCCGGGAGCTGTTGATAACACTATACTGGTCAAAGGCAAGAGGTCATTAATTTTGTTTCTAAGAGTAACAATTTTATCGTTAAAAAAGCACATAAAATCATTGCTACCGAGTGCTATGGGAATAGAAGGCTCAATGGAGCTGTGGCTCTCTGTCAGCCTGGCTACAGTGCTGAAAAGAAATCTTGCATTATTCTTATTCTCATCTATTAATGAAGAGTAGTAGGCTGCTCTCGCTTTACGCAGTTCTTTCTTATATTCATTGAGAGTAATATGCCAAATTAAACGAGATTCTTCAAGTTTAGTGGAACGCCATATCCTTTCAAGTTGTCTAGACTTTTGCTTTATTTTGCGGGTTTCGGCATTATGCCATGGAGCTAATCTATGTTGTTTTATTTTCTTCTTTTTCAAAGGAGCAACAGAGTCTAATTTTATTCGCAGCGCATCTATACCGCTATCAACAACATGATCAATTTGGGGTGGTGTACATTTTGTATAAGTTTCCTCCCCTACATGCAGACATGCTATCGAGTTAAGTATTGGTGGAATCTCTTCCTTAAATGTGGCTATAGCACTAACAGATAGGTTTCTGCTGCAAGAGCTTTTGACTAATGCTTTGTAGTCTAGTAACAGTACTTCAAAAGTTACTAAGAAATGGTCGGATAAAGCAGGATTATGCGGTTCGACTAATAGTTGCTCAATTTCAATACCATAAGTCAGAACAAGGTCGAGAGTGTGATTATAGCAGTGGGTTGGTTTATTTACACTCTGACAGAAACCAACAGAATCTAATATAGAGTTAAATGCAACAGTAAGGCTATTTTTATCATCGTCAACATGAATATTAAAGTCACCTACGATAATTACTTGTCTGTTTTAAGAACCAAAGTTGATAAAAACTCAGAGAATTCTGATAAGAATTCTGAATAAGGACCTGGTGCACGATACACTGTAACAAATAAGATTGGCTGCAAAGTTTTCCAGGTCGGATGCGTAAGACTAAAAATGAGGCTTTCAAAAGAGGTATAATTTAATTTTGGTTTAGTATTGATAAGTAAACTTGAGTCAAAGATTGCTGCAACTCCACCTCCTCGGCCCGTGCCTCGAGCAATATGAGTGTTGACATGGCTGGGTGGAGTGGCCTCATTTATGCTGACATATTCTTCATGTCTCAACCAAGTTTCAGTGAGACAGCATATATCAATATTATAATCTGATATTAAATCATTTACCAATATTGCTTTAGATGCTAGAGATCTTATGTTTAAGAGACCACATTTAATCTTCCTGTTTTGTTGCACTGTAGTAGTTGTTACATTTACTTTTATTAGGTTATTATGTATGACACCTCTATTAGGTTTTACCTTAAATTGTCCTTGGGCAGACACACACACCGTTAATATTGGGTATTTTATTGGGTTCGGGATTCCTATGGGTGACTGCCTAGGAGAGAGCGCAGAGAAGCGTGTAAGACTGCGACTCTGCCTCCTGGTCTCAACTCCAGTTTGTCATGGATTAAGTCCACAAAGCCCTGAAATGTTTGCCGAAATGAGATCTGCACCTTTCAAAGTAGGATGAATGCCGTCTCTCTTAATCAGACCAGGTTTTCCCCAGAAGGCTGTCCAATTATTTACGAAGCCCACATTGTTTGCTGGGCACCACCAAGACAACCAGCGCTGAAATGATGACATGCGGCTATACATGTCATCATTGATCAGATTGGGGAGGGGACCAGAGAAGGTTACGGTGTCCGACATTGTTTTAGCATAACTACACACCGACTCCACATTAAGTTTGGTGCATTCTGATTGGCGTAAACGAACATCATTACCACCGACGTGAATAACAATCCTACCGTATTTATGTTTATTTTTAGCCAGCAGTTTAAGATGCGCCTCAACGTCGCCCGCTCTGGCCCCCGGAATGCATGTGACTGTGGAGGCTTCGGTCTCTAAATTCACGTGTCTCATAATAGAGCTACCAATAACCAGAGTTGGCTTCTCAGCGGGTGTCTCGCTGAGTGGGGAATATCTGTTAGATACGTGAACGGGTTGGTGGGGACCTGCGGGTTTCGCGTTATGCCCCTTCTGAACAGTCACCCAGCCTCCCTGCTGCTCGGGAGTTGCCGGGGGACGGCTAAGAGGAGCTACCTTTTGCCGGTCCGCATATGCTAACATGGGCTTTACTTTAGCTGAGTTACTTTCTAAGATGCGGAGCCGGGCTTCTATGGCTATGATTCCCGCCTCCAACCTAACAACTATACTACATTTAACACATGTATCCTTACCAGTAAGGGAGGCCGGGAAGTAACCAAACATGAGACAGGAAGAGCAGGAAATAGCACCAGAAGGTGGGGAAAGAGCCATGGCTAGCTATCAAGCTAAAGTAGCTACCGTTAGCAAACCCGAAAAGAGTGTAGGCAACTGTGGAGTTACAGTCGCTAAGAGAAGGAGAGTTGTGAGTGCTTAAGCTGTAGTAACGTGTGATTACAACGTCAGGCAGTTGCCGTGATCAAGAGTTTTAAAACGATCGATTAAGTTTAAGTTAATAAGCTATCAGCAACAGAACAGGCACACGGGATACCCGGAGATGACAACAACAACCGGAAGTTACAACGTGCTCACCGCAATAGGTTCCTCCTTCCGCTGGAAGGCAGTTTTTACAGGCCTCTACCGTAATGCATCGGATATTCGCGCACCGCAATACAACGTGCGGGCTGGCTTGACTGTGTTTTCCGAAGTGGGGGCTGGCTTGACCACAGTCTGTTTACCCAGTGTTATGACCCCGAAAACCGGGGTGCCTGCAGGGAGAAGCAGAGAGATACCCCCTGGCGCCGCCCCTGGAGGCAACGCATGACTGGTGAGAGGGGGGGTGGCTGTGGGTCAGCAGGTGTCTGACCCCCCCTGGACATAAAGCACTTGTGTTTTCCCATGCTCCTGAGCAAGCGGCAAACTCTGGGGAACAGCCGGGAAGCCAATACGGAAGTGCCACACACTGCAGTTCATACATGGGCCGCTAGGGACTGGCTGCAGAAAGGAGCAATTTCCATAGACCCCCATGTTAAAATGCCCAACTTTACAGCAGAAAAAAACATGTTTCTACCCATGGATGCAATACATATTGTTATCGATATAGTTAGATTCCACCTTCATGATTATGAATCTGTGAGTGAATTGTTTTCTAACACAACCCTTTTATTTATATTAGGTCTTAAAGTTTTTGCATAAATTAGGGCGTGGTCACGTTGATGGACACGTACATGCCTCACTGTCAGCAAACAGCAACTTGTCCACTCTGCTAGGCTACAACCATAGAGGCTACAACGTTAGTTAGTCATAGTACTGTACTTGACCCTTTAGCTTTAGCCGTGTTCGTGGTGATTGTGCCTTTTAGGGAATATTGTTACAAATACCAGACAATTAAAATGTTGTGCTGTGCGCTTGAATGTACTAACAGAACTTCTAAGAAGTCTACAATGATAATATTATACATGTTAACCCCGTTCGCAGGTGTTTGTGTGCTTGGTAGCTTAGTTTGTTACTTATTAGCCAGCTAAGGACGTAACCCTTTATGCATACATATACATTTTAGTTTATGATTCAGCCTTGGGTAAGACTTTTATAGTCTATGGCTATGATGCCCATAATGCTAAACGGGAGCAAATGTTAATAGGGGACCCAATTATCCCAGTGGTGGCCGCCGGAGCTAGCCCACTGCAGCTCCGTTAGGTCCGGGCGGTGGAGTCTGTCTTTTCTCAACGTGTGAATGACAAGCATTAAGAATAACAAAATATAGCTAATTCTCTTGCAGATTGTCTCATTTGATTATGAATGTGGGGAATATGGGGAACTACACTGTTAGCAGTAACTTGGCATGCATGTATTTCATGTTAGCTTAGCTTCTTAGCCTGAGCTAGCTCTGTTTACTTCCAGTTCGGAGGCAGCAGGTCCCGCCTCGGCTCCACCTCTTTGCCCTTATTTGGAGCAGGCGGGATTAGACTCTGATGTCACAGTCGAGCCGTTAGTGGCCGACTCCGCCTACTAAGGGCTTCACGGCAACTCTGCAGAATCCTATGGGTGACGTCACGGACACTACGTCCATTTATATATACAGTCTATGCTCCTGAGGGACTCGGGAGACATGGTGCGCAATCAGCCCCATACAGGGCTGGAGGCAGGCTGGGAGAGCCTTCCTCACTATTGTCCATGCCCACTCTACACGGAGCGTGTGTGAGTGTGGGGGACGTGGTGCACTTATGTTTTCCCATGCTCCTGAGGGACCTGGGGAACATGGTGCGCGGTAGGCTCTAGACGGAGTCTCCGCACAGATCTTTTCCATGCACACTCTACACGAGGTAAGCGTGTGTGAGTGTGCCTTATCCAAATTGCGGCCCCAACTTGTCTACGGTTACAACCGGATGGGAGGAAGTGGGGATGCAATGGATGTTAGCCAAAAGCCGGTCAGGGACGGTGTGGTGGGTCGATGTTGTTGGATGACAGGGCGTGTATACATCAGGGCTCCAGTAGAGGGCGGAGCCTGTGTGAAATATAACAGGGGGTTACGTATTGTAACCCTAGTACATAAGCACAGGTGGAGTCCTCTACCTGGGGGCCCTGTCTTTCCTAGTCCGCTTGCTGAAGAGTGTGATAGTGGGCGGCGGGTGTAGCCGCCTTTATATACTGTGGGCCTGCGCGCGCATTCAGGTAGGCTCGCCCCGATTGGCCAGCCACGTTTACGTAAACTCAGTAGGTGAAAGCACGCACAGCATGATAGAGAGTAGTACCCATAGAGTCCAGTAGAGGGCTCCGCCTGTGCTTAAATACCTAGGGTTACAATACGTAACCCCCGGATTCATCCCTCCGATTCTTCTTCTTAGTTTACTTCCTTTATGGCAACTCACGCATTTATTTTCCTGGCAGGATTGTAACAAACTATTTCCCAGCTCTTTTTTTGTGTTTGCTCCAAGAGACTTAATCAGTGTTTATGATCAGATCAAAACAAAAGGGTTGCTGTTCAGAAGTGTTTGCCAGCACTCTGCAGGGACTCCATCAGCTCCAGTCTGCAGCAGGCCAAAGTCGTGACCAGTGACCCATCATAGACTAACTGCCTGACTACCTGTCTGGCGTGACTCAGCAGCCTCATTCTCTCTCTTTTGTTTCATGGTGTGCTAAGAATGAGTGTTTGCCATGACGTGACACAGTCTTGTTCCCCATTGTGCCCTGGTGGACAAGGTGTCTCTACCTTTTCCTCTTGGGGACTTCCTGAGGCTGTGTCAGACAAACTCTAGCTCTTCACTTTCCTGTGCTTGTCCGACAGGCAGGCACCAGGTCTGTTGCATATAAAGCACGTAGCCATTGATTCACTAGCATGTGTCATCTGAAAATGATGGGAAAGAGACAAGAATAATTACTCATTATGCTCAGATTTAGTTATTTTAGGGATGTTTGGCGATGCAATGGTTGTTAATTCATTGACACACACTGACATACATTAAAAGTGACGTTGAAGGGATGTTTACAGAAAATGCTTCCCTGCTAAGTCAGCAACTGAAAAGAAGTCTGTTTTATTTGTAGCTGACGCTCAAAGTGCCCTTATTTATTGTTTTGTATGTTTGAAGATTGCCTAATGTATGTTTGAACTAATGTATGTTTTAAACTTTGTTATCTTTCCGGAAGTCATGTAACGTCTAGCCCCGGATGTTTACATGGTGTTGGTGAGAGATTATGGCGGCACTTAAAGTTTCTTCAATGCTAATGACATGCCTTTTCTACTGCTGGTCTACTTGGTGAACACATTTTCACAGTGTTTCATAATTGTTCCAAGAGGTAAATAAACGTGATTGTGGACATCAGTTCGATGTGTAATGTTCTTGAGTAGTTATACAATTAAAGAATTAGGTTATACAACCCTACAGGAAGACGAACATGAGTACTTACATCAGCAGTGTACAGTCACTACAAACATGTGTAGAGAAGTCCTTGACAAAAACTGTAAGTCAAAACATTTGAACATAGTCTACTGTACCGGGTGTTAGGGAAATTATTGACCTAGACTCCTAGATATGACGTACAGGACCAACCCTGACGTCTGTTTATCTCCTTTAAGGACATAGGCTGCTTCAGCCATAATGTTATTGTTCCCATTCTGTGACCGGTCAACACTAGGTCACAGATGGTCTGTTGTTGTGGGTGCACTGGGACACTTCCTTCTATGTTGTGTGTGGACTCCCAAGGTATGACATCTTCGAGGCCATAAGTGACGGACGCAAGTGACTCAGTGTGCCCAACTGTTTAAACTATCTTATGAAAATATGTTGATTACTCTCTGTGAAACCAGTTAAATGGGCTAACGAGAGAGAGGCACTCCAGAATTGACGTGGCAATCCACACGTGCAGTCAGACCGTGACTGCTGTGACTTGTGATGTGAATCTCTCCGGCCGTAACTCCAAATAAACCTCCAGTGTTTGACATTGAAGCTCCTGCTCTACCCTGTCTCCTTCCTGAGTCGGTGACTCCCACTGCATTGCTACACAGAAGTTTCCCTTACACGGGCAGCATTTGTTCCAGCCTGATAAACCTTAATCAACAATGTCTTTATCTGACAACACAGCATGTTGGTCACCACTTATCTTCACTTTCGAAGATATGGAAGGGAATGTACGCACGATGTTATCAACCAACTTGGTCACGGTCTGAATTTTGGTGCAAAGACTCAGAGATGGCAAAACTACACACATCCTTTACTCAAGCAGAAGTACAGATACTCGTGCTTAAAAATACTCTGGTAAAAGTAGAAGTACTGACTAAACTTCTGTACTCAAGTAAAAGTAAAGAAGTATGGGCTTCAAAATGTACTTAAAGGTCCCATGGCATGGCCATTTCCACTGATCATAATTCCATTGTTGAGGTCTACTAGAATAGATGTATACTGTGCAATTTTCCAAACTCACATTGGTTTCGCATACAGCATCTCTGTAAAGTATGTGTATTCACTCTCTCCACTAAACGGCTCGTTGCCGCTCTTGCCCCCCCTCCCTGTGAGCCCAGTGTGCTCCGATTGGTCGGGACCAGTCGGGACGTTGTGAATCGCGCTGAGCTCCGTGGAGGTGTGATTTCCTTGTTTAGTGATACACAGCGAAACACAGCCAAACTCACCCTGAGCACACACAAAGTCACAGCCGAAGTAAAAACAATAAGTGTGGCTTGATATTGAGTAAGAAAAAGGTTGATAAACGCTGTGAGAATGAGTCTGCAGAGAGAATTTCGCCACGATCCCAACTGTCTGTTATCAGCCTGCAGCCAGGGAGGAGAAATAAACAGATCTGCCTGCACTGAGTGTGTGTGTGAGGAAGTCCGTGGATTTGTCAATTTGGACCAATCAGCGGGGGCTTAACGTAACGGCTCCACGGATTGGTCCATTTCGTTTCCGGGGACGACATGACATCATGATGTACCCGGAAGAATCAAATGGACAGTGACGTATCTCCAACGAGGCGTTTTGGGGAGTTATTTTCTGTTTTAGAGTTTTACTCGCTACAGGGTGTACTTTGAGGGTTTTGACTCTGCACACCGTTTACATGCATAAAAACCTTCATAACACACAAGGGGACGGGTACTAACCGGAAAAGCATGACATGGGACCTTTAAGTAAAAAGTACCCATAACTACCAACTGTTTTAAAGAGTAACTGACCTCACTTTATATTAATAGAACAATAATGTCATTGTTAGCTAATGAATGTTTCCATGCTGAACAACGGCAACATGACAACGTTTTCATTGGGCTCTCTTCTTTAGAGAAGACCAGGAAATGATGGATACACGGATCGTGTTAAAATCAATAGGCACGCCATGACTCTAAATAATAATGATCACGCCACCAAACACAGATTAAAACTAAAGTAACAAACCTATTTTAGAAATGTAAGAAGTAAAAAGTCGTCGAAAAATAAGTAGTGGAGTAAAGTACTGATACCAGAAAAATTTACTTAAGTACAGTAACAAAGTATTTGTACCCACCTCTGCAAAGACTCAATCTCATACCTGATTTGATGTACACTCGCAAAAGGGCAAGCTGTTTACTTAGTAAAGGATTGCATTATAGATGTAGAAACACGTAGCCAATTTGTATTTAACTCACGTAATTATGAGACAGGATGTGCATTGCTGCCATTAAGGAAATTATGGTATGTATTTTTTTCGGATGATGTTGTGTAAGGCGCAGAACAAACAATGCTTAGGGAGGAGAAGGGAGTGGATGAATGGAACCAAACCCACAACATTCACCTATTGAAGACTGTTGTGCGCGTTCTGTTTACATAACATACGTAACTGACTCCACAATCCCTTCCTAAACCTAACCAAGTAGTTCTGTTGCCTAAAGAGGTTCTGCACCTCAGGGTATTGCGCAGTGTATTGGTGGTGTTTCTAAGTTGGAGAATGCAAATAAGTTTCAATCAATCAATCAATCAATCAATGTTTATTTATATAGCCCAATATCACAAATGTTACATTTGTCTCAGTGGTCTTCACAGTGTGTACAGAATATCAGTATGACAATACGACACCCTCTGTCCTTAGACCCTCACATCGTACAAGGAAAAACTTCCAAAGAAAACCCAGTTTAAAGGGAAAAATGGGAGAAACCTCAGGGAGAGCAACAGAGGAGGGATCCCTCTCCCAGGACGGACAGACGTGCAATAGATGCCGTGTGTAAATTGAAAAGATAATACATTTGCAACATAGGTAGTCCAAATGTTTGGAAATGCATGTGTGTATAATAGGAAGATGAATCCACGAGGATATCCATCCAGGACCTATGATCCAGGACCACAGCCACAACTCAAGATCCAGCGCTCGCGATCCAGGACACAGGACCGCAGGATCATCCATGACTCCGGATCCCAGCGTATATAGACACCAAAAGAAAGACATTTGGGGAAGCTGGGTTAATCGGAACATGAGTGTACACGGGTATAGACAGAGAGAAGGAAGAAGTAAGATGTCCCCCGACAAACTAAGCCTATATCAGCAAAACTAGGGGCTGAATCTAATCAGCCCTAACTATAAGCTTTATCAAAAAGGAAGGTCTTAAGCGCACTCTTAAAAACGGATAGGGTGTCTGCCGCCCGAACACAAACTGGAAGCTGATTCCACAAATGTGGAGCTTGATAAGAAAAGGCTCTGGCTCCCATTGTACTTTTAAAGATTCTAGGAACAACCAACAACCCTGCATTCTTGGAACGCAATGCCCTAGTAGGACAGTAGGGTATAATGAGTTCTTTAAGGTAAGATGGCGCCTGCCCATTAAGGGCTTTGTAGGCGAGAAGAAGAATTTTAAATTCTATCCTGTGTTCTATAGGGAGCCAGTGTAAGGCAGCCAGAACAGGAGTAATGTGGTCCCTTTTCCTAACTCTGGTTAGTACACGAGCCGCAGCATTTTGAATCAGCTGAAGCGACTTGATTGACTTCTTAGTACTCCCTGATAATAAAGAGTTACAATAATCCAGCCTAGAAGTAACAAATGCATGGACTAGTTTCTCTGCATCGTTTTGAGGCAAGATATGCCTGATTTTTGCAATGTTACGTAGATGGAAGTAGGCGGTCCTTGAAATTGATTTTATGTGGGCGTTAAAGGATAAATCCTGATCAAATATAACACCAAGATTCCTTACAGTCTCACTGGAGGCCAAATTAATGCCATCCATAGTTAGTATGTCTTTAGATAATTTGTTTCGTAGATTCTTCGGGCCAAGTACAATAACTTCAGTTTTGGTCGTGTTTAACATCAAAAAGTTTAAGGTCATCCACGTTTTTAAGTCCTTAAGGCAGTCTTGAATTTTATTTAGATGATTAATTTCATCAGGCTTGATTGATAAATATAGTTGAGTATCATCCGCATAACAATGAAAGTTTACAGAATGATTCCTTATAATATTGCCTAACGGAAGCATATATAATGTGAACAAAATAGGTCCGAGCACTGAGCCCTGTGGCACTCCATGGCTAACTTTGGTTTGCGTGGAAGATTCATCGTTAACACGTACAAACTGAGAGCGTTCAGATAGATAAGACCTAAACCAGCCTAAAGCAGTTCCCTGTATGCCAACTAAGTGCTCTAGTCTTTGCAATAGGATATCATGGTCGATAGTATCAAATGCAGCACTAAGATCGAGCAAAACAAGAATAGAGACAAGTCCCTTGTCTGAGGCTATTAGAATATCATTTGTGACTTTAACCAGAGCTGTCTCTGTGCTATGATGTGTTCTAAAGCCAGACTGAAAATCTTCAAATAAATCATTGTTTTTTAAGTAATCACACAACTGTTTTGCGACCGCTTTCTCAAGAATTTTTGAGAGGAACGGAAGATTAGAAATAGGTCTATAGTTGGCTAAAACCTCTGGATCGAGGTTGTGCTTTTTAAGAAGCGGTTTTATCACTGCTACTTTGAATGATTGTGGAACATAGCCTGATAATAAAGACATATTCATAATATTTAATAAAGAAGTGCTAATTAATGGAAAAACTTCCTTCAACAGCTTAGTTGGAATTGGGTCTAACATGCACGTTGATGGTTTAGAAGAGAGAATCATTGAATGTAATTGTTCAAGGTTAATGGCTGAAAAGCATTCTAGTTTACTATCTAGTGTAATATTAGAACTTATGATTACGGGAGCTGTTGATAACACTATACTGGTCGAAGGCAAGAGGTCATTAATTTTGTTTCTAAGAGTAACAATTTTATCGTTAAAAAAGCACATAAAATCATTACTACTGAGTGCTAAGGGAATAGAGGGCTCAATGGAGCTGTGGCTCTCTGTCAGCCTGGCTACAGTGCTGAAAAGAAATCTTGCATTATTCATATTCTCATCTATTAATGAAGAGTAGTAGGCTGCTCTCGCTTTACGCAGTGCTTTCTTATATTCATTGAGAGTAATATGCCAAATTAAACGAGATTCTTCAAGTTTAGTGGAACGCCATATCCTTTCAAGTTGTCTAGACTTTTGCTTTATTTTGCGGGTTTCGGCATTATGCCATGGAGCTAATCTATGTTGTTTTATTTTCTTCTTTTTCAAAGGAGCAACAGAGTCTAATTTTATTCGCAGCGCATCTATAGCACTATCAACAACATGATCAATTTGGGGTGGTGTACATTTTGTATAAGTTGCCTCCCCTACATGCAGACATGCTATCGAGTTAAGTATTGGTTGAATCTCTTCCTTAAATGTGGCTATAGCACTAACAGATAGGTTAGTGCTATAGTGATAGGTTAAGTTTACTTAAATTATCACACTAATGCTGTAGGGGTGCATGGATGTGTTGTCAGGCCATCATGGGGTTTAAGGTTGGAGGTTGAGGAAAGGTTATGATTGAATACCCAGTGGCAGCAGTGGGAAGAGTAGAGTCATCATGAGAAAGTGCTGGCCTTGTGCACCCCACAATAAAGAAACCATGCTGAAACATCTGGAACTGTGTGAAACATCAGCACGGTTTAGCCTATTCCTACGACATTAATAATAAGATTAACTTACTCAGATAAAAAAATGACACACCATCCTTTTAATTTCATTACACTGCCTTTCAGGTGTCAGGTTCCTTTACATGCAATGACTTAATTGAATAATATGAAAACTGTGGATGATGTATTGTTTTCCTTATCTCCAGTGCTCTAACTCATCAACTTCCCCCCTACTGAAAACAAACATGATAGTGGGTGTCTATCTCACATCCTCCCTCTGGGCTGGATCGGTTGTGATGTCACTGTCCCTCATCCTGCGCCCCTGTGCATACTCGGCACCAATGTCGTCCTGTGTTAAGCTTGGCTCGTGCCCAAGCCCCCCCCACACATTTTGTCTTAGGCCTGAAGGTTTGGGGTTGAGGGTTCAGGTCTGCAACCTTTGTTACAAAACAAACACTTTGAGAGGGTAATGTAAACGTCACCTTGGAGACAACCTACGTAGTTTGCGGAGACTGTGATGTAAGTTATTGTATCTAGGTCAGGCTTATTGTCAGAGGCCCATGCTTTGTTAAATAATGATGATTTTCTTAACTGATGCATAAAAGTCTTGTCACTTAGGTGAGTGTTAAACATGCTGGTTTTATATCCGAATATAAGATGCCTTCAATGGTTTCCAACTTTTTTTACACTCACAGTCCTGCTTATGAGCTTGTGTACCCCTTCATTGTAGTATACATTTTCCAGATGTATAGGCCATATTCATTAAATCAAAGTGGATGTTGGTGATTATGCAGAGCTGCGTGTCTCCGTCAGACTCAGCAACTGATCTGATCTCTCTCTCGCGTCCGGTTATACTTCACTCGCGTTTATGTCCATATCGACCAGATCCAGCTCTCCTGATCGGCCTTTATAGAGAGCACCGATCAAACTATTAAGAGTGAATATCGGCCGATAATGACAGGCGGGACGCCCCCCGTTGAGTTCACTGTCTAGCACTGGCTTCGTAGTGCACTGATCGATTAGGCTAAGCTAACCTGTAGCTGCTCCCTCAACACTCACAACAGCTTCATACAGACATAAATAAAGCAGCTGTATTCACCATACAGGAAACACACATTTAAAACAGTTTTGTCTCCCGTTTTTGTGTACACAAGCATTCATCAATGGTTCGGAAAATGGCGCTGTACCTTAATAATATAAAGGCTTGTATTTGCGTGCATTTCCTGTTCGGAAAATGGCAATGTACTGAGAGTGGAGGTGTCCTGAGATTAGCGCCTGCAGGCAGGCTCCATGGACCTGTCATCTCCGGACAGCGCAAAATGTGTACATGAAGCGCTACGTCATGAACGCAAGAAATCTACCCTTGTGGGAGCGCGCTCATGTGATTGGCTTAGAATTGAGGAGACATCTGATGGCTGGCCGTCAGGGGAGTCTCAAAATACCCACACACGAATACACAGCGATCCATGCACAGAAAGCGGTATGTGTTTGCAGGTACAGGGGATTTAAACGGAAAACAAATATCTGAGGATCAAAAATACATATGTAAAACTTTTTTCTGTATTTGGAGTTTATTTAACGGAACACATTTGTGTGTGCATTGAAAAACACAAGTGTGGATCCGGAAATACAAGTGTGAATTCTTCTGTGTGCATGTGTGTGCAACACATCCTCACTCCCAGGTCGGCCTATGTTGACGTTATGTCAAGTCCCCTGTGTCGGCTTTTTCCAACGCAAGGGGGGGGCCCTTAGCGTCCATTTTCAACGCAAGGGGGGGGGCCCTTAGCGTCCATTTTCAGCTTTCCGGGATGTCCATATGCTTCTATGGACACTCATGGAAGCACGGCATTCGTTTGTGTCGGCTGCCCTTAAAGGCAATGTGAGCGTCCATTCTCATTGGATAACGGAGAATTGTACACCCGGAAGTAAGTATTCCCCTTACTGTCGATTGATTTTACAGTGATATCTGCACTACTCATCGTCTAAAAAACACCAGATTATCCTTGTTAATTACACAACATTGATTGGTTTAAATTGTGTGCAATGCTTTTGTATTTTTCCCCTTCGATTCGGAGAAACAAATATTTTTTCGGAGTAAAGGATGGCAGAAGACACTATACTACCCAGAATCCCCAGCTATTGTTTGGACTACACCATGTGCTCTGTTTGACATCACGTGATCTTCAAATTTTTCCCTGCAGAAAAAAAAAACATGGCCGAACTTAGTTTTATTCTCGGTGGAAAATGCCTATTTTAAAGTTAGTTTGGCCATTAAAATGCGTTTTGATGTCATTTGATGCGAGAAATATGAGTTGTTATTTCAGATTATGTGCGCAGTGGATGTACATGATCTTTAGTTTGCTAGTTATTACGAAGATTACTTCAGGAAATTGCGTCCATAACGTTTTCATTGTTACCAAGGTGGTTGCTAGGGACGCTGCTATCGATATTATTTCTGTTATGTTGTGTAACTGTTTAATGGTGTTATCTTTATTGCTACCCCCTTCCCCGTCAATGTATAGTGTTGGTCCACAGCGCAAACATATTAGTTTAACAAAATCCGCATCTAAAGATAGCCTACGTTATTTTCCCCTGTGCAATTCCAGTCTCACATCTCAGAGCACATCGTCATTAACAAATACCGGAAACAGACCGAAAACATTTAAAAAAATAAATAATACTTTATTCCGAGTATGCTTGCTTTTCTCTTTGAAAGTCATCACATAGGCAAGGCAAGGCAAGGCAATTTATTTGTATAGCACAATTCATACAGTAATGCAATTCAAAGTGCTTTACAGGATCAAACAGAGAAAACACAATACATTGAGAAGAAATATAAAACACACAAAATAATTAATTAAAAGAAAGAAAACCATGTTTAACAGTTCGAAAATTTGAACATTTAAATTTGAAAAGCCATATTAAAAAGAAATGTTTTTAGACCTGATTTAAATGTTTCTAAAGTGCTAGCCATTCTCAGATGTTCTGGGAGTTTGTTCCATGCATTAGGAGCATAGATGCAGAAGGCTGCATACCGGCATTGTAATACACGGTTCGGCTGCATTAAATATTACATATCTGCCGTAGTTCTGTATTTATAGAGCCCTGATTAGAAGACTTCTAGACAAACATGAGGAACTGAAAACGTGACGTGGATCATAAATATATTAGCCATTAAACAACATCTTCCATTTATTTTCACTAGGGCTGTCAAACGATTAACATTTTTAATCAGATTAATCACAGCTTAAAAATGAATTAATCATGATTAATCACCATTCGAACTATGTCCAAAATATGCCATTTATTTATGTATATTGTTGTGGGAATGGAAAGATAAATGAAAGCAGGCGGATATATCCATTTAACATACAGTATCTATGTTTATTATAACATTTTTCTGCAACCCACACACCTATCAATCATCAAACCGTGGGGTCTTAATTCATTACGTGTTGATTTCTATCAACGGGGGAGTACTTCAGGAAAGTCGACAGGGGGGGGGGGGGCGGCGGCGGCTAGTGGAGTACTTCGTGACCACAGAGTGTGAACGTTGTGATCAGCTGTTTTAGCGCAGTTCTCCAGTGATGGGGGGTGTCTCCCTCCGCAGCCGGTTGGCGTAGTTTTAGCACAGTTCTGTTGTACAGACCGACGTTAACAGCAGCCTGTCTGTGCACACGGAGACCGACTCTGTCGTCCGGTGATCTAACCGCCTTCTGGAAAAGTACGTCGGTACGCAAATGCGCTTTGTGACGGTACGCATTTCAGATTACGCACATAACCTGCGTACCAGTTATGTGCACCCCTGTACCAGAGCCATATTATTACTATTATATGGCTCTGCCCTGTACTACAGCAAGAGTATTCTCCGTCGGGACTTCCTGCAACAACACCACGCCGTTATCAAAGATGTTCTATTGAGAAGACGATCACTACGTGACAAAAGTTTTCAAAACCGTGGCTACTGAAATCAATCTTACTAACTGCTGTCTGTGCAATTTACTCCGCGCGAGTTGGCAGACTTTATTTTGCTTACTTTAACATCATTTTTCATGGTGGGGCTAAGCCATTTCTTGGTATGGGTGTAGCCTACCCCAGCCATACCCTGGCGCTGCCACTGGTGGCACGTATGGGGCGGGCCATTCTGCACATGCGTTAAATGCGTTAAATATTTTAACGCAATTAATTCAAAAAATGAATTACCGCCGTTAACGCGATAATTTTGACAGCACTAATTTTCACACAATACGTCTCCTTGCAGTATCAACACTAATTCGGCTGACTTTTATATTTGATCCAATTGGTAGATAGGCTGTATTTACACCATAAAGGTGCACAGCTGATATAAAGCGACACCTAGTGGTTAAAGCATGTTATTGAATTTCATTATTTTTATTATTAGATATTAATAGGATCCCTATAAAGTATATTCATTACTCGTTATTCTCTACTAATAGTTAATTAAAGACTGTATATAATGACTATTTTTCACATCCCTTTCAAGATTTCAAGATGTTCTAAGGTTTATTGACATATCATATAGGCCTACACAACTGTGGTGTAGTTCTGCACTGAATGAAACACTTGGGTTGCAGGTTCCTCAATAGTGCATTACAAGACATCTATCAATATGTGTGCATACCTCCAGCAATGTTAACTATGTTGAAGCACTTATTTTAACTGATATTATACATAATGTATTATACTCTTATAAGATGTATGTAGATATTTCATCTCCGGCCTTGTCAGGTATTGAACAATCAATAAATAAAGAACACAGAATTGTTGAATATAAAACACAGAATTTGTGTGATTATACTAAATGATTTACAAATAAACACCACTGCATATTTAACTGTTACACATGCTGATGTAACGCAAATGTTCTAACTTGGGATCAATAAAGTATATCTTATCGATGGCTACTGCCATATTTGCAAAATGTGCCTCTGAACCTTGACAAGTGCATGTTTCAGGCTTATCAATTAATGTAATGTAATGTAATGTTATCAATGAACAAGAGGAGGGGTCACAAACATAAGACCAGCTGTTAAATAAAGCTCTTCTGACCTTAGCTGGCATGTGTGTATATATATTAATGCTGCCCATTATGGGCACAAGCAATTTTCACCCATTTATTAATTATATGTTTTAAATGTGAGTGTTTCCTATCCCCTAAACCTCCAGGGTATTATGGGAAATATGAAAACGTCTTTTAAAACTACAACTCCCAGTAGAGACGTGCCATAGATAGAGAACATGTTGCGAAACAGAATAGCCAGCATGTGTAGTTCTGGGGACTGGGTGGGGGAGGGGGGGACGCGGTGGACCCGTTCAAATCCAGTTTTGGACAGTCTGCCGTGGTTCCATCCCATTTCAAGTGCTGTTCGAGGCGTAACCCTCGGAGCACACTCTCCAATCACAGAGCTTGAGGACTATCACAGCGTTTGTCAAACAGAGCACATGGTGTAGTCCAAACGATAGCTGGGGATTCTGGGTAGTGTAGTGACTTATGCCATCCTTTACTCCGAAAAAATATTTGTTTCTCCGAATCGAAGGGGAAAAATACAAAAGCATTGCACACAATTTAAACCAATCAATGTTGTGTAATTAACAAGGATAATCTGGTGTTTTTTAGTCAATGAGTAGTGCAGATATCACTGTAAAATCAATCGACAGAAAGGGGAATACTTACTTCCGGGTGTACAATTCTCCGTTATCCAATGAGAATGGACGCTCATATTGCCTTTAAGGGCAGCCGACACAAACGAATGCCGTGCTTCCATGAGCGTCCAAAGAAGCATATGGACATCCCGGAAAGCTGAAAATGGACGCTAAGGCCCCCCCCCCCCCTTGCGTTGAAAATGGACGCTAAGGCCCCCCCCCCCTTGCGTTGGAAAAAGCCTACACAGGGGACTTGACATAACGTCAACATAGGTCGACCTGGGAGTGAGGATGTGTTGGTGTGTATTATGAGACTGTTCTGAGCCATAGTTCAGTACTACAAACATAATTTGCTTTCACCTTTAAAAACTAAATTAAGTTGAACCTACTTAATTTGAATCTTAAAGATGTAGGGATTTTAAATTGCATTTTGTTTAATTTAAGCTATTATAATTTATTTATTTAAGTCCATAGCTACGGTGGCCCTGAAGTGCAAGACACCACAGCATTTCAGAAAACACAACAGCATTTCAGAAAACACCACAGCATTTCAGAAAACACCACAGCATTTCAGAAAACACCACAGCATTTCACATTGGACGGAAAGGGTATTCCTTTAGGAAATATTTAAAGGAATACCCTTTTTGTGAAATGCTGTGGTGTTTTCTGAAATGCTGTGGTGTTTTCTGAAATGCTGTTGTGTTTTGTGAAATGCTGTGGTGTCTTGTGAAATGCTGTGGTGTCTTGCACTTCAGGGCCACCGTACGTACTACTCAAAAATGTCCATGCAAATTGTTACCTTAATTTGTTTGAGTATTAGAAACTCTTTTCTTTGAGTCAAAAATAACATACACATTTAAGTTCCACTTGTTAACAGTTTATTATAAAATGTTCGTTACACAATTTCCAATCTTTATTCCAGACTCGAGGTCCATATCACATACAAAAAGACAAAACACACAATAAGATAAAAAGCTAAACACAAAACAGATAAAAACAAACAGATAAAAACATAAAATTAGTCCAATCACAGCTAGCCACACATGCTCACTGTCTGTATAGGCTATTGCGCCAATGTCTCCAAATCATGGAAGAGAACCAGGTAGAACTCTTCAGAGGGTTAATTAAAATCGAGATAACATGATTGTCCGAGTCTTCTAGGCGACACATGAATTTGTACATTAACTTTCTTAAAAGGGCTTAACAGGTAGGTACCCCCAAGTTAACAAACAGCTGGCTGGCACTGTGCCATCTTGGTACCCTCAGCAGCAACCGTAAAGCATCATTGTATGCAACTTTTAGTTTTTGCATGTTTCTAGCCTTGTAGTTACTCCACAGGTGAGTCGTGTACAATGGTGTACAGACAGCTTTAAAAAGTGACACCTTGACATCTACAGAGCACTTGTGAAACTTCCGCATTAATATGTTTGCCTGGGCATACAGTTTGCAGCGTTGTCTATGGATGTCTTTGTCATCTGTGAGATCATCAGAAATATAATGACCAAGGTACTTAATCTCACTGCACACAAGTAGAATGTTGCTACTGAGAATAAAATTAGGAAATACAGCCTTTTTATCCTCTTTACTTCGCACAATCATGATGCTACTCTTCTTGGCGTTATACACTTAATATTAAAATCAATGCCATACTGGGAACAAGTCCTCAGAAGCTGTTGTAAGCCAGCACTGCATGGGGAGAAGATGATTAAATCATCTGCGTACATAAGGTGGTTGACAACAGTAGCTCCGATGACACAGCCAGTTTTACACAAGTTCAGTTTCCCAGACAGATCATCCGTACAGATTAAACAACAAAGGAGATAAAATCTCACCTTGCTTGACCCCATTACCAACATAAAAATGTTCAGACACAGTATTGCCCCACTTCACCTGCATAGTCTGATGTGCATACCAAAAGGCTAAGATCCTTATTATGTACTTGGGTACCCCTCTCTGGCACATTTTGTCAAATAATTTGTAATGATTCAGTCGATCAAATGCCTTGGAAGCATCAATAAAACACAGAAACATGGTGGAATTATGGCTTCTATATTTTGCTATAATGTTTTTTAAAGCAAAAATACACATATCTGTGCCATGTTTTCTTTTAAAACCGAACTGGTTGTCAGCTGTGGTAATATACCTTTCCAGCCTATCCAACTGAATTTTCTCCAACACTTTGGAGAGAATGCTAGCTAAAGCAATGGGTCTGTAATTATCAATGCCATTAATCTTCCCAGCTTTATCCTTGATGACTGGCACAAGTAGCACAGATAACATGGAATCTGGTAAGACACCATGATTAAGGAAACCAGTAAGACACAGAGCAAGAAGAGGAGCAAGCTTAAGACTGGCATGTTTTAAGTGTTCAGCTGAGATGAGATCCGGGCCACAAGCTTTGTTATTTTCTAGATTCATTATAGTGTTGTAGACTTCCTCTGATCTAACTGTAACATTTTCAGTGGAGTCAACCCTTTCAACCACAAATGCATCACTCTTAAGTAACACAGTTGAACAACTCATAATAGTGTTGTCGCCACAGTTCTGCGATGCTGCCTGACCCACACACTCCTTCAATGGAAGACGGTAAGGGAGTCTTACAGCTGTTTATGACTTTGACCTCTTTCCAGAAATCATAGCAACTATTGTTGCGCAGCTTTCTGGCGAATGAGTCAGCCCTCATTGTGTCCTCATTTTTTTTAATGAAGCGGACAGCATACTTATATTTGGCATTAGTGGCCTGTTTATGTTCAAACAAAGACCCCTGTCTCGCCCTTCCTGATTCGGCCCACAATTTAAAAGCTTCTCTAGCAGCAGAGTGTAGCTCAGACACATGTTCATTCCATCCAGGTTTTATACTATGCTCCTTTTTCTTACAGTTGTAAAAACCCTTACTTGAGGCATTTAACACATCAATAATAAGATCATATGTAAAACATAAATCACTACCATGCTGCGCATTTTTACAGTTGGTGTCACTGCACAGCATTGCTTCTCTAGGAATTACAACCAAGTCTAATGATTTGTCAGTGAGTGAGGTATAGTGATTAATATCCTTCTCACTTAACTTTGACCAATCCAGCCTCCCTGTGTATGTTTTATTGTCATCAACAGATAGCACCGGAATATTTTCAACATTTAGGGTCAATACAAAAGGAATGTGATCTGTAGTGGCCAACTCATAACAAATCTCAATGTTGTCCAGAGAAGCGTGTGCATCAGCTGTGCATATACAGTGATCTAGCCATGACACAGTATGCCATGCTTCACTAATATATGTAAAGCTTTTCTCAGGTAAAAGAGATTTACTTGACAGTATGAGATTATTATCATTACAAATATGCAGTAAACATTTGCCAAACAGAGATTTATCATCTGAATTATCAGCATTCAAGTCCCCCACTACATATACACAGGTTGTGGCATTATCCTTAATGAATGCGTTAACAAATGCCATTCTATTGCGATATTCATCTTCATTTTCATATGATTCATAAGGTGTGTAAATATTTACGATAATAAATGACATATTTTCATACTTGATCTCTATACCAATGGCCCAGTCGACGTCCAATCTTACCACTGTAACCAAAGGATCATATGTACTGTTCCAGAGAATCGCCACACCACCAGGTATCCTGCCATGGGCAATTTTATCACAGAGATCAGTAGTTGACTCTCCAACTCCATGAAAATTAGCATGTAGTGTATTCAGCCTTTCCAAATCTTGCTTAGATAACCATGTCTCTTGTAAGCACAGAATATCATATTCCTCCAACAGTTTATCAACAACCAGCCGCCTCGCGTTATCACCAGCACAAACACATTTTTATAACAAATGTTCTCAAATATGAAATAAAAGTAAATACAAACATTGTATTAAAGGCATGAACCTGCTTCAAACGTTTTTAACATCTCTTTTAGGTAGTTTAGGTTGAGTTCGCATATTAGCCCCATCAGCATGGCACAGGCTCTTGTCGCATCCGAGATCTGAAGGACTTCTGTTCCTTTAATCACTATTCTTGCATCCGCAGCCCTGGTCAAGACAGTCTTCAGCACCTCATTGCTAACTTCCACTTCACCATCCTGGAATAAGTATTAGAAAATACATTTCAGTGTTTTTGGTGCACTCAGATTGGAAAACATTTCGTTGTGTTTCAGGTTAACACAAGTTAGAGTATGATGTAAGCATCGTCTTTACTTACTTAAAGGGGACCTATCATGCAAAATGCACTTTGTGATGTCTTTTATGCATAAATATGTGTCCCCGGTGCGTCGGGGAATTCACGCAGCGTCAGAAAATAAAACCCTCTCTCTTTTCCTCCGTACCCAAATCTTTTAAAAACGGGAGTACAACGAGCGGATACAGATTTACTGCCGATCTGACGTCAAATCGGCAGCAGACCCACAGAAAGTTGCTATCAGAAACAATGCCTGACGTGTTTTGGACGTAATCTCGACTTTGTTTACATTAGCAAGCCTCGCTAACACTCAGAGCTAACCTGTAGACCTACTGTAGAGCACATGTGTTTAAAAAGCTGGAAATAAAAAAAGGAACTCACCTCGTGATAAACCCGCAAGAGAAAAAACATTTGAGCTCCATACTGTTTCAGAAATAATCTTTGATGTGTTTTAGAACAGGATGGCGTTTTATCACAGCAGAATTTAACTTTATCTCCGGTAGAATTCTGATCAGGCATTAGCTCCGCCTCTTCTTTTTTTTTTTTTTCAAGCTAAGGACCCACAATCTGCGTTTCTCTAACAGGGCTGCAAAAGAGGGGTATGAGCAGTATGAAGCATGGCTACAATTGCTGATCTGTTTAGGATTTTAACTTCACAGACATGTTTTGTATAGGTATGGCCCACAATATATTTTTCCAATATAGCATAATAGGTCCACTTTACATTTTTCTTGAAGAGATCCTCCTTTTCACGAAGACACACCACCAAGCACCGGATAGCAACCTCTTTTATTCTTTCCACCGAATCATCCTTAAAAGGAGAACATTTGAATGTTGAGAAAGAAAAACAAAGGCTTGTTTACAAAAACTGAACATGCCGAGCATTGTCAGTTGCTGTTCATATTTATTTTAGTTTTTATCAAATGTAACGTTAATACTAACAAGAATATATATATATATATATATACATATATATACATACTGTATTACAAATAATGAACTTTCACTTCAACTGTGAAACAAAGGATACAGGAGGATACAAACAGCTAGCTATCAGTATACCAGGCATCCTCAAAGTACGGACTCCAGTCCGGATCCGGACCGAACCACAACTGTCTCTGGACTCTGAACAAATTATACTTTTCATATGTATTATCTGTATTATCTGCGAGACATCGCCACAACGCAACGAGTCTACACTGACAGAGAAGAGACTGTCAGTTTGGCTGTACTCAGCATTGAATCAAAACGCACTGAAGCTGTTGATCTTAATACGTTTGTGAGGCGTTTTGCTGAACAAGATGGTAATCGCCGCATTCAGCTGTAATACACGTCAACTTGATGCTCTGCTCACGGATGAGCATAAAAAACTATTAAGATGATGACCTTATGTGTGTAAATATATTTTTTTCTTTGAGGGGGTCTGCCCCCAAAAAACTGTTTTAAGTCCTGAGAAAGTCAAATAAGACGGTGTGTAAAACTACACTGCCCAGCCAACAGAAAGTAACCACTTTGATTGAACTAGGCCAGTAGGTAAGGACTTTCCACTGGATCATAACCGAGTATAAAAGAATGCATGACTGAAGTGATGGAGACCATGTTGAAGGCAAACAAAAAGAGGAAATAACAGGTCAAGCAAAGCCCCCTCTCAGATTCCACAGCAACCAGAAGAACATAAATACTGGCTGGTGATTTGATTCATCAGCTTTGTGATAGAATAAAAAATGCACAGTGCATTTCCTTAGCTGTGGATGAGTCCACTGACACCACTGACAATGCTCAGTTGCTGGTGTTTGTGAGTTTTTATGATGAGGCAAAGGGGGAGTTTGTTGAAGATGTGTTGGGCCTGACGAACCTCAGTGGACACACAAGGGGGCAAGACATTTATAAAGCAATAATGGGAATGCTGAATGAAAGAGGGTGCGGCTGCCTTTATTCATAACTGCAGCTCTTACACTGCGACTCTGAGGGATCAATGAGACACAATAATAATGAAAACTGCTGCATACAGATTATTTTTGTTTTTGCAACCTCGTGATAAGAATCTTGTTGCAATTGTTTAAAAGTTTGAATGACCGTAATAAATGGACCTTTGTCTTATTGAAACATTTATTTTGGACCTTTAAGATTTGTATTTGAGTACCCCTGCAGTATACTATGCATGCTGCTACAGTAGCTTAAAATAAGTAACTAGTGACTACCTTACAGCTTGTGTTACACTGTATATGCAGTAAACAGCTGTTGTAAATTAAGCTAAACAAAAATGGCTACTTACCAGATAACTTGATACATTATGAGGTGTTATGGAAATCTAGGACCCAACACGGCTGGAGAGTACAAGTCAAAGTGATCAAAACAAATAAATGGTGAATCAGACAGAGCTTGTCTTTCTAGTTATTTATTTGAAGCTTCAAATACATAAGATACAATATAAAATAGATACAGGTCTCACAGAGCATAGAATAGTCTGCGTGAGTGTGCGTGATACAATGTGGTAGCAAAGCTTATATAGGAAACGAGTGGGAACGTTGGAAATCTGTCTTCACACGGTCACATTGTTATTAGACATCTTCTGTCCTTGAGCTGTAGATAGCATAACGGTTCCCAGAGTAGGGAAGTTCTTGTGTGACTGTGTGTGAGTCTCCCAGTAGCCAAAGCAGCTCTGTGGCCTTGAAGCGCCTGGGAACCCCAAGTAGAGTAGATGGAAGAAAACAGTACATCTCAGGAAATGAGAAGCATTTGGTTTAAGCATATAAGGATATAATAAAAATGTCCACTACAGAGGTTAAAATCCTGTTGTTCCACTGCTACCAAGTGTTCCGGTTCCAGGATGAACGCAGATTGCTCCAACTCAACATGCGGTCATAGCAAAGTCCGGGCAAGTCCAAGCGTGTGTTCAGTTTTGAAACTATACCGTTGAAACTCAATAGATATGAGTTACTCTAACTTAATATATCCCTATAGTTGAGTGAACGCAGAAATATTTTTTCAAAATCATTACATTTGTAAGTAACATTTTTTTTTGTTCTTTTTCAGTTTGACCGATTTTTTTTTTTTAAGTGGAATCTACTAACCCCATGAATCGTTTTTTAGAGTAGACTTCTTATATCAGTCCCTTGTTAGAACATTGTAAAGACCATCTTTTGGGGGGGTTTGAAATGCTGATGTCAGGGAGCACTCAAAAGTTCTCTCAGTCAACGTTCAACCTGCCTGCCTACACCACTAGCTCTCCGTTGAGGTGTAGCTCTCAGTTAATTGCACAAATCTGAAAATGTATCATGGAATTGAATTCTTTAAAGCTGTTGTCTGTTATAATTGGGTGCACAAGGAAATGAAGTGAAAGCTGCAGGGCAGATTGACGAGCCCCCTGCTGTGGGAATGGATCAAGACATGGATATTGGGCAAACATAAATGTTCCTTGCCTTACAGGCAATTAGGCTCATCTAATTAAGAATTCCTATCTATAGTGAAAACTAGATTTAATGAGCTGCTTCAGAGGCCTCAGGTCTGCCTACTATACGTGATCTGTTTTACATCATTGTCAGCAAAGCATTTCTTTTGAGAAAGTCTTTCAGAAAGCTCTCCCATGAAGTGCTGCTCCATTTAACTATATATATATATATGTATATATATGTATATATATATATGTATATGTATATGTATATATATATGTAATGTATATGTATATGTATATATTTTCGAATTCATATATTGTCTAACTTCTGCATGGTTTGGATGTAGGATGTTTTTATTGTATGTATTGTATGTGTCTCAGTTTGTCATGCTTTGTAAGTATAGTTTATCACACTTCTATACATTTGTGTGTGTTCTGCTATTGTCGCTCTTTTTATTATATGTAAATCTCTTTGAGGCATGCTTTGTGATATTGTAATATAACAAACTTTGATTGACTTGACTATTTGCTTACCATACAATTGATGATATAATCTAAGTCAAAGGTCTTGGCCAGGGCGGGTCAGACACGAATAATGCACACCACAATGGCGCCCCCATGTTTATATAAATAAACAACATTTAATAATTTCAGCTAGAGACAACATCTCATCCCATTCAGGAGAATAATGCAAGGCAGGATGTGTGAATGATAAATATTAATAATTGAGGGGCCTCTTGTTTTGAGAGCTGCTGGTTCAGGAGCAAAAACATCCAAACATGCTTCGACAAAAGCCGTGGGAAAATATTAGATATGACAGATTCAGGAAAAATGATAACTTTTGTATGGGTGCACCACATGGTTGCAGATGGTCCCAACTTAATCATGCTACTAAATTCTCTTTTTTAATGGCTGTACTTTAATGTTTTAAATACTTACAGTAGGTATATGTATGAAACGTATATGTAAAAAATGACAATCAAAAGCATAACAAGCTTTATTTGGAGAAATTGCATCAGATACAATACTGAATTAATCCGATATCAAATGTTAAAGAAATGATTTTTATAATTGTTCTACCATCTAATAAAGTAGTTCACTATTGCCCTCAGACAGACAGGTTCAGAACAGCTGTATCAGCTATATTCGTAAATCTCTCTCTGTTCTTTATGTCATTACACATTATATCTTTTTTATTACGTCAGACCCTGTACATGCATTAAAGGTAGGGTAGGTAAGAATGCAGAAACCAGCTCGAGTAAGCAATTTGAAAGTACATAACCGAAAAAAATCTGCCCCTTCCTTAAGACTTCCTTACAGAGCCCTTCCTCCAACACACACGAACATGACCAATGAGGGCACGAGATAAGTTTGTGCACGAGATGGAAGGCTGACAGGTAGGTAGGACATCCAGTTATCTGCCGCGTGCAGAGGCAGATAATTGGTCGTGCTTTTTACAGTGCTATGGCTTCCACAGATGAAATATTTGTATACATTTATTGTCAAAGCATTTAATGTATTAATTGCTATCAGGATGTTAAGAGCATTCCATGGAATATATCAAAACGTGTTTCTAAAGTGAATGACCTGTGAATGCTTTAACATTTATATTTTACAGGTGAATGGCAGTTATTATTTATGAATTTAAAATGCACATTTTCCCTTTGTTTGTCCTGGTCTGGTGCTTTTTGTGCACGTTTCTCTGTGTATCCACCCATGATTTTATGAAGTACAGTATACTGAAATTGCGAAGAAGCTCCACTTCTGGATGAATGGAGCAGCGTGTCCCTTAAGAAATGTTCATCATCTGAATAAGTCATGGTAAAATCCATATATATCCTTCCTGTATCCTTTTATTGGTGTAGACTGTGACATTAGTGAAACAAACTGCCAATTCATGTCACTTCAAGTAGAGCTGCTCTGTTCTGAGAGTTGGTCTCCTGCAAAATCAATGTATTCTCACTCACTTCTTTAAAGGGACAGTTCACCACAAAATAAGAAATACATATTTCTTCCTCTTACCTGAAGTGCTATATAAATCTAGATGGTTTTGGCACACAAAAGCCGAGTGCCATCTAATTCAACTTTATTCGAGAGAGGAAATACATTTGATGGCAGTGTTTTTAACACCCAAAACATCTAGATTCATCAAAAGCCCAGATTTAAGATAAATAATATGTTAATTTTATTTTATGTGTGAGTGACTGTCCCTTTTAAAGTTTTCCTTCTCCCCAGTGCAGATGTATGTCATACAATCGCTCTTTGACACCAGTAAGTTATGCTTGAGGCTCCCATGTCTTCTTTTAAGTTTGTATGATGAGAAATTCCCCGATCAACAGCCACGCAGCCTTCTGATGCTTACAAAACGTGTCATCTGCGCAACATCACTTAGAGCAGAATGAGGACACTCACTTGCAGCTGATCACACAGAGAGGAGCTTCACTCTGTGGGGGGCCCGCAGACTCCTTTGAAACGTTCTCTGCATCTCATTCCTAAACAGCCCAAAGTCAGCAGAAGCCAGGGAAAGTGAAGTCACCTCCAGGCTAGCAGGGGAAAAGGGCTGAATGAACTTAAAGCAGATATCCGAGAGGCTCACAGTGCAACAAACTGCACAGCAGAGGGAACCTCTGCCAAGAGCTGCTGGACAGACAGGGGGACTGAGTGTGAGGGATTAATAGGTGTTGATTTAGTCATTTATTATGTTACAATTATTACAGCATCATGAGTGCCTTTTTGCCAACAAATCATGGTTGTCAATCTCTTATTTCAGCCTTCTGCAACCTGCAACATTTGCAGTTATTTTTACCACTGTGTTTGTACACGGTGGTAAGGCCATCCTTATTTGTTTCCTGTATGCATACATGCACTGCAGTGTGTGTTTGTGTGTGATACTTGCCCACAGAAATACTCAGTAACGCTATCCTCCAAATCCTGCCGATGCTTTCCCTTTGAAACCGGAGTGCCTGTCTAATTCAGGATAAAATTGAAGACGTATACAATCTGCACCTCTGCGCCGCAGCACACAGCGGCCTTGAACCTCACTCGGCTGTGAAATAAGTGCCTGATGGGGAAGTTGTCTCTTGTGACCACCCGCTCAAAGCTCACTAACAGGAAGGAAAAGAGAGGAAAGTCTTGATTTTGACTTTGATTTTTGACTTTAAGCAATTCAATAGGAATCAGACAACTTAAAATTGTATTTTACAGCTAAAGTTAATTTTCATTTTTTAAATAAAAAGTTAAACTATCAACATAATAAAGTCAAGCTACCCTTAACTACTCTGTGTTTTTCAAGTCGAAGCACTGTAAGGGAAACAGCTTGTATATATTTCTTTTATTAACTGTTAAGCCCTGAGCCTGTTTTTCAGGTCTCAGGCTAGAAAATGACATTCCCAGAACCCTTCTAAAAGGGTTAAATTAATAATCTTTTTTCTCAAAGCAAGGTTACACCTGTGAGTTGGATGTAGAAGTGTCAGAATAAATATAGATGTTTTTATGTTAAAGTAAATTCAGATTAAACACAGTAAAAAAAATGTAAATTATTGTGTCCGTCGAAAAAAAAAAAGTACTTATAGTGAAAACCACCCTTGAATGATGGGATGGTAGTAGTGTTACCAATGCCATATCAATCTCATTAGTATGCAGAAAAAGTGACAGCTCGCCCCGCCCCTTTTTGGCCGGAAGTCCCGCCTTATTTGACCGGAAGTCCCACCTTTTTATTTTTATTTTGAAAACCGGAAGTCCCGCCTCGTTCGACCGGATGTCCCGCCTCGTTCGACCGGATGTCCCGCCCCCGCTTCCGGCGGATGTCCCGCCCCCGCTTCCGGTTTACAAAATTAAAAAAAAAAAATTTAAATTTAAAAAATGAGAAAAATAAAATGCCGTTGTTTTCAATCAATTAATATGTCTAGGATATATGTCCCGCCTCCTAACCACTTCCTGTGTGGTTAATCCTGTATACAGTATAGAATGTAACTTACAAATACTTGCAAATAACATGAAATTAATCAAAAGTAAAAGCATCTAAAAAACATATATTTAAACCTCTCTGTTTTTGCAAACAGGACATGACAGGACATGAGGGGAGAAAACATATGGTGAAGGAGGGGGAACACACACACACACACACACACACACACACACACACACACACACACACACACACACACACACACACACACACACACACACACACACACACACACACACACACACACACACACACACACACACACACACACACACACACACACACACACACTTTCCCCGCCCCTCACCCTCTCCCTCTGTCTAAATAAAAAGCCAGCGTCACTCTTAAATATTTTTCAAGTCGAGAGAAAATGGCCAAGAGACGTCTTGATATGAATTTAATCAGCGAGACACCGGTGACAACTTACAGCCATCCGTTGGGTGCTCCAATCAAGAAACGAATGCAGTTTGTATGCCGGGTTCAGACGCCTACAGCCGAAGAACTTCACGAAGAATGGACTCTAAAAAATGGCGATGTTTGGGGTTATATATTCAACTATATGGCTAATGAACTACATTTCTACAATCTGAAGAATGGAGAAACGTATGGACCTCGTAGTGTTAAAGCGACACTGACCTCAACAGATTGGGCTGTGTTAACTCTGGTGTCTTCCCGAGATCTACACGCAACCATTGTATCGGAAGAAGTAGTGCATCAGGAAACCAGAGTGGAACCAGAGGTGTACAATATATTTGCAAAGAAAAGCAAAGAAACACAAACAGCATGCGAGATTACCGTTACCCCTCAATGTGAAGGAAGAAGAAGGAGATATTCCCACACAGCCAGAAGGGAGAAGAGTCCTGACAGGCACCGTCTGGGAAACTAAAAGCGGACCCTCTGGGCGTTGGTATTACCGCTCAAGCCGTTTGGTGACGTTGGGTAAGGACCCCTCTGATGATTTTGTTTTGGAGTATTTTAATTCTACCTGCGGGGTATTTCAAACGTCCTTGAGGGTGCCTCTGACTGCATGGCTGGAAATGATTGAAGGAAAAGCTACAAAGCTTAAAGAACTTTTTAAACAGAGTCAGACATCGATGGACATTATACTGGTGAAAAAGACCCTCACGTTTGCAGAGGACTCCGCCCCCCAGTCAACATAACAAGTCCCACCCACCTCAGCAGATCATTTAAAAAGTAAGGACCTCGCAAGGACATTTTTAGAGAGCAGCAACCATGGATCTGAGAAAAACCAAGTCTCTCCCCACGATATGCAGCCTGGATCAAACGCCTACAGGACCGCCATCCTCACCAACATTTTGGACACCAGATCTGGACAGCGCTATGGCTGACATTGATATCACGGGGTGGCTGGATATGCCTCAACCTCCATGTGAATTACACACAAATCTGCAGAGTGTCACTAATATATATATATATATATATTCTTTATTTAACAGGTAAAAAAAAAATTAGATTAAAATCTCTTTTCCAAGAGTGACCTGGCCAAGAAGGGCAGCATGTACAAAGTTACAACATATAAAACACAGACATGAAAGGCAGACAAATACAGCTGTAAAACACAAATAAAATGGCACATTAGCCAGTCAATATAAAACCTTTATTTAACCAGATTGGTCCCATTGAGATCATAGATCTCTTTTTCAAGGGAGACCTGCAGAAATATGCAAAGTAAAACAAACTATTAAAATCATTCAAAAACTGGCAACATTTTTAAAACGTTTTCAAGATATACGAGCACTCACATCGACCAAAACTAAAAAAGTGTTACACAGTGACTGACATTCTGTACGGGAGTTCACACCCCAGCTGCTGTAGGGAGTTGAAATATGTTATGGCTCTCGGGGGATGGTGGTTAAGAGACAGATTCTTAGTTTTTGGACTGCCTCAGGGGGTTAACGACATCTACTAAAAACAAAGTACTTCATTATCTACTTTTTTCAGCTTTTATACACAAAAGTGCAGGGAAGGTAGGCAGATTTAGAACACTATCTATGAGATAGTGTTAGTGTTCCCTCCCCTTATCCATTTTATTTTTCTTTATTCAGCAATCGGCAATTGTGTCACCTTGTTTTTCTTGTTAATTAGGAAAGTGCTTGCTTAAATGTTTGTATTTTAAGTGCATATTATAGAACAGGTATAGGGCAATATCAAAATTAGCCCATACTTTTTTTATTCACAATGTTTACTGATAATCATCAAAATATGCAGGGGGTCCAATTCTTAACTTTTCCCTAAAACATTCTAGAATTTCTTTATCTAACACAAAAAAACATGAATTTTAAAAACATTTGACAACAATAGATACGTTGTTCCTGTTTTTATTACGATTATCAGATACAAAATGATGAGTATAAATAAATCTATGCTTTCAAATGCATTATTCAGAGATATTAGGCCTGTCAAATCAAAACTGGAGCATGTGAATAAGAGAGAGAGCAGAGTCCTAACCAGCTGATCCAAACCAAACTCTGAGCAGCCGACGGCTGAGACGGAGCCAACCAGCATGCGGACCAAACTGCTGCTAAGAACTCATGTTTAAATGAAATAGCAAGCAATGAATTCAAAGTGTGTATTTACTACACTAAGAGCAAAAGGAGATTTATCTGAGTTCTGTTGTGAGAGATTCGTGAGTAGAGAAGCGGCATCAGGTTTACAATCCCTCCTGCTAGGACGAAAACACAACTGCAGGTAAATGTGATGATGATGTGTGACAGGTTGAATGCAGCACAATAATCATTTTATTTTCTGAAATCTTTGGTATCGTAATCGTTTAACCAACATTGTAGTTCAAAATAAAATTTGAATAATCACCCTGTGCTCCAACCAAACAAAAGAGAATACAAAATACAATCATGTAATAACAAAAAAATAAGTTAATTTGTCATTTTAAAGCAAATAAGACAAACTCTACGAATACAGACTTTACATTTTCCAACATCGACATAATACAATTGAAATGTAACCATTTAACATATAAAATCGCTCATGTTTTCATCAAGGGTATCTACAGCATTACTATACTTTAGAGAAGATTGGTACAGTATATGATGATGTACATTATATATATATAAAGCTTATGTGGGATACACAAATAAATATCACCCAATGGATGTTATCTACATCTCATCACATTTTAACTCCTCAGAGTGATTGTGTCTTGATATTTGTCTATATTGATGTTAAACATGGAGCTGCTGTGATACAAGTCAAATTTGATCTGACCATTAAAGTATTATCGTATCGTATTTCTGCAGGAGATCCACACATAGACAACTCAACATCACAAAGAGGTCAAAAACTTCACAACAGCCCTTTTAATTGGGACAAAATGTATCGACAGTCATTTAAAAATGACCCCTCTCACAACTAAGAAGAAGTTAAGAAAATGGACACTGCAAATATAGCTAGGTAAAATGCCAAGTGGGTACAGCTCATTACAAATGTTAATCTTGGGTTTGCTTTCACTCGATGACTCCCCTTTCCTAGTCGGATTCTCGTCCCCCTAAATCTATCACAGCACGATGGAGTCTAATCGCCAAAGTTTAATATATATTGCCCTTTGTATACACAGCAATAAATATGTTTATCGCACTAAACAAACTTCAACTGTCAATCATTCCAAACACTCTTTAAACCGAGGAGGAGGGGCACACTTAAAATATTGTAACGCAATTTAATCACATTACAAAGTTTGACCCAAAGTTGCTCCCACGCGGATGTTCCCCATGAATTGAATGGTTTTGGAAGAGCAAAGGTGGCAGATAAATTGGCAAGAGCTACAAGTATTGCACATATAGTGTTCGCAATATGATAGCAGAAGAGATAATATGCATATTAGACTGACACAGTGAGTGAAAAGAGGAAGAAAAAGGTTTGATTAGCAGCATTATATTTGTTATTCAGACAACATTTTAGAGGGTTTAATTCCAAATTATGCAAGTTAACTGATGATGGCAGGAAATAGTTCAAATGAATTTTTTCCCCCGCTTTTTTCCTTATATATTACACCTAAATATGGAAAGGTTATATGTTGTCTCTGAAATACCGAATTTGTTATACCAATTAAAAGAAAAAAGTCCTATCATATAGACTCTTCCTTCCATAAAATATTTGGCAACATTTGCAAAATATTTGGAAACATTCTGAATCATTCGGTACAGCTTTGTATGTGGTTTCACTTACATTCATTCGGTACAGCTTTGTATGTGGTTTCACTTACATTTTCTCTTAACATGGTCTTCAATATTTGAAAGTCAACTACAAGGCAAACATGCCCATTTAAAGACAAATAAAATAAAATGGGAAACTACTATGCAAAACACTCTGTATATATTGATCAGAATGTAGTCATTACCCGTTTAATAAGTGTGATGATGGGGACGATTGAAAACAGAACGAGTAGTGACCCCCGTGTAAAAAGAATGGCCGAAGTTTGTAAACTGGAAGACATTTTGGATATCGTTCGTTCTGGCAGTACTATTCCGGGTCATAGGGAAACGATTGTAAACGAAACATTTAAAGTGGTCCTGCAATCTTCATTTTCCGAAACATTCTGTAACATTATCTCAGAAATGAAACAAACATCAAAAGTGTATCATGTGCTCTCATTGTATGCTCTGATTGTAGATGTAATGCATCTTTGCGTCGAAAACAGCATACACGTGAATATTTTGACTGAAGTGAAAAAATACTCTCTCAGGATATATCCAGTAATATGGGGAATTCTGAGCTGGAGACGGTCCTGGGGATGCTACAATCACTATAACTATTGATTTTGTGTGTGAAAAAAATAAAAAAAGTGTTTTTTACATCTAAAAACTGTTGTCATCATTATAGCAAGGGGAGCGTGTCTGATACATGTGTATTACAGTCCTTCTTGTTGTGTTTTTCAGTGTTTTCTGTGTGTCTGTACACACAAAGCACACTTCATTATCTACTTTTCAGCTTTTTTAAAAAGAAAAGTGTATCTTTCGGTAACTTTCTCAGAGAATTTAAGCATAAATCTGTCAAATGTTCAAAACAGCCTTGTTTCACTGAAATACCCTCAAAATCACAAACTGCCGTTAAGAGTCAGATTCTTAACCAAATCTACTGAAACAGAGTACTTCATTATCTACTTTTTCAGCTTTTAAATACAAAAGTGTATCTTTCGGTAACCTTCTTGAGAGAATTAAGCATAAATCTGTCAAAGATTCTTAACGAAATCTACTGACACAAAGTACTTCATTATCTACTTTTCAGCTTTTATACACAAAGTGTATCTTTCAGTAACTTTACCAGAGAATTTAAGCATAAATCTGTCAAATGTTCAAAACAGCCTTGTTTCACTGAAATACCCTCAAAATGACAAACTGCCATTATTACGAAATCTCCTCAAACAGAGTACTTTCTACAGATGAAGCCTTCCCACTCAACGCAATATGTCCCACCCACTCAGCAAATCATATAAAACTAAGGACGACCGTTCAAAACTAGCCATGGATCTGAGAAAAACCAAGTCTGATGTAGCCTGCCCTTATTATCACCAGGATAATGGATATGGGCTTAATGACTGGATGTTACAAAGTAGGGGAGAGGATGTTCCCGAAGAAGAGCTCTCGTCTATATCATATCCATGTAAGGTCTTTAGGACAAAAGAGGACCATGATAACATGACATATGAAGAATATCTTTCTTTAAAAGATGGTATTATAGATAACCTTTATAGAAACAGTATATCTCATACCACTCGCCAAGATCGCAAACGACAATTAGCAGAAAAGAATAGAAAAAGTAAAGAAAAACGAAGAAAAAGAAAAAACAACATGAAAAGGAGAAGAAAAATTAAAAGCAAACGCAGAATGCGAATGAAAAGAAAAGGGACCATAGGACGGAAAACTAAAAAGACAAAAAGAAGGAAGGTGAAGAAATTTAAACTAGAGGATGGTGTTGTAGAGCCATTACCGGATCATAATAATCTTATATAGACCGTCTCCAGCTCAGAATTCCTAGAATTTTCTCGACTTGAAAAGCCTTGTCATTGGTTATCTTCACTTTTTGTAACTCTTTCTCATAAAAAGTCCCATTGATCTCTTCTCCATCATAATCTTTGAGCTTGTAAACAGGTGGCTGCCGAGGTAAGCCTTCAGACACCGTAAATAGTTCGTCAGTATAACTCTGCTCATATTTTTTATCAAATACCCCTCTCAATTTGGATATCCTTACAAGTTCGCCCTCCTTAAAGTTAATTTTGACAGCAGCTTTTTTACATTGGCTAGAGGGGTTATACAGGTTCCGAAACACTTGAGCCGCATTTTCCTTTGTCACCTGCATTGGTGTCATTTTAATACTCCGGTGATAACTATTATTGTAACTTTCAATTAGTTCGGGTAAGATATCTATATATCTATGAGTGTTTTTAGCTGTAAAATACCTCCACATTCTAGTTTTCAGCGTACGGTTAAATCTTTCTATCACACATGCCTTCATGTCACTGGCTGTTGTATAATGTGCAATACCTCTTTTCTTCAACAAGTTTTGAAAAACTTTATTTAAAAGAATTCTTTCCCCGCAGCTGTTAGTGACTTTTTAGGGATCTCGCTGTGTGTTAAAACTATATCAAAAGCTTTTTGGTAACCTTACCCTTCTTTTTCTTTTTTAATGTTTGAGCACAGGTTTTTCTAAATACATTTATGACTGTTAACAAATAATTAAAGCCATCATTATATTCGGACAGCGACTGCATATCGCAGAGATCTGCTTGAAATTGTTGCAGCGGTCTGAGTACGAAAACTCTGTTTTCTTACAAAATGCACCCGTGTCGACTTGTACAAATGTATATGCGTTATCCTCTGATAAATATTCTCTGACTTTCTATATATATTTAAGTATATTACCTACCTACCTCCCTCTGTTTACAACATGTTTGTCTCCATAGGGGGTTTATGACTTCTCCATAGGGGGTTTGGGGTTTTCCCCCTCCCTTATCCTTTAGCAAAAAGGCTGACTTTTTAAAATATGTTTTTTATATGCTTTACTTTGATTTGGAGCACCCAACGGATGGCTGTAAGTTGTCACCGGTGTCTCGCTGATTAAATTCATATCAAGACGTCTCTTGGCCATTTTCTCTCGACTTGAAAAATATTTAAGAGTGACGCTGGCTTTTTATTTAGACAGAGGGAGAGGGTGAGGGGCGGGGAAAGTGTGTGTGTGTGTGTGTGTGTGTGTGTGTGTGTGTGTTCCCCCTCCTTCACTATATGTTTTCTCCCCTCATGTCCTGTCATGTCCTGTTTGCAAAAACAGAGAGGTTTAAATGTGTGTTTTTTAGATGCTTTTACTTTTGATTAATTTCATGTTATTTGCAAGTATTTGTAAGTTACATTCGATACTGTATACAGGATTAACCACACAGGAAGTGGTTAGGAGGCGGGACATATATCCTAGACATATTAATTGATTGAAAACAACGGCATTTTATTTTTCTCATTTTTTAAATTTTAATTTATTTTTTATTTTATTTTGTAAACCGGAAGCGGGGGCGGGACATCCGCCGGAAGCGGGGGCGGGACATCCGGTCGAACGAGGCGGGACTTCCGGTTTTCAAAATAAAAATAAAAAGGCGGGACTTCCGGTCAAATAAGGCGGGACTTCCGGTCGAAAAGGGGCGGGGCGACCTGTCACTTTTTCTGCATACTAATGAGATTGATATGGCATTGGTAACACTACTGATGGTAGACTAAAAGCTTTAGGAATCCAAACTACAACATATAATAAATACCCTGTATCAAGATTGATGCAAAACAAGTGAAATTTGACCTTTTTAGAGAGATTTAGCACACAAAAACCCACTTCTGGGGTCATTTGGGTAGGTTTGACCTATCTCTGCCCCCCCTTGCTCGATTTTGCTGATTTGCATCTCTTTCTAACCGTCAGAGCCAGTGTGTGTGTGTGTGTGTGTGTGTGTGCGCCGCATAGCCAAGACCGGAAGCTACGGTAACTCTGGTGGCTACCATTAGCAGCTAATTTTTACTCTCCGATTTTTACATAAAAATTGAATTATGGATTATAAATAATTTTTTTTACCAAGAAACATTATAAACCTATGGATTAACCGATTCAGCCGCTTTTCTCGTTTTAATGCTATTGAACAAGTCTTTTGATCAGATTGACAGCTACGGTGAGACGATCTCCCGTAAAGGTACGTGTTGTGATGTCTGTATTTGCTTCCCCTGTCAAGAGTTTGGATCACTCGGTGATGATATATATCCCTAAATAATCTGTGGAACCTCAGCTTTAATCGGATATCTTGTATGTGCAGCTACGATAAGTAATAAGGGTATCTTTTATCTTGAGTTCTGTGCCAAAGTGCGTTAGCATTTTTCGCTCAGGGGTCATTTAGACTTGTGTTTTGTTAAAAATGGTTTGTATCGTCAGTTAGCTGAGTTTATTCCCGTTAATCTGGTATAACACATTAATAGGTTCTTAAATATTAAGATCCCCTGAGACAGTATCGTGAAGAAAAAAAAAAGTACCCGCCGACGGGGAGCTTGGGGCTTAATAGGTTTGCTTTTTTAAATCCCAGTTGCCAGGAAGACCATGACTGGGAAGATAACAAACATCAAAACAGTGAACTCAGATTTCCTTTTTCTGAGGAACTTGAATAATTAATTTCTTACCAAAGCAAGCCCTCAGGATTACCAAATCTATCAGCAATGACTCAGTTCTAAAATAAATGTCCATTATTGTATTACTACGATAGTGCTGCATATCTCTGTTTGTAGACTCCAATCACTTCATACAGTGCTGAACCATAGATTCCTAAAGACATGATGAATGCATAGTAGCATGTTTAGCTCATTTTCTGGATTGTTCGGTCTGACCAATCTCACTAATATGCACATCAACAGAAGAATTAAAAGAAATGGCAACTAATAAATCCCCCTGCAGTCCTACATTCCTGTGTAGCACAATATGGTAGACAAAGTAAGCAGCTAACGTTAGCTGGTGAAGAAAATCTAGCTTAGCAGCTACTAGACACAAAAGCTTTTTTGGAGTTGTTGAAGTCCAAAACTTGGTTTAAAAGAGAATGAACATTGTAATACAAATGAATGCTAATATCTACTGGATGTGTAAATGGTCTAAATTTGAGATGTTAAACTGTGTCAACTTGATGGAACTCAGTCAAATTTCTGTTTTAATTCACATAGTGTTACGCCCAGATCTAGGGGAACCTAGGCGCAGCATAAAATGCACTCTCCCCACTCCCAAGAACACGGACGCCAAAACGTTTGGTACATTTATTTACCCAAAATATTACACACCGGAGTAGCAAAACCACAAAACAAAGAAAGCTTTTAACAAAATCTTACCTATCAAATGAGAAAAATAAACGTACAAAAATCTTACCTACTCTAATGCAAAAAACAGGAGAAAACGAATTATCCAGAAGGGAAAAAAAAGAAAGGGTTTTGCACTCCTAAGCAAAATAAATAAAGCGTGTCTAACAAAGACAGGTAAAGTAGCTTCTCTTTCTAAAGTTTCACAACAAGAAAAAAAAGGACCGGTATAAGTATACACACAGGACAGATATCTTAATACGCAATTGTGTAGGACAAGTCAAGTCAGAGAGAGACCGAGGAACTGGACCAATCAGCAGGTTGAAGGTAGCTAATCAGCTTAACGGGCACCACCTGTTGCTCACACACAGGAGGGAAAAAATGTCCACACACATGACCTAACGACCCAGGGTCGTAACACCCCTCCCCCCCCCCAACAAAAAAATCAAACATTTCCCCCAAAGAAATGTTAGATTCACAGGGACCTGGACAGAGCATCAGCCATAACATTATCAACCCCCTTCTTGTAGCAAATTTGGATGCTAAAATCCAGTAGCAAAAGGGACCAACGCATAAGGCGGTGGTTGCTGTTCTGCATCCGAGATAGAAACACGAGAGGATTGTGATCAGAGAAAATCACAGTTGGCACAGAACTCGACCCTATATACACCTCGAAGTGCTGTAACGCCAAAAGTAAAGCCAGTGCCTCTTTTCCGATGGTGCTGTAATGAAGCTGACGTTTCTTGAACTTCTTCGAGAAGTAACAGACCGGATGATCAATGTCCCGCTCATCCTCCTGCAGAAGTACTGCGCCCGCACCTAGTGCACTCGCGTCTACCTCCAACTTAAAAGGGCGGGTGAAGTTTGGAGCAGCAAGTACCGGGGCACTGCAGAGGACCGCCTTTACGGCCTCGAAAGCCAACTGACATAACGATGACCACCGGAAAGGGACTTTAGGACTTGCTAAACCCGTCAAGGGAGCCACAATATCAGAGAGATTTCTGCAAAAAGTGCGATAATAGCCAGCCATCCCCAAGAAAGGTCGAAGCTAACGGCGCGTCTGGGGGGGTGGGACATCTATAATAGCCTGTACTGTCTCTCTTATAGTGAACAATAACAACGGTAAACCCTCATCCCACTCACGATTATTTTGGGTGCAACATTTGCGAAGCATACTTTTTAGCGTCTGATGGAACCTTTCTAACGCGCCTTGACTCTCTGGATGGTACGCACTTGACGTACGGTGTCCGATATCTAGATCTGACATGACCTGCGCGAATACTTTGGACATGAAATTTGATCCCTGGTCACCTTGGATGGTCTTTGGGAGGCCAAACGTGGAGAAAAACTTTACCAACGCTTTCACAATAGAGCGAGCCTTTAACGAATGCAGCGGTACCGCCTCCGGGTACCGAGTAGCAGCGCACATCACCGTAAGAATGTATTGATTACCGGCACGACACAGTCAATAATAACATGCTCAAAAGGCTCTCCCATGACGGAGATCGGTCTAAGAGGGGCTTTTGGAATCACCTGGTTTGGCTTACCAGACATCTGACAGGTATGGCAAGAACGACAGAATTTAGCAACGTCTGATTTAAGTCCAGGCCAGAAAAAAATAACGGAGAACCCGCTGGTAGGTTTTCCGGACTCCTAAATGACCGGAGAGAGTATGATCATGTGCCAAACTCAGCACTTGTAAACGAAGCGGCTGTGGAACTACAATTTGGTACCCAGACTCCTGCGTACAACCTGAGCTAGGCGACCAGCGGCGCATCAGAACACCATCATCAAATACGTAAGACACTGATCTTTCACCCGTTTTGTCATTTTCAAAGGATAGGCAGGACGACAATGTACCGTCAGATTTCTGTGCTTTAATCAACTGATCTTTATCCACTGAAAGTTGAAGGGGTTTGTCGTCAGGCTGAAGCTCTATGGAAACAGATATTTTCTCTTGACCCTCTGCCAGTGGGTTCAGTGGATCGGAGTCACTCATAAAAGAGTCACTCAGATCCACTACGTCAACTAGTTTTCGGGACATGGCACGAGTTACAGCGCACACACAGGGAACAGCTGAACCGAATCCAACGCAGTGGACTCAGACACACATGTGATCATAGCTGGATCATTAACCACTTCGGGTGACGGAAAAACTTTCTTCCCAGCCAAATCATTACCCAGGATAAGATCAACACCGTTAATTGGTAACGCACAGCCACCTTAACCACACCAGAAATAAATTTGGAAGACAACTGAACAAAATGCAAGGGCGCACGCAAAACACTTAGTTTAACCCCCCATGCCAAAATATCTGTCCCACTATACGACTGAGCTGAGAACGGCAGGACACCACCACGAATAATCGACTGCTTAGCACCTGTGTCCCTCAGAATTGTGATGGGAATTTGTTTTCCCTCACTTGTCAAAGACACAGAACCCTGTGAAATAAAAGGCTTGAACGCCTCATCAATAGCGCTATCCTCCTTTACAGAGTGCGGTTTGGTATGAATACAATTTATAGGGGATGGCGTTTTTCTACCTGCGTACTGTTCTTTCCTTTCTAGGCTAGGGCAGTCGACGATGTGGTGTCCTTGCTCACAGCAGTAATAGCACTCCCTGTTCTCAGCTGCTTTGGCGCTACCATGGGAAGGAGATTTTACCCTTCTGTCACTTGTCACAGGATCACGGCAAACTGGAAAAAAAAAACATTTTTGTGAGTTAACAAACTCATCTGCCAGTACCACGGCAGCAGCAAGTGACACAACTTTCTGCTCATTCAGATAGGTGACAATTTTCTTCAGGCAGTTGATTTTTAAACTCTTCCAAAAGAACGAGCTCACGGATATCCTCCCTGGACGTGGCTTTGCTAGCTTGACACCACCGATCAAAAAGGCCACCTTTTCCTCTCGCAAATTCCACGTAGGTCTGGTTGACACCCTTTTTACCATTCCTACATTTTTGTCTGTATGCCTCCGGTACTAATTCATACGCTCGAAGGACTGTGGTCTTAACAATTTCGTAAATCGAGGCTCTCCTCAACAGTCAGGGCATTGCAAAATTCCTGAGCTTTACCAACGAATTTGCAATGTAACAACAGAGGCCACACTCCTAGGCCACTGTAGCATACCAGCGATGCGTTCAAAGGCATTAAAGTATGTGTTTACCTCTGTTTCCCTGAACGGTGGGACTAATGTTATGTGCCTGCTCACATCAAAACTGTCATCATGGGGATTTGTGTGTGGTCTATGGGTAGGTGATGAACTGGAAGGTAGAGCAACTCCCCGCTCTATCTCCAGAGCTTTAACCCGTATATGCATGGCTTCCACCTCCAGCTCCTTGTGTCTCAGCTCTATCTCCCTGATGCGCAGAGTCAGCTGTAGCTCCTCTACCGACATCCCAGCTTGAGAAGGCAGGCCTTGGAGTGGGGTGGACAAACCTGCGAGATCATCCACTTCATGTGTGAACTTTCTCCTCAAACACACCCGTTTCGACTAGTTTTGCATACAACAGGTCTTTAAACTCCTGTTTTTTTGTTTTTGTAGGCACAAACACATCAAAGAACTGTGCAATTAACATTAAATCTGCTACTGTGCAGTTATCTAGTATCTCAATGGAAGGTTCCTGAGTAAACAATTGTAATTGACTCTCCATTATGAATTTCAACAGACAAACTGTCAACCAGAAACATAGAATGTACGAGAATAGGAAATGGCTATGCTTACCCGACCCGCTGACAAGAACAGAAAGACCGGACGGATGAGCCCCCAATTATGTTACGCCCAGACCTAGGGGAACCTAGGCGCAGCATAAAATACACTCTCCCCACTTTTCCCACTCCCAAGAACACGGACGCCAAAACAGAGAAAGCGTTTGGTAAATGTATTTACCCAAAATATTACACACCGGACTAGCAAAACCACAAAACAAAGAAAGCTTTTAACACAAAATCTTACCTATCAAATGAGAAAAATAAACGTACAAAAATCTTACCTCTAATGCAAAAAACGAATTATCCAGAAGGGAAAAAAAAGAAAGGGTTTTGCACTCCTAAGTAAAATAAATAAAGCGTGTCTAACAAAGACAGGTAAAGTAGCTTCTCTTTCTAAAGTTTCACAACAAGAAAAAAAGGACCGGTATCTTAATACGCAATTGTGTTGGGAGTAGGAGAAGTCAAGTCAGAGAGAGACCGAGGAACTGCACGGCTGCAGTTAAATATCCTCTCTTCTTCAGGTGGACCAATCAGCAGGTTGAAGGTAGCTAATCAGTTTAACGGGCACCACCTGTTGCTCACACACACAGACACAGGAGGGAAAAAATGTCCACACACATGACCTAACGACCCAGGGTCGTAACAATAGCTAGTGTGACAAGTTATGGATGAATGAGATCCCTCAGCACTATCAGATCAGATGTATACAATACAGCTACAGAAGCTACACAAATATGAACAGATTTGTTAAGTGTACCAAGCACTGTATAATAATGCGTAGGAGAAGAGAAAACTAGCCCACAGCAGTTCACAGACACTGTGTAGGATGTAACAACTTTATTTAAATATTATTATCTCTAAATGCTTATCCATCTACTGTATGTGTTGGACAATAAAACAGAGAGCTGGTTCCCTATAAGTTACCACTGGTGTGGTGAGGATTGGTGTCCACTTCCCAACTATATCAGTCACAGACTGCAAAAATGTCTTTAAAACGAGAAAAACCTGAAACATATTTTTTGATTGCAAAAGGATGCTTTATAGTTATTCTCTACTAACAGTGAACATGTTTTTTTAAGGGTAATCATTATTTAAAAAGGCATAAGGCAGGTAAAAATAAGGACAATTTATACTGGAAGTTCTTGTGGAAAACCCAAAGTTATATTTAATCACATTAGTTTGTACTAAACCAAACTACACACACAGCTCAAGGACATTTCCGCGTCCTGTCTCAAGTCCTCTCATCCTGCATCACTGGCTGGCAGTGTGGCCTTCCTTCAAAAATATAAATATTACTTTGCTTCTCCATCAAACATTTGTTTGCTTTGAACAGGGGAGGGTTGTGGGTATGTGTGAGTGCCAGGGATGGATGGTGGATGGGAGGTAGCTGGTGGGCAGTGGGGGATTGTCATGATGTACCGGCAGGCAGCAGCCTTTCACTGTCATTGAGGCTGGTCAGAATAACTCAGTGAAAAATCAATTAAATAAGTGGAAAATGAGAATGCCCGCTGCCTCCTCACGACGTCCGGCTGAACAGGGTCGTCAACAGCTTGGACAACGTTCTGGCACCAGTAGCAGGGCTGATGAATTGTATTTAAAATTATAGTAACATAACAGAATGTGCATCATCACATCCTCATCTGTGGATTTGGAAATTGTATTGGCAACATTTGCTAAGCATAGTCTTGAACAGGATATGAAAGCAGAGTTAAATATGGCAGGAAATCTGCCATAAATCTAGTTCAGCCAACATGTAGGGAACATTTTCAAAAGAAACATCTCCGCCTTCACTGGCCTGTACCCCCCAGAACAATGAAACCAAATGACACTGTTGTCAAAAATAGAACAATTTTACCATGTTTGTTTCAGGCCCTTTGTGAGCACTGGTTCTGAAGGTAACTTTGTTTTTAAAAGAGGGCAGTCTCTCTGCCCAGCCTTAACCTTCATCCTGTCGATTGACGCCACCACTGTCCAAGTGTCATAATGGAGTGTCCCTTTTTAACTTTTCAACTAAAGTGCAACAAAATCAACATTCTCAGAGTTACCTTTGTGCATATATCTTTATATCATTCCATTTAATATCCCTTCTTTTACTGTGTTTGCCCATAGGAGGACTTTTACTTGAGGTGATCTTAAAATCTATTTTCTATGACTATCAGAACATGTCTATTTCATATATCTATGGGCAGCATGTAAATCAAAAATATAATCCTATTTCTATTGTGCGGCAATACATATCAATATTTACACATAAACTGCTATCCTTTGTATGAGGATGAAGGAGACCACAAGAGAAGAGTCACACAGCTATGCCATAATGAGCACTGTAAGGTATGAAATACAGTATGTCATTACTCAAAATATTATGTTTATTTTTCCAAAAAAATACTTTCCATTTTATTTTCAGGTTTATGAAGCTGGGGAAACCATATAAATCAAGTTCACCTCAATTATGCTCTCATGTTCTCGAGTCTGACAGGCTCCACAAACACACGTGTGCACCTGCAAGCCTGTGCATTTATTTAAATGGGGCAGATCTTGCAGTTGAACATACACAGACTGAATGGTTGGATAAATGTACCTGTATCATATTAAAATGAACTGATACGGTGAAAATAATTGTCTTGTACATCACTAACACAGAAGTGTATGGTACACAATAATTGTGCTAGTGTGTTGGTCTCTTCATTGACATATTAAATATGTATTTATTGCAAAATCCCCTCTTTTTGTTGTTTGAGTGTTCCCTTTACACAAAAGAAAGGTAGAGGTAATAAACCTGAAGTATAATATATAATAAAAACACATATTTGACTTGACTTACAAAATTAGTTATATTTGTTTTGGTTGGATATTTAATATATTTTTTAAAGAATGAAAGGGGTGAATTTTGTTCACCATCACGAACACTAGAATCATGTTAGGAGAGGATTCCTTCAGGGCCAGGATGGACAGGAGGGAAGATTACAGCAACTACTAAATCTATGTCTGTACATACAGTACAGTCACATATGCATTGAGCCAGACTCCAAAAATCTGATCCTATCCTTCAAGTTCCTTTGAGAAAGGGGTGAGCCGATTGTGTTCACAATTAATGACAGAAATCCCCCTGACTGTAGAGGGGAATTCTTTTAATTGAATAGTATCCATGTATTAGTCTAGCATCAAACAGTCTTATCCCTCCATGAACTTTGAGCCAGACTAATCAAGATCACTTTCCCAATGCTGTTGCTCCAAAAGGGATTACATTGGTTAACCTCTCGCTTCAGCTGACTCTCGTCGGCCGGCCTCAGAGCCAGGTCTGTCTGCTTTACTGACTCCACTTTCATCGGGCCGCCTGCACAGCTCAGCTCATTGCATCTCAACCAGATACCATTGTGCTCCTGGAACACCTCAGTGGACCAGAGCGCTGAGCAGGATGCAAACGAGGCTCCCAGATTAAGACACCACAGTTCACTTTGAAGTTTTGTCCGTAATGACCTCTGACCTCCGCAGCAATTGAAACTCAAGTGTTGTTGAAAGGAAGAATGATGTTTTTGAAAAGGCTTTTTAAAACCGGTGATTTACCCATTGTCCTGCTCTGTGAGATCAAAAGGCTTTAAGTCGCTTCACATTCGTTCTCCGCACTGGATGTAAACCGGTCAGCCGCTGTGTATAGATGACTCCCATCTCCACTGATGGGAAATGTATGCTAATGGCTGTAACACTGTCTGTGCTGTGATAGCTCCTAAAAAAGATATTAGCAGTTGATGGTCCCCTGCTGCTTTGCTGCAGTTTCTCTTGAATGAAAGCCCTTGTGTGCTAAAGGACAAAGCAACATTCTGCTCATAGCCTATCTCGCCTGAGTTCAATTGAAGAGGAAATGAATGTTTGGCCCATGGTAGATTGCTTCCTCCAGCTTCCCTGTTGTTGGCTAGCTGCTGTGTGCTGCCACATGACGTGGCAGGAGAGGAGTCTTTCCTCACAGTTGGCTAACGTTAACATTATGACCGCCATTGCTGGCAGACACCTCTGTGAGATATATATCACTGGCAGCACAATAAGGTGAATCATTGAATTAGAGCAAAGTTAATTGGGCCACAGATATCCCTTGCTGACAGCTCGGCTCTTAAATGAGGTTAAAATGTTAACATAGGTTCAGGAGCATGGCCACGCCTAAAACTCCACCTCGATCCACGGCCACCCCTATTTATATCCGGCAAAACTTCCGGCAACTGCTCGTCTCCATCCTTTCAACCCACCCCCCCTCTCCTTTTCTACCCATACAGTTCCCCTTCCGACTCCCACCGAGCGATACATCCATCCATCCCTTCTTCCCTCCCTCCCTCCCCTCAACATCCCTACATCCTAAATCCCTCATCCCTGCATCCCTCATCCCTTCATCCCTCCATCCCTCATCCCTTCATCCCTCCATCCCTCATCCCTACATCCCTCATCCCTCAATCCCTTCATCCCTCATCCCTTCATCCCTCATCCCTACATCCCTCATCCCTCAATCCCTTCATCCCTCATCCCTTCATCCCTCATCCCTAATCCCTCATTCCTACATCCCTCATCCCTTCATCCCAACATCCTCTTCCCGTCACCATTCATATTTAAACGGTGCATGTTTAGATACTGTGTATACTAACACCTTAATTCCAGGTATCGTCTGGGGGGCCCGTAATCAGCCCACGCAGATCATGCCGGAGACGGAACCCCCACTCTGAGTCTCCCACTGCACGGACCATAGCTCATCCTCCCAGATCATCCCTTCACCCCCCTCATATCATTCACATGTTACTTCAATAAACGTACAAACATCACAGTGTTGTGGCGTGGTTCCTGCTAGTGAAACAAACATTTAGCCTCCATCAACAGACCGTTCATGATGCAAGAAGAAGGGACATCACAGAGCCATTTTCTCGTATGAACTTCAGACAATGTCCAGAGAAGAAGGTCAGCACATTGTCCAGAGTTTCCTTTCATATGTAGCACACAACAGGAGATTGGGCGTTTCAGAAGCCTTCCCACTTACAGGAAATGCTTTGGTAAGTTTAAGGAAGGGATTCAAATCATGTCAGGCTTGCAGTGCATGTGTGAAAGGGACTATAGAGAGCCACTAAAGGTGACGCTGTTTGTTTTTCTCTTGAACACATGGACAAAGAGCGGCCCAGTGACCTTTAACTGCAGCTGGATATCTAATGGGCTGCTGTGAGTGTTTCAGACAGGGTCACTTTCAATATGAGGATGCCTCTGGTTTCTACTGCGGAGAATGGTGCCCATTGTCCCGGAGAACCCAGGGACATGGGGCATTTCAAGGTAGATTTAGGAGTTAGCGATGTTGTATGGGTGCTTTCCTAGAAGCCTGACTAGCAGACCAAAGTAACCCTAATAGATATGAAGGATCCACCCGTTGATCACCGGTCTGTCCTGATGCTTAACTGGAGAAGCAATAGAGGCCCGGGCAGGGGAATGAAGGAGAAGCTTTCATTCAAGCGTTTGTCTGAACTCTGTCTTCGTGCGTGTCTCTGTGAAGGGCTGGTGTCTTCCTAAGCCTGCCCATCACAATAAGCCTTTTGATTGCTTAATGACTGTGAGAGAAAAGCAAAAGAAGGGGGTAGGGGATATAACTTGAAGGGGATAAAGTAAAAAAAAAACACCTGCAATCTATCTTAGAGGACAGTGTTGTTGTATAGAATTTACTGTGTTCTAAGCATAGATGATGCAACACTGTATTACTCACTATGTGTGCACTTGGGCCACAACAGCCTCTATAATATCAAAAACAAGTCAATTAGAAAAGGATTAAGGGATGGAGATCTGTGTGCCCTCAGACTCTCCTAACAGGCTGAAGGGGAATCAGACGGGAAAAGTGAGAAGCTTGTCTGTGTGTCTGAGCCCGCAGACACACGACAGAGCCAACAGAGTGTGTTCAGGTATCAGTTTTCACAGTGCGGAAGCAGAGATGCAGGGCTGACACTGAAGCTAAACACTGTTTTGATCACTGGTTCATATTGCTTGTATTGTGCGTGTGCAAGCAAAAGAGACTGTCATTAAAAAGGTATGTAAGTCTTTTATTGCTTTTGTTCAGTTGGAACACATTCTCCATAATATTCATGACACTTTTAAGCATTACAACCTGACAATCTCATACACTTTGACAGCATAAGTAAACTTGATTGGACAACTTGATGCTTCATATATGGGTTAGCATTCATATATCAACATTGAAATACATAAATAACGATAACTGTGCATCTCATATCAATATACACATTCAATACATAAATACATATTGTGTACAATGACACAGCATAGAAAGACAACTTGATTCCTTATGAAACAATGGAAAATATACAGATTCCTTGCTTGATCCTCTCATAAATACTTGCTCTCAGATCTCTTACTATAGAATACATAACATGTCCTCCTTAATAAATGAGTGAGAACTCAGTGTGGTGTCATTCACAGTCGATAACATTCAGTGCATCTGAGACCCTGTAATACAAGCCATGAACGCAGTCACATGTTCGTTAAAATAAGCTCACTGAACTTCATGGGTCAAACATGGGAAATGAAGTGCCTGAGTGTGTATGAATTTGGAAAGCACAGTTTTGTGTGTGTGCCGCTTAACTCAAGCAGCCATGTTCACGCTGCTCACTAACTGGAACATCAAGACATGCAGGGTCATGCAAGTGTTCGAGATGTATATACAAATAATGATTTTATTTTTAATGTGCAGGTTGATAACTGTTTCCTCGTGCCACAGATGATCTTCTCTTCTCCCTGACACCAGGCTGGCCCTACCTTGATTAGCATAAACATTAGCCTCTCTGCAGCTTCATCTTTGTCCCAGGTGTTTGTAAGGCCCTGTTCACACCTGGCGTTTACATGCAGTATTTGGTGATCCCATCACAATTGATCAACTCTAAGTACAGGGTTGACTACTCCCAAGATGCATTGCATTGCACTCAGTAAAGCAAGGTTAATTATCACAACTTTTAAAGTCGTACTGTTCACTCTGCAAAACCTTCTTTCTAATAATCGGGAGGCTTACAGTTGTTGTTCTCATACTAGAAGATTAATTGCTGACAAGGGGTCAAATATTTCAAGATCTTTGACTAGGAGGAATGTCCAATGAGTATTGATTTCAAAAGTAAAAATGTTCTACAAAAACACACGGGAGAAATTACGTTATACGTACCATGCGTGTATCATGCTGCTTGACGTTGTTGTTGGTATGAACTGACGCATTGGATCTTTCCACGTGTGATCAGATCACTTGATGCGCATGTGAATGCCAGGTGTTAACATGGCTTCTGACGTATATAGGTAAAAGACTGCAGCTCTGCGCCTGACACTGCATTCCCATGAAGAAATGCAAGACCTCACACCCCTTAACCTCCCTCTTTTCCCAGACTAACTGCTGACTGAGTGGCTGCACGGGTTCACCTGCTGGCCTCGGCGTGCCCGCCTGGACTTTGAAAGAGAAGCCAATCTGCTGACTCCTTTGACCGCTGGCTTTGAAATGGAGCGTGTTTATTTGACTCAGTTCTGCTATTAATAGCTCTGTGCCGTTCACACGCACCATTGAGAACTGCAAATCACGTGCGGGTCGTGAGGCTGACATTGGCAGAAACATTGGCCACTGGCACTAACATAAAGCAGAGGCTAAATGTACCTGGCATTGGACAAGGAGTGTGCGGTCTAAAGTGTGCGAGTGTTTGCTGGTGTAGGATGACACTGTGTAAAATGAGTGCATGACTCAGGGATCTGATGTTACGTTTGAATTCAGTTTGAGTGCTTGGTAACCTGCTTTATGGCACATTCACAATGCTGAAATGAGACTTTGCTATGCATGCATGAATGCTGATCGAACCCTTACAGCACCATTCGTAAGACGTTCCTGAAACGCCTCGGTCATTTGTGTTGTAAGAGGGGAACACTGTAAGTCCTGCCTGCACTACGACGTGGTCTATCATCTTCGCTACCATGCGATGAGGATGTTACAAACCGGGGTTCAGCTGAGGAGTGATACAGAACTAATTTTGTTCATGGATGTCGCAGTGCAGCACGGAATGCTTCACTTTAGTTGGGTTGGGATAGTCCCAAGGCCATGGCGATGGTGGCCATCAGGAGGGCGGAGCTGGCCAGGATCACTGCACCTCCCGACCGGAACACCTGCCGACCGTTCAGGGGCTGGACCGGCCTGAAGGTCTCTATCATCGAGTTTCCATCTTGAAACTTGAGCTCAGAGAACACCTGCAACTGGAGGAAGATAGAAGATGGACACAACGGGTCTAAATGTCAGTACAATATTGTATTTCTTGTACTTTCTTTGTGTATTTCCATTTAACAATGCTTTATACCTTTCACTCTTCTACAGAGGGAAACATTACTCTTTACTCAATGATCTTTATCTGATAGCTTTGATTACAAAAAATTATAAAAGAGGTTTTATGAATGGTTATGAAATACCACACATTGCTGACCAGTGGTTCCCCAACTGCTTACAAAAGAGCAGTGTCTTGTTGGGGCCCCTTGTCACATTTTAGATGTCTATGAGGTCCACCAAATTCTATCACATTCCACCTTTTAATTCTCCAACAGGGAGATGCACAATGAGGTAAAAAAAACAGTATTCCACTAAAAAAGTTATAGGAACCTAGCAAAAGCTCAAGCAGAGGTTCTCTTTTTTTTCAGGACAAGGACAAGGTGATTATATACTGGGACCCTGGCATATTTTAATCTAGCCTATTCATTATACTTCAATTATTACATGGTCATTATGAAAAGGAACACAGTAGAAATGTTTAGTTAGATATCGGGAATGTTTTAACGGTCTCCTACATGCAAAATCAGTTTGGTATTTTGAGCAAAACACTTCATAGACATGTTTTTTAATATATATTATATATCTGAGACCAATATGCCTAAAAATAGTATAATAGGAGACCTTTAAGCAAGTTTGCAGATTGAAGTCTTAATGCTAACCTGTTCCATGCTTAGAGGGATGGGACTCTCAAACAAGGTCCAAATCACAGCCTCAGTGCAGCCTGGAGTGGTCAGAGAGCCCTTGTAGCGGTAGTAGCTGGTCAGATTCTGCTCAGCTGGGATGAGTTGTGCCAGGGAGATGGGAAGCAGAGAAGTGTTGCCATCTGAAAACAGAAAAGCCACAGATAAATTGTTGGCATCACTGCTGAACAGCCAGCATTCTTTACTTGCTTATAATTGAACTTAACAACTTACTTGCATTTTTGATGCTTCGTAGGGCATTGATGATGGGTTCATACTTTCCGTTTGCCCTATTCGACTTCTGAAAATATAAATTCACATTTCAGCACTGTGTCATCCTAACATAGTAAAAACAGATTGATCTCAAGGATACAGGATTTAAAATGGTTACCTCGTAGAAGAACCCAAGGACTGCAACTCCCTCTGGGTCTGAAAGGGCTGTTGTCAGATCAGAGTAATGGTGCTTCATGTGCACAATGTGCAGCTGCGGAGACACAATTGCTGATGTTACCACTTTCAAACAAAGTCATGTTTAACAGTGTGTGTAAAATGTGTGCCTCTCCCAACATTTTTGGTTAGGTTTTTAAGTTTGTTTGCAGAATTACAGAAAAACATCTAGACCTATTTCATAAAAAACTTGGTGGAAGGATGTTGTATAGGTCAAAGAATAACATAACGTTTTCGAGTGGATCCCAATTCCATCTCTCATACATATATTATATTCGACTTTTTTTCATGCTCTCTCTAAGTGCCTTTTTAGTTTGTTGAGTAGATTCCATGCTTTAAGAATTGAACACTTGACATATCAGTTCAACTGAATCAGTTTTCTATCTAAATGTGAGAGAAGGCACAATCGGTAATTTTGACCATTTAAATATTAAAGATCTCCTATCATTATATCAGATATATAAAAATTAATGCTGTCAAAATTATCGCGTTAACGGCGGTAATTAATTTTTTTAATTAATTGCGTTAAAATATTTAACGCATTTAACGCATGTGCAGAATGGCCCGCCCCATACATCCCACCAGTGGCAGCACCAGGGTATGGCTGGGGTAGGCTACACCCATACCAAGAAATGGCTTAGCCCCACCATGAACAATGATGTTAAAGTAAGCAAAATAAAGTCCGCCAACTCGCGCGGAGTAAATTGCACAGACAGCAGTTAGTAAGATTGATTTCAGTAGCCACTTGTCTGGAAATACCGAAGACTAGAAACGGTTCTGAAAACTTTTGTCAAGTAGTGATCGTCTTCTCAATAGAACATCTTTGATAATGTCTTCTGGCCCATCAGAATCACGATAACGGCGTGGTGTTGTTGCAGGAAGTCCCGACGGAGAATACTTTTGCTGTAGTACATCTCTATACATCGATACAACATTACGTGTTGATTTCTATCAACACGTAATGAAATAAGACCCCACGGTTTGATGATTGATAGGTGTGTGGGCTGTCTTTAATTTTGAAACAAAGAACAATGTTATAATAAACATATACTGTATGTTAAATGGATATATCCGCCTTCTTTCATTTATCTTTCCATTCCCACAACAATATACATAAAGAAATGGCATATTTTGGACATAGTTCGAATGGTGATTAATCATGATTAATTAATTTTTAAGCTGTGATTAATCTGATTCAAATTTGTAATCATTTGACAGCCCTAAAAAAATATATAAAAAAACATATCTATAATGTGTTTTGCTAAAAAATACCTAACACCTCAAAATACCTGATAGCCCTCTATTTCAGCCCTGTTAGAGAATGGCTGATTCTCTGCTGGCACCGCCCCCTTTTGAGCAGCAGGCACACTGTAAGTTAATGCTCTGCTAAGATGCAGCTAAATGCATGCCGTGATTAAACGCCATATCATGTCCAAACCACTTCAAGGATTATTTCTGAAACAGTATGCCAAATGCTTATTGTCTTGCGGGTTTACCACAAGGTGAGTTCCTTTTTTTATTTCCTGCTTTTTTTTACACATACTCTCTCCAGTACAGGTTAGCTGTGAGTGTTAGCAATGCTTGCTAATGTAAACCAAGACCATATGTCCAAAACACGTCGACGTTTCTGATAGGGCCGTGGGTGTAAAGCCAGCCCACATTTCCGATATTAGGTCATATTGGAGGCAAATCTGGATCAGCTCCATTGTACCCCCGTTTTTAGAGATGTGGGTACGGAGTAAAAGAGAGAGGCACTTTGTGAGTTCCCTGGCACACCGGGGACACATATTTATGTATAAAAGACATCAAAAAGTGCATGTTGTATGATAGGACACCTTTAAGTCTGGTGATAATATTTATTCTCAACAAATGACTTGAAGACCAAAGCTATTGTACAAACATGCCTGTTTATCCAAAGCCTGAAATATCTCATTCATCTATGCCAGCGAGCTCTGTTTCAATAATCAGTGATCCACATCATAACACTGGGTGACACGTTCCTTCAGCATGAGTCAACCCTTTATACACATTTCTGCTGCTATAAATACTCACTAAATCGCTGAATCTATGGCAGAAAATTGCTCCAAACAAAAAACGACTCAAGCCTTTGTAAAAAAACTAAAACTAAAGCAATATATCTGTGCCCTCTTTTTAAATATGAATGTATTGAGTAGGAATGAATGGGCTTGAGGCTGGGAGCCACAGTCAGGTAGGGAAGTCAGCATTGAAAGGTGGACTAATGCACTCATTTTCTTTTGTGAGAAACATATAGAATTTACAGTATATTCACATATGAAATGTTTAATCCATACAGATAAGAGATAAGATGGTACTTTATTGATCACAATTTGGGAATTTGTTTGTGTAGCAGTATAAAAAGACAAGGCATTGTACAATAAAAACAGGAACAGAGACCTGATCCTTAACCTTCACTAAAGACAAGCTGTGTGTGTTTTAAGGTTAATATACCTCCATGGGATACTGCTCTCCATCGATGGTGTGTTCGGAGCCAGGGCCCCCGTTGTTGCCCCAGTGCAGGTGGAACTGCACCGCCTTGTAGCTGGTTGGCAGGCCTCCGCCTGAGACGGTGCTCAGGTGAGGAACTCCCACCTGAACTGTAGAAGACAAACACCAAAAGTCACATAACAGCTCATCTGCATTGAAGGCTATCTGATGGAACATATGCTCACCTGAGTGGCCGTTGTTCTTGATCGTGCCTTTGAAGATCTGCTGGTAGTTATCAAACTTGAAAGGAGTCAGTCTCTCATCCTTTAAAGTCTTTCTGGTGACGATGTTGATGGGCGACTGTTGTTTTCCATCACAGTTGCTGTTCGCGTGATTCCACTTCTTTGGGCCTAAAACAAGAAAAATACAAATTTAAAGGGACATTCAACCCTAAAATCAAAACAGATAATTTTCTTCTGACTTGTAGTCTAAATGTGATTTGCCAAGTATTGGAGATAATGGTACGAGTTGGCAAGAGCCTTTCACCCATATAGGATAGAGTTCCTTCTGGTTGGTTTTGCGATAGAAGGAAAAAGGTTTTTGTCACCAAGCACCACAAGTTCAGTCACTTTATATCACATAAAGCGATCATGACTTCTGGAAAGACCCATTGTTCCTGAGATTCTTTAATTACTTTTTTGGAGCACAACATGTTGAGTGCCATCTCAGGGACTGTAAATCCTCAACCACCAAATGTATTATTGGAGTACCACATGGATCAGTCCATAGTCTTCTCCATTTTCCCTTTAGATTAAATATTTCAATTACAAAATAGCAATTTTCAATCTTTTTTCAATTGCAAACAACAGCATATTCCATGTTTTTTTGCATCATCATAACATAACTGTAACTCTATAAGTATTGCAAGTCAGTACAACTCCAAACATCAGCCAAATCAGGGTTATTTTCTCAAAGTGTTTTATTCTGTGCTGCATTTTTTATATATTTCATTTAAATGTTACATTACAATTTTTTTTGCACTTGTGGTTGCTTTATCTCCTGTGTGAACTACTTTGTAATTAGCTTTTAAAACCACTATATAAATAACGTTTTATCATAATCAAACAATGTTTCACTTATCCTATTTAAAAAATCTTACCATTGCAAGGATGATCACAGCTGAACTGCGACTGATAGCACCAATCTGAAACACAGAAAATGGGTAATTGTTGAAATGTCACAGCAAAAAGTGACACTTGTATGACTTAATATTGTAAGTAAATCATATAAGCACACACACACACACACACACACACACACACACACACACACACACACACACACACACACACACACACACACACACACACACACACACACACACACACACACACACACACACACACACACACACACACACACACGCACACACACACACACGCACACATACACGCACACACGCACGCACGCACGCACGCACGCTACACATACACATACACGTACACATACACAGTATCAGTCAGCCTGCAGTGATAACCTCTGTGTGACACAAGCAAGCCTGAGTGAGCCTATTGTGATGAGACACTGTCCCGCTGGGTTGCCATGTGTATTTACAAATGTGACCTTATATTTATAGTGGATTTGTTCATCTTACTGCAAACAGTGGATTGTTCTCATGTTGCTTTAAGTAAGCGGTTTTTACCGGCCATACAAAACCCCCTATACAAAGGAATTGTCTTCCTATACACAAGAAATAGCTGTCTGTGCTTTATCTTTTCGTGCTATCAAAATAAACACCCATTGTCACATGTTTGTCTCGAGGTTTATTAATATTTAACAATTGGTTTGCATGATTCCACCCCGTACTCTGAAACAAATATCTGCATCTATCTAAGAAATCAAATATTTATAAAAAAACATACATGCCATTGAAAAATACGAGCAAAGTCCCCCGCTCTTTTATTGGTGTGAGGACTTCTCCCCATTTGTGTGAAGGAAGTCTCTGTTTTGTTTCTTGGTTGGTTAGCTGTTACCTCCTGTTCTGGCGTGATAATGCCTACTGAATATAAATACAGCAGGGGGGCCAACATTCACATTGTATTCACTGGTGCCAACACTCAAGGTACTGGTGGCCGGGCATAAAGAGATGCAAATGTTTTCGATGTATTTGTATATTGTTGTTATTTTTGAGGGATTTGCAAACAAACAACTGAAGATGAATCTTATAATTCTAAATCCTAAAATCAGAGGTCTCTTATTAGTACAAATCTGACCTATTTATACTTTATTCGGCTAATCATTTTTATACTACTTTACAACATTCAAGTATTTGACAGCTTTAGTTACTATTTCCTCTGGATAATCAGACATACAATACACAATATACAAAAATGTGATTACTAGCTGCAACATTTAAGTGATTAAACCATCAATGAGTAAATAACTAAAAACCCAACAATAAAATACTTATGATATATATATTTAATGTGTTCCTATCCATGGTACTTTAAGTTTTGGTTGATGCAAAGCAATGTGTATACTAAAGTAATACTTTTATTCATGCTCTGTAAATCATACTAATACATAATGTACATCTGATAACTGTGATAGTGTGACAGTATATATATATATATATATATATATATTGTTTTATCATGTAGGGGTATTCTAATTTACTTTATGTCTATTCCACTTCATTTCAGTGGGAAATTATTGTACAATGTACTCCAATGCATTTATTTGGCTGCTAAATTCACTGGTTACTTAACCAATGAGTACATTAATATACAAAACACAGCTCATAAAAAATAAAGTATACTGCTATAGATTCAACTAACTGTCATTATACTGTCAAGTATTTTAATATAGTTTAATCTCTAACAACAACTACAGGACAGAAATAATAATAGTTTAATAGTATACCACAACCTGGAGCTTTACTTCCAATACTTTATACAAACCTTGCTAACATAATTCAAACTAATATATTATAGGCCGAATATAACGTTTTCAACTCGATATGTATGGTCTGTTTTACTTAAACAATGAAACGGAACACTTCCTCCATCACTGTCTGTGAGTAGAAATATCTATTTTTACGACTTGCTGTAGCGCGTATTTCTCTCAGCCAATCAGATTTCTGTCCGCACAATTCTTGACCAATAAGTGCCGGGCTTTGATCTCCGTGAGCCGTAGCGCAAACGAACAATATGAATGTGTTTCAATGAATCTGAGATCTCTGCCAAGAGAGCAAAGTGAGGAAACTGTGAAGAAGAAAACAAAAGGCATTGCAAGGAAAACCAATATAGGCCACGTGTGCGCGGCGGAGACAGACGGAGGTTTTAATGCCATTGTGTCGCGCGAGCTACACTGTGCGCTGTGGAGGCGGCATACAAAAAAGGGAGAGATTGAAACCCTTTGCCAGTCCTTTGTGTGCCAAAACGGCTCTCCAACTTCGAGATGAGAGGGGTATAGGGTTCCCACATGAGGACTGGTTTACACTCGGTCTTTCTTTTGCCAATGCAATCACAAAAAACGGCATGGATTGTTTGAAAATGTTTCCTTTTTACCCCCAAAACTCAGAAGCCTCTCTAAAAAACACTGCAGCATTAGGCATAGCTCAGTCAAGGCGCTGCAGTTTGGAGGCGCAGCGATGCTCCTCCTCAACACTGCATGATGAGCGCACATCGAGTAATAGTGTCAACTGGAGCTTTTCCAAAAAAAAAATACTGCCAAAATAGTTGACATTGTTTTGCGTCACATAGGTGTGTTTTTGTTTACATAATGTGTCTTGGGCTGACAGCAAGATAATTTACTACACCTAATTTGATCATATTATTGAAAAGACGCACGGGAAAGCCTGTGACATTTTCTTCCAAGTGTGCGCATTAGTTAATGACTAATAATTAATCGCACCAACAACGACCAAAGAGCTTCGTCACTTACTCAGCCGCCAGTCATTACTTACTCATAATTTACTCTATTCGTGTTGGTTCCTAACCTCTGGGCTTTTCTGTCTAATTAACAAGTCACAATCCCCCGCTGTGAATGTGGAGACATTGGCGGAGAGCAGCTCGGCGCGTCTCTCTGCGGCAGCGAGGACCCAAATGTCTGCCATTGGCTCAGTGTGCAGAAGAGCAGGTGCACGAGAGGGAGAGATAGGGAGAGATAGGGAGAGATAGGGAGAGAGAGGGAGAGAGAGGGAGAGAGGGAGCGAGAGGGAGAGAGAGGGAGAGAGACCTGTGTCGGGACTGAGAGAGTCTGAGCAGCTCGGTCGGGTCTGCCTGCTTTTGCTTTTGGCTCAGCTGATCCAGGATCCCTGTATCCTCTCGTCTCCTTGAACATGGAACTTAGACGGATAGGTTGCAGATGAGCGCGTCGCGCACAGATCAGTGGGATGGACAGGACAGGACAGGGCAGGTGTGTGCGTGCGTCACGAAGGCGGTTTTTGAGCTGCTGATCTTTGGTTAACGATTTTTTGTTGGCAGATCATCTCTCTCAATGTTTTTTCGGATTTCTGTCATTGCATCTTGGGATTCCGCAATAAATCAACTTTCTAATTGAACAAAGTGCCTAGCACGGTTGAAAACAACTGGTAAAAAGCAACTTCACCTGCTGTTGTCATTGCTCTGATGTGTTGCGCAAAATCAAATAGCGTGTTAACTCGGATATAAATCATGTATCCCCTTGCATGTTTTGATGTAAAACAACATCACAGATTTTGATCAAAATGATAAGAAACATGACAAAAAATTCGGCAGAAGAAATGCTTGTATTAAAAGATAAATTACTCACATTAATTAACCAACAACATTGAACATTTTTGTAGGAGAGGAATAAAGACATATTTCCCAGCTCTGGATGAGGCACTCACCTGCTCCTGAGCAGACGGTCCAGCAGGATGCCAGCAGAGCGGGCAGGATCAGTTGCTGCATGTTGGAGGCAAGGAAACACAATGACTGTTTGTTCCAATGTGATCGCATTCTTGCAGGGGGTCTTATACTTATCTATCACCATACCCCGACAGGAAAATAAAGAGTGGCCCCTCCCTCTTCGGGCATCGCCTCTAATAAAGCTCTCCGCTGATAAGAGGGGGGCCCAATGCTCCCGGTGTACAGGAGCCACATCTAATAATGCAATCATTGCTGTCATGGTGTTGATGGAAACCCTTCCTGTGAGAGGGCGGTGTTGGGGTCTGATAGTGTTAATCATTAATGCAGCCTGAGGCTCCACAGGTGGCAAGGTGGTCCTCAGAGAGACAGAGTGTGATATCCTTATAGGAGGATTGAGCCCCCTCCTCTTGTTCCTTCACATTAAAGGTTAGAGTCCTTCTGTTTCACACTGGCACAATGCTTTATGAGATTAGCATATTTTACCAGCTTGTTTTAATGTTTAAAGTAGCACATGACACCTTTGACAGCAATTATGTCTTTCATTGAACATTTGTTGTGGTTTTATTTGAATTGTAAAGCATTATTTTCAAAGCCACCTCCATTCTTCTTTTTAAAACAAATATAATGTCAAAGACAAGGAAAGTACACTCTCGAAAAAAAAGAAAATATATAATAATAGCATTCATTATTTTCGCAAAAAAAAGTATTATCAGAAACAAAAGTACTTTTTACAGAATGGTCCCTGTTGGGAACATACTAAATGTTCCAATGTCAGAGCACATGATAACAAAGGCCCTATAGCTGTGTACGCAACAGGATGTATGATTATCTAGAAGAGCAATGAGCTGACAACCATTAACATGATGATTCAGCCTCTATGGAGGTAGACATATGCACAGCAGACACGTGCACAGACATCAAAGTGGGCTTGCACTTTTCTTCCTCCAGAGAAAGTGCCCTTTTTTAAATAAATGAATATATATCTAGCCTACTGCTGTTTGAGCACAGTTTCCCTTTCCAAAAATATATTGATTGAATACAAAATAAAAATATCAGGTCGGGAGATTAGACTGTGAAGTTCCGAGGCTCTCTCTACCCTCCCTCCGTCCACGTCTCGCGCACAGCGGTGCGGACATCGGCAGTCACTTCAGACAGACAGGTAGCAGCATCTTCCACTTTACTGTCCCATGTGCCGGCTTTTCTTGGCTTGTTTGAAGATGAGTGGTGATGACATGATTAAGCTGCATGTGCCTCGAGTTTACAGCTAATTAGCCAAAACACAAAAACAAATATAGGCTATTAACTATAGGTATAGCTAATGGATAAGTTAGCTCAATTACGGTTCTAAGGCAATTTATCATGGGCATACAGGCTAATGTAGCATACTGTACTTAAGGGGAGACACTACATGTGAATACAGTAGAATGTGTATCTAATAACGTCATCACAATCGCCATATTGATATGCAAATTAGGCGTACACTGGTAATAAACTACTATCTTATCTCTTATCTTAATTAAAATGCGCTAATTTGCATGCAGTTACCAAGGCATTGCAGGTTAAAAGGATAACACTTCCTGAAGTTTTCTTTCCATTAGAGTGAAAGAAAACATGGAAGCAAAACAGACCAAAATAACAAAATGTAGCTATACAAGTAGCTATGAAAAACGATATTTTTGCCTGTAATGTCCTTAAACAGTAACTTCATAATTTTGATTGTTGGCTTCTCATTTAATAACTATTAATTGTACTAGTTTGTTGTCTGCTCTTGTGCGTAGTGAATAGAAGACCATTGTCTCTGTGTTAACTGATTATTTTGTAGAATTCTGTTGAGTATTAAACAATTGCGTGAGTGTGAGGGTATTAAAAATAAATTGGTCAGTAAGTCAGAGATGTGAAACTATATTTCACCTTTTGTTTTAAAACATTATTTTATAAATGATTATGGGAAGTGCCTTTTCCCCACTTGAGCACCCGCCCCAAAAATGTCTGCGCACTTCCCTGATGAACAGCATGATCATGTCTTACGTGAGCCTAATCAAAACAAAACAATACTGCCTTGAACCGGTATTCCTGCATCCTGTGACTGTGTAACTCCCTCTAATAGACAGTAAGCATGTGAAGGACACTGTTCGGAAACTATTCGTACCAAATGCTCTGTGATTATGCTTCCATTCTTGCAAGGATAATAAAGAAATGTTTCCTGATATTGAAGCTCAAGCCGTTGACGAGTGATATTTATCTAAGACATGAGTTCAGTGTTGTATTATACTCTTATTGGATTAATATAATTATATATTTGCATACTGTGCGATTTAGGAAGTTATAGTTTTAGCAGGAGTGTAGTGTTTTTGCATATTGGAAAACTTTTAAATGAAGTTTAAAAGGAAATGTATTGTGTTATTAATATATTAAATGCATCTTGAGCATATGTGATTTCAACCCCTGTATTTTACAAAACTTGTCAAAACTTCTAAGAAAACGTTGGATGTACAATACAATAAAAAATAAAGTTTGTGGTTTGTAATAAATAGACTGAAGAGAGTAAGATTGTAAACAAATCACACACACACACACACACACACACACACACACACACACACACACACACACACACACACACACACACACACACACACACACACACACACACACACACACACACACACACACACACACACACAAAAGATGATATCAGGTGGAATCTTAAAAAGCTTGACCTTGTCCATGAACTTGCCTGGTCAGTGCAACGCTTTGCACAACTTTTTTTTAAATCTCAGCATCTCTTTTCAACTTTTTCACAAACAAGTTTAAAGCTGTCACCTTTTTTTAATTCACTGGATGGAAACTTAGAGTAGGCTACCCCAAGTTTACATTATTGATCATGCTGAGTGAGTAAGGGACATTGAAGTTCCTCCTAAAAATGAATCAGTGTGTGTGTGCGTGCGCGCGTGTGTGTGTAACACTTTCCCAGTGATCTCCTCTCACTTGCTTGTTTTCAGGAGAGCACCTGACATTACTCTGATTCATAGGAACCTAACTGCCTTTGTCAGAGAAAAGGGAGAACTTAAGAAATGATTAGCAGTAAAATAATGTAGAGACGTGTTCCTTAGCTGAGCTGCGGTGCTGCTCTCCTTGCAGAACAAGGACAGCCTTCCATGACCCATGATAATGAAGCTCCATCTGGTGGTAAAATGGAGGATGCGCAATGCCACTGGGTTTTTCATTATTTTGTTTCCCAGTGCTGGTAAAAGAATAGGGGTAGGGTTAGGGTTAGGGTAATGTTGTGAATCGAGTGGCCCATGGTGGTGGTGGGGTTATGGTATGGTTAGGCGTATGTTATGGACGACGAACACAGGCCACTTGATTCACAACATTACCCTAACCCTAACCCTACCCCTACCCCTACCCCTCGCACCAGATACTGGCTGGTTTTCGGACCCCCCCAGACCCCCCCAATAAAGCAAAAATGCACGTTTCAGAGTGGCCTTTTATTGTGGCCAGCCTATGGCACACCTGTGCAATAATCATGCTGTCTAATCAGCATCTTGATATGCCACACCTGTGAGGTGGGATGGATTATCTCGGCAAAGGAGAAGTGCTCACTATCACAGATTTTTTCAGATTTGTGAACAATATTTGAGGGAAATGGTTATTTTGTGTATATAGAAAATGTTTTAGATCTTTGAGTTCATCTCATGAAAAATGGGAGCAAAAACAAAAGTGTTGCGTTTATATTTTTGTTCAGTGTACTATGTAGTTCTTTGAATATTTTCGACATTTACTATGTCGTTTTTTAAAATATCTTCGACACACAGTACCAGTCAAAAGTTTGGACACACCTTCTCATACAATGGTTTTAGTTTTTTTTTCTACTTTGTAGATTAATACAGAAGAAATGAAAACTATGAAAGAACACATATGGAATTATGTAGTTCACAAAAAAGTGTTAAAAAAATCCAGAATATGATTTTTTTTTTAGATTCTTCAAAGTAGCCCCCTTTTGCCTTGATGACAGCTTTGCACACTCATGGCTTCTCTCAGTCAGCGTCATGAGGTCGTCACCTGGAATGGTTTTCAATTAACACGTGTGACTTGTCAAGAGTCCATTTGTGGAATTACTTGCCTTCTTAATGTGTTTGAGACCATCAGTTGTGTTGTGCAGAGGTTGGTGCACAGTGGAAAGCCCTATTTGTCTACTGTTGTAATCCATATTATGGCAAGAACCACTCAACTCAGTAAAGAGAAACGACCGTCCATCATTACTTTAAGAAATGAAGGCCAGTCGATCCGTAAAATGTCAAGAACTGAATGTATCCTCAAGTGCAGTCGCAAAAACCTTCGAGAGCTTTGATGAAACTGGCTCTCATGAGGACCCCCCCCCCCCCGGGAAAGGAAGAGCAAGAGACACCTCTGCTGCAGAGGATAAATACATCAGCCTCAGAAAACGCAAATTAAAGCACCTCAGATTAGAGCCCACATAAATGATCACAGAGCTCAAATAGCAGACAATCTCAACATACACTGTTCAGAGGAGACTGCATGGTCCAATTGCTCCAAATATCCACTACTGAGGATGAACAACAAGAAGAAGAGAATTGTTTGGGCCAAGAAACACAAGGAGTGGACATAAGACAGTGGAAATCTGTACTTTGGTCTGATGAGTCCAAATTTGAGATTTTAGGTTGCAACCGCTGTGTCTTTGTGAGATGCAGAGAAGGGGAGTGGATGGTTTCTGCATGTGTGGTTCCACCATGAAGTCTGGAGGAGGAAGTGTGATGGTGTGGGGGGGGGGGGGTTTCAAGGCACACTTAACCAGCATGGCTACCATAGCATTCTGCAGTGGCCAGCAAAATATAAATCATATTCTGGATGTTTTTAACACTTTTGTATTTACTAGATCTTATTATCTTATCTTATCTCGTTTACAAAACTATAAAATAAATAACACATTAGTACGGAGCCGTGGAGGGTTCATATAGAGAAATATAAATAAAACGAGGCCACGTTTTATTAATTCGTGCGCACGATATACTTTCTCGTTCGCACAAGATTTTTTATCTTTCTTTCTTTGGTTAGACACATCGAACTGCCCGATTATTACGCCATATTATTAGATTTATGAAGAAGATGTCTGGTCGCCAGGGCGTGTGTGTGTATGTTTGTGTGTGTGTCTGTGGGCATTTGTTTTCAGAAGATATTATGATAGTGGCATTCGTTCCGGTGCACTCCGACAGCATTTAGCACTAGCCCACATCGAGATTAAGATTAAACAAACTTCTTTCACTTGGGAATACACATATGGAGCAATACTAACAGTGTCATTTTCCTTCTGATTTTGTAATTATTATTTATTTGACACCTGACTTACTAACACTTTGGTCTTATAACTTTGGACCAAAGAAGAGTTAAAACCCACTCCCCTATAGATCATCTTGACCCATTTCCAGAGCTTCATGCAAATCATCAAGCTGAGAGACATATGCATGATATAATCTTTTATTTTAACCCATGGGATTTATCTTTTACAGTGCATTTCTTTACAACAATTATTCATTAAGTGACAGGTTTGAGCCACCACTACGGATCAGATAACTATGTATGTTACATTTCTGAATTCCTCTTAGACATTTCGACTTCATGAACACCGTGTGGAAAAAACCTCAAATATTAGACAATGGATAACCGCACAGGTTAAGTAGTTCAGTGACATCCCATCATCTATTGAAACGTTAGCCTCTTATCAAAGCGCACCATCTGTTAATATTTTGCTTTCTCAGTGTTATCAAGTAGGTAACTATCTGTACCAATAAAACATACAGAAATGTGGCCAATTAGAAACCTGCTGCCATCCATAGGAAAGAAAAAGGCTTTAATCAAAACAAAACAAAATATGGCACTATTGTCTCAACAAACAGTAGACACAAACACATTATTTAAAAGGGGACTGTGGCCAAACTCCCCTGTAAAGAACAAGAAACTCCTAGCACTTTGTTCAGTCTTTACTGCCAGTTAACACTCTGAGGAGTCATCAGTCAGGTGGACGTCAAGCTTCATGTGGACATTACTAATTCATTCACAAACACCTCAGCAGGAAAAGCTTCCCTCTGTCACATTGCAGTACCTTCAAATGCCATTTCACCACATCAGAAGAAGACGTTACAGAAATCTGCTGTCTCCAATCGTTAGTGTTCTCTTCCTCTTAGCACATCAAGCACACGTCCCATTAAACAAACAAAACACGCATCACTGCATCGCTCGGTCCACGCACATCCCTCAGAATGTCACAACATGGCTATACTGGAGAAAAGCATCGATAAAGACAGAACCACATTGACTGTGCATATACATCATCTTGAAAACACATTGCAGCAATGAAACACAAATACGACCCACCAATGCACAAAAACTCGATCCAGTTATCCGTTACATATTACATTCAAGCTCCAAGAAAAAAAGATGCAATGACAAAGTAAACAGCAGATTTCTCCCTTTTGCTCAAGTTTGGTCTCAAATTCCCTCCAACACACGACAGCTAGTAGTGCACAAAAATAAGAATATAAAATTAGACTTTTAAATACTGTAGCAGCAATTATTTTCTTTTAAAGTTGAAAGCCTCCAGTAGTACAGGTAAAGGCTTCGGAGTCCCCCGACACGTAGGAAGGGTGAGCGATTGTCCTCTGAAGTGCGAGACAGTGTCTGTAAGGAGGGTGCAGGTGTTTGGTACTAAAGGGGGGTGGACAGGTGGGAGGAGAGCCTCGTACGGGGCTCCAGGAGGGGGCGGAGCCGTGTGGAGGCCGCTGGACGCTGCAGGGCTCAGGCCTGAAAATGTCTCTGATCAGAAGGGTTTCCCCCTGCTGACACGCCTCCATCTCACACTTCCCTTTTCCTTTCTTCCGCCTCTCAGGACAGTCTCATAGTGCATCTCTTCTCCCAAACCTATCAAAGAGTAACAGTTCCTCCTCAACATCCTCCCCCCAGCAGCCAGAACCACGGCAGGTTGCGGTGACAACGGGGCGCTCAGCTCATCAGTCCAAAAGGAGCAGGACAGAGCCGAGGCGGGCCAGGCTAAACGGCGCTTCTCTCAGCTGGAGGCTGTGGCGATGGCCTTCTTCAGCTGCTGGCTGCGGATCTCCCGGGTGCGGCACACCAGGAGCAGGTCATAGCAGATGTTGCACACCAACACCGGGTCATACAGCTGCTGGTCGGGGATGGGCAGCTTCAGGTGGCAGCAGTCTTTACAGAACACATTGCCACAGTTCCTGAAGAGGGAGAGCACCCAGGAAGTTAGATCTGTGTTAGAGCTGTATTATAACCAGCAGCAAAAATGTAAGACTTTAAAAACAAGAATATAACTGTTTACTGTATACTGTACAACTGTTTTACAACTGTACAGATACAAAAGAGATTAAAGCAGGTTTAATTATTTTTAGAATGATCCATGCACTTTAATAACAAGGTACATATAGTGTGTTTAAGTAATAATACAAAAAACATGCTCTAATTCCAATTTAAAACATAGGTATGTGGTGCATCTCAGCCTCTTGTGGCCGAAATTAGTATTACAACTACTTTATTTCATAAACACAGGAGATTTTTTTTTTTAAATCATGCTACGAAAAGTCGCAGCAGATAATCAGTTAACTACATCTACTGTAGTATGCATTTTGTCCTTCCCCTGTATTTTCAGGGTATTTTTCAGTTTTTCAGCAAATAAATAATAATCTTGCGTGTGTCTTGCTAGTTTGGCAGAATTGTGCTGCAACAAAGGCTTACCAGGAGAGACGTGTGTCGAGTAAGCGCTCAAAGGCAAATGTTCATATGTGATGCTTTTAGTGAATACACTAATCAGGATGTATTAACTAGGAAAACACATTTGTGGAGTCAACAAGCACAATGGCTAGAAGGAATGAGAAGGACTTACTAGTCAATACATATATTTACTTGTGTTGATCCCATATTCTTAAATGTTTCTTGATTATCTCTATTTTAAATCATTATTAAATTAAAAAGTTATTGACATTTTAGAAACTGGTTATCTCTAAAGACGTTATAGATATGATCTATTAACAGATTATTCCATCCATGCATCCATCTTCTCCCGCTTATCCGTGGTCGGGTCGCGGGGGTAGCAGTTCCAGCAGAGAGCCCCAAACTTTCTTTTCCCTGGCGACATCAACCAGCTCTGACTGGGGGATCCCAAGGCGCTCCCAGGTCAGCGAAGAGATATAATCCCTCCACCTGGTCCTAGGTCTACCCCTTGGTCTCTTCCCAGCTGGACGTGCCTGGAACACCTCCCTAGGGAGGCACCGAGGTGGCATCCTAACTAGGTGCCCGAACCACCTCAACTGGCTCCTTTTGACGCGAAGGAGGAGCGGCTCAACTCCGAGTCCCTCCCTGATGACCGAACTTCTCACCTTATCCCTAAGGGAGACACCAGCCACCCTGCGGAGAAAACCCATCTCGGCCGCTTGTATCCGCGATCTCGTTCTTTCGGTCATGACCCATCCTTAACAGATTATTGTTAGAATATATTTTTAATCGATTCAGAGTGAAAACTATTGTGCAAATTGCATTATTATTTTTAGAAACAAGTTCAATATTTTTTCCCTTTCTCTTCTACCTTTGATTTGTGACGACATGAGATATTTCAGGATTCTTTGTGTGTATTAATGTCAGAAAACCTTGGTGAAGCCCCACCTGCAGTGGTGACGTCTCTTGGCTATCCAAAACTCGCAGTCACAGTTGAAACAATGGGAGGCCATGTGGTCAGGTACCCACCTCGTGACCTACACACACATACAAACACACACAAAAACATTTATATCAGAACAGTGTGCAGTAATGGATAATGTGAGTGGTTAAATATTACTAATGGTGTTCCGTAAGGTTCTGTTTTAGGTCCACTATTATTCCCCATTTATATCAACAGTTTAGGTCAAAATGTGGATAGAGCAACTTTACATTTTTATGCGGACGATACCGTGATGTATCGTGTAAGTCCCTCCATTAAGGAGGCTGTTGTTAAATTACAGGCTGTTTTTAATATTATCCAGACGCAGCTCTCTGAGCTTAAGCTTCTTTTAATGCTATTTTCAAAAGCCAAAAAGACACCGGAGACCACTTTGGATATTGTTACTACGCAAGGAAAAGTACTCGAGGTGGTTACCTGTTATAAATACCTTGGTATCTGGCTTGATGATTGTCTCTCTTTTAAACTTCAGGTCAATACTCTGCTTAGAAAGCTGAGGGTGAAGAAGGTTTTCAGAAACAAGTCCTGTTTCTCACTTGAGGCCAGGAAAAGGCTCTGTGACCTTTTTAGCTGTGCTGGACTATGGTGATCTGATCTATATGAATGCACCTGCCCATTACCTGAACAAGTTAGATGCCACCTATCACAGTGTGCTGAGATTTGTTACTAACTGTAAAGTACTTACTCATCACTGTACCCTGTATGCCAAGGAAGGTCTGCCTTCACTAACTGTACGGAGGCTCAGTCATTGGTACATTTTCATCTACAAAGCCATGTTAGGTAAACTACCAGCTTACATCTGCTCTCTGATCACACAGAGAGTTGCAAGTAGCTATTGCCTAAGATCTCATGATGTGGTTTTGTTAAATGTGCTAAGTGCTAGGACTGACGTAGATACGAAAGCTTTTATGTGCGCAGCTCCTCTAACTTGGAACAGTCTGCAAAAAGAATGGAAACTGAGCAATTTGGTTCCACAAAATGTTTTTAAAGCTCGGATAGATGCTATGCAATCTGATACTGTTGGTACCTGTACATGTCGATAGGTTTGTAAATTGTAACCCTGTTATATCATATCATGTCCTTTTTGTTTTTCTGTTTCATGTGGAACCTAATTGCTGCAGGTCTCCCTGGAAAAAGAGATCAATGATCTCAATGGGATTCACCTGCTTAAATAAAGGTTTGAAATGAAAAAAAGTAATAAGAGGTGGTCCTAGCCTTACAGGTGAGGGTAAGGAAGGAAGAAGAGAAAGTTATGTTAGACGATGAGGCACAAGAAGGATGCTGACCTCTGTGTCCTTGCTGTCCACTCGGTCCCAGCTGCCCTCAGACAGGCGGTCCTCGCTGTGTGTTGACAACGAGTCCTCCTCGTTGCTGTTGTCAGACTCCCGCAGACACGTCTGCAAACAGAGAGGGAATCAGAAAACAGACAGGAGTGAGAGAAGACACTTCCAGAGGATTATCAAAAGTAAACATTTACAAATGCTGCAGACAGAAGGCAGCTTATAGCACTGAGCTGTCGGGTGTTATCACCAGCTTTGAAAACTCACAATGTCATCTTCGTAGTCTACGTCTGGCTCCGAGGGGGGGGTGCTGTACTGTTTGCTCTCCAGCCTCATCTGCAGCTGCCTCACCTGCAGCCTCAGCACCTCCACCTCCTGCTTGTATCCCGCCTCTATCTGCCGCAGCCTCTGCTGCACGGCGTCCAGGGGCACCGGCAGCCCGTCGTCGTCCAGGTAGGCCGGCGCCTGGGGCAGGGGGGGGGAGCTAGAAGCAGAGGGCGAGGTGTACGCCACTGGCAGGAGCTGATGGCCTGCCAGGGAGTAGCTGTTGAGGGCGGCGGCAGCGGGGGCGTAGAGGCCGCTGTAGCCCGCACTCCTGGCAGCAGACAGCCACCCGGTTGGCAGGGGGGGGCTGGGGTGACACAGAGCCTCCCTGCGGCAGCACGGGGACCCGTTGGCCATGGCGAAGCCCTGGGAGCGCAGCAGCTTGCTGGCCAGCCGGCGGCTCTGGTAAGCGTTATGCTGCAGGGCCCGGCTCACCCCGGAGTGAGAGGCGCTGCTGCAGGCCGACTGCACCAGGCCCTGCATGCTCTCCCAGTGGGAGCCCAGCAGCGACAGGTCTGAGAGCTGGCTCTGGGAGATCAGGTGACGAGCAGCTGCCTGGGCGCAGTCCACAGGACTCACTGCAACGGTTAGCTCGCGCTCTGCTCCTCTAACCTCAACCATCCTCACTTCTTCTTGCTCCTTCTGGGGCTTCTCCTCAGGCTGCTCCTCATTCTGCACCTTGTGGTTAAAAGTATCCTGGGGGAGACCCTTGCTCTCCGCGGGGGGCAGGGTGGGGGGAAGCTCTCCCTCGTCTGTGAGAGTCTCTGTGGAGTCCTCCATGGGGAGTGATGCTAGCTGCTGTAGATGCAGCAGGTCTGCAGATTCTGAGAGGCCGTCTCCATGCCCCTTAGCGTGGTCGTCAGGCAGCGAGGAGGGTACGGCGGCGTGAGGCTCTGTGCCGTTGCAGGGGAGAGGTAAGCACGGTTTAGATTTATGAGAGGGTGAAGGGGGGCTCTCAACAGTCCTACAGGGGCTCTCGGGCTCCATCGGGGGAGGCGGGGGTAGCGGGTTAGTGATCTGAGGCAAAGCCTGTTGAAGGACAGGTGAGGGGAAGGGAGTGTCTGCGAGCACGACTTCTTTACTGATAGGGACCGGGGGGAGAGGCGGAGAGGGGAGGGGCTGCGTGGTGAGACATGGCTCCTCGGTAGCGCCCTCACAGCTTTCTGAAGCTGGGACCCCCTCTGAGGTCTTAGCATGACACTGGAGTGGAGGTTGCCCCTCACTGCTGTCCAGTATAGTGTCAGCTGAGGCCTCGTCAGAGATCTCTGCAGTGGTTTCCTCTGAGGCCGGGGGGGGCTCGGGGGCAGAGCGACCCTCCTGGCAGTGCTTATTGAGATTTGGGTCGCTGGAAGTGCGAGTCAGGGGCACCCCGTTCTCAAAAGCTGAAAGCAAGTTGTCCATGGAGCGGGTCTTAGGAAGTCTGGAAATCAGAAATACACATAGGGTTAAGTTTTCCTCACAGGTGAAGAAATGGCAATGGTAAAATGATCTTTTTGAGACCCTAGAGGGCAGTGTGGCTCTCTGTAACACGAGGGAAATTAGAATTCATGAGAATCTCTGTGAGAACACTTAGTGCTGACAGCTCAGATATGCATCAAACAAACACACCTATCCAGGGAGCGGGAGGTGAGTTCGTCTCCGGTGACATTCGGGGGGAGGTAGAGCTCCATGGAGTCGTCCACAGCGGTGCAGGGGGAGGAGGTGGGCAGGTAGACGGCGGTCCACAGCTGCAACGCTCGTGTGTGGCAGACTGGCTGCAGCACCTGCCAGACAAGGACATCGCAGAAGGTCACCGTACAGTAATTATGAGCCTGTTACTCTGCCAGTGATGTCCTAGAACTGCTGTGAGTGATACATTATGAAAATGTCTAAACGATTCAAAGAGATCACTCAAACGGTATCAAGATGGAGTCATACTTTAAATACTTTTTGAAAAACAACATTTTAGGATCAAAGTAAACATTTATAGATACTATGCATTAGTCATTAATCACACACTACAGGTCCTGCACCGGGTTGGTATCTGCAAAAAGGTTTGGCAACATGTAAAAAATATATTTTTCATCACGGTTAAGAAACGGTAGAAATAAACCGTATGTGGGTGGAGACCAGTTTCGAACAAAAATATGTTTTTTGTGGAGAAACCAAAAATGATTTAGCAATATTTTAACTTTTTAAATAAACTAATAGTATAAAGTCTGATTAGTCACCAAATGTTTTATTTGACTGTGAAAGCCTGTCACTGACAGCCAGTGATTGAGACATTTCCTCAGGTGGATTTGTGATTCAAGGATGAAGAACCCAGTTTAAACCAGAGAGAAAATAAAGGCCTTTAAAGTGAGTGGCGGCTTAGAAGCTAGTGTGTTTAATCCATGTCTTGTATTAAAAGGGGCAGGCAGCATTCAGATTTGACTGGGAATTTGTGGGAAACGGGTCGATTCTGCTGTTAGGCTCATCTGGTGCAGGTTTGCAAAACTGGATAGAAAGTGGTAGGTACCATATCATGACTTGGGATGTAGAGGAAGTTCTGGAAGTTCTTGTTTCCATTGCGAAGCAGGGACCAGACGGAGCAGGTGCGTTTGTAGATATTCCTCGTCTCCCTCTCACGAGCGTTGTTGCACAGGAAGGTTCCGTACAGACACGAGTATGTATGCTGCACCAGCTTGACCTGAACACACGTGGAAGATAAGTCAGACCTTTAGCAGCAATTGACATTATTAGTGGTTGTTAACTAAATGTAACAATGTTTGGAGTGGAGAAAAGAATGCTGTAGGACCACCCACCAGGAAGGCCTCGTTGAACTCGAACAGGCAGGGGAACTGTTTGAGCAGCTGGTGGACAGAGTCCAGCCACTGCAGGAAGACGGGACACTGCTCGCTCACGTCATCTGCGTTCTCCTGGTGGCCGCAGCGGTCCCCGAACTTATGACCGTAGTCCAGCCACTCAGTCTCTACAAGCACCTGGAAACCCTGGGGACGACACGCCAGTCAGTAAAGTGAGATTACAGAGCAACACAAAACTATACTCCTCTGATATAACATTGCTCTCCTTTGAACACTGACTCACAATGGACAGTAGAACAATGCAGCACAATCAGAGATATTTCTTTAAAATGTTTCTCAACAGATTCTTCTTCCTTGTCAAAACCTGTAACCTATGTTACCCACAATGCAACTTGGCCACAGACATTTCAGTCAGTCAGAGGTTACAATAAGGCAGGGGTAGGCAAGTAAGTTCGGCCTTGGGCCAATTTTTTGCTGAGCCGCAAGATGGCCGGCCAGAACATAATCAAAGCCTAATTCAAGGAATTGATTTTGGTAAGAGGGCGCAGCGCCCCTGTTCCCCGGTTCAGAAAAAAACTCTGATATCGCCGATAACCCTCCCCATCAACACTCTGATGCGCAGTCAGATCCGCTGATTGGTTCACTGATGATATAGGCGCCCAATCCAGAGCCTCTGGCTAGACCCGCCCAAAGGGAGGCTCGTCCTCTCTAGCCCCATTTCAGTCCCAAAGCCAGGGCTATTATCTGTATTTTAACAGACTTATCTTTTAAATTGAGGTGTATTTATTGTTCTCTTCAAAGTTTATTTTTCTCTGAAATTTTAGGAAGGGTGGTCTTTCCTTTCCTTAATGGACGAGCCTCCACTGAGTAAAGTAGAGTTATTAACTAGGTAGCAGTGTTTTTATTCTGATAAGTAGGCCTATTGTCAAGTTCTCTGGGTTTTTGGCATTTATTTGAGTGTTTGCCCACATTTGAGAGGCAACAGAGGACACATGGACAACTGGAATCCTTGTTCCTTTTCTTTATTTCAACTTTTCAAGGACACATTAGGATTCTTTCAGGTTGAAAACCTTTAAAAAAATACCAAAGGACAAAATAAATCAATTCCAGCAGTTTTGCTTTGCAATTTAATATATTATAACCTAAATTAATCAGTAACCAAGTATTTTACTCAAACTCAATGTATTTAATAGTTAAATAAGTACTTTAATTGACCTGGTTCCCCACAACCACACATTTGCCATAAGCATGGGCACGGGAAGGGGGGTGCTGAGGGCGCTGCAGCACCCCCTAGCGGCAGGCAGGGGGTGCGGAGCACCCCTGTTTGAATTATTATTTGACGGTTATTGCTGCTCATCAAGACACTAGAGAGGACGGCAGGACTGTAATTTCCCGTGTTCAGTGAATGCAACAGAGGCCAGACACCAGACCAATCAGAGAGTTGCATGGAAATAAAAGTGTGCTTGTGTCATTCAAGCTCAGCTCTGTGTGTATGTGTGCGGAAATAGTGCATCTAGTGTGTGTGAGAGACGGAGAGAGGGAGAGAGAGAGAGGGACCGGTGCCAGCAGCAGGGACCGTGTTGTTAGCATCTGGTTAGCTAGCTGCACTAACATACGGAGCTGTTTGTTCCACAACAAGCTGGAGGAGAGCTCTCCTCTCAGACTGAGAGGCTCAGTTGAGCTAAAGGACTCTCTGAGTGTTTAGATAGTTAACTTTAGTCTAAGTTATCTCAGTGGGTCTCAAACGGTTTGGTCACAAATTATTCAAAAGATTATAAGATTATTTCCGCGGCACACCTTCATATGATCATTATAGTTATAAAAAAAATAAGAGAATAAAGGAAAAACAGTTATGAAATACTATATGGCAGTAAAACAAGAATACAGTTTGAATGGGGAGTGATTTTTAAAATGTCCAAGAAAAAGAACATCTGCTTACAGTTGTGTTTCATCTGGGTGTTGAGAGATGTATCCATAGATCTCTTAATGTTGCTCTCAAAGTGCACCAAATTGATGCTTTTAACTTCAATATGTAAAAAAAATCTTCCCGGGGGAGCATTCCCCCGGACTCCCCTAGAGGAGGTGAGGTCCGCTCCACACTCACATTGTAACAGTCGCGGGTGTACTGTGTGTTTGCGTGTGGGGAGTGCTTTTGTGTGTGCTATAGTGCCCGTAATAGTGTTCACTGGAGTCCAGCACCTCAGCACCCCCACTCAAAATACCTTCTCGCGCCTCTGGCCATATGTGACCCGCTCTATCGAGATCAGTCGAAAGTCGCAACGGCTCATTTAAAAAAATAAATGTGGATTTGCATAAAAAACTAGTTTTTCGGGGTTCGGGTGTTTTGTTTGATTTTAAATAAACAAAGTCTTGGCTTTCAGAATATGAAATTTTTATTTCCAAAATCACACGATAAATACATGTTTGAAGCTTGTAAAGGGAAGATGACAGCTCTCACTCGCCACTCTGCTCTTCCACAGCGCCGCTTCCCCTCCCTCCGCTGACATTATGAATTTAAGCGGATATGTCGGGACAGAATTTATTTTACCGGACAAATTTGAAACTCACCGGTCATGTTTCAATAATAATAATAAGAATGGTGTAGCAGAGTTTCCATTAGCAGGTAATCACCGGACTATGACCGGATATGCTGATGTTTAAAATTCAGTTAATGGGGCTCATTTTTATATTGCTTCAGTTTATAATCGTTACAGACCGAAAAGTTCCGATTCATTTTTCAATAAATGATTCCACAAACAACAAAAAACATCATTATTACATTCAAACAAACTACTTGTAGTAGATGAAGTACATTATTCAAAAGTTTACATTAACTTTGAATAATAAGACGGGAGAAACGGATGCTCTCTTTTCCCCTCTCCCTCCCTCTCTCTCCTGACAGCCCGTCAGTTTCTCATGCAGCTCGCTAAACAGTGGGCGGGGCTTCAGGTGATCATGCAGAGCTGTGTGTGTCTCTGTCAGACTCAGCAGCTGATCTGATCTCTCTCTCGGTCCGGTTATACTTCACTCGCGTTTATGTCCATATCGATCAGATCCAGCTCTCCTGATCGGTGAATATCGGCCGATAATGACCGGCGGCCGATCGGCGGCTAACGGAAACCCTGATGTGCGACTGTCGGTCCTATGTTGTAAAAAAAAAAAGTTTGATTCTCAAAATTACGGGCCAAATATTATTGCTGGCGGGCCAACAATGAGTTATACCTTACCTTAATTGTTATAGCATGAAGTCGATAATCTTTATCATTGTGATATTATATTTTCTAATACTGTATCAGGATGCAGGGGATTCGGTGTTTGCAGAGGGCGCACAACATCTTCAAAGACACCTCTCATCCTGCAAACTATCTGTTGGCCCTCCTACCTCAGGAGCCTCCAGTCCAAGAACAGCAGGTTCAGGGTCAGCTTCTTCCCCAGGGCTGTTACCCTGTTGAACTCTGCCCGCTGATAGACTCAAGCCCATACCCACCTGTTTATATATTTTACTGTCAATGCCGTTTACACTGTATAGATTCATCTGTTTATAATCTATTTATAATTATTCTATTTATAATAATCCATGTATAATTATTCTTATTATGTAGACTCCTGCACTGCTATTTTGCACTTCTGGTCAGATGCCTAAACTTACATTTCGTCACTAGTACATGAATCTGAGGATGATTTTCTGAAACACTTGTGATTTATTTGTAATAGTTATATAAATATATTAAAAATATATTATATACAGTATATAACCAAATATACTGTATATTTAACACTGTTTATGTTTTATATCTACTTAATATGCCTACCTAAATAATCATTTTTTTTACTGATATAATTGTGCTGTGACATCACATGTTAAGGAGACAATGAAAAAATGCAGATCCCACAAAAATCAGCTTTACAATAATACTACATTTCTAATATTTTAATTCCTACAGTATACAACATTCTGTGGCCACACCCTGCAGACTCTCACCTCTATTGTCCTGTAGTAGGGGTCCAGAAGGATCTTGGAGAGGGCTACAATCTGGGGTGTGCGGTCCCACCCGTCCGAACAGTGCACCAGGACAGGACGTCCATCCCTCTCCACAGCCGAACACACCAGAGTGGCTGCCTTCAGCATGATGGACAGGTGCTGCAGCCAACGTGTGCTCTCAAGAGCCGAAAGCCAGCTAGAAACATAAAGAAGACTGATTATATAAGAACCAATCTATTCCCTTTCACGGTGAAGTGATCTGGAGCAGAGATGCTGTATACGTAAATCAGTGTTGGTTAACCAGGGTCAAGTTAGACTGGGTTATTATGCTAATGAGAAAGGAGGCTTCTGACCTAAATCAATGGAAACACAATAATAATTAAACACAATAGTAAAACGCACACAGCGGAGAAAGACACACAGATGTAAAGGCAAGAAAAAACAGAAACACACATCCACTGTCAGTGTGTACAGACGGACAGCTGGCTGGCACAGCAGGAAGGGGACTGGACCGTGGAAGCGTTGCCATCTCGTGTTGTGTTACCTTACTGTGAGGTGAAGCCATTAAAAGTGAGGAGGGTGAGGGGGGGTGCTCAGAGAGAAGGTCAAACAGATCGACTCACTTTCCTGGATCGGGGATCTGACTGCAGACGGTCCTCAGAGCCTGGAAGCTGTTCCGGATGGCGTGGATGTTTGCCATTCCCATAAACATCACCTCGCAGTTGGGGTAGTACTCTGATTACAAACAAACATAAACAACTGATGAAGGTCATAAGACGTAAACAACAGTAGCATGGTGAGTTCAGATGATGGTTATTTTATCGTTTAGGTCAAATGAAACATTCATGGTGTTTATTTTTGAGTCAGTCACTGCTGGCAGAATATCCTGCTATCTATGGCTGTACACAATGTATTTGTTTTTACATTCAACGTTTCATTGAGTTAATTAGTTTATGTTGTTATATAGATAGTATTGGGGAAATGTTTTCCAAGGCCCATACTAACCTCACTGAGCACAGGCACCTGTAACCTTGGCTGCTGTGCTCTCAGTGTTTCGTCTCCCTGTTCCTGCCTGTTGGTGTCAGCTGATAGAGGTGTGATGATTCTATCTTGTTATGCTCAATGTTGATTATTCTCTCTGAACTAGCTAACTACATGGGTCTGGGGTAGAGTTCTTAAGAATACACGTGGCAACTCTACCGTGAAGTCAGAACCTCTGACTCTTTGACTTGTTTTGTGAATTCTCCGGCCGAAGCTCCAAATAAACCCATCAGTGTTTGCCATCAAAGCTCCAGCTCTCCCCGTGTCTCCTTTGAGTCGGTGACTCCTCCTGCATTGCTACACAGAAGTTTCCCCCACAGATAGTATTTATCGTGCTATTAGATCGCTGCTAGACTGCACCATTAATACAGGCTTCCCTCTGTGAACAAATTGTTCTTTCACAGCAGTGAACATTTTGTTTTTGAAAATCTCAATTACTGGTATAACATTAATATAAGAAAACTGTGCAGCATTTCAGTGTTGATTTAAAATTCAAATGTCAAGGTTATGAATACAACCTTTGTAGCTTGTAATGTTTGGTAAAGCCCTATGAATGTCATATTCTAAATTCACTCTAACTCTCTAGAAGTGTCATGAACACATGTTGACACACACACAATGTCTTTTAACTCTGATCTCATACCTTAAAAACTGTAACATTCATTAAATAGTGTCAGACTTTTCAAATGTTTGGTTGCACCAACCTTCACACTCACAGCCTCCGCCCTTGGCTCTGTTGGCCACTGCGGCGGTGTATGAGCGAGCGTCCAGAATCAGCAGCTTCTGTGGCACAGTGTTGTCACTGCAGCCAGAGCCGCCCGTCAGAGAGGAGTCTGGAGGACAGAGAGGATTTGAATGTTAGGAGTAGACGGCGTGATGCGAATCAAACTGCCGGGGGGATGACGAGGGATAGAAAGCGTGAAGTGCCAGGGACATGATTAACAGAAACTGAATCCATAGCTCCTTCTGCTGACACAACCGCAGTGTTGCTATAGGTAACGATCACAAATCAGGAGACCTGCTTTTAAAAGCTACCAGGGAGAAAGAAGAGTAATTACTCTGAGGCTGCAACTACACTACTCTGCACTCAGTTAGCGTGGCGCTACCACTCCCTTTCCAGCCTGTCATCGTGCCCAGAGTGAGGCAGTTAAACATCCTTTCAGACATCCACGTCATTCTCTGCCTTTACACAAAAACATAAAAAACAGTGTATAAACAAGATGCAAATTGTTGTTTTTCTGTATATGTTGCGGTGACAACTGTCCCACTTTGTATCCTACTAATATTTCTGTAGCCAAGGCTGATTATAATAAGATAACATCAATGATATGCACTTTCATTTAAAATGGGAGCTTGTCAGTAAAAACAGCATGACAACATATTTTATTGCTACTTAATTCAATATAAATAGTTTTCTTTGTCAGAAAGCCTATATCATGTGTTCAGTTATGTGTATATCTGTGTGTGTCCGCAGTTACTTTGGCATACTACTGGACCAATCAGCTTAATGTTTATCATGTTCATTTATGACTGAATGCTAGTATATCTAGTGATTGCATTGATTCACAATGTATGAAAAACCCATTTTATTCAATGTTTTATAAACACCATTTTCAGCCAATGACAATATATTATATTATTTTACAAACTGTTGGTAGTAGTAGTCCACTTTAAATTGAGGAAAATGAACGAGACATCTAAATAATGGAATTTATTTTCTTCCTTCCAAGTCATATGGACATGTTCACATAATCAGCCAGCGTAATATTGCATTCTTGAGAGCTACAGTGCGCTAAGAGTGAATCTGAATATATAAATCAAACCACTGCTTTACCAAAATCACTATCAGAGGAGTCTGGAGCGTCCCCGCGATGTCTGCAGGCCTTTGCTCCAGTGTCCAAATGACACGCCTTGGCAATGGATGTCACCAGGTACTCATCATCCGTGTTCCTCCAGCCCCACCAGCTGATCTCAGGCTGGCTGCAACGGGAGATCACCGCCCCGTTTTTCTGGTGCCTGCAATTCAAGGTAATACTCACTAAATTGCAGACTGAAGAAGCAAAACGGGACAATGCTGTTAAAGATATTGGTGAAATTGTTTGATTTGTGGCTTTGTGTCAGTAACCCCACCTGTAGACCACCACAGGGATTCTCTTCCAGGATCTGAAGGAGCCCACACTCTCCAGCTCCTTGTCTGTGATCCATATTGGAACCAGAAGCTTCTGTGGGTAGCTGGAACACATCCTGTGGACAGGAAGGACACTTTGTTTTCATAGAGGAAGGTTAAATGCTGTTTGTAATGCTGCAAATATTTGACCACAAGTCTTACTTATCAACACTGACAGTATCTCAGTAAAAAAAAAAAAAAAACTTCTTTGACATTCTGTTTTTCAGGGTCAATATGATCCGTTCTTTAATGTATATTCACCTGCTGACTGTCTGAGGAATGAAGCAGAGACTGTGTGTGTGTGTGTGTGTGTGTGTGTGTGTGTGTGTGTGTGTGTGTGTGTGTGTGTGTGTGTGTGTGTGAGGGAAAGTGAAACTGTGCTGAGTCATAGGCCTCAGCAGGCTGCTGCTTGTTTAATTAGCCAGTTGTCCTTTGTGTCTCTCTCTCCCAGCAGGATGTGCTCTGTTGGGTACTACGAGCAGACTGACCTTTTTTTGTAGCGTTTATTTGCCCAGACAGCAAAGCAGAAGGGAGAGTCTCATACATAGATGGGTTTGTGTTTGTATGTTGAAGAATTTAATGGTCAGGGTCAGTTTGAGAGGTCAGAAAAGACAAAGCCAACAAGTATACAAACTAAATCCCTATTAAGCATTACGACATTTAGTTAGCTATGTCGTTGGCAAACAACAGTAGATGTTAGCTTAAAATGTTGAGAGTGTGTTGCTAACGGTAACGCTACATCTTTCTAGTGTGTTGCTGAGTCAAAGACAGGTCTATGAAAAAGTTCTTTTATTTGTGATTTGACAATTTAAGCGCAGGAAGAAGATATGAAGCTTTTGAAATTGGGTCCAATATTTATGGGGCAAGTGATTTATCTGTGAGCACGTCTCCCTTAGGAGTTAAAAGACTCTACCTGCTGCCGGTATGGGAAATGGACTGTCATTTATCAGGCAGTGTTTTTTAACAGGTTAAAATACATTTTTTTGTCTTTTTCTTAATGGATTTATGAACATCTATTTTGCAAAGGACATCTCAGACAATGTTGACCGTAGGAAATGTGAGTCACACCGAATGTAACGTTGACCTGATGACAATGTGTATATTGTGCTCATTCCACTCTAATTTATATCCAACCTGACTACAATCCTCCCAAAAGTAACTGTAATACAAGATGAATTTAAAACCCACATTCCTGACTGAGTTCTGTCTCAAAGCTGGAAGATGTGCCGACACACAATCTGTTCAGTTTGCCGACATAGTGAGTACAGCATCTCTGTCACAGCTCTACGAAAGCTCTTTAAAACGTTGTCAGTCACCATTCACTCTCTAAACATCAGGATATGTTACAATTACAACTGTCGCAGCGGGGGGAGGGGGGTATTTCCGTATTTCCGGGGGGGGGTATTTCCGTACAGTATCTGTGACATACTTGAAGTTGCAGTTTATGTCTGCTACTCTCCAGACGTTCTGCGTGTCGAAGCCCATCCTCTTGACCTCCATTTCCATTCTGTGACGCACGTTATCCCCTGAGCACAGAGACAGCATGGGAGGAGATCATTTTAGGAAAGTCAACATTTTAACACATATCCAAGAGGCATGATTGTTCTTTACCTTTTTGTTAAGAGCTTTTTTTATTTCAAACTGAACCCAGTTTTTTTATCTAAATGTGGCCAAAATCTTTGAAACTGGTTTAGTATTGAGTGAGAGCGCTGCAGCCGGCAGACGTTTAACAGGGTGCAATGTAATCCTTCTGTACGATTCCACAAGGTCATTGTATATCCATTAAAAAAGCTTATTTGGCCAGTGACAGGTTCAGATTGATATCATAAGTGTCTTAAAAAATGAAGGAAAGAACCCTACAGAGGAACATTATTCTATTTACATTTCATTTCATTTGATCAAGTCGGTTTGTTTTTGTTTCTTACTAAGGCTCATTTAAGGCAAGGTCTTCTTCTAAAATCTTGTGAGGGTTGACTCATTGCCAGAAGAAAGCGATGGAAACACAAGTGAGCGTAAAGAGAGTGTCAGTGTTGTCAGAATTAGTTGTGTAGGAGTACATAAATCCTAGCTTCATGTCATTTTCTAAGTTTTTCACTGTCATGACTGAATATCAAGCAGATTTCAACAGAATGGATGCAGTTCTATATTTTAGAACAAGACATTACATTACATTGCATTTAGCTGACGCTTTTATCCAAAGCGACTTACAATAAGTGCATTCGACCAGGAAGACACAACCTCGAAGACTCCTCCAGATCAAGCAAAATGTACATTTAATTTCAACAACAAGCACTTTCATGTTGTAGATGAATGTTATGGAATTCCCTGAAAGTATTACATTGCAGGTAAATTCCCGTCTCATACACTTGCCAAATACTTGACCAATTTCAAAAGCTGTTGTTCCTGTTACATGTGGAAACAGTGTCCAGCTTGGTTACACTGAAGTTCCTTTAGTTCAGTCTCGAATGTTGTGTGTGTGTGTGTGTGTGTGTGTGTGTGTGTGTGTGTGTGTGTGTGTGTGTGTGTGTGTGTGTGTGTGTGTGTGTGTGTGTGTGTGTGTGTGTGTGTGTGTGTGAGTGTGTGTGTGTGAGTGTGTGTGTGTGCTGACCTGGGCGACAGAGATGGACATGCTGGTCTTCATCATCAGAGTTGCCTCCCAGACACCAGGCGTGATAGGCGAGGGCGAACAGATCCTCTAGGCGGGCGGGGTGAGCTATGGCCCGGTTCAGACGCTTCACCCACTCCTGGCACAGCTTGAACGTTGCAAAGTGGCATCTGTGGAGTGAATATAAGAACGGTGGGTGAGATTCGACAATTAACACTTCGTTAAAACTTCATGCATTTGGGATTGTGTGAAACATTTGGTAATTTCCTCATATGCTCAGAGGCTTTTCAAGCGTGAAACTAGGAGTAATGATAATGCTGCTTAATGATGACGAACCAAGACGTCAATGGCACAGCTGCTGCTGAGAATCTGAAGCATCCACTGGTTTTGAACTTTACAGATGTCAATCACAAGAGAATTTCAGTCTGCTGTGAAATAAAAACAGGCTAGTTCTGTTTTACTCGAAACTCCTTTTAAAGCAATCTGTGAGCATGATTAGAGCTGATTATACACTTGCCATCTGTTCTTGGTTAATACCACGGTGACTGTCATTAATAAGACGGCTTTATATGCTACACAGCATACTCTCATCCCTTAAAAGCAGCACAAACAACAATAAATATGACGTCCATCTGCATGAAACAAATAAACAATGGTTTGATTTTGATGGTATACTTAAAAGCAACGTAATTAATACTTTACTTCAACCAATGTTTCTGTAATATATTGACATCCTAAAAACACATTTTGCATTCATTATTATTTCACTACTTTCTTTTACAACTACATTGCTCCGTCAAAACGTTTTTACTGATATGAGTATTATTTTAGTCTGATGAAAAGAACATAGAAAAATTCTGATAACTTCGCAGGGCACAAAGTTAATTAACTATTTCAAACTGGCATGTGTCTGATAACCAAATATTGAAAGAAATAATACAAATGAAGGGAGGCTTAACATTTGAGTAGCCGTGTGATGATTAATTCTTATTATTTAACAATCAATTCCAAAAATTGCTTTTGATTACATTCCTGCTGAAAGATTCATTAGCTTAACTTATTGTTTCAGATAATTGCGCATAAAATATACTGGAAGCAGACAGGCTGGACTTTAACTCTGTTATCATGCCAACACAAATGTGAACCAAAATAAGTCATAACCTCAAAGTATGAAAAAACATGCATCATAAACTATTGAATGCTTGAATTAGTTTTTTCCCATACTCTAAACCATTTGTATTGACAACTCTGTTATTCTGGTTCCACCTAAGCATCAGAAGATGTTCTTCTTGTTACTTAAATCTGCCCAGGCAGGAATTATTTTTTACTGTGAGGTCACAATACATGATCTCTATAATCACTAATGTCACTAAGTAATACAGTAGGCAAGACGCTATATTAACAGAGGCTTTATAAACATCACTTTATTATAACTGTTAACATCTATTTTTACACCAGGGACTGGATTATTGATTGGCTGTTAAGCGCAGTAGTGTACTGTATAGAGGTTATACATTCTCTCCACACTGTCACAGAGAAATGAACTATCGTATTATTCATTTATATGAGTGTCGGACCACCGTACTGAATGTACTCTTGGTAAACCCTCTGAACCCAAAGCAGTTTCAGGGCTTTTTTCCTCTCCAGCTGCAACTCACTGTGGCCTTGTTTTCACTGCAATGTGTAAGCCCTGCAACCGTATGGAAACAGCACAATCTGTTTTACAGTATTTAGTTCATTCAGTTGTATGACCATTAATACCATATTGGATTAAATACATACACAAGTGTTTCCAATATCATATAAACATAAGCTATACACATACTATTTAAGATTTGCACAACCTGTAATTACAACCGCTCTCTTCCTCTCTGCTTTGTGTAAACAGTCTGCCAGTCAGTCTTCCCTGAATTTTTGTTGTGCATCTTTTGGTCTCGGTCGAATCATTTATAGCTTAAATGTAGCTTTGAAGAATGCAGAATGTTATATTTTTGACAGGATCTAAGTAGTGCAGACGGATGATTTCTGACTAACATTTCAAATGGCGCATGTAGAATGACTAGTTTACGCTAGGATTTGGTTACTTTTCCTCACAAATAAATCATTGAATGATCTTTCATTTTAATATCCAATGATAATTTCTGTTTTATAAACTCTGGGTATACGTTTTTTAAACGGTTTAGGGTTCAGGGGATTGATAAAAGCATCAATATGCTTTCAGGGTTAATATAATGTATTTAGTGTGTGAGTGAGCAGTTTTTTCCTCACCTTACAACTTTGGAGTCTTTGCAGATGATGTGCAGCTGGAACATATCTCTGCTCTCCACGTTGTCTATCAGCCTGAGAGGTACCTGCAGGGGGAGACAGAGTGCACGTGTCATCATCCTGATGGCCCACTGTCACAGCGACACACTTCTGCAAAGAGGTCACCACTCTCTGGTCTAGTACAGACTGAACTTAGATACAAATAGTACAGCGTAAGGCTTCCTCTAAGCAGGCCTCTGCATTGTTTTTATCTTTGTCTCAAGACTTATTTTAAGATACCAAACAACAACAACAACTATAAAACGTGTTGTCTGCAGGACTGTCGACCCTGCTTTCTAAGCTTTCCCTGTCGATTGAAATTGTTACAGATTTACAAAATCACCCACGCAACTTCAAATTTGATCAAACATTTATGCAACGGCACTTTCTGCACTGTGCATGAATGAATAAATACTATTTCATGCCTTTTTAGCAAACAGAAAGTTCCTTCTTTTTCATTAAGTCTCAAGGTCAGCCAACACGCTGCACCACAAATATTTGTTGTCCTTTGAACGTAAATCACAATTTGTCCCCGGCGCACTATAATTGTTTAAAACCAAGAGGGTGACTTAAGCTGTCTAGATAGTGGCAGAGGGTGGTGTTTATCATTTTGTACTCACAGATATCTCATTGTCCACACCTGGGGAGGTCTAAAACACAGTGACACCATGGAGCCCACACACACACACACACACACACACACACACACACACACACACACACACACACACACACACACACACACACACACACACACACACACACACACACACACACACACACACACACACACACACACACACACACACACACACACACACACACACACACACACACACACACACACACACACACACACACACACACACACACACACACACACACACACACACACACACACACACACACACACACACACACACACACACACACACACACACACAGGGGGGGAGGGAGGGAGGGAAAGACACAAGACAGGAGGAAATGGAAAAACTATTAAACCAAAAACATCCAGGAGAAAAAAAGGAAATGAAGAGTTAAAAGGAAAAAGAACATCAAAGAGGTTGAAAGATAAGTGAGTGTGCTACTTGTAGCACGTGACCAAGCTGAATGGAAATCGTGGAGAGAAAGACAAACATGGACAGGAGCAAAGGGCAATAAAACAGCTTAAAGGTAGGGAGGTGGGTTGTGAGGGGGGTGGGGGGTGGAGAGAGAGAATGTGTGGTGTGTTGGCATTCATACAGAGTTCATCTGTGCTGCTGGGGTCAAGGCAGGACAGAATCTGACTCTCCGTTTAAGTAAGTCAAGGTGAAGTGGCAGTCTGGACGTCATGGTGTTCCACCCCCAGCTCTTCCTCCTTTTTCTCTAATCCCCGTCACCCTTTTCATAAACGGAATCCTTCTGGTAAAGATGACTTGGTAATATGAAGGAAGAGGAATTTCATTGCCAGTAAATGCAAACAATTGGCCCGTTTGTGTTTGACCAAGGTCTGACGTCAAGCCTGAGTGGGCCAATGGGCCTCAGTGCCAGTGGGGGCCGGGCCCTTGGAGCCTCGATGTCATATTAAACCTATTCTGGCTGTGGATTGGTGGGGCCAGCCACTCCTGTGGTACTAACAACTTAATGCCAAATGCACTGGGGTATGGCTAAAACCGATTTACGGGCAACCAATGGAAAATACTTTATTTGCCTGGTTAGCACAATGATGTGTTTATAACATACTTATGGAGGAAGGGGTAGAGCTATGTGCACACACCCCGCACATTATAATCTCTTCTCTACGTCTATTGGCTTCTATAGATATAGACACTGGTGCAGTTTGGACAGAAGTGAAACTGTTGTGGCACTTCTGTATGTTTATAAGTCTGTTGATTTGCACTTACGTTGATAACAGAGTCCTTGAACTTGATGTGGAGTCTGTAGTTAGAAATGGCGATGATGGCTTCGTCTGCACAGCCAAGATATTCCACCCCTTCCCCCTGAAGAACTGCGAATGGCACCTGTAGAAACACAGAACAAACCAGATTGCTGAGGGTTTTGAGAGGCAAAAACATAACACCACCACCACCTGTTTTTGTTTCGTCTACCGGGAGTATAATCTTAACATTCACGTTTCTATTTTTAAAGCTGTACTCTCAAGTTGAGGAGTCTCCAGCCATGCTTGCTGCTTTGAGAGGCTGAACTAAGGCAGAGTGGTGCTTTGAGCTAAATGCTTGGATGTTGATCTTTAGCAGGTTTAATGTTGAACATGTACACAATCTTAGCTAAGCATGTAAGCATGCTAACATTCACTAATTAGCATTAACCCAAAGTTCAGGCACAACCAAAGTTAGTATTTAATTTGCTAATTTAAGTCTTAAAGTGGGTGTCATGTCGTTACTCTAAAAGCCCCACGCACATAAATAAACAAGCGCATTCTCCTTATGCGACCAAAATACATTTTAACCAGCACTTTAAAAAAACTTTATTTTTTTTCTTTCTGGGGCAACATCGTGGACTCTGTTGAGGATGACCGCTTCCTATGTAGTAATGAAAGGGTGATCTTAGCTGTTGATTACACACCAAGAAACCTTAGATAAGAATTGCATTTTCTGATCCTGCTAATGAATCCTATATCCAACACGCAGGTTATTTAAAACTGATGAATTTGAACGTTTTTTTATTTATTGTTTAACCTGTTAAGCCCTGAGCCTGTTTTTCAGGCCTCAGGCTCGAAAATGACATTCCCAGAACAAATTACCATAACTTCACTTCTAAAAAGGGTAAATTAATAATCTTTTTTCTCAAAGCAATTATAAACCTGTGAGTTGGCTGTAGAAAAGTCAGAATCAATATAGAATTGTTTTTATTTTAAAGTAAATTCAGATTGAACATGGTAAATAAAATTACCATTGGGAGTGAGAGTGACCCGCACGTAGTCGAAAGCTATGTTACGCTCTGAAATCTGAAACCTAGGCTCAAACTAGTAAATATGAAGATGGATTATCACTAATCATTTCAAAGTGACACAGACACATTGGATTAACCATTGGATTAACCTTCAGCAGCGTTTTTATCGTTTTAATGCCATTGAACACACATTTTGATCAGAACAACAGCAAAGGTTAGACTATTCTCGTTATTGCTCCGTAAAGATACGTCGTGTGATGTCTGGGTTTGCATCCCATGTCGCGAGTTCTGGTCGCTCAGTGGTGATACTTATATTTCTGGAATCTGTGGAATCTCAGCTTGCTAGCTGATGTCTTGATTGTGCAGATCCGATAAGTGGTGGAGTGTTTCTACCGTGAGTTCTTTGCTAAGTGCGATAGCATTTTTTCCTTCAGGGCTAATTCAGAGGCTCGCCGTTAGACTTGTGTTTCGTTTGGCTAAAAATGGTTCATATTGTCAGTTAGCTGAGTTTCCCCGTTAAGTGGATATGACACATTCATAGTTTGTTAAATGTTAAGAAGCTCTCAGACGCCGTTTCTTGCAAGATGTTGCGTTTGGCCGCCTGCGGGGGCATGGGGATTGACGGGTAAAGAAAAATCGACTTTGTAGAAAACAAGTGTCAAATTTATGATTCTGGATATCCCAACTGTAACTCAAGAACCACATTGGCCCAATAGATTTTTTTTAAAGATGACTCAGCACTTTACACAACCAACAGGCAAGGTTAGTGCTTGCAACATCCTGCCCACTAGAAGCTGAACTCGTAATGATTGTGGACATTTCAGATACGACAAAAAGGGGGGCATGGAGGAAACACTGTGCATGTATAGCTGTCCAATTAGCACATAGTAGTTTTACAAAAGGAGCTTTGTAAGCGCAGAGAGCTTGTTGGTGAGCCGGCAGACAAGAGGCAGGGCTGTGAGGAGTGTCTGCTTTAGTACTGACGGTACAGTGAGGGATCCCAAACTGTCCATTAACATTCTTCCGTGTGCCCGTTTTATTACAGCCCAGCCAAGTCCAGGTTTTGGCTGCAATGACACCCAAATATTAACATAATTGGTTCCCAACTAAATGTAATTAGAAAACATTCCTAATTTCACTCTGAGGCAGCAGGGCATTAGCTTTGATAGGCAACCGTGTTGAAGCAAACACAGCCACAGCCGCCAACTTGTAATCACCATTCATACTATAAAGATGGAAGTGTACAACTACTTTCACATTTATCTATTTTACACTGACCACTAAACGTACTGATCTGTTATTGGACCTGCTTCACCAACGTACTTAAAAACGTTTTTTTAGTGAACTATAATGGTGCTTCACAAGAAATACAACGCAAATTCTTATCATTATCATACTGTACACTGTCAAAGCAAAGACACACATGGACAGGAACGGGCCAAAATTCATAGCAGGATATGCGAATGAGCTAGAAATGTGCGGGCACTGTGTTGTGAACGCTCATCAGGGTTCAGATTCTTCCGACAAGACTGAAGTCCTGACGTTGTCAAAACAGAAATGGACAAAACTTTTTTTGTAGCCGTCTGTAGACATCTGTCATAAACAATAAACATCTTAAATGCAGGTGAGTTTATGTCATTTTTTAAAGGTATACAGTATGCACAAAGTTGCTCAATGGTTAAATGACTTGTGTCTTACTTTAAACACTAACAAAACAGTGACAATGTATTTCACGAATAAGAAAAAAACAACCACTTATCCACAGCTTCGTGTGAATGGTAAAATAATTGAAAACGTCAATGAGGTCAAATACTTGGGAGTGATCTTGGATGCCAATTTGACTTTTGAAAGCCATATTAGAAGCATGACTAGAAAGCTGAAATATAACATTTTCAAATTTAAACATATTAGGAACTCATTAACCATAGAAGCATCGAAAACCTTTTTGCATGCCATGATACTATCACATTTTCACTACTGTATAACCTGCTGGTCCCAAGCAACTAAGACTGCTATGAGACCACTTGAGGTTCTTTATAAACAAGCCTTAAAAGTTATGGATAGAAAGTCATTAAAACACCATCATTGCAATGTACTGTCCAAATACAAACTGTTCAGTTTTGATAGTCTTGTTCTACTTTCCCGAGTTCGATTGGTATTCAGAATCATTCACAATTCTACAACACCACCGTTGAGGGGCTTTTTTCAGTTTCGCCATGAGCAGAGTTGCAGAAACTACAGACCACCATCCCTCTGAGGCGCACTGCCTTTGGACGATCAGCATTTTCGTTTACAGCCATCAAGCACTGGAATACTCTTCCAGTTGAACTTAAAACCTGTACTGATTTTAACTCGTTTTCCTATGGTGCAAAAAAAATGATATTAAGCAACCAGTCATGCAACATTAATTACACTGTAATCTGAGTTTTTTTTTTTTTTTTTGAACTGTATTGTCATACTATATCGTAGATATTTTATTTAAGTGTATTTGAAGTGTACTAAGTGTTATTTCGTAAGCTGAATTTAAATCAGGCTTTGTAATTATTTGAGTGACCGTGATCATGTAAGTGTATTTCAAGTGTACTATGTATTAATTTATTGAGCTATACTTAAATCAGGTTTTAAAATTGTTTGACTGATAGAGATCATGCAATGTTATTGTTTGTTTATTGATTGTTATGAACCTGTCTGAGGACCACAGATGGAAATTAGCTATTCGCTATAATCTGGCATATTGCATCTCTTCTCTTTGCTGAGATTAATGTTTTTGTATGCATGATGGTCCTTTTATATATAAATAAATAAATAAAAATGTTATAGGTAAATAGATGAATTGTTGAAGTAATGTGAATAGATACTATTATTCCTTTGGTCAAACTTGGCTAAGCAACCCAATGCAAAAAGTCGTTTCACTTAGCTTAGTTTGGTGTGATTGGATGTTTTATGAGTGCTGTTGATCAAGAGGTTTTAGGATATGTACAGAGAATAACTTTCCATTAAATCGCATAAAACACTCTTCTGGCTGATGTGAAATAGTAAATTGTGTGGGAAGATATATTACTGATCATTACTGATTCTCAAGTCATCACTTCTGTGTGTTGATCACCATGCATGCACTGATGGCTGCTTTAGTGTAATCATAGTCATTGGGGACCACCAATTGTTACCCTGGTCGCGTTGTTTAGTTGATGGTAGTGAGGACAACAGTGTTGCTTAGAAACAAAATTACCTCATCCTGCATTAGCATGCAATGCTGAGTCACAAAGAGGAGGGCCCACCGCTGCATGTTAAAAGAGGACATGCAGTATGGCAGCTGGGAATCTACGGCAAGATGTTAGAAAATCAGGCTTACATGAAATAACATTACACGGAGCACACCGGCTGGACGTGACGAACAGACCCAGAAACACTAGTCAACATCTACTAGTCATCTTATGTTTTACAACTGATGCCAAGCCCATAAATCCAGTGTAAAGTAAAACTGTTCTTGTCTCTTTAATGTGAAATATATAGTACATTGGCAAGGGATCAAAAAGCTGTTGATGACTGCTGATTCAAACTCCTGACATTTATCACGGCACCTGCTGTTGTTCATCTCTAACTCAAAATGTGTGAGTGAGTCCGGACAGGAAGCATGATGAGGCAAAGAAGACAGCTTAACCTGGGAAATGGAGCACGTAATACTCTGCTCTCAGACACCAACAGAGCCAAAATATAGGCAGGCAAGCCCCCCTGGCACTCTGCACTGGGACTTCAAAAAAGTGAAATGTTATAAATATCTAGCTCAACTAACTGACAGTGGCACACAAATACAGCTGGCACCCAAACAAAGCTGAATACGCTTCAGTTGACAGAAAAAAAAGCTGTAGATAATTTTACTAAATTAAAAAAGGAGACAAAATTGTTCTTCCTGAGTCAGAGGACGTGGCCAATTTGCATGAAATATAATCACAGCAGCAGGGACAGGTCTGCGTGTTGCTCTGCTGTGGAAGAGACCCAACAGGCCCAGCTGAGAGGGCCATAGTTAACATGATGTACACAAGCTGCATTGAACACGCTGTGCTCCAAAAGTAGGCTCATGAGTCACCAGCAGCTAGCAAGTGCAGCAGAAGATCCTGTGTCACGTTTTCCTCTATGAAGCCTTCAGCAGCAGAAATATTAGAGAGGGAGCCAGGGAGAGAATAACACTCTCTCACTTGTGAGTCGTGACTTCCGGTTTAAGCAGCCTGCCTGTGAGGACATGCACGTGTGCACACACACACAAATGCATGCATATCGGCTTGCACGCATACAGGGGAATGGCAGCAGGGGTAAATAAATATGTTGCGGAAGGGAATGCCTTTAATCTGCTTGCTCAGCTGTCAGGGAAACTATCATGGGATGCCCTCAAACACAGAATAAAACAAAAGCAGAGACAGAATGAGGTTAGAAACTTTGTTTACGTGTCCTCACATTGCTGAGCAGGAAATGAAGAACCACTAGGAACACACTGTCAACTGTCACGCATCCCTTTTATTATAGAGCTGCAACAATTATTCAAGTAATGGATTTGTTGATAAACAAATAAATAATCACTAAATATTTTGATAATCGATGAACAGTTTAGTGATCAACTGATAACTGTTTCTTGCTAAATTGGCAGAAAATGCTCTTTTCAGTCCCTCAAATGTCCTGCTTTTTAATGGTTTATTATAATGAGAAACTGTACATCCTTGGTTTTTTGACTGACAGAACCAGACTTTAAACTCACTATTGCGGCTTTCACACCAGCGCTTTTCAGTTTCGAGCTCCGAGCGGGAGCTTTTCTGGTTCAGCTCCGGTTTCCCTTTTCAGCTCCCGCTCTGTGCACACCGCCCACTGGCGCCCCAGAGCTGCCCCTGCTGCGTCATGACGTCACCGTTTACATCGCTGATTTGCCCCCCAACGGCAGCCATTACGGCAGCTCACAACAACAACAACTGCGTCGGGTCGATGATCGTGTTGCTTTTAATCACACGAAGCCAGAATAAATTGAATAACGACTTCTCCAACCTTATGCTTTGCTCCAGAGTGCCGTGGTTCATTGTTTATTAATGTGTTTCTGCAGCATTTACCGACCGCTGCAGTGCTGCTCTTCCACAGGAGTTTATTCTCCCGTTAGCTCCCGGTTAGCTCACACTGCAGCGCCCGCTCTAAAGTATCACTGTCCGACTCACACAAGCAGCTGATGCATATCCCCAGTTCCCTTAGCCTAAGTGAATGTGTGTCAGTCCTGAATTGACACTGTTTGGTATCACAACGCTGTATGAAAGTTTCTCTGGTATAAAACGGGTGATGTTAGCATAGCAACCGAAGCTAAAACTGACTACTTGCATCCGATAGCTGCAATAATACAAAACAACACGTCTTGCCTCTCTCCACAATGATCGATAACAGCGAAACGGATGGTCAAAGTAAGGCCACAAATAAACAGAATCACACGAAGCCTGGTTAGTGTTGCCTGACTTTATAAAGTGTGTTTATAGGCACTACTGCTTGTAGGCAGGCATAACAGTCGACCCATGGGAGGTTGGTTTAGTTTTCCTGCACGCCTCGACGTAAGAGAGACGTAAGCGACGTCACCATCTTGGCTCCAAAGCTCTTGCCTCTGGACCGACAATTTTTTGGAGCTGGAAATGAAGCGGATTCCGGAGCTAAGAGCTGGCGCAGCTCCGGTGGTGAACTGGAAAACCCGCGCTTTTCAAGGCTCTAGCTCCGAGCCGGAGCTGAAAAGGCGCTGGTGTGAAAGGGGCATATGAGAAACTTTGATGGTCAGTTGTTCTTTCTTATCGATTAATCTAGAACAGTGGTCACCAACCTTTTTAAGCCCAAGATCAACGACCTCGGCCTAGGTGAAAGGCGAGATCTACCTATTGCAGAATTGAGGGAAAAAGACGGCCAAGACAGTGCTTCCGATTGAGGGCCTTTTATATAGGCTAATTGCAATCTGAAATTACTGTTACAATGAAGACTCCATAATCAGCTCACGGCATATAGGCAAGGGTAAAGTGGCTATTTTTTTTATGAGTGGGGGCGGACCTCACCT